>NC_033797.1:78246454-78277802 GCF_001876935.1 Asparagus officinalis
TTTCAGTCGCAAGATTGGGCAATGCTCCACGCAATAGACGTCAGATCACCATCGTTCTCAATGAGAAATTTTAAGCTTCCAACTGTTTGCTCTCGTATGCCAAAATTAATGACTCGTATGGAAGATCTAACCTCTCTGCCGCATCAAACTTGAGATCCAAGATGGTGGTTGAAAATTAACTTTCAAGAATACCGCTTTATACTGCGAAGAGACAATGGCAATGATGTCCTTTTCAGTCCATTTTGATCTGAGGAGGAGGAGTATGGAGAACTAACTAGTTATTGCTCATGATGGAGAGAGTTATGGGAGAATTTTGGTCTGAGGAGGAGAGTAATGGAGAACTAACTAGTTAGATGGAGTAAAAAAGGAAATTTCCTCCATTTCCCCATCATATCGCATTAATGAGAAGTGACTTCCAGGACTCGTCTGGGGAAGAAAGAGAAGGGCAGTTTTGATTTTTTTGTAAAATACCATCTGCTTTTAGTATAAAGCTGACGTGGAGGGGGCTTAAAACATTAAAGCTCATTTTTTGGGGCTATTCCACATGGGGCAAAGTACAGGGGGGCTAGTCACACGAAGTTCCCACTTTTGGGGCCTGGACACATTTTTCCCTTTTATAAAACTGCCACAAAATATGATTATATTTTGAAAAATCACCACAAAGTTATATTTTTTATAGAACCACTATGAAAATATGAATATTTTATAAAGTCCCACCAAGTTTGTTAAATAATAATATAAAATGATATAAATGCTCATTATGACACAATTTTGAAGAAGATGAGTTGGGGTATTTGGAGGGAATTAAAACTTTTTTGGGAGAATTAACAAAGTTCTAGAGGGAATAAGGTATTTTTTTGTTTTTGTTTTGTTTTGTTTTTTTTTTTTTTTTTGCTTTTTTTAAATGAGGCAACCGAGAATCGAGCCCAAGATAGTTTTTTTTTTTTTTTTTTTTTTTTTGCTTTTTTTAAATGAGGCAACCGAGAATCGAGCCCAAGATAGTGAGAGTCATATTGGAACCTCTCAACCATCTGGGTCATCAACGGTGCTCAGGTATTTTGTTGGTTTGAGAAAACATAATAATAGATTGGTGGGTCCCACCATGATGGTATATTAGAGATTTAGCATATTATTTAGTTTTAACATGATACAGATGCAAAATTATAATTTGGTGATATTTTGTTATGAATGCATATTTTCATGGTAAATTTATGAAAATAACAAAAAGAATTGGTGGCTCTCTGAAAAACCACTATATTATATGGTGGTTCTATAAAAAATGAAAAAAATTGTCAACATATTTTTGTGGTTATTTTGTATAAAAACCCCTATATAAAAAGAATATACACCAAGAAATTAGAAACAGGGTTCATTGAATACACCTGGGTAATTGATAGATAAAATAGAGTACAATATCATTATTTCATAGATTTTGCGTAGAGCATCTATATATTTATATTTGGTAGTTCGGATATGTTTTCTTATTTTCTGTCTACTCTTGAGACATTCTATATTAAGTCTACTATCATCTATACGTAAGTCTATTAATCTATACTATTTATTAAGAAAATTCTCTGTTTTGGTCATTGTGAGCCTGTTGTATCATAGAAATAACTAAGAACTAAACTATTCTCAAGAGGATGACGTACACGTGTCTCGATTAGCTAGTTTAAACTTGATACACCGATTCGACCCGGGTCTCACGAGTGCTGGCTTCCCCTCCTTAAAGCATGGTGAGAACTGTGGCAAAAAGCGTCCTCATTTGGACCTTTTCAAGGGATCTGAGACAAAAGACATCCTTACCTGGGCTTTTTCTTGAAGGACCGAGATGAAATGCGTCTTCATTCAAACCCGGCGATGCATCTTGAATCACAAGGAAACATATCTGCTTCAGCTTCCTAGGCGATGTCATCTAGTCACTGTCAATTTAATACATGGTCAGAGTCTGTTGGATAGCTAATTCCTAATATGTTTCCTAATTTGTTTTGATAACAGGTTATTGGGATTCCTAATCTGTTTTGGTAACATGATTCCAAATCTGTTTTGGTAACAGGTTATTAGGATTCCTAATCTGTTTTGTTTTTTGTTTTAGAATTCCTAGTATGTTTATGATTTTAGGATTTATATATATATGGAACAATTGGAAGAGAGAATTGAAAAGAAAATTAAGGATATTTGGAGTATATATAAAAAAGAGGTATTTTCTGAGCTATTGGTTAGAGTTTTGTTTGGAGAGAATTAGAAATTTGTTGGTGAGATTAATTGGCGAGTTTGAGTGATTTGTAATCTCAGTTTGTACTCTTCTTCTCTATTAGTGAAAAACCTTATCCCCTTCTTGCCACGTGGACGTAGACAACTTGTCGAACCACGTTAAAATTAGTTGTTTGAGTTTGTGGTATTGATTTGGTTCTTTTGGCCTTCTCTCGACGTTCATTTGATTTGATTTTTCGTAGCACGTTGGTTTGGTTGTTTGGCTTCCGCAGCGCTCAACAAGTGGTATCAGAGCTCAGGCTATGCTTGGGCTATTTGGAGGAGTAGGTCATTTTGGAGGTTTGCATAGGGCTTCGTTTAGTGATAAAAGTGTGATCTTTTTGGTAAAGACTCTATCTTTTTTAGTTTTTGGTCTATTCTTCATTTGTATCGCATTTGTTTTGGTGCTTTGAGAAAGATGGTCGGGAAAGAAGGAGTTGTGGAGGGTACTTCCGACGTGAAGACCGTCCAAAGTTTAAATATCCACTCTATGAAGATAGATGTGAAGAAGTTTAATGGCACAAATAATTTTGGTCTTTGGAGATGTGAAGTCTTGGATGCGCCCAATGTACAAAATTTGAAAGATACTTTAGAGTTGGACGGGAAACCGGACGACATTGAGGAGAAGTTTGGAAAAAGATGAATAGAACGGCGTGTGGTGTGATTAGATCTTGTTTGACTAAATATTTAAAATATGATGTGATCAATGAGACTTCGCTAAGAAGATTTCGGAGATCCTAGAGAGCAAGTATTTGATCAAGAGTGTAGAGAACCGCTTGTATTTGAAGAAGAGGCTTTATTGCTTCCAATTGAAGAAGAGGACCTCCATTGGTGATCACATGAACCACTACACGAAGCTTCTTGCAGATTTGGCGAATATAGATGTGATGATTGAAGATGAGGACAAGGCGTTGTTATTGTTGAGTTCATTGCCTGACGAGGAATATGAAACCTTCGTTCTTACTCTTATTAGTGGGAATGCATCTCTTTCTTATAGTGAGGTCAATGTTGCACTTGTGAATTATCAGCTTCGAAAGAAGGATAAGGAGACTTCAATTGAGCCGGTAGCGGGGGCATTGGTCGTAAGAGCAAACAATCCAAACCGTGGTAGGAGGTTGTAGTCTAGAGGGGCACATCTTGGAATTCGTAGGAATCAGTGTGCCTTTTGTAAAGAGGATAGACATTGGAAAGTCGAATGCCCAAAGTTGGTTGATCGAGCCGGGAAGAATAAGGGGAAAGCTATTCAAGCTTCAGAGGTGAATGTTGTCAAGGCTAGTGGTAATAATTCAGATTCGGATTTTTCGGGCTACTCGTTATCTGCATTACCGTCAGTTTGTGTTACCGAATCTACAGAGTGGATGTTGTATTCGAGTGCTTCTTATCATATTTGCCCTAGGAGGGATTGGTTCTCTAGCTTTCAGGAGTTAGAAAGAGGGGAGGTCGTGCTCATGGGTAATGATCATGAATGTCCTATTGGTGGTATCGGTATCGTTCGGATTAGGATGAGTGACGGAGTGATTCGGGAGTTGGTTAGAGTGAGGTTCGTTCCTCAGTTGAAGAAGAAAATTATTTCACTTGGAGTTTTGGAGGCAGCAGGCTATAAAGTGACATTGGTCGATTCATGTTGAAGGTCACATTAGGGTCCATGATTGTGATGAAGGACGTCAGGAGGAATAATTTGTATTATTTGATTGGGAGCATGGTGTTTGATAGAGAGCCGCCGACTTCTTTGGATTTGGCTAGATTATGGTATTTGTTGAGGCTAGGTTATTTGATTGGTTATGTCGTGCATGATTTGTTGAGGAGTACTTTAACTTGCACATTGAAGTCCTTTGAGCACATTGGTATGAGCAAGAAGACCGAGTTAGAGTTCGTCACTTCTATCCATGGATCGAGGGGTCTTTTAGGTAGTGTTCAGTCAGGCATTTGTGGGCCTTCCAAGGAGACATCATTAGGAGGTAATCGGTATTTGGTTTTCACAGTTGGAGATTGTTCTAGGCATTGGTAGGTTGCAACCAGGTCTCATTGGTGTGAAGTCCTAGAAGTCAACAACAATTGGAAGAAGTGTATTGGCAGAAAGATAACTGTCACTCTAGCTTTGATAGGAGTTCTTTCTTGCATTTGTGCTGAGCTCATGACAGTTTGAGACACTTCATTGATGTGGAGATATTGGGGCGACGAGATAAGATGACAGTTTTGATGGGTCGTTCCTTACCGGAGGGGATCGACGTTGGTTGTCGAGCATTGGTTTTGGTTTTGAAGTTTCTACATATTTGGGTCATCTTGGTCATAGGTTACCGACTGCTGTATGTGAAGATTTTGGATCTGATGGAGCTGCTTTAGATTTTGGGTTGCGTCGGATATTTGGCTGTCCAACATTTGGTTATATCGAGGATGTGAGATTTGATCTACTTGCATGTTTGGGATTCAGAGGTTCGTTTGATTATCTGTTAGGAGCTTCTGATTTTGTTATGAGCCTATATTTCACATTTGACTCTCGGCAGGTGGAGAGTGTTGATCAGATCATTGAGATATTGTAGCAAGTGGAGGGTGATACTACTTCACATTAGATGGAGATTACTCCACATACTCCAGATCATACTGTATCGTTTAGGATTCTAGCTGAGGTAATACAGTTTGGAGATCATTTGGATTTGGATGCAGATGATGAGTTGGTTTTGGATTCGAGTGCAGCTGGTGGACATGTTTTGGATATGGCCATTGGTTCACCTCAGATGGAGGTGTTTGATTTGTTTCAGTTTGGGGCCATTGGGAGCGCTATCAGTTGCAGATCCGTTGGTGATAGTTTGGGGCCATTGGGAGCGCTATCAGTTGCAGATCCGTTGGTGATATTGGTGAAGAGTTGCAAACTTTATTATTTGATTGAGGGCCTTTGGAGGCCGTTTGGGTGAACTACGTGAAGGCTTGACTCGTTGGGTAAGAGGATACGTAGGCAGTCATTTATAATGCAGTCAGTTTGGTGAGTTAATACCGATATTTGGAGTTTGTTCGCATTCTCGTTTGGGTTCTCGACTTGTTGTGGATTGAGTCCGTTGTCGTGGATTTGTTCCACTTCGTACTGGACGTAACAAGTGAGACGTTTGGTTGATATTAGTGTCGGCTCAGTTTTGGGAAAACTTCGCCGAGGTGGGGATATTGTTGGATAGCAGGTTCCTAATATGTTTCCTAATTTGTTTTGGTAACAGGTTATTGGGATTCCTTATTTGTTTTGGTAACATGATTCAAAATCTGTTTTGGTAACAGGTTATTAGGATTCCTAATCTTTTTTTTTTGTTTTAGAATTCTTAGTATGTTTATGATTTTAGAATTTCTGTATATATGTAATAATTGGAAGAGAGAATTGAGAAGAAAATTAGGGATATTTGGAGCACAGAAAAGAGGTATTTTCTGAGCTATTGGTTAGGGTTTTGTTTGGAGAGAATTAGAGATTTGTTGGTGAGATTAATTGGTGAGTTTGAGTGATTTGTAATATCAGTTTGTACTCTTCTTCTCTATTAGTGAAAAACTCTATCCCCTTCTTGCCCCGTGGATATAGGCAACTTGCCAAACCACGTTAAAATTGGTTGTTTGTGTTTGTGGTATTGATTTGGTTCGTTTGTCCTTCTCTCAACGTTCGTTTGATTTGATTTCTCGTAGTTGTCGTGGTTTGGTTGTTTGGCTTTTGCAACGCTCAATAGAGTCATCATTACTCCTCTGCCAAAGTCATAATGACTCTTCGGAATACGCCAGGACCTTAGACCTTTTGTCTCCGTTGTATTAAACAAAAGGATGACTCGGATTGCCCACTGCCGATACATGTAAAGTGTCCGCTGACTATGCCGACTGCATGGACCTAGTAATAATTACCTAAATACCCTTGTTAGTTCACTATAAATAAACAGATTGTCTTCTTCATGAAGGTACGTTGTTCTCTACTATAGACAACCCTAAAAACTACTTTTTTTACAAATTTTTTTAAACTTAAGATCATCACTAACTTGATTGTCGGAGGAACCACCGGAGAACCCAATTCCGACCCTCTAACATTTCATATTTGTTCAGAAATCTTCTTTTGCTCAAAATGATCAACCATTAAAAAAGATTTAGGGACCCTAAGCTCTCCCAAATCCACCCTAACTTGCATAATTAAGTCTCAGGACATAAACAGAGCCACCGTAATACAATTCTAAAAATGTCCATAGAATTCTAAAAATGTCCTTACATTTGAAAAAATTAATTATAAATGACTTTGAACTTAAAAAAATCAACAAAAATGCTTTTGCACTTGACCAAATCGAAGGATATGTCCTCTCACTTGGAAAAAATTATTGAAATACCCTTAAAATGTAAAAATAAAAAAAATAACAAAAATACACTCCCTTGATAATTTGGTTACACCACCTAATTACGATCAGAGAATCGGGCTGATGTTTGTTTACCTAATTACGATCGATGTGACATGCATGGTGTTTCTGGCCGAGACGCATGAGGATAATCTCTATCTCACGAAGGGCAACTTCTAGCATTGATTGCATTAGAGACGCTGATCAAAGATGGCGCGCGGGAGATATGTTGGAGGATCTTGCTTGGATTATTGTGCCAAGTGGATGATATGACTCCGATTATTGCTCCTGGACAAAGATGTACTTGACCTTTGGGCTCCTGGAAATTGCCTCAACACGGTATGGGTAAAAGCAAGTACGTACGAACAATAAAATTAGTATTAACAGGTAGAATATCGATCATTTCAAACAAAATATAAATGTATGTGCAACTCAGTTTCCGCATATACCTTTTTTTAATAAAGAGTCCTCGCATCTCTATGATATTTTTCCCCCCGCGTTCAGGGGCTACGTTTCCGGGGACATAACTATGTGAAGCTGACACGAAAGTCAACATGTGCTTTTATCATTGACTAGTTTTTACACACGTGCAATGCACGTGATTTAATACCATGATTAAGTATTTTTGACAGTTTGTGCTCATTTTTTTCTTTAAACTCTTACATCCCGATTATTTTTTTATGTTTGTTTAAATGAGATACACCCAATTTAAATTTTCATGTTGATATTTGAATTGACAAAAAATAAATATAATATAAAAATAATTTGAATTTTTATATTATTTTTTACCGATATGAAACTAAGCTTTATTTGAGAAAGTATAGCATTGCAAAGTGAAAAATATTAAAATAGTGTTATACAAGGAAAGTGAATATTTAAAACCAATATGGCAAAATGATTGATTTAAAGTATGTTAAAACGATGCAAAAGAGAATATAAAGTTTATTCCTAATCATTGATAGACTTCATAAAAAAATATAAATTAAAGATTAATGCTAACTCTAGTATACTTTTATATGATAAAAACATCCACATAAGAAATATAAAAGTACTGAAAAAATTCATGAAACTCCCTTCTAAAGATTCCTAATTTCACTCAAAATAATTAAATTATTCTATAAAATATTCATAAAATATTGTTTTTATTTCTTCTATTTTATTTTTTATTGAGTTAAGATCAATCCTTCTTCAGGTTTATCATTTATCATTTCTCGGACAATTCTAGAGTATTGTCTTCATCATCTACATCAATTGTGACATCAGGCTAATTTTGTATTTTTTATGCTATTATCTTTCCTAGGCTCGTTAATTTTTTATCATCTCATTTAACTTTACAAAGAAGTCAAATGTACTTATGATGTTCAACACAAACTGCTCAAAATATAGACTTTGATTTTTTTTCTATTTCAATGAGAATAAATATTAATTTCATATATATAAAATTCTTTGTGTTCCTAATTTATTACTTAAATAAATTAGAAGCTATCTCTTTATTTTCCTCTAAAATGAATTCTTCTGATGTGCATCCAATAAGAATTTCTGTTATTTCAATAATATTACCTTTGCTCTATCCCTGTCATTTTCCATAAAGATCTAAACTAAATACCTGCATTATTCATTACCAATTTCTCTTAGATTATAATATTAATATTTAATTTGAAGAACACAGTATGGAATTTATGAATACTTACTAATTTTTCTTATGTCTTCCATGGAGATTTTTTCTTTGATTAGGATAAAGTTATTAAATTATTTTTTAATGTAACTCATTCAGTGCTTCATTAATAGATATGTCTTATGTTAATGCCAATTCAAGTGATTCATTGACGTTTTCTGAATTTTAGATTTATTTCCATCACTTTCCCATTTGCAATGGAAATAACTCAATTCTTTTAAAGTTATCTCTAAATATTCTAATAGTTTCTCCATATGTAATTCCTTGTATTCTTTTACCCTATAAATATTATTAACGTCAAAGATTAAAGTTTCTAAATTAAAATCAATTAATGCTAAGGTATAATATTATAGTGTTTTATCATTTCTATGGATTTAAACATCTATCAATTAATGTTACGAATGTATTTTGGCTACCCCAACTTATTACTAAAATTATATGAAATTACTTTAATTTATATAGTGCCGATAATTTTTAATCTATAATATTTTTAAAAATTTTATCCATTAACCGGATGTTTTTAATCAATTCTTATTGTTTTTGTTTACCAGTATCAACTTAGACTATTCTTAGATGCTGAAAATGGATAGTAAATCCCTAAATTAGAAATTTTAATATATATATATATATATATATATATATATATATATATATATATATATATATATATATATATATATATATATATATATATATATATATATATATATATATATATATATATATATATATATATATATATATATATATATATATATTAAATTTAAATGTCAAAAATTTTAGGTGTATCATGGTAATCTCTTGAATTCATCTGTGTTGTTTGTAAGTTTTAAAATTTTAGAATTTTAATGTGCTTGTCTGTAATTTAAACTTTTGAGGGTGTTTTTATAATTTTTGAGACATTGAGGTGTTAACTGTAAATTTTAAATTCTTTGCAAACTGATGTTAATTTTTTAATTTCATGTTTTTTATTTTAAGTTTTGAGACATTGGGATGATTTTTATAATTTTGAACTTTTCAGGGTCTTTTCAGGGTCTTTTCTGCAATTTTAAAACTTTTTATGGTTTTTTTGCAATACTTTATGTATTATAATATGTTATCTACTTGTAATTTCTTTATCTTAACAAACTAATATCATTTTTATGTTTTATATATTTTATTAATATTAGTTTTTTAAATTATTAAGCTAAACATGGTTCACATAGGATTAGGATAAGATATGATTATGATTAGGATAGATTAAGATATAAATAAAATATTCAAAATAGTGAAGGGTAATATTGACCATTGAAAATTAGAATTTGATTATAGATAGGTAGTTCAAACTATAAAGGGGTATCTTTGTCTAAAAAAGATTTTCCGAACTCGTGCTTTTAAAGGGAGTATGACTAGTTGAGATGTGCGTGCAATACACGTGGTTGAGTACCATGATTATTTAAATCGTTAACTCAATAATCTCTCTCAAATGAAATACTATTATTGTTTTCTTCAATCCAGGTTGTGGCCACATGAACTGCTATTTGTGAGTTATAAACATATTAATGTAGTACAACGTATCTGTTTATTAGTATCCTGAAGTCTTCAAAAGATGGATGATCGATCACTCAATTCGTAAAGAAATTTTACATATGAATTTACTTACAATATGTCCATTAAACTTTTAGTTGTGGTTAGTTCTCATTAACTTTTAGTTATGGTTTCACTTATATTTATATTGTCTAATATTCACATTCAATTTTATAGCGCATTCTTCGTATCATAGAAGTAAAATTAAAAGTATAAAAAATTATTTTCTTGCGAAATTAGAGTAGGGAGATTATGATATATTTCGTCATGTGCGCTAAACATAAATTTTTTTTTTCTTTGATGCAAGGTCCCTATCAAATCTTGCCCTAAATGATGTGAATAAAAAATGCTATTATAACTCACTTGCCTAGAGCAATTGTATTGTACATAGGACATATAACTTATCTAGAATATCAATATCTGCTATGTGGATTTTGTTGTTGTAAGAGCAAAATGTTAGAGGCTCGTATTTAAACTTTTTGGCTCTATAAAAAACACAAGAATTTAGAGTGCATATGTTATATATCGTAAAGAACATACTTGTTCATGAAGACTTTTCTATAATAACGATATTATTACAATGATATTACTATTCCTTTTTAATAAATTATATAAAATTATATGTTCATGCTAAGTGGATTTTGTTGTTGTGAGAGCAACATGTTAGAGGCTCGTATTTAAACTTTTTGGCTCTATAAAAAACACAAGAATTTAGAGTGCATATGTTATATATCGTAAAGAACATACTTGTTCATGAAGACTTTTCTATAATAACGATATTATTACAATGATATTACTATTCCTTTTTAATAAATTATATAAAATTATATGTTTCTTTTTAATAAATTATAAAGTATATATGTGGAAGGCTCGATGCGTTTAGCTAGTAGTTGGACTCCACAAAATAGTTTAACTTTATATAGTAGTTTGCTATTGATAGTACTATTGGCAATGCAATTACCCTTCATCTTTTATCTTATTATTCACGCTTTTCTGATATAAGTTCTCTTTTGCTATTCACTTAATTGGTTTTATTTGGTTTTTATAATATTAGAAGTTAGAATATTCTCTTATGTTTAAAAAGTATTGGTATGATTTTCTTAAAAAAAATATGTATACATAGTAGCAATAGTATATACTTCAGTTCAACTCAAATATTAGCCTGAAGCGATTTAGAATGAGGTCATTTCTGTACTAGAATGGTGATATAGTGATTACACAATCTGAAAGTCAAAGAAAAAATTTCTACAAAGGAAAAGTAATTTAATATGTTAAATTAATAATTAATTTATAAAATATACATGGACAGTGTAGATAGCTATGGAAAGTAAGATTTAAATCTTTATGAAAATTTTATAGTGAGTGACCAACTACAATCATCCTAATTTAAGCGTAAATAATTATTAGTTTAGTTACTAATTTAATACGCGTAACTATGGAATAAATCTCAAGAAAAAAAAATATAAATTGAGATTGTATTACCCTGTAGGTAAATAAATATATGTTATTAGAGATCCTCTTTATATTAAATTTAAAAGTATTAACTTCAATTATAAAGCACCAAATATTAGTTCATGTGAGAAAGTAAAGTAATCTATAGTCTATATACCTATATAGTCAATCAATAAAATATATTAAAATTATGATGACCATAGTCAAAATTATAAGGTGGGTTAATATTAAATATAATTTATACAAAATAGTACATTAAAGTCAAAATCCTATTAACCACAAGATAGATTGTCTGAAAATTTTTACATATGTAAACTATACTACCTAGGAATAGTAATGTGTACACTCAACTGTGACCTAATAATCTTAAGAATGACTTACTCTTTAATATCATTATTAATTAACATATCTATGTATTACACTAAAATCACGATGAAAATTTAGAAAACAACAAAAGTAAAGCCCTCAAAAGTTTAAAAAATTGTAAAAAATACCCTAAAATTTGTAATTTATAAACACATAAAACTATTAAAAATTACGTTGAAATCAAGGAAATTACAAAAAATCATTGAAAATTTTTAAACTTTGGAGGGGTAATTTACAATATACTAAAATTTAAGGGAGTTTTTTGTAAATTTCATAGTTAATAGATTTTTAATTAGTTAAGTTATTTTCAAAAAAGTTATGGGTAATATTGTCCATGAAAAGTTTTTCCTAAACCTATACTTTTAAAGTGAGTGTGATATTTTTTTGAAAATTTTTAATTTTCTAGGGGTTGTTAGTAATTTTGTATATTTATTTTACTATCTATAGGTTATAAATTCTCATGGTGTTTTTTTATAAATTATGAATTTTAGGTGTTTTTGTAATTTTTTAAACTTATAGGTTTTTTTTACTAATTGTAAATTTTTTATAGACTATTTATAATTCCAATGTTTTAAATTTACTAATGAGTTTGAAATTCTCAAGGTGCTTTTTGTAAAATTTGAATTTTGAGCATTTATTTATAATTTTTAAAACTTTAATGGTGTTTTCTATAAATTTTAATTTATGTCTTTAATGGTGTTTTCTATAAATTTTAATTTAGGTAAGAGATATTTGTATTCCTATATTTTCAATGTATATTTATGTTTGAAATTTTCAAGATGTTTTTTATAGATTTTAAAATTTAGAGGTGTTTTTGTAATTTTTAAAACTTACAAGATATTTTCTGCAAAGTCAAAAAACATTCAGTTTTTAGCTAGTATATATTTTTCAAATTTCTCATTGAATTTAAATAAGTAAAATTTAAAAATTTCAAGATGTTTTAATAAAATTTTAAATTTGTAGCGGTGTTTTTACAATTTAAAAAACTTAGAGGATATTTTTTATAAAGTCTAAAAGATTTCAGGTGCTGGCTAGCATATTTTGTTTAGATTTCTCCATGAACTAAAATAAGTAAAGTATTTGAATTATATCAAACGTATCTCCTTCATCTAATAACGTGTTAAGTCTCATTATGAATAGGATAAATAATTTAATTACTAATTCAAAGTAGATAGGATAATTAGAACAGATTAGGATAATAATATAATATTGAAAAACTGTTAAGGGTAATATTGATCATAGAACGATTTTTCTGAACTTGTATTTTTAAAGGAGTATGATTTGTACCATTAATTTGTTATTTGAATGATAACTAATCATGGATAAATTACAAATGAATATAGATAATGACATATCAAGTCCGAATTAATTTGTGTATATACATACATACAAGAAGGTTGATTACATGTGAGTTCTCCTGAATTTGATGCTCTTGTATGGAGCAATTAATGTTTAGTATTTCCCTGATTTTGTTCTTTAATTTAAGATTCATAAGGCATATGGCCTTGTAATATAGAATGACATTATTTTCATATGAAAATGTTCTAGATCCCTGATCATTTTATGAATGTTTGTATTAAAGTCTAGTTGGTCGTTATCAAAATAATCTGGGTCCAGCACAATGGGACGTTGTTAAAAGAATTATGAAGTTTATTAGAGGTACATTGTCTCATTTTGATTGGTTTATCATGCAAGTTCACTTGAAATCCTTGGTTATTCTGATGCTAATTTTAGAGGTGATAAAGATGGTTGAAAGTCCGCTTTAGGACACTTGTTCATCTTTGGAAAAGGAGTTGTTTCTTGTAGTAGTAAGAAACAAGGATCTGTTGCTAGATACATATAAGAAGCACAATATGTAGCTTGTAGTATAACAAATACATGAACATGCAGTCTAGATGTGGCGGCTATTGACTGATCTAAGTCTCACTTTTTAGAACGACCTATTGATATTTATTATGATAATCAGCCAACAGTTAGCCTGATCAATAGTGGTGCAAATAGTTCCAAAGGAAATCATACTCCAATATGACTATATTTGAGATATTGTAGAAAAGGAAGAAGTCAAAGTGTCTTACTTCCCTACTATGTTGGATCTAACATGCATGTATAGACGGGTATAAATAGGGTTGCAACCATTTATTGTTAGAAAAACACAATACAAGCTAGTACCAACCCTAGAATTTACCCAAAAACAGTCGTTTAACCTAACTCTCTATAATGAGTATCACCTAGCCCTATCTAGTACCAACCCTCAATTAATACCGTTTTGAGTATGCCGTAAAAATAAGTTTGGAACAAACCAACAAACATAGTTTAAGTATGGAAAATAAGAAAGAACTTATAGGCCTTTTCGATTAACAAACATTTCTTCACTAAATCAAATTGATGTTTTATAAAGAATGATGTAGATGATGAAATCAAAAGGAACTCCCCTCACTGAGATGACCAAAAGATGATGAAAGCGATAAGAAAGAGTTTTTTGAGGCTCTGCAACCAAAATTTTCAATTCAATATCTCCTCTAATGAAAACCCTAAAGTTCTTATCAAAAACCCTAGAACTCTCTCCTCAATTTATCTCGTCTAATCATATATAGATTTTAATCAACTAGGAAAGAGATATCCTAAATGTACTAGAAGTTGGAGATTAAAAGGAATGACGAATGACTATAATTAAATATTCAAAATCCATAGTCAATTAACTTAACCATTGATTGTTGCTCACAACCATCGATGGGTCCCTAAGCACCATTGATGGGATTCTGTGAACCATCAACAAGCTAAAATCCTATCTCTAGAGTTTTGCAATTTGTTCATGTACACCATCAATGGCCTCATGCTCATTAACAGGTTCCTCATGCCCATCTATGATACGATGGCTAAAATCAGAGTTTGTACTGATTTACATGTCGTTTCATCTCATGCACATCTTATACCTATATTCACATATACTATACTATTCTCCCCCTTTTTATAATAATAAAATTGATATTTAAAATACCTTAATATATGCATATTTGAGATATATAAATAGCAACAATAATCACAATTACACTTTCATACAAAAGGAAAAGATTTGCAACGCTCCCCCTACATTCATGCATTCATGGAAAGTGTAATCAAATGCGGGTATTATAAAAACTCCCCCTAAAATAATGCATCAACTGTTTTCAAAAAACATTAAAAGATGAAAAAGAAAATGAAACCACCTCCACTCATGCAAAGTTCATCAAAATTTTCAAATTTCAAATTCTTCCCCTTTTGTTATTAGAAAAGGATGAAGATACACTAATGATCACACTTTATATTCAAGAAATTTAGATAAAAAATCACCCAAAAGTATAAGAAAGAGAAATACACACCGGTCCAAAGAAAAATTTATAAAAATATAGCATAAGTGATTAAAATCTAATCACAAAACACCTAAATGTAAGAGAAATCACTCAATTTTCTATGAATTTCATAAGAGTATGGGTCTCTGATCATCTTTTAATGAATATACTCTTTTTTTTATACATGTTTAGTATCAATGCACATTTGTGCATAAAAAGAATAAATTTATGCATTATCCAAGTCAAAAATAAACTCAAAAACTCTTGATATATCCCAAAAGTATCTTATAAACAAAACATAAAAACTTTTACCATCATTTCAGATTGCTATATATGATAAGTATAGGAACTAGGTGTGTGAAAATATAACATGGAATATCTCATGAAATAATGTGTCAAGTAATCATAATTTTTATCATTGTGTGTGTTACACACACATACATACATACATACATACATATACATGTAAATACATATTTATATACATATACATATATATGTAGATATATACATGTACCCATATACATGTATGTACATATGTATATACATACATATACATGTATGTGTGTGTGTGCATAGACAAACGCATGCACGCACGCACACAAAAACACACACACACACATTCATATAATTGAAAATCATATGTGAACTTGGGTGGTATAATCAAGCTTACATATCATAAGATAATATCATTTGAACCAATCTTGTAAAAGCATATACATAGGCATGTTCAAAGTTGTTTTTTATTTAAAAAAAAAATTATTTTATTTTTTAAAAAATATAAAAAACCCTAAAAAGAAAAATAAAAAATAAAGAAAAAATCAAAAATCAAGAAAAAAGAAAAAAAAATCTAAATTATGTACATACAACAGGAAAGGTGAGCATGCGGATATACGAAACTAAGCTATTATCTATTAACCAGAATGCAGATAAAGACTTAGTATAGACCAAGTATCTCAAGCATCACCAAAAGAATATACATATCCAAAATAAAAAGAATCTGACAGATGAAGAGCTCCTATGATATAGTGCAACGATGAATCATAGTAGGTGTATAGTGATATCATATCAATCCTCATCGACACCATATCTATCCTCATCAGCTCCATACTCTATCCTAGATATTACAAAATCCATTGAGTAGGCCCGGCGAAATATGGGTCCTCTAAAGCAGCAAGCTGGGTTCTAGATGATTGTCTAGCAGTAGTATCAGCCTTCCTCACAGTTAAGCTCTTCCTGCCAATCTCTGCCGAAAGTACACTTCTCCCATTTTAAAGCAATGTGGAATATTAAGTACTCTTCAGATGTAAGAAGTAGTAAGCTTGATCTCCTTCTCTCTCATTCGTGTTGCAAAGACATTGGACGTATGCTCTTTAGTGATATTTAGGTAGAATTGCCACATGAATGTGACATTTGTTCTCTTGCCCCCTATATCATCATAGAACTTAGGCCAGCTCTATTTAGTACTCCCATGATGTTGAAATACTCCTTCAAGTGCAGAATATCAACTCCCCTCTTAGATACACTGAGAAGTTTATCAGACTTCTCTTTTTTGTCTCTCATGGAAATGACCACCAGTATTGTGCTTGAGTGAATACATTCTTTACAAAAGCAATGAAACTTGATTTAGTATCGAGAATACACAAATATAAGGGTTAAAATAAAAAAGGATTGAAGAACAAACAAAAATCACAGTTCTGTCTTTTGACCATCCACGGATTCCTATGAACCATCAATGGTTAGAGACATCATCAATGGTGTTCATCGACCATCGATGGTTCAAGAATAGAACTATTGAATTTTCACCATAAACCATCCAAATTCATACACAATTCTCTACGAAATCATTCCGAACACTTATTCTAACCACATCAACTCTTACTTATCAAGATCCATCACAAAAAACACATAAAACCTAAAGAAAGTGATCAAACATGAAAAAATAGGGTTTCGAAGTGTACATTGATGAAGATTCAAAAGAGATTAGATTACAAAATTAATATGATAGCCTCCTAATAAAATGTTAGATCACAGTAAAAACTTAGAAAATAAAGAGAGAAAAAAATAAAGAGAGAGAAAAGAGTGAAAAAGGGTAAAACATAAATAAAAAAACTGCCCACGTTTTTACTACTACATATCGATGGTTAACCATCGATGGTCAGGGTCAGCGATGATAAACCCCAAATGTTTTAAGAAATAGAAATGAAAAAATAAAGGAAAAAATAAAAAATATGACACAAATGGGTACAGAGAAAAATTTCTTAAATGAGAACTTACACTTATTAGGAGATATATAAAAACATAATAAACATATATCTCCTAATTTTCCTATTAGATCAAGGATTGAATATTAATCTAGCACCTCTTTGAGCAACTCCTACGTGTTGCCTTTATTCTTTGTCTTCTTGTAGCCTTATAGAAAAGTAGCAAGGTGTGATCTTGGCATCCACATAGGTCTATGTTGGTTAGGAATTGTACCTCTAGGTACTCAATCTGCTTAACTATTTTTAATGCTTTATTGTGTTTAATATTTATTAAAACATGACTCATTCTACCACATAAATAACACAGCAGATGATGTGTTAGAAATGGGTGCAAAGCAATTTTAACTGTATTCTTTTATAAATGAAGGGTAAAAATTTTTATGTTTTTTTGGACATTGATAACCAATTTTAGTTTTAGCTTTCGCAAACAGTTGATTGGAAATGACCATATTTTAAACTTTTGTACCCAATGAAAAAAAAATTCATGGCCTTCTCCAAATTAAATTTTTTGGACATTAGTTATTCACTTTTAAAAACTGTTGTAGTTAACTTGATTTCAATTTTTATTTGTTCAGGAGGCAATTCACACAAAAACTCATTTGCCTTTGCAACTGCCTTTTTATTTTTAATAAATTTATAATCTAGTTTCTTAGATCAACTTGAAATTTGATTTTGAAAATAAAAACATTAAGATCCAATATGACTATATTTGAGATATTTTAGAAAAGAAAGAAGTTAAAGTGACTTACATCCCTGGTATGTTGGATCTCAGATGCAAGTCTGGAGAGGGATGAATAGGGTTGCTACTGTTTTTCACTGAAAAACACAAAATACGCAAAAAAATAGATAAAAATAAAGTGAAAAATAACCAATTAAGGGTACGCATGGTTTATAGTGATTTAGATAATAATCCTACATCCGCTCTTTCTTCTCACGCAGGAGCTTTCTCCACTAGAGTTTTTTTGAATCACAACCCGATTCAGTAGGCTTACGAAGACCGCACCTTAGAATCTACCTGAAACTAATCATCTATTTAACTCTCTACAATAAGTAACACCTAGTGCTAGCTAGTACTAACCCTCAATCAACACTGGCTTAAGTATACCGTAAAAATAAGTTTGAAACAAACTAACAAATACCGTTAAGCACAGAAAATAAAAAAGATCTTACAACCCTTTTCAATTAACAAACTATCATTTGATGAATCAATGTGAAGTTTGATGAAGAACAGTGTAGATGATGAAATCAATTGCAATTCTCATCACTAAGATGATCCAAGGATGTTGAAAGCGATGAGAAAGAGTTTGGTGAGACACCGGTAGTCAAAATCTTCAATCTAATATCTTTTCTAATTAAAACCCTAAAGCTCGCATAAAAAAACCTAGAATTCTCTCCTCTATTTTATCTCTTTCAATCATATATATAACATTTAATCAACTAGGAAAGAGATATCCTAAACATGATAGAAGTTGAAGATCAACATGAATGACGAACAACTATGATTAAATCTTTAAATCTACACTCAGTTGATTTAAACATCGATGGTTGCTCATGACCATCGATGGCTCCCTAAGCACCATCAAGGGGTTTCTATGAACTATCGATGAGGTGAAATCCTGTCTCTAAAATTCTACAATTTCTTCCGATAGACCATGGATGGTTCTTGATGCTCATCGATGGTGCTACGGCTAAAATCAGAGTTTGTGCTGATTTTCATGTCATTTCTCATCGTACTCATTTTATAGCTGTATTCTCCTATACTATATCATCTCAAATAAATATTAGTACCAAATGAGAGAGTTTGTTATTACTCAAACAAGAGCTATTGTACGGACTATGTCCTAATATACTATAGATACGTTTGCTGATCTTTTGACTAAGGGAGTACTAGCAAAATCTTTTATCATAGTTTGTATGTTAGACGAGACTTAGGAATCAATAAGTCAAACTAAATTTCATGAATAATGAAATAAGGAATACTCATCACGGATATTGGGAGCAAAAAAGAAAACATATGATCTAACAAATAGTGAGAGACATATCATTTGATTAGTTTCGTCAAGTGGGAGATGCTAGAATAGTAGATCAAATAAACTCAAGTGTTAAAGAAGAGAATAATTATTATTAAGTGAGATATTAATAGAGTAATAATTAGGCCCTTAATGAGGTATAATTGGGGCTATTAATCGCTCTTAATTGGATATAATAGGAGACTGATATTTTGGAGTGGAGGTGATTGGATGAAAAGCCTATAGAATTGAATCATTTCTCTATAAATAAAAAGAAAGAAAGAATATTTTGTCACTGGAAC
The DNA here is from genome assembly GCF_001876935.1 of Asparagus officinalis. Classification (NCBI taxonomy): domain Eukaryota; kingdom Viridiplantae; phylum Streptophyta; class Magnoliopsida; order Asparagales; family Asparagaceae; genus Asparagus; species Asparagus officinalis. The sequence goes on from NC_033797.1 coordinate 78,266,011, forward strand.
CCCAAAATAAACCGAATTCTTCTTTTCAACAACATTTTCCACACACTGGATGTCAATAGTGTTTACCAATAATGTAACAAATTTGAAGTATATCATTTTCTAAATTAATTAGCCTTGCTGGCTATGATCCATTAAAAGAGCAAGTACTTGTGTTCTGGTCATATAACTAGCACGCAATACGGCTATGTTTAGAGTTGTTTCAAATTTGAAGGCTTTGAAGATTGAGCCCAAGAGGGTTATATTCATTACACTACTCTAGTATCAATCATCAAGTATGTCAGGTGAAACAGGACTTGGAGGTTATTCAGTGAGCTCTTCAGAATAATACTCACGGTATCTCTCTTATGGCTCAGGAGAAGCAGTAGTGACCAACTTGCTGAGGCTAAAAGGAGCTTTACCACCAAAAATTAAGGATTCAATGGCTATCTAACAGTGATAAAGGTACTCATTTTTTCAATACCGCAATGCAATATACGAGGCATAGTAGTAAAATTATGGTTTATATATTCTTGATGGCCAAAGATTGGATGATCATGATGCTTTTATAGAGGAGCTTATTACTTGTGATAAGTGTTGCGCGCACAAATCTAAACAATAAGAAGTTCATGGGAACTAAAGATGTTGGTTTATCTCTTCCTAAAACTAAGATTATTCAAAGTAGTCCTTGCATTAATGATTCTCATAATGTTCAACTTGCTCAACCAATTTCTAGTGATGGGATTAGAAAAGGTTTATTTTCTATTCATGACGAGAAGGCTCCAGGTTTCAATGGATATTCTGCTTGCTTCTTTAAGGGTTCATGAACTATCGTGGATGAAGAGATTATGTTGGGGAATTTAGTCTCCCCGCCTACTACGATTTGCGCAACTTGAAAGCCAACCCACAATCAACAAGATATAAAACAACTACAATCAAGAAGAAAGAACACCGATATTTACGTGGTTTGGTCGACCAACTTCGACCTACGTCCACGAGGCAATAATTGGAGAAATTCACTACGTATCAGGGAGAACTACAAGAGGAACCACTCAACTCTCGTCTCTCAATCTCCCAACACATAGATAATCAACTCTCATATTCTCTCAAAAACCCACTCCTTACAATCTTTTGAACAGACAAAGACTGCGAAACCCTCTCCCAATGATGTAATCTTTTGCATGGATAAAGACAACGAAACCCTCGCCTCTCGTACAATATTCTTGAATCATGCTACGTCATCTGTTTGTTGGGAATTTAACGCCGAAATCCCTAATGTAACAGAAACGCAGAATAGAAAAAGGTACACCATTTTTAACGAGGTTCGACAACTGCCTACGTTCTCGGGAGCCACACAGTTAATTTTTTTATTGATCTTAACAAGAAATTACAATTCAGAACGAATCTCAAACTGAGATTCCTCAATAAATTCTAATCTTTACTGTAGCTACAGTAAGATTCCCTCACTCCTTAAATACCCCTCTTAACTTCTTTCTCCCCTCTTTAATTTCTTCCTTAATGATTTCACTTTTGAAATCACGAGAGAGAGAGAGAGAGAGAGCGCTGGAGAATAAATCGCGACAAAGGGGAGGAGTGAGCCGTCGCCAGGAATCGAAGAGAGAGAGAGAGAAAAGCTTCAGCACACACCCTAGCTAGGGTTTCGGGTTCCCTTTTATAGGGGGAAACACACTGACAGTCTGGCGACAGGCTATTGCCAGCCGAGCGGGGTGCCCAAACTCGTCTGCGGTCGAGTTTTAATCTCGCCAGTTCGAGAAGTCACCAGCCACGAAGAATCCGCCTGCTCGAGCTTCTCCTGATCAACTCGCCTGTTGTCGACCACGAAATCGCCTACAACGATTCGCTCGAACTCGCGCTCGTCCGTTCGAACTCGCCCACGAGCTCGCCTGCGTCGATCTCGCCTGCAAGAAGTTCACCTGCGCTCGAGAGCTTCGCCTGCAGCTGTCATCGACCTCACCTGAGCTTCGTCCACGCTGGATAAACTCGCCTGCAAGGTTTGATTCTACACCCGATCTCAACAATCTCCCACTTTAAGATCAAACCGCCGTCAACAGACTATTTCATCAAGCTCCTCCTCCTATGTGGCTCCGCCCTCATCATCTATGCATGAAGGCCAACTGAAGTTGCGCACAACTCTAGTTTCTGAACGGTCACCGTCTTTGTTAACATATCTGCTGGATTCTTACTTCCTGGAATCTTCTCCAGTTTCAACACATCATCTTCCAATAGGGATCTGATGAAGTGGTACCGAAGCGCAATATGCTTCGTTCTAGAATGAAATGCGGAATTCTTTACCAAGTGTATCGCACTCTGGCTATCACTGTGCAAAACATTCTTCTCCTGATTGAATCTCAGCTCTGTTAACAAGCCTTGAAGCCATATCATCTCTTTACTGGCTTCAGTCACTGCAACATACTCAGCTTCTGTAGTGGACAGAGTGACAATCTTCTGTATCTGTGACATCTAACTAACAGCTGTAGTTCTGACAGTGAATACATAGCCGGTGGTGCTTCTTCGGTGATCAGCTTCACCGCCAAAGTCTGCATCTACGTACCCATGCACTTCCACCTCTCCCTTACTAAAGTGCAAGCACTTCTGTGTGGTGCCTCGTAGATATCTCAGAATCCACTTGACCGCTTCCCAATGAGCTTTTCCTAGATTCGACATAAACCGGCTGACCACTCCTACTGCATGGCCAATGTCTGGTCTCATACAGATCATTGCGTACATCAAACTTCCGATAGCTGAGGCGTAAGGGACCTGAGCCATACTCTCTTTCTCTTCTTTTGACTGAGGAGACTGATCCTTCGATAGACGAAAATGGCTGGCCAAGGGTGTGTTCACTGGCTTGGAGTCGCCCATGTTGAATCTCTGCAAAACACGATTGATGTACTCCGTCTGAGATAACTGCAAGAGACCTCTCTTCTTATCTCTCGTGATTTGCATTCCAAGGATCTTCTTCGCTGGACCCAAGTCCTTCATGTCAAATTCCTTTGACAGCTGCTGCTTCAAACTCCTTATATCCTCCATATCTGCTCTTACAACCAACATATCATCAACGTACAACAGTAGAATGATATAACTGGAATGATATCTTTTGAAGTAGCAACAGTGGTCAGTGTTGCACTTCTGGAAACCTTCCTTGTGCATGAAGCCATCAAACTTCTTGTACCACTGCCTTGGGGCTTGTTTCAGGCCATACAAGCTCTTCTTGAGTCTGCACACCAGGTTCTTCTTCTTTTCTTCTGAGAAACCTTCTGGCTGGTGTATGTATATCTCATCTTCTAGATCTCCATGAAGAAACACCATCTTCACGTCCAACTGCTCGGATGAAGATCTTCAATTGCTACAATACTCATCACTGTCCTGATAGTATTTAGCTTCACCACGGGAGCAAAAATATCGGTGTAGTCAATTCCTTCCTTCTGCTGGAAACCTTTGACAACCAGTCGGGCTTTATATCTTCTGGAACCATCCTGCTCCTCTTTCACCCGGTACACCCATTTGTTGTGGAGTGCCTTCTTGCCCGTGGGCAACTCAGCTAGTTCCCACGTCTGGTTTGAGATGAGAGACTTCATCTCATCTTTCATGGCAAGCTCCTACTTGCTCGCATCTCCACCCTGACAAGCTTCATCAAAGCTTTCAGACTCCCCACTATCTGTCAGCAACAGATAGTTCATATATCTCCTGTTGGGTATAGGAGGACGAGAAGATCTTCTTAATATCGGAGCTGGTGTGTCGGGCTCCTGCGCACCATCTTGTCCAACAGGCTCTTCTGGCTGAGGATCTTCTGCATTGGGTTCTTCCGAGAGGTTACTCGGGACATCATATGCATCTACAAATATTGACTCGCTCTCTGAGTCATCTGTCTTGTGCATGTCCTTGTACATCACCTTTTCGTTGAATATCACATCTCTGCTCCAGATCACTTTCTTGTTTTCGTTGTCCCAAATGCGGTAGCCGAACTCATCTTCACCATAGCCAATAAAAGTGTATTTCTTTGACTTGGGATCAAGCTTATTCCTGCCTTGATCACTAATATGCACGTAAGCTACACAACCGAAAACTTTAAGATGTGAGAGTTTTACCTCCTCCGCACCATACCTCCTCTGGTATTCTGTGCTCCAATGGAACCGATGGACCTCGGTTGATCAAATAAGCTGCTGTGTTGACCGTTTCTGCCCATAACTGCTTTAGTAGGCCTGACTGTACTCGAATGCTTCTGGCTCTCTCTGTCAACGTTCGGTTCATCCGCTCAGCTACACCATTTTGCTGAGGCGTGCCGGGCACGGTTCTCTCCATTCTGATCCCGTGCTCATAGCAGAACTTCTTGAATCCGGTGTCTTCATACTCACCGCTATTGTCGGTCCTGAGCTTCTTTATTCTCAGACCGATCTCATTCTCGACCATAGCTTTCCATCTCCTGAAAGCTTCAAACACTTCTGACTTATGCTTCAGAAAGTAGACCTACACTTTCCGAGAGTGATCATCGATAAAAGTCACGAAGTAATGTTTACCACTAATGGACGCGGTGGTGGTTGGTCCCCAAACATCTGAGTGAACGAGCTCTAGCTTCTCTTTCCTGGGGGTTCTGCCACTCGTCTGAAAGCTGACTCTCTTCTGCTTTCCAAGTATGCATTCTTCACACATATCCATCTCCACTGACTGCAGTCCTGGGAGTTTTCCCTTTGTGTGCATAGTTTTCATCCCCTTCTCACTCATATGACCGAGTCTCTGATGCCACAGCTTTGAAGTCTCATTTCCTGCTGCAACTGAGATCAAACAACGTGCACCTGCTGTCATATATAGGGTACCAGTCTTCCTGCCTCGGGCAATTGTCATTGCGCCCTTTAAGATCTTCCAATCATCTTCATGGAAGGTCGTGGTATATCCTTCGCCATCCATTTGGCCTACGGATATTAAATTCTTTCTCAGGTCGGGAATATGCCTGACATTCTTCAGCTCCCATATTGACCCGTTCAACTTAATTTTTACCACGCCTTTGCCCACAATAGCACATGGTTGATCATCACCAAGATATACGTATCCAAGATTTCTGGGGGTATACTTCTTGAAGAATTCTTTCTGAGAGATAGCATGGAACGACGCTCCTGAATCTAACACCCAAGATTCCTCCTTGCTCTCCAAAGAGCATATCAATGCGTCGTCTCCTCCTGAAGTGGAGGTGACATTCACCTCTGCCTTCGCCTCCTTCTCCTTCTGTGCACTCTTGCACTGATTCTTATAATGCCCGGTCTTTCCACAATTCCAACACTCGATAGCCTTCGAGCTGTTGCTTGGATTCCTTGATTTGCCTCGTCCGTTCCCTCTGGTTGAATTTCTACCTCTTGACTCTGTATGCAATACTGAAGATGTTGTAGTTTCACCCGACTCTCTCCGTCGGATCTCCTCACTGAGAACCAAATCACGAACGTCATCGAACTTTAACTTTTTGTTTCCCGACGAGCTACTCACTGCCGTGACTGTAGCATTCCAACTCTCTGGTAGGGAAGACAACAGTATCAACGCCCGAACTTCCTCATCAAACTTGATTCCAACTGAACTCAATTGGGTTGTGACCGTGTTGAGTTCATTGAGGTGTTGTGCTACTGACGCGCATTCCGCCATTCTCAGATTGAATAACCGCCGCATCAAATGAACTTTGTTCGCGGCTGATGGCTTCTCATACATGTTTGAGAGTGCTGCCATAAGACCCGCCGTGGTCTTCTCCTTCACTATGTTGAACGCAACATTGCGAGTCAACGTTAATCTGATAACTCCGAGGGCTTGTATATCTAGAAGGCTCCACGCATCTGCCTTCATAGAATTCGGCTTCTTCCCCGATAGTGGTTGATACAGATTTTTCTGATACAGATAATCCTCTATCTGCATTTTCCAGAATCCGAAATCTGTTCCATCAAACTTCTCAAGTCTCAGCTTTCCTTCATCTGCGGCCATGGTTCCCACTTGAATCTGACTTCCTCTAGATCGTTTCACACTCTGATACCAGTTGTTAGGAATTTAACGCCGAAATCCCTAATGCAACAGAAACACAGAATAGAAAAAGGTACACCAAGTTTTAACGAGGTTCGGTAACTGTCTACGTTCTCGGGAGCCACACAGTTAATTTCTTATTGATCTTAACAAGAAATTACAATTCAGAGCGAATCTCAAACTGAGATTCCTCAATAAATTCCAATCTTTACTGTAGCTATAGTAAGATTCCCTCACTCCTTAAATACTACTCTTAACTTCTTTCTCCCCTCTTTAATTTTTTCCTTAATAATTTCACTTTTGAAATCACGAGAGAGAGAGAGCGCTGGAAAATAAATCACGACAAAGGGGAGGAGTGAGCCGCCGCCAGGAATCGAAGAGAGAGAGAGAGAGAGAAAAGCTTCAGCACACACCCTAGCTAGGGTTTTGGGTTCCCTTTTATAGGGGGAAACACACTGACAGTCTGGCGACAGGCTGTCGCCAGCCGAGCGGGGTGCCCAAACTCGTCTGCGGGTGAGTTTTTCCTCCAAAAATATTGACTATCTCCATTCTCCTTGGTTTTTCCTCCAAAAATAGAAGAATATATATAGGAAAACCAAAAACCCTTTCTCTAGACTAACTTCCTAATTAGAATAGGATTCAAATTCTTAATCATGATGGGACCCAATCTCCTAATCATAATAGATCTCCAACCTTATCTAATTCTCATGAAGTTATACAAAGAATCAAAGACATAATCCTAACAATCTTCACATTGGATTTGATTCCAAACTCCCTTGAAGATATATCATCGCTGTCTTGAAAGTTTGCCTCTTCTACTAACGTCTTCTATTCTTTTACACTTCAAATCGAAGCATCTGCACTCCAACTGGATGCTCCTATGACCCTCACTTTCATCTTTCTCGCTGTGGCGCCTCCACCTCTCTTGTGCGAACAAAGAGATCTTCCCCACCTTTGACATTAGAAGCAAATTAACCATGCTTCTCCTCCCAAACTGAACTTGATAGTATCCTTTCTCCACTTGCTGTCCTCGTACTCCATCTGCATCGTTCGTCTTGAATCATATCAGTGCACCTCTCCTACTCCACACTATGAGGTGATGCCTCCATCTCCTCCATCACTTGGCTTGGACCGAATATGAGCGTTAATTGTCTTCAAGTCTGACGGGGCATAAATGTATACCTCTAGAGTTGCAAGTACACAACCAATCAAGTTATAGTATAAAAAGTTATCGAGCCCATGAGGAAGGTGTTTGTAGGAGAAAATCAAAATCGGTTCTTATGTTGTGTGTGTGATAATTAGGAGTAATGAATGTGATTGTGGAGAGATAGAGATAGTGAGAGTGATTGTATATAAATAAAAACAAAACGAGATTGAGAGTGGAGAGATAAAGAGTTGATGTGATAAAATGTAAATGTAAACAAAACTAACAAAAGGGAAGAAAGAAAGATAAAGGAAATAAAATCAATAAATAAATGAGAGGAAAATCATGAAATAAGGGGGAAATAAAGAAAGTAAGAGATAGAGAATTCAATTTAAGATATGGAGAATCTAGAATTAAATTCACTAGCTAATCTCACTTATAAAATATGAACCATTCTCTTTTTCTCATATTTTACTTTAGATTTATTAAGCATAGATTATCAAACCACTTAAGGAAAGCATAACCTATCAAATTATCATCCAAATAAAATTAATACTCATGAAAAGAGTAACAACTAACTAGCAATTCTAGAATTCCTTCTACCAATTAGTTCTTTAGTTGAATATCCAAAACATGAATATTTTAAGTATAAGAGAATGATTAACAAATTATAAAAAAAATAAAGCTAGTTTCATACAATTTCTAGGGTTCCCACAAGTATTAATTCTACATCTTTAAAAAAGACAATTCCTTAGAGGGTTCTAGCCTCAAGGCGAATCAAATAAATAAATAAATAAATAAATAAACAAAAATAAAAACTATTCCTGAGAGGGTTCTAGTCTCAAGGCGAATAGTACAGGAAAATATAATCTAAACTACAAAATAAATTACAAGAATTTAAAGAAAGAAAATAAAGACATGAAAGTAATCTACCCTATAAGCATGAAAATAAATCTACGGCAAGAGGGTTCTAGCCTCTTGCTTATTTAAACAAGAAAGAAAAGCAAAAAGATAAATTTATTAATAAAGAAAAAATTTACATCCCAAGAGGATTCTAGCCTCAAGGTGATAGCAAACCTCTACCTTGATCTTCATTTTTATCTTCATCTTCATCTTCATCATAAAAAAAGAGAAGAAAAGAAAAATATGAAGAGGGAAAAAAAATCTTTTATTAATTGTAATAAAAAGTTATAATTTTAAAAGGCCTTCTTAATTAAGAGTAACCCTCCTACAAAATTTTTCATACCCTCAACCCCTCACTCTCTATCCCTATTTACAGTCTACAACAATGAATGAGAGCCAATGGATTAAACTTGATCCCCAAGTTAATCAACTTTAGCCCTTAATTTCGTAATAGTAAATATGTATCGATCCCGCTATCGATACGGGTAATCAATACGGGTATTGATACCGGTATCAATACAGGTCTCGATAGGAATATCGATAACGCTATCGATAGCCTGTCTTTTTAATTCTTTAGCCGATTCTTCTCTTGGGCTTTTTGAGAGATGAGATATTGAGTTTTTCTTGGGTTTTTATTTATTAACCTACAATTAAGATAAAATATGTTTATTAGTGATAATTTTATTTAAATTAAATTGATAATTAGGATATAAAATGTAATAAAAATGTGATTATCAAAGTCCAATGCCACCATCTCCATCAGCATGTGTGTCACTCAGTCGTGCCTGCTTGCAATCGCCACCTAATCTAACATTGTCCTCATCGAGTCTATACACATTAACCAACTACTACTCCCGTGATGACTTTGATTAATTATATGCTAACAACTCTACTGCTAAAATTATATCTAATTCTTTACGCCAGTCTCATTGTCGCATACTCGTTTTCCCTATCTGCCATCAGATCTGTCTTGTCATCACCAAAAGAACATTTTAGCACTTTCTGACCAATCTGATCGAAATTTGAAAAATCAAACACTCTAATTGCATTCAGAGCACTCTAAAACATGGGAATCAACTCTTGGATCGCTAAAATCAATATCTGATTCACCAATCTATCGGCAAAACTATCTGGACCATCCAATGTGCATCCACAACACCAAACACCAAACAAAATTCCACATCAGATCAGCAGGCTGCAATTAGACAATCAGATCACGTGAACTGCTTCTCATAATTCTTTCATATGGACCCCTTTGGCTAAATTTCCTTTTCTTCCCACACGTGTGAATCTCCTCACGTGCTGCTACTTTTTTGACTCTTGCACGTGAATGAACAAACCAAAAACCACTTATGTTACCGCTCTTGCCTTCATCCGCTCTTTCCGCCACTCGTCCTTCCTTTTTTTTTCTTCATCTTAATTCTTGTAACACCGTTGATCTTCACTTTTTTATGATGTGTATCTTGCGAATTCGCTTCTGGATCCATCATCATAGCTCTGATACCACTTGTTGGAGAATTTAGTCTCCCACCTACTACGATTTGCGTAACTTGAAAGCCAATCCACAATCAACAAGATATAAAACAACCATAATTAAGAAGAAAGAACACCGAGATTTACGTGGTTCGGTCGACCAACTTCGACCTACGTCCACATGGCAACAATACGAGAATTCCACTATGTATCAATGAGAACTACAAGAGGAACCACTCAACTCTTTTCTCTCAATCTCTCAACCTCACATATATAATCAAGTCTCATATTCTCTCCAAAACCCACTCCTTACAATCTTTTGAACGGACAAAGACTGCGAAACCCTCTCCCAATGATGTAATCTTTTGTGCATATGAAGACTACGAAACCCTCGCCTCTCGTATAATATTCTTGAATCAGGCTACGCCCTCTACTAACCCTAGATTACAAGAATATTGGCTATCTCTCTTCTCCTTGGTTTTTTCTCCAACAATAAAAGAATATATATAGGAAAACCAAAAACCCTATCTCTAGACTAACTTCCTAATTAGAATAGGATTCAAATTCCTAATCATGATAAGACCTAATCTCCTAATCATGATAGATTTCTAACCCTATCTAATTCTCATGAAGTTATACAAAGAATCAAAGACACAACCCTAACAAATTATGCATGCTGCTAGATAATTTTTTTTTTCAAAAAATGGCAAATTGTTGGAGCAAATTAATGCTACTTCTCTTACACTTCTACCTAAGGTAGAATGGCCTACGAAAGTAGCTAAACTTCGGCCTATTGCATGTTATAATTTCTCGTATAAAGTCATCACTAAGGTTATTGCTAAATACACCATTTTGTGATGGGTCATTTAGTGAATGAGGCTCAATTAGCTTTCGTATATGGCAGATCAATCTCAAGTAATATCTTACTTAGCCATGAACTTGTCAAACAATATGGCAGAATGCAATTAACTTCAAGGGATATGATTAATATAGATATCAAAGCTTATGCCGCTCTAGATTGGGAGTTTCTTAGGCACATGCTTTTGGAATTGGGCGTCCCTGATAATTATGTTAAATGGATTATGGTTTGATCACCAGTCTTAAGTTTTCTATGTATTTTAATGTCTTGCTTCATGGATACTTTGAATGTCAAAGAGGTCTTAGACAAAGGGATTCACTCTCCCCCTTATCTATTTGTCTAGGATATGAAACATATAAGTAGATTGCTGAATGAGTTGAAGAATGAGCCATAGTTTTATTTTTATCGAAAGTGTAAGCGATAGAATTTGACACATTTGATTTTTGCAGATGACCTATTGATATATTGTAGGGGTGATTTATTATCTCTAAAGCTATTGCAGCAAAAATTTCAAGAGTTTAACTTATATTCTACTAAAAATGCCAATGCAAGCAAGAGTGCAATCTTTTATGGGGGTTGTTTCTGCAAGTGAAAAATCAAATATTTTCCGTGAGCTCGGTTATGATGAAGGAGTTTTACCTATAATCAACATATCTTGGCCTACCTATGGTGACCCAAAAGTCACTTGTCTCATAATATATGAGTTCCGTGGATAGGAACACCCAAAGGGTTCAATTATGGGAGGCAAGAACATATGGCACACTCATACGGGGTGGAACTCTTCTAGAATCATGTTGGTTGCTTGGACTTCTTTGTGTACAGATAAAAATCATGGTGGGCTTGGGATTTATTATGCAGTTTTATGGAATTAGGCTCAATACAAGCCTCTCCTTGATAAGATTCTATTAAATATTGATCATTAGAATACAAAGCATCTCTCCTATGTGAGTAGAATTTCAATTTCCAAGTCTGTGCAATTTGGTTTTCAAGTTTTTTGGACAAATGGCTTTCTCCTACCGAAGGATATTTTGAGGGACATTAATAAAGCTTACAGGTGCTATCTTTCTGGTGGACGTATTGGTAATCACAAAATGCCTCTTGTTTTTTTTTTTTTTTTTTTTTTTTTGGGATTTATTATGCAGTTTTATGGAATTAGGCTCAATACAAGCCTCTCCTTGATAAGATTCTATTAAATATTGATCATTAGAATACAAAGCATCTCTCCTATGTGAGTAGAATTTCAATTTCCAAGTCTGTGCAATTTGGTTTTCAAGTTTTTTGGACAAATGGCTTTCTCCTACCGAAGGATATTTTGAGGGACATTAATAAAGCTTACAGGTGCTATCTTTCTGGTGGACGTATTGGTAATCACAAAATGCCTCTTGTTTTTTTTTTTTTTTTTTTTTGGTTAATGAAAACTTTATT
>NC_033797.1:78280666-78290908 GCF_001876935.1 Asparagus officinalis
AATCATAGTGAGAACAAAGGTACCATAATCATCCTTGGGCAACGAACACAAAAGTAGCATCGCATTGTCTTCATCCTCAACCATGATATCCACATTGGCCATGTCTGAAAGTAGCTTCGTGAAGTTGTTAACATGCTCCCTGATGGAAACTCCCATCTTCATCTTGAACTAGTAAAACCTCTTCTTCAAGTAAAGCCGATTCTCAATGCTCTTAGTAAGATACTTTTCATTGAGTGTTTTTCACATCTTCTTCGCCGATGTCTCGTTCATCACATCATAAATAATATCCGACATCAAGCATGACCAAATAACTCCACACGCCCTACTATTCATCTTCTTCCAAACGTTATCTTCCATATCTGCAGGTTTCTTTTGCAACTCAAGAGTCTCTTCCAAATTTTGAGCGTCCAACGTATCCATCACCTAACACCTTCACAAACCGAAATTGATCTTGCCATCAAACTTCGGAACATCGATCTTCATGTTATTAATGCTCAAACTATGTATCGTCTTCGTAAGAGACGACCCCGAAGTGCTTGTTTTACCCATGTTGTAGATCTAACTCTTCAAATAAGAATCCAATAGCGAATCCTTCGAACAAGCTCCCAAGTCCAACCCGGAGCTCTGATATCACTTGTTGTGCGTAGCGGAAGCGGTCGAATCACACACAAGCCAAACAAGAGAGATCACAACCAAAATACAAGCACAATCACCAAATAACATAAGAGATTTACGTGGTTCGGCAATTACCTACGTCCACGGGAAGAGGATGAGGAGATTCCACTAAATCAAAGAGAGTACAAAGGATTACAATTTCACAAAACTCACAAACTAACCCTCAACCAAATCTCTCAACTTGCTCATAATATCTCTCTCTCTTAATGCTCAAAAGTCTCTTTAACCTATGATTACAACTCACCTCACTTTTTATGATTGATTCTAATCTCCATATATATAGAAAAACTAAAACCAAAACAGACTAGGAATTCTAAAGCAAAAAACAAAACAAATTAGAAATCCTAATAACCTCATATTACCAAAATAGATTAGGAAACCTAATAACCTCATGTTACCAAAATAGATTAGGAATCCTAATAGATTAGGAATATTGCTATCCAACATCTAACTGCTGTGATCATTGCATGTTTATATCATATTTGGATGGAGCGTAGTAGGAGGATATTTGCACAAGAATATGTTGCATGTGCTACGATTATTAAAGAGGGGAAGAGGGAGGTTTTTACAAGAAATTTTCACTCATCTATTTGTAGTCATAGTGTTATGTACTTGATGTAATTATTTTTTTATTTTTCTGTTGACAGCAGGTCGTGTTTTTTATTTTTTAGCTCTCTTCGGTCTTGTATTCACTTTTCTGTTGGAATGAAAATTTTCATTTATCTAAAAAAAAAAAATAAAGAGTCATAACATATCATAGGTGCAAGCTAATGCTTCAGATTCTTGGGTTTGGAAATAATTATTGCGAGACAAAGATATGACCATCCAAATGTAGGGTTATTGATAATGTCTTGGCTAAATTACAAGCTGGTAGTGCTGAGAATATTATGCAGTTATCTACCATATATATACAAGGAGCTTCGATCATGCTACGAACAATAGGCAAACATGCATGGAACAGAACTATCTGGAGTAAACTAAATATTCCCAAATAGCTCTTTATTCTTTGGCTGGCTGTGCAACAATTATTATTGATACCAGACAGGTTATGTAGGATAGCGTTAATTCAACGAAATTGTTGATACTTGTTTGAACAGGTTAGTGAGGATCATTCTCAGCTCTTCCTCTCCTACGTTTTTGCTACGAATATGTGGAGAAAAATGATGGATTCGCTTCGATTTAAATTTTGGAGTTACGAATGGAGTATTTTGATTAAATCATAATATACAAATCAGCTGGTGGGGAACTCTTTTGCTGCAAGAGTTAAAAATGTTAATGTTGGCTGTTGTTGTTTAAATTATCTCGCATGAAAGGAACAATCGAGTGCATGGAGGAAAGAAGAATAGTCCAAACTTTGTGCCACATACTATGTAAGAATGTCATGTAATAAAAGAATTAAAGTTGCAAGTATACAACTTGGTTGTAGTACCCACTGTTGTATCGGGATAAAGTTTTGGTCCACTTGATAAAATTATTTTAATTTGTTATAGTATTTAAATTCCTATCCTATAAAGAATTATAGTGGATTTAGATAAGATCATATCTAGATAGTTTTTCTGATAGATGGAAACTGTTTTTTAAAAAGTCTTATCTTTTAAGAATTCTAATTATAACAGAAGGGTCCTAGTTTAGCTTATAAATACAGCCATAGTTCTTCCATCAGATTTAGGGCTTTTCAGTAAGGTATAGGCTAGAAATGCTTTCTATTTTCTTTGTTTTATTTATCTTAATAGTGATCTAACTTATATTTTTATGTATATGCTCAAATTATTTCTAGTTTTGATCTATTTTTCTGAGTTACAAATCGTTCTAGACAACAATGGCTGGAGCTATCTTTTAAATTTAATTTATTTCTGTTGTGTGCTCTGCATTTATTTAGATTTTAATTTCTAACATGTGGTATCAGAGCCAACTCCATCTATGTTGTTTACTTTTTTAGTTTTAGATCATGTTAGGGTTAGTTGACGCATTCAAGTCTATGCAGTCGTAAATAATAGTAATATTAAAATTTAAATACTGAAACAGAAGCAAATTAAATTTTCAGTTTAACGCTTCAAAAGTGCTTATCTTGTTAATTAGTGCTTTTGTTAGTCTGATCTCAAAGTTTATAAGTGCTTGCGTTTTTTTATCTTTTTGCGTTGATTATGTTTGTGCTTCTTACTGGCATAAAGTGCTTACATTATTTTTTTAAGATTAGCCGTGAATAAATTTATTAAGTCTACTACATGTGCAGATGTCGGCCAATGTTGTTTTCAATTAAAATATTTGGATGATGTATACTAAAGTTTGTTTAGGTATTAAGGTCACATTGAATCTAAAGATATATATGTAAATATATATTTTTGGCTTGTGATCGATGAAGTCAATAGGTTACTAGTAGCAGATATTTATATTAGTTGCAAGTTTTCTCCAATAAAATTTACATGCTTTCGGTTTAATTATACAGATATCATCGACTCAAGTTTTTATGTAGATTTATTTTTATATATAACATTGATTTGCATGCTACAGTGCATTTTGGAAAAAGAAAATATATTTCTTTCTAAATTAAAAGTAATAAAGTTAAGTTATTTTCTTTTATAATTTTATCATGAAGCATGTGCAATATGTGTGTTCTACATTGATTTGTATATATTTGGTGTATCTTAATTAGGAGATATCCTACCTTATCTAGGACTTACCTAACATATATTCTTACCAGGTTTAGGAATCATACCAAGTTTAGGAATGAAAACATTGTTATATGTACCGGGAACACTTTTGTATAGATATAAAAAAATCAGAATTCAATTCCAATCTTTTTGTTTTTCTTCATGGTATCAGAGCAATGTTTCAAAATCTGAAACCCTAGCCACCCCATAACCGTCACCTCCTCCCTTGCATATTCAGGTCGCCGCCGGCTATTCTTTAAAGCCATTGCCGGTTAACCCTCTTGTTCTTAGGATCATCATATATCGATCTCCTTCATGACCACTAAAGAGACGAAGAAGACGATAGACCCATCGTCACCATTTTTTTTGCACCCATCCGACAATCCGGGTGCGACTGTGATGACGTGCCTCTTGAACAGGGACAATTATGATATGTGAGAGAAAGCAATGGTAAATGCGCTGAAGGCGAAGAATAAATTGGGGTTCATCAATGGAACCTTGATAAAACCTGATGAAGATACACCTAAGGCAAGCAAGTGGGAGGCTTGCAATTCGATGTTGATATCATGGAATTTCAATTCGATTGAGAAGTCCATTTAGCCGAGCATCACGTATTTGGAGACTACGAAGGAAGTCTGGGATGACCTGACAGATCATTACTCGATTAGGAACACGCCACGAATCCATGAATTGAAGAGCGAGATTGCTTCATTACGATAGCAAGGGACGTCCGTCATGGTGTATTACACAAAATTAAATGGGATGTGGGACGAGTTGAGCAGCTACTCGAAGGTCCTAACTTGCACATGTGGAGCAGCGCACAAGTTTCTTCGAGAGAAAGAGGAGGAGAAATTGCACCAATTCCTCATAGGACTAGATGACACACCTTTTGGGATAATTCGGTCTCAAATCCTCAGTATGGAGCCTTTGCCAACCATGAACAGAGCCTATGCCTTAATCACACGAGAGGAGCGACACCAAACTATTATGCGGGGTCAAGAGGAGAGAGTTAAGGCGGTCGCCATGGCGGTGCAAACTGCGGCAAAGGGAAGGGGGTCTCCTCTACATGGGTAGCGACAACACGGTGGAGCCGACCCCCTGTTTGGACCGCGACAACGCTGTGGAGCCGAGAAGGGCTTCTCGCATGGTAACAAGCCAGGACATGAAGTTTCGGACTATTTCGAGTTGAATGGGTATCCGGCTTGGTACAAAGGCAAGAAGGGACGTGAGCAGACCAACTCAGTTAGAGGTCGAGGTCATCAAGGACGTGGGCAAGTCAACGCAGTAGCTGCGATACCTTCGGTCGAAGGAAGAGGTGGTTTTGCCATCCCCGGCCTTTCTCACGAGCAGTTTCAAAAATTACTGACTCTCCTTGATCATTTTGGTGAAGGCTCAGGGAAGTTCTATGGTAAGGATCTTAGAAAACCCACTTCAATACTTGATAGCAGGGCATCACACCATATGACCGGTAAGAAAGACTTACTGAGTGATATCAGGGAAACAACTATGATGCCGTTTTTCTTACCTAATAGGGCCAAAACGATGGCGACAATGGTTGGTCGGGTCGTTTTAAGTTCGGATATGACGCCGATTGATGTTCTTTACGTGCCAAATTTAACTTGTAATTTAATTTCCATACGTCAATTAATTTTTGTAATAAATTGTCAAATAATGTTTACTAATGAGCTTTACGTGATATAGGACCGTACCTTGAGGATTCCGATTGGAGCGAGTGAGATTCGAGGTGGGGTCTATTGCTACGAACCTGTTAAGACACATTCAGCGATAAAGGTAGAATGGTTGGACTCATACACTGTCTGGCATCGGCGATTGGGACATAAATCTAGTCAACATCTTTCTTTTATTCCGGATATTGGTCATCCTAATTTCAAGAGTGATGTTATTTGTGATACTTGTTATAGAGCAAAACAGACACGTTCTCCTTTCCCATTAAGTTATAGTAATGCGGTTGATTACTTTGAATTGATTCATTGTGATTTATGGGGACCGTATCAGAAACCTTCTTCGTGTGGTGCATATTATTTCCTTACTTTAGTGGATGATTACAGTCGAGGTGTCTGGATATATTTGATGAGGGAGAAAAGTGAGGCTAGTAAGCTACTCATGGAGTTTTGTAATCTTGTTAATACACAATTTGGAAAAACCGTGAAAAGAGTCCGGAGTGATAACGGTTTGGAATTTGAGGGGCCTATGCGAGAATTCTATAAGAAAAATGGCATGATACATGAAACCAGTTGCACGGACACGACACAACAAAATGAAAGAGTCGAGCGTAAACATAGACACATTCTAGATGTGGCTAGAACACTACATTTTCAAGCCTCATTGCCAATCAAAATTTGGGGTGAGTGTATTTTGATAGGGGTTTACTTGATTAACCGAATGCCTATTGTTAAATTGCGCAAAAGGTCACCACATGAGATTCTGTTTGGCATGAAACCATCTTATGAGCACATTAAGGTGTTTGGATGTTTGTGTAATGCACAAAACAATTCTAGGCAGAAGGACAAGTTTGGTTCTCGAAGTCGGCGGTACTTGTTTGTAGGATATACTCATGGCAAGAAAGGCTGGAAGATATACGACCTTGAAAAAAAAAATTACCTTTTTTCTTGGGACGTGTTTTTTTACGAGAATGTTTTCCCATTTTCTTATGACAAATAAAATATCACTTGAGACTTTCGTGAAATTCCCACAAGATGGGAGGAACTGTTCGAGGAATCAGAGGAAAGTACAGAGATTATGAATGAGATAGAAATGAAAAATATAGGCCAATATGATGAGCTTGAATCAAGGGGCAGTCCGAGTGCATACTGCGAAATTGTAGCCCGAGGTGAAGGAGATTCTGATAGACCATGACGGGTGACTCAACAACTGGCCCGTCTTGACGATTACGTGGTTTACTCCGCTATTACGGGGTCGTCGAAAGATCTGGAGGAAGACCTAGTGGAAATCAAGAAACTAGTAGTCACATTTACCCCCTTCGAAGCTACCCCGACATGAAAGCTCCTCAGGTACACCATATCCCTTATCAAATTATGTAACGTTTGATAATTTATCTCAGAAACATCGCAAGTTCTTGGCGCCTATCACTTCGAAGGTGGAACCAAGAAGTTATACAGAGGCTGTCAAAGAAGAATAATGGCGTGAGGCAATGGCCAAGGAGATTGCTGCATTGGAGGCAAATCGAACGTGGACCGTGAAGAAATTTCCCGAAGGGAAGAAACCCATTGACTGCAAATAGGTTTTCAAGATCAAGTACAAGGAAGATGGCATCATGGAGTGGTACAAGGCGTGATTGTGGTGATAGGGTTCACACAGGTTGAAGGCCTTGATTTTCACGAGACATTCATGCCAGTTGCCAAGCTTGTCTCAATCCGGGTCTTCTTATCAGTGGTTGTAGCACGAGGACATGAGTTGCATCAAATGGATGTGAATAATGCATTTTTACATGGTGATTTGAATGAAGAGATCTATATGAAGCTTCCTATAGGTTTTAAAACTAATCGTGAAAATCAATTTTGTCGACTTCGCAAGTCCATATATGGGTTATGTCAAGCATCAAGAGATATGGTTTTGTTCAGTCCTTAGCTGATTATTCCATGTTTACCTTTCACAGAAATGGAGTCTTTATGGGACTTCTAATATACGTGGATGACATCATCTTGGCTCGGAATAATTCTAGGCTTGTGCGAAGTTCAAAGTTTACTTGAATGAATGTTTCCACATAAAGGATTTGGGGGAGTTAAAGTTCTTTCTTGGAATTGAAGTAGCAAGATCATCACAAGGACTATTCTTGTGCCAAAGAAAATATGCATTAGACATTCTAGTCGAAACCGGCTTGCTTGGAGGAAAGCCTGCTAAAACACCAATGGAGCAAGGCCAAAAACATGCTTTGGCCGAGGGGAGGAAGCTGATGATGGTGTGGCCTACAGGCGTCTCGTGGGACATTTGATTTATTTGATGATTACGTGTCCTGAGATTTCATATTCGGTGGACGTTCTTTCATAGTTTGCACAGCCGCCACGCTAGGAACATTTTGAGGCTGCATTGCGTGTTGTACGATACTTTATGGGCAGACCAGGTTAGGGAATTTTGCTACGAGCTAATAGCGACTTGAGATTACGTGCATATTGTGATTTAGATTGGGCAATCTGTCCTATTACATGGAGATCGGTCACTGGTTATTTTATTATGCTCAGACAGTCACCGGTGTTGTGGAAAACAAAATTGCAAAGCACGGTCTCGAGATCGTCGGCAGAGGCTGAATATCGAGCCATGGCATCCATGGCTTGTGAGCTTGTATGGCTGAAGTCTCTATTGACTTCCCTTTTGGTGGACCATCGTGAACTGATGGAGTTGTTTTGTGACAGTCAATCTGCTATCCACATTGCGATTAATCTAATTTTTCATGTGCGGACCAAACATATTGAAATTGACTGTCACTATATTCGGGAGCAGATTCAAACAGGAAACATCGTCATCGCTCATTTACGTTCTCAATTCCAACCAGCAGATACTTTTACGAAGGCGTTAGCGAGGCCACAATTTCAAGTTTTGTTAGGCAAGTTGGGCATCTATGATATACATACGCCAACTTGAGGAGGAGTGTGGATTTGTATATATTTGGTGTATCATAATTAGGAGATATCCTACCTTATCTAGGACTTACCTAACATATCTTCTTACCAGGTTTAGGAATGAAAACATTGTTATATGTACCCGGAACACTTTTATACAGATATAAAAAAATCAGAATTCAATTCCAATCTTTCTGTTTTTCTTCACTACAGTTTGTTAATATTCTAGATTTATGATGTCTTGAAGTAATAACGATTACCGAATGATTTAAGAGTAGCCATTGCATCTTAGGTCATAAGGACAATCAAATAAGGATTAACACACTTCATTAAGTTTTAGTGAGAAGTAGATTGCAATTAATTCAAAGAACTAGTAACTCGGCCCCCTAGGGAAGTTATTATTATTTTGGATTAATTGGAATAAGACATTAAAAAGTAATGTTAAGAATAAATTTTTCCTAGGCCCATAGCCGTGGAATATTTTATTTCTTGATATTGATTTTTATTAATCTTATTAATAAAGCAAGAATAAATTCATGCGTGATGCTACCTCTGCCCATAGGAAGATTTGAATTTATTTTTGATATATTCTAAACTAACATTGGTTTTTTAGAACTCAAGTTTTATTTCATAGCACTAAAGTTTAAATTTCTTTATTATTGCAGCTATTCCTACTACTTATGTTGTTCTAATACTTTGTGGTGATAACTTTGATGATTGAAAAGATAAAATCCTTTTCTCATTAGGATGCATGGATTCGGACTTAGCGCTTCGTGTGGATCAACCACCTAATCGTACGGAGGAAAGTACGTCGCATGAAAAATAAATATTTGAATGGTGGGAAAGATCAAACTGACTAAGTTTGATGCATATTAAGTCTCATTTTAATAAGAGCATCCGAGGTTCTATTCCAGATTGCCCTAATGGCAAAGATTACTTGAAATCCATTGAAGAACAATTTGTCAGCTCAGATAAAGCTTTGGCTAGCACCTTGATGAAAAAGGCTTTCATGTAAAATATTCAACCACTCTAAGAGTGTGCATGAGCACATCATAGAAATGAGGGACACCGCTGCTCAACTCAAGTCACTGGAGATAGAAATTTTTTAGTCATTCCTAGTTTATTTTATTTTGAACTCTCTCTCTTCTAAATATGGGCCATTTAAAATTTCGTACAATAGACATAAGGAAAAATGGTATGTGAATTAATTATTGATCTTGTGTGTTCAAGAGGAAGAGAGAGTAAAGCATGAGAAGCCTAAAAGTGCTCATTTGGCTACTCATAATAAAGAAAACACTGGGATGAACAATCATGTTCAACAAAGAAAGAACAAGCAAAATGTGCTATTGAAAAAAAATGTGACGATAAGGATAAATACTTCTTCTGCAAAAAGGCTAGGCATATGAAGAAAGATTGTATTAAGTACAAAAAACGGCTCGTAAAGAAAGGTAACTTCATCTCTTTTGTGTGTCATGAATTCTTTTTTGTTGAAGTTCAAAATAATTCATAGTGGATTGATTCTAGTTCTACAATCCATATTGTGAATACCATGCAGGGCATTCTCAACCTAAGGAAGCCGGAGGGAAATGAACAATGCATCTATTCAGGAAATCATATACATACCTAAGTCGAGATTGTACAAACTTTCAAATTGATTTTGAAGACCGATTTCAAATTGGATTTAGAAAATGCCCTTTATGTTCTAGAATTCTCTAGAAATTTAATTTCAATTTTGAAATTAGTTTTTGTTGGTTATGATTTTCAATTTAAAGGAACATATTTTAATATTTTATTGAATAAAGTCTATATTGGTGGTGGAATCCTAATTGATAATTTATATAAATTTGATCTGGATCCCATGTTTGAAACGACTTATTTAAATATGCATGTTAATGTTGGCATAAAACGGAATTTTATGAATGAGAACACTTCTATCTTATGGCACAGGAGATTGTGACATATCTCCATAGAGTGAATTAAAAGGTTAGTAAATGATGGAGTTTTAAAAACTCTTGACTTTCTGATTTTGGTACTTATGTTAATTGCATTAAGAGAAAGCAAACTAACAAGTCCACTAAAGATGCTAAGAGGAGTTCTAGCGTTTTGGAAATCATACACACTAATATTTGTGGACCTTTTTGTAGGCGTTAAAGATTGCTTATAGGTTCTAAACACAACTCAAGATGTAGGAAAGACGAAGAACATTGTCATCTAAGTCAGAGAGGATCATCCAATGCAAAAGAAAGCAAAGGAGAACACAAAACAGTGCAAAAACGAGACTTGGAGCTGTCTCACAGTTGGTGAGACAGCATCCACTG
>NC_033797.1:78291908-78307694 GCF_001876935.1 Asparagus officinalis
AATGTCCCTGTTCCAAACTCATTCGGGCGGTACTGTCTCAATGCAACTGCATCAAGGTAGTCCCCGAGAAAATTAAAGTGTTCGAAAGACTCGGCACCGAAACGCCAAAACCAAGGTGTAGGCGTTTCCGGCAAAGAAGAACGGTGGTTAAAGACGGAGAATTTCCGAGGGTCACCGCCAACATGACCAGCAAAGAGACATCGACACAGGTTAATCTCAAGTCGGTCTGCAGTCCGGAGCCATCGCACGAGGAACTTATGGTAGGGTTCGGACAAGATTGCCTTCGGAAGATGAAGAATCGGATTCCTGCTCTGCTGTCGCATCGGACAATACAGTGTCCAGCGAAGGACAACCCCGCGAGTCATTTATGATAAGCGCGGAAGAAATGGCCAAGATGCTTGAAGACGCTTTGGCTAAGCAGAAAGAAAGTTTCAAATTTGAGATGGAGATGGCCATGCAGCAGATGAGAGAAATGCATGACCAACAAATCCAAGCATTGGCGAACCAACAAGGCGAGCAGAATCGTCGTAACCCGATTAATGTGGAAGATGAGGATACAAATGCTCGTAACACCAATGATCCTCCCGTCAACGCAGGGGGTGGTAATGAGAATGCTGGCGAAAACACCGGCGAAAACCTGAAGATCAAGAACCTCGAGAGCAAAATCAACTTGATCTCCGCTCAAGGGACGAAGAAAACAGGCATTCCCTGTCCATACCCACGAGAATGGGAATCGATCCCCTATCCGGCGAAGTTCAGTCTGATTAACTTCACGTCGTTCGATGGGAAGGGTTCCCCCACTCAGCATTTGATTTATTTCAAATCGCACTTGGGTATTATCTCCGGCAATGAGCCTCTGATGGTGCGGTCATTCGTTGGCACTCTTCGCGGAGCCGCCTTCGATTGGTATCGCCGCCTCAAGCCAAGTAGCGTGAACAGCTGGGACGATATGGAGACCATGTTCCTCGCCAACTTCTTCGACGACGACACCGAGATATCTATCGGATCGTTGCTCGATGAGAAGCAGAAGGACGGAGAGTTAGTCGATACCTTCGTCAAAAGATTCCGGAACAAGGCGATGAATTGCCGGGACCCGATCACAGAGGAATTCATCCTCCAAACTTGCCACAACAACCTTGCGTTGGACGTGTTGGAAGCAATGGGAACAGCACCGTCTGACACTTGGAAGGATCTGAAGGTGCGCGGTGAACAAGCCGAACGTTTCCTCCGAAGGAAGAAGGCCGAGAGGAACCAACCGACGGTTAATCCGCTGGACTCAAATTTCGCCTCTCGTGGTAAGGGCAAAACACCTGCAGCTACTGGTGGTGCTAATCAAGCGTCACAACAGCAATCCCGAAGGCAGCAAAAGACTTCGGGTCCGAGACTCCAAAGAGAGTATTCCTTCAAGGACGAAGACGTTCCAGCCATCTTCGAATCCCTCCTTGAAGGTAACAAGATCAAGCTACCACCTATCACAAATCAGGAGGAAGCTGACAACACTACGGACCCAAAGTACTGTGCATACCACAGGAGGGTCGTTCATCCCACCAAGGATTGCTTTGCTCTCAAGAATAGCATTCAGACCTTGGTTGAAGCCGGCGTCATAACGCTAAGGTAAGCCAATTGAGAACGGCAAAACTCCAAAGAGTATACGAGTATAAACTGTTTCTCAAATCCTCCGACCGGTATAAGAGGTTAAACTACTCCCTGATACTCCAATAGGTATATGAGTCTAAACTGTTTCCCCACTTTTGACGGGAAGTTCCTGGAGAATATTAAGCTAATATTCTTAAGGATAACCCGGTTAGTTAACTGATAATAATGTCCGAACCAGTTCCGCAGAGGAAACTGGGGGTGGACGATTTATGTAACGGGAAGTTCCCAAAACCACAGCAATGTAATGAATAAGAACTCCCATTCTCACCATGTCTATGCACTCAACACTCTCTCTGTTAGAGTCTGGACGTAAAGTACCCACTTGGTCAAACCTTCTTACAGTTAGGACCACAGTCAAAATCCCCTCTCGATTCCCCCAATGAACGAGAGGTCCACAAATTGAGCGATCAAACCTTCCTACAGTTAGGATTGTCTCAAAACACCCACTTGGTCAAACCTTCTTACAGTTAGGACCACAGTCAAAATCCCCTCTCGATTCCCCCAATGAACGAGAGGTCCACAAATTGAGCGATCAAACCTTCCTACAGTTAGGATTGTCTCAAAACACCCACTTGGTCAAACCTTCTTACAGTTAGGACCACAGTCAAAATCCCCTCTCGATTCCCCCAATGAACGAGAGGTCCACAAATTGAGCGATCAAACCTTCCTACAGTTAGGATTGTCTCAAAACACCCACTTGGTCAAACCTTCTTACAGTTAGGACCACAGTCAAAATCCCCTCTCGATTCCCCCAATGAACGAGAGGTCCACAAATTGAGCGATCAAACCTTCCTACAGTTAGGATTGTCTCAAAACACCCACTTGGTCAAACCTTCTTACAGTTAGGACCACAGTCAAAATCCCCTCTCGATTCCCCCAATGAACGAGAGGTCCACAAATTGAGCGATCAAACCTTCCTACAGTTAGGATTGTCTCAAAACACCCACTTGGTCAAACCTTCTTACAGTTAGGACCACAGTCAAAATCCCCTCTCGATTCCCCCAATGAACGAGAGGTCCACAAATTGAGCGATCAAACCTTCCTACAGTTAGGATTGTCTCAAAACACCCACTTGGTCAAACCTTCTTACAGTTAGGACCACAGTCAAAATCCCCTCTCGATTCCCCCAATGAACGAGAGGTCCACAAATTGAGCGATCAAACCTTCCTACAGTTAGGATTGTCTCAAAACACCCACTTGGTCAAACCTTCTTACAGTTAGGACCACAGTCAAAATCCCCTCTCGATTCCCCCAATGAACGAGAGGTCCACAAATTGAGCGATCAAACCTTCCTACAGTTAGGATTGTCTCAAAACACCCACTTGGTCAAACCTTCTTACAGTTAGGACCACAGTCAAAATCCCCTCTCGATTCCCCCAATGAACGAGAGGTCCACAAATTGAGCGATCAAACCTTCCTACAGTTAGGATTGTCTCAAAACACCCACTTGGTCAAACCTTCTTACAGTTAGGACCACAGTCAAAATCCCCTCTCGATTCCCCCAATGAACGAGAGGTCCACAAATTGAGCGATCAAACCTTCCTACAGTTAGGATTGTCTCAAAACACCCACTTGGTCAAACCTTCTTACAGTTAGGACCACAGTCAAAATCCCCTCTCGATTCCCCCAATGAACGAGAGGTCCACAAATTGAGCGATCAAACCTTCCTACAGTTAGGATTGTCTCAAAACACCCACTTGGTCAAACCTTCTTACAGTTAGGACCACAGTCAAAATCCCCTCTCGATTCCCCCAATGAACGAGAGGTCCACAAATTGAGCGATCAAACCTTCCTACAGTTAGGATTGTCTCAAAACACCCACTTGGTCAAACCTTCTTACAGTTAGGACCACAGTCAAAATCCCCTCTCGATTCCCCCAATGAACGAGAGGTCCACAAATTGAGCGATCAAACCTTCCTACAGTTAGGATTGTCTCAAAACACCCACTTGGTCAAACCTTCTTACAGTTAGGACCACAGTCAAAATCCCCTCTCGATTCCCCCAATGAACGAGAGGTCCACAAATTGAGCGATCAAACCTTCCTACAGTTAGGATTGTCTCAAAACACCCACTTGGTCAAACCTTCTTACAGTTAGGACCACAGTCAAAATCCCCTCTCGATTCCCCCAATGAACGAGAGGTCCACAAATTGAGCGATCAAACCTTCCTACAGTTAGGATTGTCTCAAAACACCCACTTGGTCAAACCTTCTTACAGTTAGGACCACAGTCAAAATCCCCTCTCGATTCCCCCAATGAACGAGAGGTCCACAAATTGAGCGATCAAACCTTCCTACAGTTAGGATTGTCTCAAAACACCCACTTGGTCAAACCTTCTTACAGTTAGGACCACAGTCAAAATCCCCTCTCGATTCCCCCAATGAACGAGAGGTCCACAAATTGAGCGATCAAACCTTCCTACAGTTAGGATTGTCTCAAAACACCCACTTGGTCAAACCTTCTTACAGTTAGGACCACAGTCAAAATCCCCTCTCGATTCCCCCAATGAACGAGAGGTCCACAAATTGAGCGATCAAACCTTCCTACAGTTAGGATTGTCTCAAAACACCCACTTGGTCAAACCTTCTTACAGTTAGGACCACAGTCAAAATCCCCTCTCGATTCCCCCAATGAACGAGAGGTCCACAAATTGAGCGATCAAACCTTCCTACAGTTAGGATTGTCTCAAAACACCCACTTGGTCAAACCTTCTTACAGTTAGGACCACAGTCAAAATCCCCTCTCGATTCCCCCAATGAACGAGAGGTCCACAAATTGAGCGATCAAACCTTCCTACAGTTAGGATTGTCTCAAAACACCCACTTGGTCAAACCTTCTTACAGTTAGGACCACAGTCAAAATCCCCTCTCGATTCCCCCAATGAACGAGAGGTCCACAAATTGAGCGATCAAACCTTCCTACAGTTAGGATTGTCTCAAAACACCCACTTGGTCAAACCTTCTTACAGTTAGGACCACAGTCAAAATCCCCTCTCGATTCCCCCAATGAACGAGAGGTGGCCTTAGTTCATTTCAGAAGGTGGAACTTTCAAGAGCCGAAACTCTGCCGGATTGAAGAGTGAACTCGGAGTTTTGAAGACTTGAAGACTTGGACGTACAGATCTGATCCTCGGCGACCATCCACGTCAGAAAAGGCAGGATTTCAAGAGGAAGAAAGAACAGATCTGAGATCTACACGAGACTACACTCCAGATCTAAGCTTGGTCTTAGATCTCGAGATCCGAGCGATTATTCCCTTGGTGGATTAATCCCTCCCGGCTATTATTCCCTTCGTGGAATAATACCCGCATATTCGTGTAGATCCGACCGGATCTAGATCGCGCGGTGGTCCACGGATTAACCCCGGCGCAGGCAAAGAACCCACCAAAGCGAGCGACCGCAAAACAGGAGCTCGTGATTTGTTCACAGAAGGAAAGTTGTAATTTTTTCTTTATTTTCTTTGATTTAGTTGTAACCGGATCTATAAAAGACCGGATCTTTGTAATCCAAGATGACAATTATCTCAATGAAAAAGAAAACAGTTTTCCACGCGAACAGTTGTCAGCGCAGAGATTTTATTCTTGGAAATTGATTCCTCGAACTTCGCTTGATCAAATTTAATGACCAGTATTTCAGCAAAAAGACCTAAGGGTCTTAGTGTTGACATGCGACATAATCTTCTCGTCGGAGGAGAAGGAAGTCACCAACGGAGTCTCCATCCTGTTTCAAATTATTTTGGATTGTAATTGACAAAGATTACAACAAAAGAAACAAAGGAAAATTAATTTTTTATTGGGGTACTTTTCCATGTGCTGGTGGAGTGACGATATTGTACTCTGTTGACTCACCAACAAAGATGATGGGTCTTTTTGTTGTTGATGAGAATCAGATTATTTGGAAGCTAGTTCAATCTTCTCTTAGCAATACTTCTCAATAGAATAGCAAAAGTATGTTTCTGCGCGTATATATCTCTGCGTCCGCGTTTGTGTGTATATGTCTTTGTGTGTCTCCATGAAGTGGATGATCTCTACTCCTTTTATAGGTTAAAAGAGGGAGTTAATGGTCTCCTTAAATATGGATTAAGTGGTCATTAATGTAGGAGTTAGTGGGGAGTGGTTATCCCCTAAAAATGGCTCTGAAACGACTATATGGGTGAATTTCATAGGCTGGGTGAAGTTTGCTAAAGACGTAGGTGAAGGTCACTTTGGTCATGGGCGTAGGTTACTCGAGTTGTGGATGAGGGCCACTGCAGACGTGGGGAGCCTTCTTTGGACGTGGATGACTTGGTCCACTCTTGTTGATGTGGCCGGAGTTTATTAGTTGGCGAGTTTCTCCTATGAGTTTAAATTTGACAAAAAATTCGACTCTGAGCTTTGGTCGACTGATGACACCTTTTGACTCAGCATGGGAATCAACTCAAGTTTGATTTGGTCCGGTCGAGTCGACTGGGTTTTCTAGTTTTGGGTTTTGGGTTTTGGGCTGTAGTTTTTTGGGTTTACTATTATACACATATTTAAACATGAAAAAAACCTCTTTTCTCCTGTGTTCCAAACCCTACCAGCCACTTTTTCCCTCTCTCAAACCCTAGTTCTTTTCTTTGGCGATTTTGAGGGATTTCGGATGATTTTTTAGCGGGTTTTGTGCAGTGCAGCGAAGGGGATTGGTTCTCTTTCACGTGGTAGGAGTTTTTTAGCATCTGAGGTGAGTAACATCTCGCCCAACTCTGCACCCTTTTATTTTGCATGTTTTATTAAGTTTTATTCGGATTTTTCGTATTTTGCATGTTTTATTAAGTTTTATTCGGATTTTTCGAGCCTAAAACGTATTTTTAGTGTACAAAAGATAGATCTTTATAACTTATAAAGTGAGAATACATTATCATAATTTTCTAATTGATTACAACAGTAACCTTGACAAATTTCAGATCTAAAATTTATAAATCATAAATTAAATCACAAGTTTTTGCTTTTAAAACATTTAAACATGTGTATATAAATGTTTAGGGTTTCGACGATATATTTACATGCTAATATTTTGTTTCATGTTATTTCATAAATGTTGATATCAGTAATATTATACATGGAAAATAATGATGTCATTTCTAGAATTGTTTCGAATCAGACGAAAACATGTGAAGGGTTTCTACCAGTTTCGGTTGATCGTCGGTACAGTTTGTGCATGTTTATTTTTGTTGTGTGCTTTAATGTGAACGAGGAGTCGCCTCGAATATTTGGCATTAGAAATTATTATTTATTATGTATCTTTATATGTGAGATGGCTTGCGGACATGAGTTTAGATTTGCACACCGAGACACATGTGAAATTAGTGTATATGCATCATTTTCATATATCTCATCGATATTCTATACATTTCATTCAGTCCATGTGTTGGGTAATTATTATGTGCAGTCCATGTGTTGGACATTCATCATATTCAGTCCATGTATTGGACATTCATTATATTTAGTCCATGTGTTGGACATTCATCATTCAGTCCATGTGTTGGATAATTTATATATGCAGTCCATGTGTTGGGCATACCACTACACCTAGTCCTACTCTATGTGTTGGATACCTGTTTAAACCTTGAGTATGACACTTACACTTACATAGGCTGGACATGACACTTATGTGGGTTTTGACATGATATGGTATTTGAGTTCTGGGATGGGTTAGTCTTCTTTATATTATTGTTCTTGTATTAGATCTTAGGTTTGGTATTTAGAGATTTACAATTTGAGATACAATGTTTATACATGAAGGTTTCCTTGTTTGGATTATTTCACTCGACGTACCTATACTCGTGTTGTAATTTCCTAAATACTAAAATCATCTTATTGTTCGGATCAATGATTTCATGTATATATGTATTAGCTGTATTTTCTATATGCAACGAGCCCTCTTCTTTGGTGTTGGTTGTGATGTTGCTCGCTAGCGCTTTGACGCTCGTTGTCCCCTCCTATTTCAGGTAACGAGCTAGGTGCACGGAGAGTCGCAGGTTGATGGCGATACTTATTAGCGTCCATCTTTCATTTGTAGTTTTATTTTATTTATGGAGCTCCGCTGTCGACATTTTATTGAGTCATTGAGAGTTTTATTCTAGAAGTTGTAAATGATGTGTGCCTTATTTCTTTTTATCAGACATTCAGTATTTGAGACTTGTTAAGATCTTCAGATTTTTCATTTCAAAGATTCACTTTGTATTTCTGTATGTTGGATTATGAAATATTAATTTGATCTCTATCATTTCATCAATTATCTCTTGTATTATCTTTTACTTACTTTTGTACCTACACCTGTTATAGACTCCACTAGAGAGATAGTAATTATGATGGTGAAACATGTTATTGCACGGTGTGGTGCATGGTAGGTTTGACATTCTTGGTTTTACCTTGGACTGTAGCCTTGTGCGAACCCAGGGCGTCACAAGAAGTGACTAAGAACCTCCCACAGTAGCTATTTAATCGTTATCATAATGATTAAAACCCCCTATTCCTTATTGATCTGATCAAATGACGATGAGCCCATCATAGTTCTTTTGGTCAAATCCGTTCAAACTCCCATTGCATTTGCGCACTTAACACTCCCAAGGTTAAGTCCTAATGCAGTATTCTCAAAGTTTAGCTACCAATTCATGGCAAATGACAAACCCCTTTCATATTAAATTCTTATCACTTAACATTGAAAAAATTCTGCTGAGTGACTTTTACAAATCAATACTCCCACTATGATTTGCACTATCACTCCCATTGATTCAGCTCGGTCAAACCTTCCTACAGTTAGGACCACAGTCAAAATCCCCTCTCAACTCCTTCAATGAACAAGAGGTCCACAAATTGAGTGACCAAACCTATAAAAGTTAAGGTCATCTCAAACTCCTCTTTTAGTCAAACCTTCCTACAGTTAGGACCACAGTCAAATTCCCCTCTCGATTCCTCCAATGAACAAGAGGCCCACATTCAAATCAGACTTCCCTTTCGATAAACGAAAGGTCTCCACCACAATTGAATGGTCAAACCTATAAAAGTTAGGGTCATCTTAATGCCCTTCTCGGTCAAAACCATCAAACGGTTACGGCCAAAACTAGAATTCTTTTTTGATAAACGAAAAGCTCCCATCCTTTTCCCTTCAAACAATCCTATAATAGTTAGAGCTGGAGTTAGAATTTCATCTTGATAAATGGGAAAACTCATTTTTAGATCAGGTAACCAATCCTATAAAAGTTAGGGTTATCTGAATCTTTTCGATTCTTGGAGTAAAGATCTGTCACGCCTCGCTTCCCAAAATACCCGAGAATCAGAATGTGAACAAGCCCGTGACGTATTAGATTAAGGAGAATAAATAAAAAATAAACATTCATCCTCAACCTAATACGCTAAGCGTCAAGAAATAAATGCAATGCGAAGTCGCAGGTCCCCGATCACAAATAACAAGAATATAATAGACAAATTTAGAATGGAAAAGAGACATATCACAAATAGAATATCATCCGTGACACAGAGTTTGGGTCAAACATGCCCTTATCACAAAACAGTCCAAATAAGTACTAAAGAAATATGAAAATACATCGTTCAACATGAATAGAAAGGAAATACTACAAAAACAACTAGGACCGTTATCTAAGAAAAGATAACTAAGCTTTGGCCTATTCTTCAACTCTATCCGCAAGGCACTCCTGTTGAGAGTATCCTGGCTCTGACACATCTCTAAGCTGGACCTGTCCTTCCTTTAAGTCTGACGTACAACAGAGAAAACAGGTGTACATCAGCGTGTATGGCACACGGTAAGATCCCACAGAGAGAAATAGAAACGGTCGAACAACCAAGGCAAAAATAGTAATAATAATAATAGAAGCATGCTACTGGAATACTAATAATCTAAATGCAATCTATCACTAGAATATAATAATCAGAAGAATCCAAATAAATCAACCAAGTAATAAGCCGATCATGCAACTAGCGATCAGAATAATCATCCAAGTAACAAGGTCATACAACTAGATGGAATTAATACTTAAAAATCTATAACAAGAGACGTAGTACATCGAGTGAAATAATCCAAATAAGAAAACCCTCATGTATATACCATATGTCTCAAATTGTAGATAATTAAATATTAATCCCGATTTATGTATAAAAAGAAATACAACTGACCTACATCTCACAAGAATCCATAATCACCTTAAGTAACAAGGTCATGTAACTAGTCATTCTATAACAGGTCACTGGTTCACATCTCACACAGAGTCAATGCTCATATCATCGGATAATTGACTGTTCAGAAATCCCCTACGTACATCTAATACCGCTATACAAACTCGGTCAGAGGACTACACGTAATCCGTTTTAAGCCTGGTCCGGACTCAAGCTAAACTCAGGTGAATATCAAATTCACGGACCAAAGTAGTGACACCGATCTACTTTGACCCAACAAACCAACCCCAGTGGCGACACTGATCCACTGGTACGAGCCTGGAAGATATACCAACAGCCTTATCCAATTACATGAACATAGACTTTCCCACCCTAACATCTCTTGTATTTCTAAGTAAACAACGCACAAGCCTCTAGATTTTATTTATGTCACACAGGTCACTATAGTCATAAACTCCTAACATTCTCAATCACAATAAGGAACAATCAATGCAGCTAATATTATGCAATAAAATCATGGCATGTCACATAATTGAAATAAGAATCATGGAATCGATAATTGTTTTGCACATAAAATGTCACGGTCAACAACCATCCATCACACGTTCATAAACACAATTAAATCAAAATAAATAATTCTTTTAAAAAATAAATTCTTTTCAAATTATCTCTCACCATAATTATTCTAAAAATAATCTCTTAAAATAATAAATTCATAAATCAAAATTAAACATTTTACAAGATAAATTCTCATTAATTTAAAATAGTCTATTTTCCTAAAATAAATTCTTTTAAAAATATTTATCATTCTAAAATGATTTCCTTTACAAAATAAATTCTTAAAAATATTATAATTATTCAAAAAATAATATTTATCATATAATTATAATTTATTTAATATTATTCATCAAACCCACATAGATAATTATTAACAGATCTAAAATTCTAATAAAACAATTAAAAAGGGTAAATTCGCACGTACGGCAAATATAAGAATAAAATGAAACGAAATGAGAATCGGGATCTTGCCTCCAGAATATTGTTGAGGATGTCATAAAGGGCAGTGGGGGTCGTCGGGTGGTTGTATGGGTCAAAACGTGTTCTACGCTCGTCAGAAAGTCAATCGTGTGATAGAATACAAAAAGGGAGGTGTTAGTAGCGATTAGCGATATTCGAAGCGATATAAAGAGAGGTAGAAAATGTGCCCAAGAGGTGGGAGGAGGTTGCCGGGGTCGTCACGATGTCTCAGTAGGCTCCTCCCTGGCCCTGGCCACCTCCAAAATAGCCCTTTGCCCCCTTCGCCTCTGTAAGCTTTTGTTTAAGTTCCACTATCTCGGCATCGGTAGAAGCTAAGGAAGAATTAAGCTCGCGTAAGTTGGCCAATCTCTTAAAGAGAACCTCCTTCATCCGATCAACCCGCTTTCTTTGTGCCTGAATCCTGAGCCCAACAGATGCTCGAGCTTCACACCATGATTATAGGTGGGTCTCCATCTGAGCAGCAACATAAACAGGAGCACTAACGATCGGAGCTCTTGTAGCGTTTCAAACTCATGATCCAACCATTTTAGGTTATTGGTCAAGGCATCTACAATATTCGGTGAGCCAGCGTCCCTTATCAAGGCTATCTTGCACTCGAGGAATGGTTGGAATTGATTGAAAGGGAGCCCCTTCTGCAGAAAATTGTCGATCAACGACCCTGCAAAATTGAAGAAGTCCCTGACCTCCAAACAAAGGATGAGCTTCTCCGGGTCATCATCAGACAACAAAGACTTAACCGCATCGTGGAGTTGAGATGACAACCTTACAGAAAGAAAAAAATTGATTAATGTTCCAGGGATATGAAATAATTCATAAGTCAAAAAATAGTGTAAAACTTACCAACGCCTGCGGAGATTTCTTCAGCCGAATGCACCACACCCGATTCCGCTTGCCCAACTTCATGAGTCGCTTGAAGCACCAGCCAATAGTTGCAGCAGTTGCTGTAGCAAGCGTCTCCGAAGGAATCGAGAGTTGCATCTTAGAAGCCGATGACCGAGCCTCGATAACAATCCATGCCAACAACAAGAAATCAAGACCCTCAGGTTCATCAGACATTCTAGTAAGAATAGTTGTATCAGTCTCAATGACTGGTCCTACGATTGGAACCCTCCCATGGTTAAATGAAAATTGACAAACGAATAAGTGTAACATAGAATACGAATCATACCGGTATGTGAACCAGCTGCGCCTATTGGTTTAGTAGCTTTATGTTGGGCTTGTTTAGACAACATGTCTTCAAATAGCAAGTCGTCAGAGTCCAGAGGAGCTGGTGTCAGATCAAGTGAGAGTGCACCCGTCTCTCCGAGGGCCGCATCAGGGAAAGTTCCCTCTTTACCTAGATCCTCCATTAAAACACCTGCAGAAAAACCCAAGTGTTAAAATAGAAAGAGAAAAAGCCAAGAATGTACGATAAGTGAAAGTCAAATTCACCTCCATCAGATGCGCCAGGTTCCGTAGCCTTAGCAATCGTGCCCGCTCTTTTCCCCTTCTCATCTAAAACTCGGCCTCGTACACAATCCGAGAAGCTTCTTTGGCTGCTAACTCTGCGATTGGTCGTACGGGCACAGACTCATTTGCTTCCAAAAGCCACCGACATTGTAGGAAAGATAGCTCTAATTTGCGCTTAACACCGGGGCGGTTGAACTTGGCGCCAGTGCAGCCGGTTATACTCCACAGCCATGCCCGAGCCCCATCTATCAAACAACAACAAGTCCGGAGCTATCGATTCCGGTTCCCAATATAAATTTGATAATACCCGAACTGGTGGGTGAACCAACATGGTAAGTATGGCTCTATATAGTAGTGGTTCTGCACTAGGAAGATCATGTAGACCGACCGGATATTGATCAACCAATCGAAGAAACCAAAATCAAGGGAAGTCGGACCCATACCCGGCTTCTCCATATCGACCAGTGAGTTGCCATACTAACCTGAAAATCGTGGGAAACAAGTAGGGAAGACACAACACTTCTGGTTCTGAAGTTTCCTCTTAATCTCCGCGAACCTTCATCCTTTCCATTTTGCAGTTTTCTATAAATCGGAGAAAAGGAACAGATGGGTTTGTAGAGGTTGGGGATGACATCATATCTGAGCAGTGGAGGATGAACCAAGCCATCAAATAAGTGTAGGGGAGCTCCACCTTTGTGAGAGGGATTTGAGCTGATGGCTTACCTTCCCCTTGAGTGAACGCACTCACAATCTGACAAAGCCCTCTATGAATATCCGTGGTCATCACCGTAAGAAGAGACAGATTTTTTTGATGAGTGAGCAGAACTGTAGGATAAAGAACTTCCAAAGGTAGCACATCGGCAGACTGATATGACACCACACACTTCTTTAACCAGATGGCAAGGTAGCCAGCAAGCAACATCATGGGTCGGATCGGCTTCAATGTTTGCCACAAAAATGTTTGGAATTTGGTTCCAGCAGCAAAATCACCCTCAACTCTAGCTGTGGTGTAAGACTGGGCGTTAGACTTATTGATCAACTCGTTAACTTCTAAAGGGGTTAGTGGCATCAACTCATATATTGCCTCACCCGAGCTGCTATCTAAATTCCTGAATAAATAGTCCAGAAACCTCTTCAGACTTATCTACGGTCACAGCTTCTTTGATAACGGATCAGCACCTGCCAGGACTATATAGTAGTGGCGGGTGAGATTCCAAAAAGTATTGTAGCGGTTGGGCGTTCGCGACTTCAGCTGCTGCAGCTCCCGGTAAGAAGGGAAGTATTCCTGATAAATCATATTACCCATTAGGAGACCAGAAACCTTATGCATCTCGTGCAGCGCCAATCCTAACTCACCATACTTAGTCAAAAATGTGTTGGTGTCGGGGTTGTAAAGCTCCAATAGCGCTAGGAAGTGAGGGACGTTGATTGTCAGCCCATAGGTGGTGGTGCGGATAGCTGTGTACAAACCATTAGCCTTTAACTCCTCATCAAACCGGTCCAAAGATATAATTGCTCAAGTGACCCTACCAAAGCTTATCCGATGAATGCACCCATCCATAACATCGATGACCAGTTGTTGGCATCTCTCGACCTAAAATCACGAGCCGGTTCTTCACGGTGTTAGCAATAGTTGAGACCTCACCTCTGGGTGGGTCACTTAATACCAGGACCCCAGATGTAGCTCTGTTATTCGATTCCGATCACTTGATCTAGGAATCACCCCATGGGTGATATAGCCACAATGAATGAGGTCGTGCTCCTCTATTAACCCCCACGACATTCCCAAGGGACGGCCTGGCACCGTAGCTCGGTAAGCGAACGGTGATGAGGAATCGGAGGGAGGTACAGGTTGCCGCCGTCATCATGATGCAACCATTGTTTGGTTTCGAGAGATGCAGTAGCTGGATCTTCTACAGAGTCACCAAATAAGTAGTCTAGCTTTCTTAACAGATGTGTAGAACTCAGGTCCTTCACTAAGGGCACATCCGTGATAAGTTTCCTTAAAGTGTGGCACTCTCCCTTCCATATTAGCTGCGGCAGCTCTTCTGGTGCACCCGGAGCAAATTGGGGAGCCGTCGGTACGGGAGCCGTTAGTACAGGAATTGGCTCATCAGTAGAGGCATAAGCCTCATAGCAGTGACCTTCCACCGCATGAGCATTAAACGCCTTTGGGAGAAACTCAACTGAGGTAAACAATATGTTAGATACAGTCATAAATACCTATGTGGAGGCAATATCAAACTCAAATGCCAAATGAGTGACTTGACGATAGATGTCACCTGCTATGTTATCGATGCAGGGACGTCTTATAATTTGTTATTAGGTCAACCATGGATCTATAACAATCTAATTGTTCCATCAACTCTATATTAATGCATGAAATATGTAGATGAGAGTGGTAAAGTCAAAAAAGTGGTTGCAGAAAAGAAACCATTCAAAGGGGCGGCGAATTATTTCATAAATTCAATCCACTACCTTGATGGTGAGCTATTTAAAGTACCACTGGTTGAAGAACCAGATAGCGGTAATAAAGCCGATATCGAGTCTGAGTATGAACAGGGTCTTGTTTTTAACAAAATAGAACCCGTCGTAATTGGTCTTAAAAATCTAGATGTAAATGACCCTGTCTACGAGGACAGTGAAGTTATCTTTAATAATAATAAGTATTTAGTTTACTTATCGTGTGTTGAATTTAATTCTGACATGACAGGCACAAGCGCCAGCATATTGGCAGATCCTCTACCATGGTTATATGCTGAATCAAATTTATATATGCTGATTCAATCATCTTTTGTGACAAATCGGCAGTGAATCGTATCTTCGCAAGTAGTCTTTGTAGTGCCGGCTATGGTTAATGGCCAAAAAGATATCATCTTTGGGAATAGTAATGGCCTGTCGCAAGCTCTTTTTGAAGAATCCAAGGAGGAGAAAGATCCGCAATTCTCATGTTTCACACCAACAACGTGAAAACTTATGAAGAAAATGGGATATAACTTCATCCTTAAAGAATGCTTAAATTTCAGTAAAGGGATCTGGATGCCAATCCAATCCGCTTATGTCCCGAAAGGAAAGTCGGAGGATTACTATCACAAAACTCATAGCGGGTTAGGTTATGAATACCCGCTATTCACGTTGTGCTTTGAAGCTAATGGAGAGTCAGATGATGATCCTTGTAGCTCATCTTCTGGATCTATTTACTGGGAGTCTGACACCAGTACAGGAGCTGTGTTCAAGGCACTCATGGCCAACATGACCTCAACATATGACATGAGCCTTGGCATCTTCGATAGAGAAATTCAGAAGTTGATCGTTCACCTTGTTTGATGATCTGCTAAGCCGATAGCTAGGTACATAGTGGGAACCACTTCGACATACGACGAACCTCTACTGAGACAAAGTGATCAGTGAGACATGAGAGGATGTAGGTACCGAAACCATATTCATAAGTGATAGCTTGTCACCAAATAAAAAGGAAAATTCTTATTTCTC
>NC_033797.1:78309753-78330254 GCF_001876935.1 Asparagus officinalis
ATTGGGGAGCCGTTAGTACAGGAATTGGCTCATCAGTAGAGGCATAAGCCTCATAGCAGTGACCTTCCACCGCATGAGCATTAAACGCCTTTGGGAGAAACTCAACTGAGGTAAACAATATGTTAGATACAGTCATAAATACCTATGTGGAGGCAATATCAAACTCAAATGCCAAATGAGTGACTTGACGATAGATGTCACCTGCTATGTTATCGATGCAGGGACGTCTTATAATTTGTTATTAGGTCAACCATGGATCTATAACAATCTAATTGTTCCATCAACTCTATATTAATGCATGAAATATGTAGATGAGAGTGGTAAAGTCAAAAAAGTGGTTGCAGAAAAGAAACCATTCAAAGGGGCGGCGAATTATTTCATAAATTCAATCCACTACCTTGATGGTGAGCTATTTAAAGTACCACTGGTTGAAGAACCAGATAGCGGTAATAAAGCCGATATCGAGTCTGAGTATGAACAGGGTCTTGTTTTTAACAAAATAGAACCCGTCGTAATTGGTCTTAAAAATCTAGATGTAAATGACCCTGTCTACGAGGACAGTGAAGTTATCTTTAATAATAATAAGTATTTAGTTTACTTATCGTGTGTTGAATTTAATTCTGACATGACAGGCACAAGCGCCAGCATATTGGCAGATCCTCTACCATGGTTATATGCTGAATCAAATTTATATATGCTGATTCAATCATCTTTTGTGACAAATCGGCAGTGAATCGTATCTTCGCAAGTAGTCTTTGTAGTGCCGGCTATGGTTAATGGCCAAAAAGATATCATCTTTGGGAATAGTAATGGCCTGTCGCAAGCTCTTTTTGAAGAATCCAAGGAGGAGAAAGATCCGCAATTCTCATGTTTCACACCAACAACGTGAAAACTTATGAAGAAAATGGGATATAACTTCATCCTTAAAGAATGCTTAAATTTCAGTAAAGGGATCTGGATGCCAATCCAATCCGCTTATGTCCCGAAAGGAAAGTCGGAGGATTACTATCACAAAACTCATAGCGGGTTAGGTTATGAATACCCGCTATTCACGTTGTGCTTTGAAGCTAATGGAGAGTCAGATGATGATCCTTGTAGCTCATCTTCTGGATCTATTTACTGGGAGTCTGACACCAGTACAGGAGCTATGTTCAAGGCACTCATGGCCAACATGACCTTGGCATCTTCGATAGAAAATCAAGAAGATGATCGTTCACCTCTGTTTGATGATCTGCTAAGCCGATAGCTAGGTACATAGTGGGAAAACCACTTCGAACAACACGAACCTCCTACTGATGACAAAGTGATCCAAGTGAACATGAGAGATGAGGTTAACCCGAAACCCATATTCATAAGTGATAGCTTGTCACCCAAATAAAAAGAAAATCTTATTACTCTAGTGCGAGAGTATATTGATGTCTTCACTTAGAACTATGATGACATGTCTGGTCTGGATCCTCAAGTGGCTATGCGTCGCTTAAATATCAAACCAGACGTCAAGCCTGTTAAACAACAGCAAAGGAAATTTTGGCCCCAAATTATGGAGGCAATTGAAGCGGAAGTTAAGAAGCTCATTGAGTCGGGATTCATCTGTGAGGAACAACACCCTAATTGAGTGGCTAATATTGTCACTATTCTGAAAAAGAATGGGAAGATTCGAGTGTGCATTAACTTTCGAGACTTGAACTCAGCTTGTCCTAAAGATGATTTTCCCTTACCCATCACGGACGTCAATATTGACAATACGTGCAGGTTTAAAAGAATGTCTTTTATGGATGGATTCTTAGGGTACAACCAAATCAACATGTATCCGGCTGATGAAAAACACACATCCTTGTTGGCCTCATGGTTATGAGCCTACTCCCTAATCTTGTTTTGATGGTTATAAATAATTCCTAACAATGCGTGTCGAGTGTTGTATTTGTTTTTGTTAGGTACTCTACACAAGATCCAAGTTGGAGGTTGGATGGAATAGAGCATACAAGATCACATCAAATAGAGGTTAGTGAAAATAGTAGAATGAAGCCATTGCATATCAAGTCATATTCAAGATCAAGCTTCATCCGCAACCAAGTCAAGCATATTGAAGATTTCATAGCTTGGGTAAATTAGTTTAGGGTTTATACTTTGTGTGTTAATACCTTAAGCTCGATATTATACACACACAATTTAATGGTTTATGTATTTTATCCACAAAAGCTTTTGCAAACAAAAAGATATATAATACTTATTTGTTTTCTTTGTGAATAAGTTGTTTTGGTTTAGCTATATAGATATGAAGCAATATATATCTTCATTTTCATATTTATGTGTTTTTTGTTTTGGTTTAGCTATATAGATATGAAGCAATATATATCTTCATTTTCATATTTATGTGTTTCATATTCTATTGAATTTGCAAAATAATATATATCTTCATTTTCATATTTATGTGTTTCATATTCTATTGAATTTGCAAAATATTATGTTTATGGGTTGAAGACTTATTTACACTATTTTTATATCTTGTATAAGTCTATAAATCTATTCTAAAATGTTTCAAAGTTTTTTTTAAGTTATTCTGGTAAAATCAAGTTTTCAACATGTTAAGACTTATGTGATTTTGCAAAATGATGAGAATTTACAAATGGGGAATGCAAATTAATTTTTTTTGTAACATGTTCATTATCATGTTTATAATCATTTCCTAAAGTTTTATATTCTTCTGAATTTATTTGATATTTTTAAAAGAGGTTTGATTTCATTTTTACTATTCAATCCAGGCTGGTAACATATTATCAGTCGACTGATGGTTATTTTTAGTCGACTGATGAAACTATCTGCAATCATCAATAGTTTCTATTTCTTATTTGGTTGACTGACCAGTCGACTGATAAGGTCATTAGTCGACTGACCATGCTCATAAGTCGATCGATAAGCTATTATCTGCCTATAACGGTCAGCTCATCAATCAACTGATCTAACTCGTCAGTCGACAGATGGCCTGTAACGACTATATTTCTAGTTTTTATTTTTTTATCTTTCTGCTAGATTTTACTTGGGTTTTGAGTTTTGTTTCTTCATCCTATATATACCCTGTACCATTTCACTTCTGAAAAAATAAGAGATTATTTTAAAATAAGTTTAAAAAGAGTTTTAGTTTGTTTTAAGTATTTGTTTATAAAATCAGTTTTGTGAAGATTCTTTTACAAGGAGAGGAGATAAATTTTAGTTTGGGCTTTCAATCTTCCAATCCCTCTTTCTTGTTATTAGAGAAGTGTTTCTAAACTTATATCTCTAGCTTGTTTATACTTTAATTGTTATATTCATATTTGTGAGATTTATTTGAGTTTATATTTGATTTTCTCATTGCTTGCACACACAACCATTGAGCTTAAGTATTTTCACATTTTGTATAATGTGGGGTTGTGGTGTGTGTAACCTTGAGAGTGAGCCTAAATTGTGTTCTCATCTATTATAGAGAACAAATCTTGTAATTAAGCATTTTTGTGAGAGTACCACTTTGTAATACACATTTACACCGAGAAAGGTGTGTGGTGAGGACATAGTCGATACCAAGAGGAGTGGCATCGGTAGTAAAGTATAGAGAGAGGTAGTAAAGCCGAGCACTTGAGGGAGGCGATACGTGAGGACCAACACTTGAGGTTGTAGTTTGTGTATGTACATTGTGAGTGACTTATAGTGTTTTCGGTGAGCTAGAACACCGAGTGTGTAGAAAAGTTCCGGCTTCCAAACCGGGTGTGGTGTGATAGTGGATTCTCCCTGAGAGTGGGGAGCGGAGACGTAGGATGGAAGGTGGGACGGAAGGTCCGAACTCCGTGATTATATTATTGTGTTTGGATTGTTCTTTATGTCCACTATTTGTTTACACTATAACTCTTGTTTATTTTCTCTTGTGCTTATATTCTTACTCATATTGCATTGTATATCTATCTTGCAAGAATACTTTATTAATAAGTTTTGAATAAAGGAAATTGACTTGTATTTCTTTGATTTCGATTACAACTTGATTACAAAAGAAAAGAGAACGAATTTGATTCTCTCCTTTGTTTAAAACTGGGTTCTTCTCGGTAGCGATGGAATGCCTCCTTCGATTGCTTGCGTCGAATTTGCTCTCCGTTGACGATCCGCACGTCTTGATTCACTGGAACGATGTTTTCTCCTCACGATTTGACGTTGTGGAGAACTTGCGTGGCAAGTTTTAGAACTCTGAACGAGTTGATAACTCTGAACGAGTTTTAACTCTTGACAAAGAGTTGATTTAAACCAAAAATCGGTTAATAGCCAAGGATGAGGAAGCTCCTGTTGCCGAACGTTGAAGATGATCTTCCTTGAAGGATGATGCCGATCTCTTCTGAAGTTCGCCCAATGATCTCCCCTGTTGCTGCCAATTCTCAGCTCCAAAAAGCCAGCCTTCAATGGTCAATTCAAGCCAAGAAAAATCCAACCCTTAACTGTCGAGTTTACTCGCTTTTATAGGGGATTAAGGGGGTGTAACTACCCTCTAAATCCGCCTCTAAGTGGGCGTGATTTCCTTAGATCGTGGGGAAAACGGTTCTGAAACCGTCCGACTCATATTTGAATGAGTCAAACGCCCAACCTGGCGTTCAGGACCCTAACCTCGCGTCTTAGGATTGAGACGCGAGGTTGGGTGTTGACTGAACATCCAGAACGCGAGGGTCACTCACGTTTCGCTTGTTGTAACGCGGGTTCGACCCCGGCGTTTTGATGTTGTAACGCGGGTTCGACCCCGGCGTTTTGATGTTGTAACGCGGGTTTGACCCTCGCGTTTTGATGTTGTAACGCGGGTTCGACCCTCACGTTTTGATGTTGTAACGCGGGTTCGACCCCGACGTTTTGATGTTGACACACAGGGAGGACCTCCGCGTCTTGTCTTGAAGAGATTATCACAAAGTAATCTCTTTTGTCATAGCGTTGCAAAGATCATTGTTTTATAATCTTCGTCTTGGCTCCTTGAGAATATGAGAGTCGTCAGATTGTAACTCCCGATGTTGATTGTGAATGCTGTTGAACTAGAGCTCTCATCGGTTGTCGTGAAGGTCGTCGGATTGTAACCTTCAGCGATCTACGTGAAAGTCTTCAAATTGTAGCCTTCTGGAAGTCGTCAGATTGTAACTTCCATCATCGGTGTTTGATGGAGGATAAGCTATCTATTGTGATTTTTAGACATCCTACAGAACCCCCTCCAAAGTTTTCGAAAGTTCGCGGTTGACTGGGACGAATTTTTGGAATACTTTGGATCTCACTCTGATCCCGGAGCTGTTGATTTCTTGTCGTAAAGGAGTCGTTCTCTGCACTCGCTTTGAAGGCATCTTGGTTGAAGGGATTTGTCACGTAGGACCTTTGTGAAGGTATGCGTCATAATCTTGCTTCTGGAATGCGGGGGTGGACCCCTGTGTTTTGAATTTGAGACGCGGGGCTGACTTCAACGTTTTGAATTGAGACCCGAGTGTGACCTCGGCGTCATGATTTTTGTAACGCGGGTCTGACCTTGGCGTTTTTAAAGTTAGAACCCGGGTGTGACCTCGGCGTCATGATTTTTGCAACGCGGGTCTGACCTCGGCGTTTTGACTTGAGACATGGAAGTGGCTTCCGTGTATTTTTTACTAAGTCTTTGAGACTTGTCTTCAGCTTATTCGTTTCAAGTCTCGGCTCACATCCATTAAGCTAATGGACCTACAAACATGCATAGGATTTTTGGCAAACCCTCAGCCATCAACGGATTTGATAAGCCTTTACCGACTACCGTTTGAGTCGGGCTAGCATATGGATTGTCTAAGTCCGTTCCACATGTAAAGTTGTGCTAAGAGAATGAACTCTCTTAGACTTGATGCTATGATTTTGAATACATAGACTTTGTCATTTTTACGGAAAAAGACTAACCGACGACGCGTGTTAGGCGTAAGTGTGGCTTGAAACACCGAAAGAAAGTTGGAAGTGCCAGATGTATGAATTTTCACCTAAAGTGAAATTCAAAAATTTTCTTTATTATCACTAGGATAATTCTAGAAAATCTTTAATCCGTTGGGGATTTCATAATAAAAACTTGCTATTCTTGTTGACAAATGATTAACAAGTTTATTGGGGGGTTTGACTGTTAGAGATGTGATGTTAACCTAACAGTATTTTATGGACCTATCGCTCTATTGAGGAGAGTCGATGAGTGGATTTTTGTCAGAGGTGTAGTGTTAACGTGACAGGATGTGTGTTGCGATTGGAGTAACTTTGTGGACTTATCATCCTATTGGAGAGGATTGATAAGTGAATTTGTCAGAGGTTTAGTGTTAACATGACAGGGTGTGTGTTGCGATTGGAGCAACTTTGTGGACTTATCATCCTATTGGAGAGGATTGATAAGTGAATTTGTCAGAGGTTTAGTGTTAACGTGACAGGATGTGTGTTGCGATTAGAGCAACTTTATGGACTTATCATCCTATTGACGAGGATTGATAAGTGGATTATTGTCAGAGGTATATTGTTAAAGTGACAGGAATGTGTTGCGATTGGAGCAACTTTGTGGACTTATCATCCTATTGACGAGGATTGATAAGTGGATTTTGTCAGAGGTATATTGTTA
The DNA here is from genome assembly GCF_001876935.1 of Asparagus officinalis. Classification (NCBI taxonomy): domain Eukaryota; kingdom Viridiplantae; phylum Streptophyta; class Magnoliopsida; order Asparagales; family Asparagaceae; genus Asparagus; species Asparagus officinalis. Next base: position 78,316,352 of record NC_033797.1, read on the forward strand.
ACGTGACAGGAATGTGTTGCGATTGGAGCAACTTTGTGGACTTATCATCCTATTGGAGAGGGTTGATAAGTGAATTTGTCAGAGGTTTAGTGTTAACATGACAGGGTGTGTGTTGCGATTGGAGCAACTTTATGGACTTATCATCCTATTGACGAGGATTGATAAGTGGATTGTTGTCAGAGGTATATTGTTAACGTGACAGGAATGTGTTGCGATTGGAGCAACTTTGTGGACTTATCATCCTATTGACGAGGATTGATAAGTTGATTTTGTCAGAGGTATATTGTTACGTGACAGGATGTGTGTTGCGATTGGAGCAACTTTGTGGACTTATCATCCTATTGACGAGGATTGATAAGTGGGTTGTCAGAGGTATGATGTTAACGTGACAAGATTGTGTTGCGATTGGAGCAACTTTGTGAATAAAAAAGAGGTAGACAAGGCACATCGCCTAGTGAGGCACTATCCATGAAGTCGGAATAGAGGCACATCACCTGGTAGGCCATTATCTGATGAGTTTGACTATCAGAGGTAACTGTTAACGTGATAGTTTTTTGTGGACCCACCATCCTACTTAAAGAGGATTGGTGGGGGAATTTGGAGAAAACAGACTATCAGAAGTGATCATTAACGTGATAGTTTTAGTGGACCTGCCATCCTATTGAAGCGGATTGACAAGTTGATGGTCGTGATAGTTCTGGTAGATTTTATAGTTGACAGAGGTATTCTATTAAACATAACAACTCAGAAAATTTATTACTCATAATCCAATAAACTACCAATAAACCAACCCCCAGTCTTGAACAAGTGCAGGGGGAAAAGAGAAGACATGACACATCGCCTAGTGAGTCATTATCTAACGAGTTTGACTATCAGAGGCTACTGAAGAGGATTAGCTTCAGTGGTTGTAGTATCTTCCCCTTCTGACTGAGGAGATTGGGCTTGGTCCGATTGCTCAGGAGAAGGTTGGGCTTGGTTTGATTGCTCAGGAGAAGGTTGGGCTTGGTCTGATTGCTCAGGTTGATCCTGCCTACTTTGTTCTTCAGATTTGATCCTGGCAATAATCTTTTGAGCCTGTTCGCCTTGAGAGATTAGTTGTCTCCAAGAATAACATTCTGCAACTCCGATTCGGGCTAGGAGGTCGGTCTGCAAGTTGTGTCGACAGGTCTCTACTAAAGTAGACTGTGTCATACCTGACGAACACCGGAGAGCCATGGTTCGGAACCTTTTGACGAAGGCTTTGACGGACTCCCTCTTCTTCTGCTTAGTGGCGAAAAGGGTATGGATGGAGACTTCCATATCCTCTTCAAAGAATCTCCACAGGAAGAGTCTCTCTAGATCTGCCCACTTTTGGATACATCCGACAGGCAATTTTCTAAACCATTCAAAGGCAACTCCCTTGAGGGTGCCAATGAACAATCGAGCTAGTATGTCATCGTTTGATATCACATTCCCAGTCTGTGACTTAAAATGATAGATATGTTGGTTCGGTGATCCCTTGCCGTTAAAAGTTTGTAGCGTCGGGACCTCAAATTTTGGAGGATAAGGGGCTGCATCCCATTCGGCAGGATAGAGTCTGACAACTCCCTCGTCTTGGAGCTCGCTTTTGTTGGCCATGGCATTGAGGCGAGCTTCTAATTCTTCCATTTTGGCAGACTGGAGATTATACTCGTTCTCAGTCTCTCTTCCTTCATTAGAGGAAGATTCCAGGTTGTGGGCTTCTTGGTCAGAAGCCGTGTCATCAACCACCTTTCCCTTCCCTTTGCTTGTGTGAGGTCGGGATGAAGACGTTTTTCCTCTCCGGGAAGATTCTTGCCTGGGTGGCGAATATGTTTTCTGAGATTTGGCCTTGTCTGCGACGAGTTGTGTCAATAGGGCCAAGAGTTCATTGATGGCCTCCTGCTGAGATTTGAGCATGGCCTCTTGCTCATCAAGCCTCTTTGCGAGATCTTCATGGTTTCCCGTCATATAAGTGGAGCTCTCATGTTCAACAAAAGAGCTTGATGATTGTGACTCTGCAATAGCTGAGTGTTCATCATCAGAATTGGTTTCTCTAGCTAATCTCCGATAGTTGATAGGGGGAATAGCTCCTGTTCGAGTTCGAGTATGTTGGTAGATTCCTTCAAACTCGTTAGCAATATCTCTGACGGTCGGTGAACGACTCGTCTCAGAGTCATCCGAACTAGGGCCTGAGGCTTTTCCTCTACCGATCACATTGATAGTGACCCCGGGATATTCGGCCTCTGGAGACTTCTTCCTGTGAGAACGTCGTCGTTGGTTGGGCAAAGCAACGTTCGTAAATTGGTCGAACACCAACAGTTTGGCCGCATGTGAGCAGCATTGATATCCCGAGAGGACCGTAGGGATAACTTGTTGTATCGGTCTTTCTCTCGATATGAACTCTCTCAAATCTGTTGCAAAGACTCGAGAAGAATTATTCACTGATCGTGAGGTTTGAATTGGAACCCCCAGTCCATGATTGGACAGGACTGGCTCTTGGTGAATATGGATCTGGTTGAGATGCCTTAAATCCATAAACTTCTTATATCCGCCCCTCAATCTAGTCGCGCTACGCAGAGTATTCGGGGGGTCCAGGGGGCGGCGCGCCCCTGGCCAGGGGGTCCGAGGGGGATGGAATACCCCCCGGCGGGGTTCGGGGCAGCGCCCCGAAGCTCCACGGTATATACCAACTTCTGTATTGGATTTGGAACTTGGGACGCGAGGGTCGCGTTTGGCACCTGAGATGCGAGTGTCGTGTTTGGCACCTGAGACGCGAAGGTCGCGTTTGGCACTTGAAACGCGAGGGTCGCGTCTGGCACTTGAAACGCGAAGGTCGTATTTTGGTTTGGCGACATGAGGGTCGCGTTCTTCATTGTCGACGCGAGGGTCGTGTTTTAACTTGGAAACGCGAAGTTGAAGTTCGCGTTCAACGAAGGCTTGAGGTTCGCGTTTTGGCTGTAAAACGCGCCATTGAGGGCCGCGTTCAGTCTGGTTCTCGCGAAGCTCCTGTTCGGGCTCATAGACGCGGAGCTCAGGGTCGCGTTTAGGCTCATGAACGAGAAGTTCGCGTTGGTTGGATGATCGATTTTCTCGAAGTTATGCCCGTCGCTGAGACCTTCTTCTTCGATGAGCAGCGTTCTTCTTGGCCTGTTTTAAGGCTTTTGCAATGATGTCGTCGGCGGTGACGGAGTTGGTCTCCGCGATGGGCTTTTTGTGACCCGATATTCGTCGCTTTGGCGCGAGTTTGGCTAAAGCTGAGCCCACTCCATAGGAGTAGGGGCTGTCCGAGTAATCATGGCTAAAGGAGAGGGTTTCCTTCGACATAGGAGCAACAGTTGGAGCTTTGGTCTCCTTGGAGACTTTGTGGATCTTGCGCATAGCCTTAGGGCTAAGGGATCCGGAGGAGATAGCCTCCTCAAACTTGGCTTGATCAACCTCTACCACGAGAGTTTCGACGGTTGTTCCAGCGAGCTTGACGTATACGACAGCTCCCTCGTGTATGTAGGGAAAATTGCAATGAAAATAATAAAGAAAATTGACTTGTATTTCTTTAATTCCGATTACAACTTGATTACAAAAGAGGAGAGAACGAATTTGATTCTCTCCTTTGTTTAAAACTGGGTTCTTCTCGGTAGCGATGGAATGCCTCCTTCGATTGCTTGCGTCGAATTTTCTCTCCGTTGACGATCCGCACGTCTTGATTCACTGGAACGATGTCTTCTTCTCACGATTTAACGTTGTGGAGAACTTGCATGGAAAGTTTTAGAACTCTGAACGAGTTGATAACTCTGAACGAGTTTTAACTCTTGACAAAGAGTTGATTTAAACTGAAAATCGGTTAATAGCCAAGGATGAGGAAGCTCCTGTTGCCGAACGTTGAAGATGATCTTCCTTGAAGGATGATGCCGATCTCTTCTGAAGTTCGCCCAATGATCTCCCCTGTTGCTGCCAATTCTCAGCTCCAAAAAGCCAGCCTTCAATGGTCGATTAAAGCCAAAAAATCGAACCCTGAACTCAGTGGAGTTTACTAGCTTTTTATAGGGGATTAAGGGGGTGTAACTGCCCTCTAAATCCGCCCCTAAGTGGGCGTGATTTCCTCAGATTGTGGGGAAAACGGTTCTGAAACCGTTCGACTCATATTTGAATGAGTCAAACACCCAACCTGGCGTTCAGGACCCTAACCTCGCGTCTTAGGATTGAGACGCGAGGTTGGGTGTTGACTGAACATCCAGAACGCGAGGGTCGCTCACGTTTCGCTTGTTGTAACGGGGGTTCGACCCCGGCGTTTTGATGTTGTAACGCGGGTTCGACCCCGGCGTTTTGATGTTGTAACGCGGGTTCGACCCTCGCGTTTTGATGTTGTAACGCGGGTTCGACCCCGACGTTTTGATGTTGACACACAGGGAGGACCTACGCGTCTTGTCTTGAAGAGATTATCACAAATTAATCTCTTTTGTCATAGCGTTGCAAAGATCATTGTTTTATAATCTTCGTCTTGGCTCCTTGAGAATATGTCATAGCGTTGCAAAGATCATTGTTTTATAATCTTCGTCTTGGCTCCTTGAGAATATGAGAGTCGTCAGATTGTAACTCCCGATGTTGATTGTGAATGCTGTTGAACTAGAGCTCTCATCGGTTGTCGTGAAGGTCGTCAGATTGTAACCTTCAGCGATCTACGTGAAAGTCTTCAAATTGTAGCCTTCTGGAAGTCGTCAGATTATAACTTCCATCATCGGTGATTGATGGAGGATAAGCTATCTATTATGATTTTTAGACATCCTACAGTTTTAATTGGAATAAATATCTAGCAATAACCCTATTCACCACCCTTCTAGGGTGTTTTCAATCCTTTCGAACACCTTTAGGAATATACTATTATACAGTAATGCCCTTAGGATTGAAGAATGTTGGTGCTACATATCAACATGTCATGACCTTTATTTTCAAAAAACATCTACGAAAGACTGTAGAATATTATGTGGATGACCTGGTTGTTAAAAGTCATGATAAGGGAAACCATTTACATGACTTGAAAACAATATTCAATCTCATGTAGGCACATTAACTAAAGATGAACCCAACCAAGTCATATTTAGGAATGGCTAGCAGTAAATTCCTCGGGTTCGTGGTCACAGCTAATAGAATTTGCCTTGACCTAGACAAAGTTAAAGCCATTCGAAAGTTGCCACCTCCTAGAAATCTTAAGGATCTTCGGGGTTTACAAGGACGATTGGCATATATTCGCAGATTCATTTACAACCTATCAAGCAAATGCCAACCATTCTCAAAACTAATAAAGAAAGGGGTATCTTTCATATGGGATGAAGCTTATCAGAAAGCATTTGAGGAGATTAAGTAGTATCTCTCCAATCCACCTGTGTTGATTGCACAGAAGTCAGGTAAACCCTTCTTAATATACATCTTGGCTACAGATTATGCCTTGGCAGGACTCTTAGCGCAAGACGATGAAAATGGCCATGAGAAAGTCATCTACTATCTCAGTAGGACTTTATCGGGTGCCGAACCTCGTTATCCTCCTATTGAGAAAGAATGTTTGGCCCTGGTTTTCATAGTCCAAAGAGATGCAACGTTATTTGGTTGGACAAACCATACATGTCATTTTCCAGATCAATCCTATTCGAGTATTCATGACACAACCCGATGCATTGAACTGGTAACTTGCTAGATGGACATTGTTGCTCTCCTAATATGATATTCACTTCCAACCTCAAAAGGCAGTGAAAGGTCAGGCTATTTGTGATCTTATGGCCAACTATCCATTAAAAGGGAAGGTCGAATTGTACCAAGACATGTCGGATGAGACATATGAAGCCAATGTCATTTCTAAAGGGCAGGTATTACAATTATACTTTGATGGCATAGCGAGAGCAAGTCCTACTAGTCGAGTTATTGCCGTAGTGGAGGTAGTCTTTATTTCCCCCACAAAATCATGTGTTACCATGAGTTGTTCCTTTAATAGAGTCGTGTTCTAATAATATAGCTGAATACAATGCTTTGTTGGTCGGCCTTGATATAGCCAAACAACTAGGGGTGAAACACCTAGAAGCATATGGCGACTCGCATCTCATTGTTAATCAGATGAAGGGAGAATATGAAGTCAGGAATCAGGATCTCATTCCCTATCATACTGCAGCCATTGCATTAGTCGATTCCTGTAAGGGCTTCTACATTGACTATGTACCCCGTCTTAAGAATACCTATGCTGACGCATTGGCGTCACTTGCAGGCACATTGCCTCTACCTGAAGGAGTTACCCAGCAAATCACGGTAACAAGCAGACAATTATTCAAGTCAAAGTATGTATTACAGATCAACACAGTTGAAGATGAGTCCGCAACGCTCGAACCTAAAGATTGGTAATTTCCGATCATTGATTATGTCTTATACAGCTTATTGCCCGAATATATCAAGGAAAGAGAATCTATTCGTAGACAAGCACCTAGATTCTACTATGATTCCTAATCTCATACTTTATACCGAAGGTCGTATTACAAACTATTGCTTCGCTATTTATTAAATGGAGAAGCAAAAGAAGCTCTTAAGGAAGCTCATGATGGTATCTGTGGAGCTCATCAGCCTGGCCCTAAATTATGGGACCGACTACGCAGATTAGGTTATTATTGAACCAACATGGTATAAGACGTTGTTTCTTATGCCAAACGATACCACGCCTACCAGGTATATGCTAATTACATGTATCAGCTACCCGAGCGTCTTCACCCGTCAGCCACTTCATGGCCATTTGAGACATGGGGTATGGAAATTGTTCGCCTTATATGCCCACCCTCTTCCAAGGAACATTGCTTTATTCTAGCGATAACCGATTACTTCTCTAAATAGACTGAAGTAATTTCGTTAAAAGAAGTCAAGATAGGTGATGTGGTTAAATTCCTAAAACACCACAACATATACAGGTACGGTATTTCGATATGTATCATTCATTGTAATAGGCTCCAGTTTGTTAGCCAAGCCTTCACCCGATTCTGCAGTAACTTTAGGATTAGGAATTTAGCCTCAACAGCTTATAACCATGTTGCTAACAGGCAAGCTGAAGCTTTCAACAAGACCATTGTTAAAATTCTTACTAATGTGGTTTCGTTAAACAAAAGAGATTGGAATGAGAAGTTAGGTCAAAACTTGTGGGCTTATCGCATAAAAGTTCATACACCGACAGGTGCGACACCATACTCCTTAGTATATGGATGTGAAGCTGTATTGCCACTAGAGATACAAATTACATCTCTTCGCATAGCGCTTGCAACTGGCATGACAACGAAAGAAAATCACCACCGACGTCTTGAAGAGTTAGAGTTACTAGATGAAAAGCGACTACTAGCTCAACAACAAATTGAATTCTATCAGGCTCAGATTTTTAGAGCATTTGATAAGAAAGTCAGATACCATACATTCAACAAAGGCGACTTGGTTCTCGCAGTCCGACGCCTAATGATTCTGAACTCCATAAAGAAAGGGAAGTTCGAACCAAAATAGGAGGGACCATTTATGGTAGAAACTATCTACTTAAATTGAGCATATCCTCTTGTCACTCAAGATGGCGACAAACTCATGATGCCTATTAATGGTAAATTTCTGAAGAAATATTACCTATAGGCCCCTTGGTCAAACGTATCTCATAGCTAGAGGAGAAGCAAATATAGGTGATGATTTCCTTACTTCGTCCCCTCAAAATTTCCCTCACTAATTTGTTAGACCCTAGAGGGGGGGGGGTGATTAGGGTCTTATGCTAATCTATTCCGATTAAATGCCAATTAAAATTAATTATCAAGTTATCCTAGCAAGTATGAAATGCAACAAGATATGTAAGCTATGATAAACAATATGAACAATGAAATATATCATATATGATGAATATATATATGCAAGGATATATAAACTAACACAAGGGGTAAACAATCTAAACAAGATAGTGGATAAAATGAATGAGCAAAGCACAATTGGCGATATAAAATAAATGCAAAAACAAATACGCCAAAGACAAACTCAAACAAGCGATATGATCACGGAGTTCAGACCTTCCGTCCAACGTCTCCGCTCCCCACTCCCGGGGAGAAATCCACTAACACAATCCGGTTTGGAAGCCGGAACTTCTTCTACACACTCGGTTTACAAGTTCACCGAAAACTCTCACACAACAAACACTATGCAATCACACTCTACACCCACTAAGTGTTGGACCTAGCCGTGTCTCCCTCAAGTGCTCGGTTACAACCTCTCCCTAGGCACGTCAACCGACGCCACTCCTCTTGGGACGATCCCCGACTCTCACCACACACTCCTCACTCGGTGTACAAGTGTATTACAAAGTGATTCTCACAATAAGCACAAATATGACAAATGATTGTTCTCAAAACAAGGTGAGAACTCAATTAAGCACAACTCTTAGTCACAAACCCACAACCCCAAATTATACTATGAATGTAAATACAATAAGCTCAATAGGTTGTGTGTGAACAAAGAGTATCAATAAAACAATTAAACTAAACTCAAATATAAATCTAGCTTATGGAAATTATAATCAAAATAATAAATTGCTAGATGAGTTTAGAAACACTTCTCTAAAGATGACAAGAGAGTAGGAGAAGAGTGAATGCTCAAACACCAAAGGATGATCTCCACTTGCTCTTGTGAAATTGAATTCACAAACTCAAACCCTCAATTGCTTAAAAGCTTCTTAAACCAAACTTAAACAAACACTAAACAAGTTTAAACCCTTGTTAAAATCTTTTAAACCATTCTCTTGTTATATGCTAGAATTGAATGTAATGGGGGTATATATAGCCTCCCAAGAACTCAGCCAAAAACCCAAGCAAAAGACAAAACAAAACTAATAATCATGAAAACAAAAGATTTGATAAAAGAAAAATTGTTTTCATAACCAAAAGATCTTAAAACATAATTTTCAAAACCAAGACAAAGAAAAATAAAAATACTAAAATTCTTTGTTTAAAATCAAATTTCTTTTGGTACCCAAGAACTCTTGGTACCAAACGATTTAGGGACATGACCCCTATCATTCAAGCTCAAAGCCCTAGGGTTATGAACCCATTTGGGCGCATTTAGTGCACGGGTCCGGTCATAGCAATAATTATGCAAATGACCCATTCGATTGCAATAAGTGCAATGAAGAGGATGCATTTGGTTATGTTGACCATGTGGATGTGCACGAGGAACATTTGCAAATAAAGATGGTCTTTTAAGATTATTTTGCAAATGAGAAACATTTTGAAATAATGTTGGTCTACTTGAAATATTTTGCGATTTAGAAACTTTTCGCAAATCAAAACAAAACTTGGCTAAGTGACCAACTCTACCACAAAAATCACAATGATACACATTAGCATGCTTATGATGAACAATGGGTGCATGTGTGTGTACATGTGATGAAGAAGAAGCCTTATGAGATGCACAAGAAGAATTAATATTCTTATGTTTTTGTGCATCATAGCAAAACTTAGCTACATGACCTTTTCGACCACAAATGGAGCATTTATAAGTTTTACTATACAAGTGTGCAAAGTGTACGGGTTTAGAAGTTGTAGTACTAGACTTTGCACCCAAGTCCATAAGTTTCTTATTATCTACAATGCATGTTTTAAGGGTTGAATCTAAAGATGATATTCGGTTTTTCACAAGATTCAATTCATCATTATGCATACAAGCATTGGAAATAGAAGTAGATGAAACATGATCATTTCTAAAAGAATTAAACTTATTTCTAATAGTTTCTACTTCTATCATGGCATTATTATTAGCATGAGTTAAGCTAGCAATAGATGAAGACATGTTATTATTTTCCAAACTTAATAACTCATTGTTTTCTTTTAAAATAGCATTCTCTTTAACAACAATATCAAGTTTGGAAGCTAGCGACTCATGATCGGATTTTAAACTAATATGCTTGCTTTTAAGATCAATAAAATTGTTTTGCAATTTTGTATAGGCATGAGATAATCTATCATATGCACAAGCGAGTTCATTGATGGATATATCACTATCGGATTCCGAATCGCTTACCACACTAGGGCTATCGCCTAGTGGCCGTGTGCATGATGATGCTCCACACTCACTTGAAGAACAATCCTCCAAACTACGTCGGATTTCCTCCAAGTTGCCTTGATGTGCTTCTATGAATTTCCATAAATTGTAAGCACTATCAAAATGAACAAATTTGTTAGAAAATGATGAGTCAAAGGCATTAAGCAAGTATTCTAACAAAAGCTTGTTCATATTAAACATTCTTTTATCATTGTTACTCCACTTGGATTTTTCCGAAGTGGGTACAATATAAGTACAATTAATAACTTCCCATAAGTCGATATTTCTAGATTCAACAAATAGTTTAAATCTAGAAGCCCATTGTGCATAGGGGAAATTAATGAATTTAGGAGCAATATTTGATTCATAGCCTAAACGAAATATATTCATATTCATGATATATATGTGAAAATATGCAAGCAAGACTAATGTAATCATAACTAGATTAGCACAAATAAGATAACTTGGATCTTTAACTCAAGGTGGTTAGACCTTAAATCAAAGAGCACCAAGCTCTGATACCAATTGTTAGACCCTAGAGGGGGGGTGATTAGGGTCTTATGCTAATCTAATCCGATTAAATGCCAATTAAAACTAGTTAACAAGTTATCCTAGCAAGAGTGAAATATAACAAGATATGTAAGCTAGGATAAGCAATATGAACAACAAAGAGATATATCCTATATGATGAATATATATATGCAAGGATATATAAACTACACAAGGATAAACAATCTAAACAAGATAGTGGATGATATAGAAATGAGCAATGCACAATGGCGATATAAGATATGAACATAAATATGAATGAACGCCAAAGCACACTCAAACAAGCAATATGATCACGGAGTTCGGACCTTCCGTCCTACGTCTCCGCTCCCCACTCCCGGGGAGAAATCCACTAACACAATCCGGTTTGGAAGCCGGAACTTCTTCTACACACTCGGTTTTCTAGCTAACCGAAAACTCTACAACTCACACTCTTGCAATCACACTCTACACCCACTAAGTGTTGGACCTAGCCGTGTCTCCCTCAAGTGCTCGGTTACAACCTCTCTCTAGGCACGTCAACCGACGCCACTCCTCTTGGGACGATCCCCGACTCTCACCACACACTCCTCACTCGGTGTACAAGTGTATTACAAAGTGATTCTCACAATAAGCACAAATATAACAAATGATTGTTCTCAAAACAATGTGAGAACTCAATTAAGCACAACTCTTAGTCACAAACCCACAACCCCAAATTATACTATGAATGTAAATACAATAAGCTCAAAAGGTTGTGTGTGAACAAAGAGATATAAATCAAAACTAAACTCAAAGTAGTTCTAGCTTAATAACAATGATAATCAAATATATAAAAGAGCTAGAAATAGAGTTTAGAAAACTTCTCAATAGATCAAGAGATATGATAATCAAATATATAAAATAGCTAGAAATAGAGTTTAGAAAACTTCTCAATATATCAAGAGTTGGAGGGAGAATAGTTGAATGCCCAAACACCAATAGATGATCTCCTCAAGCTCTTGTAGAATTGAATCACAAAACTGAAACACTCAAATGCTTAAAAGCTTCTTAAAACAAACTAAAACAAACACTAAACAAGTTTAAACCCTTGTTAAAATCTTTTAAACCATTCTCTTGTTAGAGAGGGAGAGGTAAATGCAATGAGGTATTTATAACAACCCAAGACATCAGCCAAAACCCCTAACAAAAGACCAAAAGCTCAGAAAAATAGCCATTAGTGTCTAACGGATCTATTGTCGGTCGACCGGAAATTTCGTCGGTCGACCGATGAGAGCAAAAACACGAAGAAAACAAACCGGACCATCATCGGTCGACCGGTGCGGTCGACCGATGGAGCTTTCGGTCGACCGACAGACTCTCTGTCGCCCAGTGAGCACGAGAACACAGATCCGGTCAACCGGTGCGGTCGACCGCATTCTGATATAAACAAAAACTGTTTTGCTGATTTTAAAACCCTGTTTAAAAATATCAAATAAATTCTAAAAAATATAAAACTTTGGGGAATGATTATAGACATGATAATGAACATGCTACAGCAACTGGTTATCAGAAAGGACTTCCCAAATGAAAAATATCATCATTTTACAAAATAGTCCAAAACATGAAAATATGAGATACTTGAATTTTGATGTTTTGACATAAACCAACTTTTAAAACTTTGTGAAATGTTTTTATAGACTTAGTAAAACATGTATAAACTGATATTGAAGTCTACAAACTAAGAATACAATATTTTCACAAAATTGCATATTCTATGCAATGTTTTCAAAAACATAATAGAAAATATGAAATATAGAATTTCATATATATAACCATAAAAACTCAAAACATATGTATGTATATATATAACTATATATATGCATAGAAACCAAAACTTATACATATATATATGACTATATATATATATATATACGAAGAAACCAATAAAATTGTCTACAATACATAGGAATGTACAAACACTAGACAAACAACATTAGTAGTAAATTGTTTGTAAATCATCATCAAAACAAGAAGGCCAACAATCTCCCCCTTTTTGATGATGACAAACAATTTAAAAAAAATGATATATTGAATTGTAATTCATATGCATATAAACAAACAAGATAGATATACTCACAATATTTCTCCCCCTTTGACAACATCAAAAAGGGGACAAAAAGAATAAGAGAGCAAAAGCTCCCCCTATCAATAAGCATAGATGAGTATAAGGCAAATATAGGGAATAGCTCCCCCTATCAAAAAGCCATATGAAATATAAGCAATAAAAGATCATGGCAAACATATGTGAGCAAGCATAAATGCAAAACACAACTCACATACAAAAAGATAATGAGAACATATATGAATGTCAATATAAAAAATAGTGTCTCATTAACATAGAAAAATATAAAAACCATATAAAAGAATAGATTTATGAAATCAAAAGAAGAGGAACATGAGAATCATGCAAAAAGTTTTCAAATGAAAACGAATCAACCAAAAGAAATCATAAATCAAAGTTTAAGTCCAAAAATGTAAAATCAAGTCATCATTGATTTAGAAATCAAGAGAGGCAACTATATCTAGCCCTTGAGCTAGTATCAACCCATATAAACATTTTAGCACCCGGTAAACAAGATTTGGGAATAAACACCTAATAAATCCGGAGGGTTATATAAGTACAAACCTCTTATCAAAATAAAACCAATAATCATGAAAACAAAATAGTTGACCAATAAAATGAATTGTTTTCATAAAAATTTAAAATACATTTTTCAAAACCAAGAAAAAGAAAAATAAAAGTACTAATATTCTTGGCTTAAAAAATATTTTGGCACCCAAGTATTCTTGGTGCCGGTTTGTTTAGGGACGTGACCCCTATCATTAAAGCTTAAAGTCCTAGGGTTATGAACCCTCTTGGACATATATGATGCACGGGATCGGTCATAGCAATAATTACTCAACCCTCTTGGACATATATGATGCACGGGATCGGTCATAGCAATAATTACTCAAATGACCCTTCCGATTGCAATATGTACAATGGAAAGGATCAAATGACCCTTCCGATTGCAATATGTACAATGGAAAGGAAGCATTTGCTTATGTTGACCATTAAAAGATGCACGTGGAACATTTGCAAATAAAGATTGTCTTTTAGAATTATTTTGCAAATAAGAAACATCATTAAACAAAGGTGGTCTACTTGAGAAATTTGGCAAGTTTGAATATTTTTTTTAAATCATAACAAAACTTTGCCAAATGGCCAAACCGACCACATAGATCACATTTATACACATTAGCATGCTTATGATGA
>NC_033797.1:78331254-78334739 GCF_001876935.1 Asparagus officinalis
GCAAATTAGCGCTTTTAATTTTTCTTTAGCAAGTCGCTCGACGTTGGTTGGTATTACAGATCTTGTGGTCTTTACATATCTTACAGTCTATAGATTGCGAGTAATCATATTCCTCCTTAAGTTGATTTGCGTGTAGAATTTTACCGTATAGTATTCTTTTTTTGTCGCCTTGTATTGCTTCATGAAGTTGCAATATCTGAGAGAGCGGGCGCATATACAAGACACATTTATGCCACATTAGTGGTTGAGGGAGATGATTGGCTTGATTTTTGTGCTTCTCGCTGGGTTAGTTCAAAATCAAGCGGGGGTACCTTCTGTTAGCATAAAGTACTGATCGATTTGATAAGGTTCCAAGAATTGGACCATTAAGTAGTATTTGTTTCAATAAAGGCATTACATTGGCATTGGCTATGCTTTAGCATCATGCTTGATGGCATTCCACGTCTCCATTCTTACTGGATCCTACCTGATAAGGTTTAAATGCAGAATCTCGCTTTTGGCCTTATTCAAGGGTAATTATTATTGCTGTTAAATTTAGCAGCCACGGCAGACTCTTTCCACACGTGCACACATGCGCTGCGTGCCCCACACACATCACTTGAGATGGTCTGACCACATTGATTATTCAGGACTGTATCGGTAGAGCAATAGATGGGACTCATGATAGCCCGTGGCATGTGTTATAAGCATAGATGCAGAACGCCATTAATCGAAATAGTACATTGGTTTTGCTCTCGTCAGAACGTCTTGGCACGCTTGCAGCATTTGATGCTCAAATTCATTTATGTCCTTGCTGGGTGGGAGGGTGTCTGCTAATGAATGCAAGAGTCTATGAAGGATGGCAATGGAGTAGAGCTTATGGACTCCCACTTCCCACAGAGTATAAATCTTTACATAAGTATTCCATGCATATTAAAGAATATTTTTTAGTTTTAGGCATTTTTTTTCTACTATTCCATATTTATATTCTTGTTTGGCAGATAAATTTTATCTAAGTTGGACTGGCGCTATCGCAAATAGAGCTACAAATTTTCTTGTTGCCATACCGAGGTCAATAGGTACCATCTTTGCAGAGTTCGCAGGCTAATAATCGACAACGACCGACGAAGTGTTTAATTCAAAGAAGTTTTTTCAATGCATCGGCATACGTCTGCTTAGTAAATTGTGTCGAGCGCCATCTTTGGAGTTTTTAAGTGGCAAGATTCAGCTATTTTCAGAGGCCAACACTCCAGATTTTCCTATGCCACCCAAATAAAGATGTTTGTTGCATGTGTAGGATTAGCATAACTGTTTTAAGATTGGAGAATATCAAATGATGACATTTGACATTTAATGATGCTTCGCACTAGAAAGCTCACGAAATGTTGCGATGCAGTATGATGACTCCGATGAAGAAGATGAGTTACAGACTCACAGACTCAAGCGAGCAGGCTGCCGGGAAGCTTGGAGAAATTCTATGGGCAGAGGCGCATGTGGGATGATGGAAGTCGAGTGCCACTCTAGGAATTTAGATTAATTTTTAGTTGTAAAATAATTTTATTATATTTGAGATGAGATACGTGATGTTTTAATTGCATTATATTTTATAGTTTATTACTAGAAGTCTAATCATTGCTTATCCAATCTTATATATTTTTAATATACAATTATTAACAATAATACTTTAATAGCTCACCGTTAGCCGGGCCCACCAAATTATGCCTTTCATTAATTTTATGCCAGCCATTATCCATTTGCAAAATTATCGGCTAACCAAATTATCCAACTTTAAGAATTATCCATCATTGTTCCACTAAATTATCCCAGTGTTAAAAATTTATCCCACTTTACCAATTATCCTAGTTCTACTTAAAAAGTTCTATGTGACTAACCCCCCAACATGGATTTGAGAGTTGATATTAGTTTTATACTTGACTCTTTGATGATTTGATCATATTGAACTTTCATTTATTTGATTTTATTCGCATAGTGATTTATATCTTCACTATTTCGTCCTTCAGATCCTATCCTTTGGCGGTACTTGCTATTATCCTCTCTCATAGTTTTTTTTTCATAGTAGAGAGCTGGTTAAGTCGGGAACAATGTAAATATATATTGGATTTGTTTTGGTTTTGAAAATAAATTTCAGTTTCAAATATTTTTCTCACAAGATCCTGAGATAAGTGTAATTTATATGATTATCTGACAAATCTATATTTAAAAAAATAATTATGAAAATTAGAGACCTAGGTATATCATTTGGATTGGGTTATCGTCCAAGTGATGCGTTGCTAGCGTAGTCAGTGTCGTTTATGTCCAGGGCATGAAAAATTCATCATAAATATAAAATTCACCATAATATTCATGAATTATACACATTCCTAATTTGCACTATCACAATCACCCACTAAATGTATCAACGACTATTAGAGCAACTCCAACGTGATGTCAAAATAGCGCTAAAACCCATTTTAGCGCAAAACCATGTCTCCAACCGATCGCTAAAAGTAGCGGTGAATTGATGATGTGCTATAGTGCCACGCCAAATTTGGCACAGCACTGTAGCTTTAGCGCAACATTTTTTTTAATTTTTAGCCTTTTAATTTTTTTAATTATTTAGATAAAAAATAATAATATAACATAACTTAGCATATAATTCATAAAATATCCCTTTTATTACACAATAGTTTATGTTGTGTTATTATTTTATAAAATATAAATAATAATACAACATAAAACAATATTTTAATAATATATTTTATAATAATAAATTTATGTTGTATTATAATAATAAAAATTAAACATAAATTTATGAAAGTAATATTTTAACTTGATTAAGCATTATTTTTATATTTACATTTTATTCATAAAATATATTATTATAATTAATTATATGTAATGTATTATATAATTATATAATATATAACTTGTTAAATATTTTAAATAGATAAAAATTTTAGAAGATAAGAATCATAAAATGAATATTCTTTTTGGTGTAAAATTTGGTGTAATGGGTTGGAGATGAAATAATGATTTGGTGTAAAAACTACACCAATTTAGTACAAAAACTACACTATTTTAGGTTTTTGGGTTGGAGATACTCTTAATAAGATAGTGATCTCTCCACAATATTTTTGATAGTGAAGAGGATCCGAATACAAATAGTGTAATAATAGAATATCAATGACATACATCATTGGTCTTATTGCGCGGCTACTTGATTTTTTTTTTTTTCACAATTCCACTTACAAAATAATCTCGTACACTTTTATCTCACTAGCCCCTAACAAAATATCCCCCTATGAAGCATCATAAAACCAACTTGCTGCTGGGTGTGGATTCCTTTCAAATATGTAGAATAATCTATGATAAACTGATGATTAGTTTGGATGTGAGCTCGTTTAGCATTGATGGATGATTCGAATGAGAGAACAGAGCAAAAACAAACATTAAAAGAGCATTTTGGACGTTACTTGACAGCGTAGAAGGTCAGGCTGCCCCAAACT
>NC_033797.1:78334749-78370677 GCF_001876935.1 Asparagus officinalis
CACCGCCTGTGAACATGAGCAGCCGAACTGTCTGAGTGTTTTCTATACTTTTTGAAATCTTGTTTGCATCAAGATTTTTGTTCTGAAAGGATTTTTGGAGATAGTATAAATATGAATATTTGAGGACTTAAAATGCTAATCAATAGATAGAAATTTGACCAGAAAATATAGAGGAAAAAGAAGGGGCTAAGAGCATCTCCAAAAATGATCTTAGGTTTTCCCTATATTTGAGGAGCAAATCTCTCATCCTAGGAAATAAATAGCCAAATAATGAGCAAGTGCTCCAACAATGCTCCCCAAATGGCTCCATATCTCATGTTCTAGACTAAATATAGAGAGTAGGAGGGGGGAAAAAATTGCTCCAACAATGCTCCTTATGTTGAGACTAAATATAGGGAGTCATTTCTTGTCTTTGATTTAGAATACCAAATCACAAGCCCTATATTTAGTCTTCATTATAGGGAGCTTGTTGGAGCCATAATTTCCCCTCATACTCCCTAAATTTACTCAAGGACATGAGATATGGAGATACCGTGTCTCCTTGTCGTGGTTTCTATTGTGGGTCTAGCCCAATATAAGGTCCACATGAATTAAAATTTTATCTAGAAAAGATTTTGGAGGATCTAGTTATAATAGGAATAGGTTTGGAGGACCTGAAAATAAAATTCCTTTATAACGGAATTCTATTCATGAGAAACTTGGAAATTTTTTGGTGCTATAGTAAACCGTGAACGGTAACCCGAGAGAGAGAAAAAGTGAGATTTCGGATAGCTTGGTTGTTCGATAGCAGTGATTCAAAAGTCGTTGTCTTTAGAACTACGACGCCATCAAGAGTACGGTGTTGGTTTCTCTGCGAGTGTTGGAGAGTTTTCAGTGAGACGGATTTTAGGGTTTTGGTGCCCTAGAGGTAATACTGTATCTTTCTCTTGTGATTTAATCCTCAAGTTTAGGTGTAAGTTGGAGGGATTATACTCTTGATTTATAGTAAAAAATTTTTCTCTAGATTGCCCCATGGATATAGGCACGATTTGCAGAACCACGTTCAATCTTGGTGTTTGATTGCTTGTGGTATTTCCATTGGTGCCATTATTCGTTTAGTGTATAATTCTGCAGATTAATCTCCATAAATTCTCTAACAAGTGGTATCAGAGCCTTGGTTCGAGGCGTGTTTTGGGTAGATGTAGGCGTTAAAAATTATCTATAGGTTTTCGCACGCAGCTCGAGATGAAGCAAAGACGATAAACGTCATCATCTGAGTCAAAGGAAATCATCCGAAGCCAAAAAGAAACAAAGGGACGCGCGTGAAACGATGAAACGTGCGATACGACGGAACAAGCATTAGTCCGGAGAACCCGCACATTTGCGGGTCACTCCAGAGTGACCCGTACACGTGCGGGCCACTCTAGCGTGACCTGCACACTCAGACTTCCCAAAAACGCATATTTCAAGGATTTATCAAGATTTGTTCGTTCTAGAGTTCTCCAACTGCCTTGAGGCTGTCCCTAAACGTGGTTAAGCAGTTATTGGGTGAAGATAAGGCCAAATTACTTGTTCCTATCCTAAAAAATATATATTTGAAGCCAATAAATACAAGCCTAGGGCCCCTATACATGGGAGGGATCTGAAATTTGAGCAAGAGGGTGAGGTGCGGTCAATTTGGAGAGTTAACCCACGAATTTTAGAGATGCTAGCAAGTTTTTGGCGAGTTCTTCAGTATAAAAAAGAAGAGTTCGAGAGATGTGAAGCCTGTTTCCGTCGTTCCTTGAGATCAAAATTCATACTGATCTCGAGAAGAGTAGTAATCTCACTTTGTTGAGATTATTTACTTGTGTACTTGTTTCCTTTGTGAAACTAGACCAGCCTTTGTTCCGATCAACCGGATCTAATCCGCGACGGTCCATGGATAAAACATCCTCGACATAGGCAAAGATCCTACGTAAGCAGCGGGTGATAAACGTCCTCTACGTGTGTTTCTAGAGAGTTGTATTTTTCTTATTTTCATTATGTAAGAAAGTCTAATAAAAAGACTAATTTTACTTTGAATCTGTAATCGATAAACGTGTAATGGATTTAGCAATGTAAACAACTTTCGATGCAAACAATGGAAAAGATGGAGAGATTTGGCACAATGATGAAATTGGATGGTTCTAATTGGTAAGTATGAAAGTCTAAGATGGAAGATATTCTGTATTATAAAGATTTACATGACCCTATTGAGAGAGATGAAGCCAAACCAGAAAAATGACTGATAAAGAATAGGAGAAACAACTGATACAGGTGTATCTTCTTTCTTGCTTCAGGAGCTTAGCGATCTTCATGGGAGCTTGAGGATAGATGATTCTCATAGTATCTTGAGAATAGAGATGTGGACGAAGTCGTTAAAGGAAGCAACATCGAAGAGTACAGGAAAAGCTGTAGGAAACACTTTATGCTTCTAGAGATCGACCGCACATGACGCCGCGGTCGACCGCAAACGTGCACGCAAGCTGGAAAAGTCTCTAGACTTTTCACGGTCAACCGTGATTGGCGTGGTGGTCGATCGGCCAAACCCTGTAATGTTTTTTAGTTTTTATCATTCTGTCTGGTCGATCGCACGTGTTTCTGCAGTCGACCATGAGTCGGGCTGGGCTAGTTTTTAGTTTCTTGTTTGTTTTAGGTTTTGTGTTTGATATATATTAAAACACGACTTTTTTAGGATTTTCTAACCAGAGGGGAACCAGAGGGTATTCAGAAATGAGATCAGAGAGATTGTTCTTTGATCTAGAGAGATTGTGAGAGAGGTATTTGTAATCTATTATTTCTCTTAATCTGGAGAAGGTATTTTTCTTCGCCCAACTCAATTCTTTGTATGTTTTCTATTGTCTTCTTCACAACCCATTCTTGATAATTCCGTGATCAATGGTACTTGTTCAGTGACTCGTATCAAGTTGGTATCAGAACGATTAGATCCTGTGAAGGGGGATCCTGTGTATGGTCCTTACTCAATCGTAATACAAGAAGCTAGGTGAGATTCTTATTTTTTTGGAAGGAGTTCAGAGATTAAGGAAGAGGAAGATGACTGAAGGGGATAGTTTAGCGAGACTTGATGCATTAGAGAAACAGATGGAGACAATAGGTTCTACTCTCACATAGCTCATTAATCTTTTCTAAGAGAAGGACAAAAAGGAGGAATCTTCTTCGAAATGCAAGAAAAAACTTGTAGAGTCCGATGGGGAGGGTGAGGAATCCGATTCTAATGAGGAGACCAAGATTGTCACGACTGTTCCGCATCAATGGGGTAAGGGTTCTTACCAGAATTTTAAAATAGACTTCAAGGTAGAGATTCCTATTTATGATGGGAGTGTTAATGTTGAGAGGCTTGATGATTGGATCTAGTGGATGGAGACGTATTTTACCCTCTACGAATATTCATCCAAGGAGAAACTCATGTTACCGACCTTGGAGCTTTCGGGGCATGCATTGACATGGTGGAAATCCTATTACAAGTAGAAAAGGAAGGCGGTGTCGTGGAATAAGTTTAAAGAGCTACTGAGGTGCAGTTCTACCCGATAGGGTTCCTCGAGGAGCGTTGGTACAAGTGGTATGGATTGCACCAAAGATTCAACCAGATCGTTCAAGAATATACGATAGAATTCCAGTAGTAGGCAATGGTCCTTAACATCATGATGGAGGAATATATGATAGAAGCTACTGAGGAAGCCGTTCTACCCGGTAGGGTTCCTCGAGGAGCGTTGGTACAAGTGGTATGAATTATACCAAAGATTCAACCAGACCGTTCAAGAATATACGATAGAATTCCAGCAGTAGGTGATGGTCCTTAACATCGCGATGGAGGAATATTTTATTTTTATGAAGTATATGGAGGGTCTGAATGAATAAATCCGGAAGGAGATGAAGTTGTTCACAATCAAGTCCATTGCAGAAGCGAGTGTGAAGGCCATTACCATTGAGGGTAGGTAAAATAAGGGCAACGAGACGAAGAGGGTCTCCAAACAAATGGGAGGCAAGTCTAGTGGCTCTTAACCGAAGGAAGAGAAGAAGATGAATGATTCAGGGAAGGCAAGATTGACATGCAATCACTACAAACAGACGGGACACATAACTGATCGTTGCTGGGAGAAGTACCCTCATCTGAGGCCGAAGGGGTTGAAGAAAAAGGAGGAGAAGAAGGCATACATGGTAGCACAAGGTCCGATGGAAGTTCCCGGGATGACGGAACCCAATAGCAGTCTCAACCTTATGGAGGGGTAGCAGGCCACGACAGAGGACGAAGACCCGAGGGAACAACTCCTTATTTTGAAGTTGCAGGTCAAGACCAGCTTGGTGGATGCCATAGTAGATCTAGAGAGCCAGAAGAATTTGATATCCGAAGCCTTGGTTCAGAAGCTGGGATTGAAGACGGTCAAACATCCAAAACTCTATCCTTTAGGGTGGATTCAGAAGGAGGCAGGATTGAGTGTGGTCAACCAATGTACTTTCAGATTTGTGTTCCACAAGTCGTATATTAACGAGGTCACATGTGACGTTGTTCCGTTGGATATTTGCCAAGTGATACTGGGCAATCCTTATTTATGGGATAGGTACGCGATCTATGATAGATGAGCCCAGAAGTATATGTTCACCAAGGATGGCGTGCAATTCATATTTCGTTCGGTATTTCTTTCCTAAGAGACAAGTTTGGTGATGGTGACACAGGCGAAGAGGCTAGTGAATGCGAGAAAGATGTTTGTATTGTTATTCATTAGATCTTATAAGGAGTAGCTGAGTAGGGTGTGCTTGACTACCTTGGGCAAGCTTCAGGAAGGAGAACTTGATAGGTTAAAAGGCCAAGTACGCGGACTTGTTTTCGGAGATCACGGGACTACCACCACAAAAGGGTATGGAGCATGAGATTATGTTGACTAGCGAGAGTTCCTTGCCGAATATAGGTCTATACCACACATCTGTACAGGAGTCTGAGGAGATCAAGAGACATGTTCAGGAGCTTTTAGGGAAGGAGTGATTATGCCGAGTTGTTCACTTTGCGTGTCTCCAATATTGTTGGTGCTAAAAAAGGATGGAGGCTAGCACATGTGTGTGGATTATCTAGCGCTCAATAAGATAACCATCAAGAATCGCTACCCATTACCTCGAATTGATGATCTTATGGACCAGTTGGAGGGAGCGAGGTTCTTCACGAAGTTATATTTGAAGTCTGGTTACCATCAGGTAAGGATTCGAGAGGATGACACTTGGAAGATTGCGTTCAAGACCAAGAAGGACCTGTTTGAGTGGTTGGTGATGTCATTTGGATTGTGCAAAGCTCCGACTAACTTTATGAGACTCATGAATGATTTGTTGCGACCCTTTATAGAGGATTTTGTGATAGTTTACATCGATGATATCTTGGTGTATAACAGGACCTGGGAGGAGCATCTTGTTCATGTTGAGAAGGTGTTTGAAATGCTGCAGAACGGACAGCTGAAGCTCAATAGGAAGAACTGTGAATTCGGGAAGGATGAGTTGGTGTATCTCTGCTTTATCGTAGGGAAGGGCCAGCGGAGGATAGATCTAAGTAAGGTGGTAGTGATCATGAAGTGGCCGACACCTAAGATAGTGATGGAGGTGAGAAGCTTCATGGGAGCTTGCTAGTATTTGCGTAAGTTTATTCGGTATTTTTTAACTTATGCGGCACCTTTGCATGGCCTTACGAAGGCGAATGTTTAGTTTGAGTGGAGGAGGACGCATGAGGAAGCTTTTCAGTTACTAAAGAGGAAAATCTCGGAGGCACCGGTGTTGGCATTGCCAAATTTGCAGAGGACCTTCGAGGTAAAGACCGACGCTTCTAGTTATGTTACGGGCGCTGTGTTAATGCAGGATGGGAAGCTAGTGGAGTACCATTCAGAGATGTTCATGTGTGCTATTCAGAACTACCCCACCTACGACAAGGAGTTTTATGCACTTTATCAGGCAATCAAGCATTGGCAGGTATATTTGTTGGGAAAGGAGGTGGTTGTGCACTCGGATCACAAGCCATTAGAATTTTTACATGCCCAGACGAAGCTGCAGTAGGCACAACACATGAAGTGTATGTCCTATTTGATGGCATTCAACATCATCATTAGGTATAAGAAGGAAACGATGAACAAGTTAGCTGATATGTTATCTCATCCACCCGTGAGGGCTCTCTTGGTGGCGACGGACATTCAGCCCTTGGTTCCTTTGAAGTATGTACAGATGTACACATCCACCGGAGACTTCAGTAGTGTGTTCGAGCAGGCGAAGGCTAGTCGAAGAGGGGAGTATGAGATTGGTGAAGATAAATTGTTGTATCATGGGACGTCACTTTGTATTCCGGAGGATGGTGGTTGATTTCAGTGGATTCAAGAAGCACATACATCACGTGTGCAATGTCATTTTAGAATTCAGAAGACGCTTCTCAATCTACGGTGCCATGTCTTTTGGCCAAAAATATTAGAGGATGTTACTAAGTATGTTTGAGGGTGTAAGCTATGTTACATATCGAAGCCTTCTAATAGTAAACATGGATTGTATTTACCATTATCGGTACCTTCGAGATCGTAGGAGAGTATTTATATGGATTTCTTAGGAGGATTGTCGAAGACCAAACACAAGCATGATTATCTGTTCGTTATGGTGGACCGATTCAGCAAGATGGTAATCTTGATTCCTTGTAAGAAGACCGTGATGGAAGCGGGTACGGTGCAATTGTTCTTTGAGCATGTGTGAAAACACTTTGGGTTGCCGAATTCGATTATTTTGGATCAAGATAGCCGGTTTCTCGGGCATTTTTAGGATTTTTTATGGAGCTTGATGGACACTAGATTGAAGAAGAGCACGGCCTTTCATCCACAAACAGACGGACAAACAGAGGTAGTTAATTGGATTATGGTACACATGTTGAGAGGATACAATTTCAGACATCCCAAGACTTAGGATGAGAGCTTATCATATCTTCAGTTTGCATTTAATCGGGCTATTCATGGATCTTTAGGGAAGTCACTGTTTGAGACTTGTTATAGGTTTTTACCTCCTTGTCCGTTCGATCTCGTATTTTCTAGTGAAGCTATGAAGGACGGTAAGGAAGGGAGTGAAAGACAATGAGCTCAATGATTTCTGGAGAAGATTACACATATTCATGCCATGGTGGAAGCTCAATTGAAGAAATCACAGGCTAAGTATAAGGAAAACCATGATCAACATCGAGTTCCTTGTAATTTTGGTAAATGTGATATGGTGTGGCTGAAGTTGAGTAAGGAGCGGCTAAAGGGAGAAGGGAAGAAGTTGAAGCCTATACGATATGGTCCGTTTCGGATTGTTGATCAAATTGGTGACAACGCCTTCAAGCTGGATTTGCTACCCTATCTAGGCATGTATTCGGTGATCAACACCGAGTATTTGAAGTTTTTTAAGCCTCCATTATTGGATGATGAAGGTGATGATAATATGATCTTATTGCATGTTGACGACTTGTGGTTTGATAGAGAAGAACCGCTCAAAGAAGATTGCATTTTGGAATAGAATGTGATTACGACGAGATGCGGGATGAAGGAGTTGTTTTTGATCAGATGTCAAGGTCAGGTTCCTATCAAAGCCAGGTGGTTCAACAGAGAAGGAGGGGCTTCAAGTTCTTAAAAGGGGTAGCCATGATACGGGTGTATCTTCTTCCATGCTTCGGGATCTTAGCGATCCTTATGAGAGTTTGAAGATAGATGAGTCTCATGGTATCTTGAGAATAGAGACTTGGATAAAGTTGTTAAAGGCAACAACATCAAAGAGTACATGAAAGGCTGTAGGAAACACTTTGGCCTTCTAGAGGTCGAACGCACGTGACGTCGCGGTCACCGAAAACGTGCATGCAAGCTGGAAAAGTCTCTGGACTTTTCGCAGTTGACTGTGATTAGCGAGGTGGTCGACTGGCCAAACCATGTAATGTTTTTAGTTTCTATCGTTATGTTCGGTTGACCACACGTGTCTCTGCGGTCGACCATGAGTCGGGCTAGGCTAGTTTTTAGTTTCCTGTTCTTTTAGGTTTTGTGTTTGATATATATTAAAACACGACTTTTCTAGGATTTTCTAACCAGAGGGTATTTAGAAATGAGATCAGGGAGATTGTTCTTTGTTCTAGAGAGATTGTTAGAGAGGGATTTGTAATCTATTATTTCTCATAATCTAGAGAAAGTATTTTCCTTCGTCCAACTCAATTATTTATGTGTTTTCTACTATCTTCTTTACAACTCACTCTTGATAATTCCGCGATCAATGGTGCTCGTTCAGTGACTCGTATCAACAACACAGGAAGAAGATCAGTTATATTCAGATGTGGATCGACATTAGTGTGTTTCATCATGTATCGGGAGAGACTAATGTGAAGTCTCTTTGGAAGAAACTTGAGGATCTTTATGAGTAGATGACTGTGGGAAACAAGGCATTTATTATGAGGCGGCTGATGAACTTGAAATTCAAAGAAGGAAGCAACATAACAGGGCACTTGAATGAGTTCAGGAGTTTGATTAATCAGTTAGCTACCATGAAGATGACTACCGATGATGAGCTACATGCTTTAATGCTATTAGGTTCTTTACTAGTTAGTTGTGAGACACTGGTTATGACAGTCAGCAGCGCAACTTCAGATAGTGTATTATCGATGAGTATGATTACTAGTAGTTTATTCAATGAGGAGACTCGGAGGAAGTCTACCAGTATAGATAACTCACATCCACTTGTCACGAAGAACAGGGACATGAGCAGGTACATGGACTAGTCCAGAGGTCATGGCAAATCCAAGAGCAGATCAAAGTCTAAAGGGAGAGGTTATTTTTATTGTGGGAAGCCAGATCATATTAAGAAGAATTGTTGTGCATTGAAGAAAGAGAAAGCTGGGAACAAAGATAAAAAGAAAGATGAGAAGAAGAAAGATGATAGTGACACTTTAGCTACTTTGTCTGATACCGATGTTATTCTCATTTGCACGGAAGAAGACTGTATGCATGTTACAAGTCAGAATTCCGAGTGGATATATAGTGGATACAGGAGCTACATATCATGCTATCTCTAATCAAGACCTTTTCACGTCGTATAAAGCAGGTGACTTTGTCAATGTGAAGATGGGCAATACCAGCTACTCAAAGATTGTAGGACTTGGTAATATACACTTACAGATAGATACCAGATACACATTGATCTTAAAGAATGTACGACATGTTCCCAATTTATGGCTCAACTTGATTTCGGGTTTTACTTTGGACCAAATAGGTATGAAATTCAATTTGGTGAAGAAAAATATAAAATCACCAAAGGCTCTCTTGTGGTGGCTAGAGGAACTATGTGTTGCAATTTATGTAAGACTCAAGCAAATGTTTCATATGATTCTTTGAGCATGGCTCAAGACGGTGATACTCTCAGTTTGTGGCATATGAGGCTCGGACACATGAGCAAGAAGGGGTTGCAGATATTACTAAAGAAGTCTTTCATTCCCTTTGCCAAAGGTTTATCACTCACCCCTTGTGATTATTATTTGTTTAGCAAACAATATAGAGTTTCTTTTAGTAAGCCTTCTAAAAGAAAAGATAATATCATGGATTTGATTTATTCTGCTGTTTGTGGTCCTATTGAGGTGGAGTCCTTGGGTGACAATAAGTATTTTGTCATATTTATTGATGATGCATCATGGAGGATGTGAGTCTTCTTATTGAGGACAAAGGAATAGGTGTTTTTAGTCTTCATGCAGTTTCATGCCATGGTGAAGAGACAGACAGGAAAGAAATTGAAGTGTTTGCAGACTAATAAGGAGGAGAGTACACTTCCATTGAGTTTAGTGATTATTGCTCCAAGCATGGTTTTGGTGCCCTAGATGTAATACTGTATCTTTCTCTTGTGATTTAATCATCAAGTTCAGGTAAAAATTAGAGGGATTGTACTCTTAATTCATAGTGGTATATTTCTCTCTGGATTGTCCAGTGGACGTATGCATGATTTGCCAAACCACATTAAATCTTGGTGTTTGCTTGATTGTGATGTTTTCATTAGTGTCGTTATTCGTTTAGTCTGTTCAACATAGCGGATCTATTATAGTGTGGGTAGGCATGACTTGAGGTTTTTACCAAAATGAATTTTTTCCTCATTAAAGGTACTCGTGATTTTGTGATTTTCTTTGTTCCTTAATTTCGCATGTGTGATTACTCCCTTAAGGAGCAGTTCGTGGTGCAAGTTAGCGGGCGATCTAGATGTTGCTAACTTGCACACCTGCTGAGATCTAATGGTGAGAAAAAAGAGAAATAATGGGAAAAAATCCTTAGTATTGGTCTTGGAGTTGTAAATTCAAATCTAGCTACTTCTGATGATCAATTTGATACCGATTTTGTTGAAGATGATGAAGAATCTCCCTTTAGTATAATGGGTTCAACTGGACCTAAGGGAGAAAGGAGGAAGAAGACAATGGTGGATATTCTTGAATTTGCTACTTCTTTGGGATCTCAGATGACGGGAGCTCAACTTAGATTTGGTAAATCTCCTATCTCTGGTAGTTCTAATAGAGTTACTTGGGCTGATGAAGTAGATTTGGTTTCAATGTCCAGACTCGTCAAAAGAAGTTGATTCTAGTCCATTGATTTCTGCTTCGAATCCAGATTCTTCTGTTAAATTTGATACTGTTCCATTGATTTTTGCTACAAAGCCTGATTCAGCTACTGTTACATTGGATCCAGCAGCTAACCTAAAAAATAGAGATAGTTTGAATCCTGCTGTTTCTACCTCTGGTGGAAATGATAAGAAAAGTTTGGTGAGTCTCTTTTAAGACAATAGAAAGCTAGGTTGTGGCTTGGATTTAAGCTACATTCCTTCTGAAACTGTCGATACAGTTACATTTGATGATGAAGAATGGAACGAAGGAGCATCTATTTGGAAATTCTCACTTGTTGGTCAAGTTCTAGGTATCAATGTAAGATTCAAAGCAATGGAAATTTTTGTTAAAAAAGTCTGGGCACATCTTGCAAATCCAGAAATCTGTCTTCTTAAGCTAGGGGTTTTTCTCTTTAATTTAAATAGCAAGGATGAAATGAATGAAATACTTATGAGTGGACCTTGGTTTTTTGGTTCAAGACCATTCCTATTAGAAGCATGGTCTATGGGGGAGGATTTTGAAAAAGTTGATGAACACATTTACCCTATGTGGATCCAGTTTCCTGCACTAAAACTGAATCTATGGAATGAAAGAGGATTAGTAAAATTGTTAGTCTTATTGGTCATCCTATTGCTACTGATAAGCTCACAGCTAATAGGAAAAGACTAGCTTATGCGAGGGTATTGGTTCAAGTGACATTGCCCTCCTCACTACCTGATCAAGTTGTTATACAAGGCCCAAATGGGTATTCTTATACTCAGAGGGTTATCTATCAATTGAAACCAAGGTGGTGTGACCATTGTAAGAAAGTGGGTCATGATAATCAACACTGTAAAAGGAAGCCTATGGTTCAAAGATGGATACCCAAACATGCTCAAGATAGGATTTCTGGTAAACAGGAGAATCAGATGGATCAGTCAGTTCAAGAGCAAAATGCACAAGGTGTTATAGATGTTGATATTTCATCTACAGAGAATAGGAAAGGAAAAGAGAAACTGTAGGGAATAAATCAGTCCACAGGAAAGGATATTGGAATTTGCCAGCAAAGTATCAATTCTGGATTATCTGGAGAACACTGTTCTGTGCATGTTGTGCACGCTAGTCAAAATACCAGCAGGAAACCTACACAATATAAAGCTTCAAGGATACAACTCCAGAATCAAGAGAGGAAGAATTCCATGATTATGAATCCTTTTTCTCTGTTGAACAGTGAATCAAATGACTTTGATCCCTCTACAATTGATAGGGGAGGTAAGTCAACATGAATTTTTCCTTCTGGAATGTTAGGGGCTTAAAAAAGTCCCCTAAACAACACTTGGCAAAGTACCATCTTATGCAATATCATCTTTCTTTCTTTTCTCTTCTTGAAACAAAAATAAGAGATACTAAGGTGTCTGAGGCTGCTAAAAGGATTGCAAAGAATTGGAGTTAGTTTTCAAATGCAAATAGCTCTGCCAAAGCTAGAATCCTCATTTTGTGGGATCCTGATATCCTGGACATTCAAGTGTTGTTTTCTTCTCCCCAGCAAATTACATGCTCTGTTAATTCAAAGGATGGTAATTTCAGTAGCATCTTATCTGCAGTATATGGTTTCAATCATCAAGAAGCTAGGAAAAATTTGTGGTTGGAATTAGCTCAGATCAAACAAGCAATTGGTAATGAAGCATGGCTACTTTGTGGAGACTTCAATGTTATGATTAGTAATGAGGAAAAACTAGGGGTATCATGTTAACTGAAAATGATATAAAGGATTTCTGCAAGTTCATTGAAGATTGTCAGTTATCTCATCTCAAAACTATTGGCTGTATTTATACATGGAACAACAAACAAGATTCAGATTCCAGAGTGTGGTGTAGGCTGGATAGGGCTTTAGTAAATGATCTCTGGATTAACAAATACAATGCAAGCCATGTTGAGTACATGCTTCCAAGTTTTTCAGATCATTCACCTGCTCTTGTTTCAGTTTATGAAGATAAAATTCAGGGGAAAAAACCTTTTAAATTCTTCAAAATGTGGATAAAACATGATGATTTTCTTCCTACAGTAACAGCTATTTAGGAGACTTCTGTGAGAGATTGCAAAATGTTCTCTGTGTATTCAAAGTTGAAGAAGCTTAAGGAATCTCTAAAAGGTCTAAATAAAAGGCATTTTAGCAATATAAGTGAACAGGTCCTGAGAGCTAAAGCTGAAGTAGATGAAGTCCAAATGAAGTTGCAATCTGACCCCCTTAACTCTATGCTCATCAGTCAAGAAAAGTGCTGCATTTCTAAATACAATAAACTCTTAGCTTGTGAGCTATCCTTTTATCAGCAAAAGGCTAGGATTACTTGGAGTATTCAAGGTGACAAGAATACAAGTTTTTTCCACTCAATTATTAAATCAAACAGGCACCAAAACAGGGTCTTAACACTATATAATAGTGTGGGAGGGAAAATTTCTGATGGAGAGGAAGTTGTAAATGAGTTTATCTCTTATTACAAAAGTTTAATAGGATCTGCAAAGCACACTTCACCTGAAGATTCAAAAATTATTAGCAATGGGCCATGCCTGATGGAAAATCAAAGGAGAGAACTTTCTATGCCAGTCACTGATGAAGAGATAAAAGCTGCTGTTTTTTCTATGCCAGATAATAAAGCCCCAGGGCCAGATGGATATAGTGCCTCTTTCTATAAGGCAGCATGGTCTGTTATTGGTGATGAGGTTATAGCTGCTATCAGGGAATTTTTTAGATTAGGGAAGTTGCTGGGTGCTGTAAACTCAACTTATATTGCATTGATTCCTAAGGTACAATGTCCTAAAACCCCAGCTAATTTCAGACCAATCTCCTGTTGCAATTGCCTTTATAAATTCATATCAAAAATTTTAGCAAATAGAATTCAAACTGTGATGGGGTTTATCATAATAAGGCTCAGTGTGCTTTTGTAAATGGGAGACAAATCTCTAGTAATATCTTGCTA
Source organism: Asparagus officinalis (assembly GCF_001876935.1). Lineage (NCBI taxonomy): Eukaryota > Viridiplantae > Streptophyta > Magnoliopsida > Asparagales > Asparagaceae > Asparagus > Asparagus officinalis. The sequence continues at coordinate 78,348,328 of NC_033797.1, forward strand.
GAACATGAACTTGTCAAGAACTTTGGCAGGAAAAATCTTTCACCCAGAGTAATGATAAACATTGACATAAGGAAAGCTTTCGACACTATTAACTGGGATTTTCTGCATGATATGCTAAGAGGCTTGGGATTTCCTGAAGTTTTTACAAGCTGGATCATGTCCTATATCTCCTCCCCCAAATACTCCGTCTCACTAAATGGTTCACTACATGGATACTTCAATGGAGAGAGAGGCTTAAGGCAAGGGGACCCTCTCTCCCCTTATCTCTTCATTATTGGTCTGGAATATTTATCCAGGAGTATTGAGCTTCTAAGGAATGATAAACAGTTTAAATACTACCCAAAGTGTAGGAAATTCAAAATCTCACACTTAGTCTTTGCTGATGACCTCCTCCTTTTCAGCAAGGGTGACTTATATTCTGTACAAAAAATCTACAAATGTGTTAAAGACTTTGGTGATATATCTGGATTGGAAGCTAATCCTTCAAAGTGTTCAATCTTCTATGGTGGGGTTCAAGAATCAGTTAAGAATGTTATTACAAGAAGCTCGGGATTTCCTGAGGGTACCTTGCCCATCAAATACCTTGGTCTGCCACTCATATGCAAATGGATGTCTTATCTGGACTGCAATCCCTTGTTCATGAAAATAACAAGTCAGTTTCAAACATGGATGAAGAGCAAAAACCTATCATACGCTGGTAGATTGCAAATCATAAAGAGTGTGATTCTGGGAGTGTAAATATTCTGGACCTCTACCTATATCCTTCCAGCTAAAGTTCTTCATAAAATAGATGAACTCTGTAGAAATTTTCTCTGGGGCAAAGTTCCTCTTGTTGCTTGGAGCAATGTATCTACGGGAAAAATCAATGGAAGCTTGGGGATTTTTTCTGCTACTCTATGGAATAAAGCAACTACGCTGAGAACACTTTGGTATATTTACATCAACAAGGAGTCTTTATGGATAAAATGGGTTCATGGCACTTATCTAAAGGATAGTGATATCTGGCATGTTAAGTCTAAAGCTGGGGACTCTTGGTTGTGGAAGCAATTAATCAAGACTAGAGACAATGCTTTGAACTTATTGGGTGGGGTTGTGAACTTGAAGAATCTAATTAGCTCTTGCTGTGTCAACTCCAAAGTCCACCTCTTTGCTTTGTATAATGCTTTAAAACCAGGTTCAAAGGTGGACTGACATGATTTTGTTTGGGAAAAGTTAAACTATCCCAAATATTCTTTCATTATGTGGCTGGCTATTCAAGATAAACTCCTTACACAGGATAGATTGCACAAGAGGGGAATCATCTAATCAAACCAGTGTTATTTGTGTGAAGGTGCACTAGCTAAGAACAGAAATCATTTATTCTTCGACTGTAAATTTTCAAATTGTGTTTGGAATGGTATTATGGGGTGGCTTAAGTTCAAGTGGAGATTAGCGGATTGGCATATGCTCATGAACTGGTATATTTTCAGATTGAGGGGAAAAGGAAGCAAACAGAGAATTAAAAGATTAGCAATAACGGCTACAATCTACAACATTTGGCGAGAGAGGAATGCTAGGATCTTCAAGGAGGAATCCAAAAGTGTTGAGCAGCTGATCAAAGTCATTAAGGTTGATACTTGGACCATTTCACTTAACAGCTCACTGCCGGATGAAGCCTGTAAATGGCTCCTCTCAATGTAGTACTATCAGGCAGTTTTGATACTTTAGTTCCACTAGCCTGTAAATGCCCTCATGTTTTAGTTTGATACCTCAGTTTTTGAGAGACTTGATGTACATAACGTTTACACTTTGGTAAGTGAAATAAAATATTTTCATTGACCAAAAAAAATTTCGCATGTGTGATCTATCTAGTTGATTCTTTTTTCGTATTTTCAGCTACGTAAGTGAAGTGTACGGAGGAGATTGTTATTTCCGCTGTGCATTCTTTGATTGCTTCTTTCCTTAACACTTACCAATATGCGTGTATTATTTACCTTTTGCTTTTTGGTAAAAGAAGTTCAACATCAGCCACCATTGGTAAACAAAGTTTCAAGCTGCAGGTGATGTCCCTTTTTTTCTTGCTGTCTAATTACATGAAAGAAGAGGACAAGAGATGAGAAGCATAGGGAATCCCAAAAGATACCTTTGTTTGGTGAAGTTGTTGCGGAGCCATTCACGGCTGAGCTTAGAGCTGAGTTGGTGTCTCAAAAAGTCATTTGCTTTTGCTAAAAGCAGTAGCCACAATTAAGTGGGTTTCCGTCAATCATATTAGTTGAGGTGTATATATACCTAGCTATTTTCATGTTGCAAAACTACACAACAGATCCTTTTCGTTAAATGAATAATATTCTAAGAAGGGGAGAATCATTTTATTGGTACAATATTTATCTTCCTATCATAATTTTTACATTTATTCAAAGTTAAGTAGCTTTTAACCACTAGTTTAGATAGCATCTTTAAGTAATTTCACTCTGGTTAGGAGGGATTTGCAGGTGTTAAAGGGGAGAGAGAGAGAGAATCTTGGGGTAAATTTCCCTTAGATTATATATATATATATATATATATATATATATAAAAGTAGAGGAGGGTAAGATGTGCTCTCATAACCAATGTGGGACAAAACTCACTACTAACACATACAATAATATCAACAGCCCCCCTCAAACTCATGTTGGATCAAACAAAGTGAGTTTACATATAAGAAACTAGAATCGATGAACATGTAAGTCTTTCGTGAAGAAATCTGCAACCTCATCAGCGGATGAGACATGAGGAAGTTGAATTGTTTTGTCTATGATAACTTGTTGACGAACAAAATTAGCGTCGATCTCAATGTGTTTGGTCCTCTCATGAAATATTGGATTATTGGCAATCTGGATGACACTCTTATTATCACAGTAGATAGGAGTAGGAGTCGGAACAGAAATATCAAAATAACTAAGAAGACGACGAAGATGAATAATCTCTTTAGCTGTTGTCGCCATTGCACGATACTCTGCCTCGATGCTGAAAAGAGCAATAACATCTTGTTTCTTACTCCGTCACGAAATAAGTGAATCAACAAGAAATATACAATAATTTGTGGTAGACATCCTGGTAGTTAGATCACCAGTCCAATCAGCATTAGAATATGCACGAAGCTCTAAATCAGATGTAGTAGGAAATAGAAGAGAGCGAGTGATAGTGTCCCTGAGATACCGAAAAATCTGTATTAAGGTAGCATAATATACAGAACATGAGGCATTAACAAAATGACTGATAATGCTAACAACATGAGAGATATCTGGTCGAGAGATGCACAAATAAACCAACTGACCAACAAGATGTCGATATCGGGTAGGATCAGATAGAGGCTCACCATTAGTAGAGCGAAGTTTGACATTCTGTTGAAGTGGAGTATCGACAGTTGGTATCGTCAGTTAGCTCAGAACGAGCTAGAATATCCGAGAGATACTTCTGTTGAGACAATAGTACTCCCTGCGGCCCCTGAGAAATTTCTAAACCAAGAAAATAGCGAAGAGATGTAAGATCCTTCATGTGGAAGTGTTGTTACAATTTAGATTTTACGTATTGTATACCAGCAACATCATCATCTGTATTGATCATATCATCTACATAAAGGAGTATAAAAGACTACAGCACGATATAGTATGAACAAACTGAGAAGCATCTTGATGACTTTCCATAAAACCCGCCTTGAGCACGACATTGCGAAAACACTCAAACCAAGCGCGTGGTGCCTGCTTGAGACCATAAACAGCACAACGAATGAGACATGCATGTCTTGGAGGAATATTGTATCCTAGAGGCAGTTGCGTATACACTGTTGTTAGGTCTCATGTTATGAGCCTACATATTCTAATCTTGTTTTGATGATTACAAACAATTCCTAATAGTTGTTAGGTCTCATGTTATGAGCCTACATATTCTAATCTTGTTTTGATGATTACAAACAATTCCTAATATTGTTTGTCTAGTGTTTATGTTTTCTTATTAGGTATTCTAGACAAACAATACGTTGGAGGATGGATGGAATTGTGTCACAATGATCATATCCAATAGAGGTTGGCGGAATTGTGGAGTGAAGCCATGCAATTTAAGTTAAAGATTTAAGTTCAAGCTTCATCCGCAAGTTTACCAAGAAGAGCTTGTTAAAGATCAAGATCATCACTTGGTATATTAGTTTAAGGTTTATATAATGTGTGTTAATTCTATAAGCTCAATATTATACACACAATTTAATGGTTTATGTATTTTATCCATAAAAGTTTTTACAAACAAATAGATATATAATACTTATTTGTTTTTTATGTGGATAAGTTGTTTTGGTTTAGCTATATAGATATGAAGAAATATATATCTTCATTTTTATATTTATATACTTCATATTCTATTGAATTTGCAAAATATTATGTTTATGGATTGAAAACTTATTTACACTATTTTCATATCTTGTATAAGTCTCTAAATCCATCCTAAAATGTTTCAAAGTTTCGTTTAAGTCATTTTGACAAAATCAATATTTTAACATGTTCATACTTATATGATTTTACAAAATGATGAGATTTCACATTTGGGAAATGCTTTTTGAAAACCACTTTTTGTAACATGTGTATTATCATGTCTAAAATCATTTCCCAAAGTTTCATAATTTTTAGAATTTGTTTACTATTTTTAAAGGCAGTTTGAAAATTAAATTTCTGCTTTAAATAGGCTGTATACTTGTTATCAGTCGACTGATGAAAGTGCCTCTAATCGTCAAATAGTTTCTGTTTTGTTTTGGTCGACTAACCAATTGACTGATGATCCGTTAGTCGACTGATAAAAATCATCAGTCGACAGATGAGCTAGAAAATGAATATAACGGTGAGCTCATCAGTCGACTGATGCATCCCGTCAGTCGACTGATGCATCCCGTCAGTCGACTGACCAACTCCAACAGTTATATTTTCAGCATTTGTTATTTTATTATTTTTTCTGGTTTTGCTTGGGTTTTGTGTCTTGGTTTTTATTCTTATATAAACCCCTATTGTTCTCATCAGAATTAAGTTTTTTAAGAGGGGTTTTAACAAGAGTTTTAAGTGTTAAAAATTTGTTTCTCAAGTTTAAGTTTGGTGTTTGAGTTTACAAAGAGGAGGCTTGCATTTTCAATTGAGGAATTCATCCTCAATCTTCTTCAACCTCTTTGTGTTTATAGAGAAGTTTTTTTAACTCTTTTTTCTAGTAATTTTATTATTAATTTTTATATTCTCATTATTGCTAGTTTGCTAATTGAGTTAGATTTTATTTATACTCATTTTATCACACACACCCTATTTGAGCTTGTAGGATTTCATACATCATATATTGGGTTGTGAGATTATGATTTGTGAGATTGAGCATACATTGAGTTCTCACCTATTGCAGAGAACATTTTATTGTTGTTGAGCCTAATTATGAGATACACTTTGTAATACACTTGCACACCAAGAGAAGTGTGTGGTGAGAGACGGGGTCGTCCCAAGAGGAGTGAGGTAGGTGGTAATGCCTAGATGTAGGTTATAATTCCTAACACTTAAGGGAGATACGGGCTAGAGACCAACACTTAGAATATGTAAAGTGTGATTGCAAGAGTGTAAATTGTAAAGTTTTCGGTGAACTAGAAAACCATAGTGCGAGGTGTAAACGTTATTCGGGTGAGCATAGAAAACCCGGTTGTGATAGTAGAGATCTTCTTAAGGTGAGGAGCGGAGACGTAGGTCATGGGGACCGAACTCCATGATCATATCTTATGTTTGTGTTTGTCATTTATGCACTATCACTTGTTTATTTACTCTTGTTGATATATCCTTGCATTTATCAAATTGAATATCAATATTGTTAGGATATATTTGTTAATTAATTTTAATCGGTATTAATATCTAATAAGATTAGTAATAACCCTATTCATCACCCTCTAGGGTAGATAAAGAGCCATGGAAAAAGTATTGTTGACATCCATCTGATATACGGGTCAACGATGAGTAGCAACAACTGTAAGGAGAGTACAAACGTTGGACATCTGAGCAATAAGAACAATGGTATCCTTATAATCAATACCCTGTTGCTGAATAAAACCTCGAGGCACTAAACGGGCCTTCTGACATTCAATGGTGTCATCAGGATGATACTTGACCTTATAAACCCAAATTTTGCCAACTAGAGAGACGCCAAGAGGAAAAGAAACAACATTCCATGTGTGTGCTTGCTGAAAGGCATGTAATTCCCCAGATATAGCCTGTCGCCACCCTAAAAATTAAATTGCTACTTAAAGGGACTTTGACTCAATGGTAGTATGAATGGCAGTAACAAAATTATGAAAGATAGGTGAATAGGAAGTAACCGAAGCATACCATTTAGGCATGATATGTGATCGTTTGCCTTGATGAATAGCAAGAGGAACCTCAGGCGGGGGAGATGCTGATGCAGGTGTGTAGAGGTCAGTAGTATGTTCGGTAGTGGGCACCATGTCCGAGAGAGAGGGAGCTAGGGGAGCAGATGGTGTATGAAAAGGCTCGGGTGAGGGAGATTCAACAGAATGAGATTGAGAGATGTCTGGAAAATCTCGAAAGGAGAACTGAGGTAAGGAAGTTAGTGGCGCAACTAGCGGTGAAGAACAATCAATAGTGTGGAGGAAATTAAAGTTATCAGAACTAGAGTAATACGGAGAATCCTCTTCGAACTGAACTTATCTAGATATATGAACCCGACGAGATGCAGGATCATAACAACGACAACCTCGATGTTCCGGACTAATTCCTAAATAAACATAGGGAACAACTTTGGGAGACAATTTATCATATTCGTGAGATGGTAGAAAAATTGAAACATCGACAACTAAAGACGCGAGCTAGATCATAGCGAGGAGTATGAGTTTGTACGTGACTATAAGTGTTTGCGGTGAAAGTTGATTTCTTCATTGCTGAATCTATTACACGTTTATCGATTACAGATTCAAAGTAAAATTAGTCTTTTTATAAGACTTTCTTACACAATAAAAAAAATACAACTCTCTTCAAACAAACGCAGAGATCATTTATCGGTCTTCTGCTTGCGTGAGATCTTGGCCTATGACGGGGATGTTGATATCCGTGGACCACCGTCGATCAGATCTGATTGCTGAAAAATTGGGCAGAGCTTCGTTGATTCGCAAAGGAATCAAGAAACTGTAGCGCTTATCTCAGGAATAGCGAGATAATTGCTCTTCTTAAGATCACCACAACGGGGTAATCTTAAGGGACGAACATGAGAACTGCAGATCTGACGAGCTCCTCTTCTTCATGCCGACGAACTCGATCTGATCTCTCCTCGTCCTCTCTGAAATTAGTGCACCTTTAGTCTTCAGTCCGGCAGGGCTTCACCAACGCTCGAGAATTCCAGATCTGAAAAAATGAGGTTTCCAGGGCTGTATTTATAGGCTCCAAGGAAGTTTGATTAGTTAAAACAGCATAACGACTCATTTTTGGGCCTGAAGACACCCCTGGGTGTCTCAACCTGAGCCGAGACAACCTTGGATGTCTTGGCTTGGGCCGAGACACCTTGGGGTGTCTCTCTTGTGCCGAGACACCTCGGGGTGTCTCAACTCATACTGAGACTCTTTTTCCATACACTTGTCCGTTTCCGCCGTAATTTCTTCGTCCGAACTCGGATTTGAGTGATTCAAAGTGCGTCAGAAATCTGACGAGGAGTTCTATAAGCTCTAATGATTAGATCATTGTGGATTAAGCTGGGATAGGAGCGTTGTTTCACCTTTTGTAAGCGACGCGGGGCTCTCGATCAGTTCGTATCCTCATTATTCTGAAACTCCGTTACTTCACGTAGTCCGTCGATCCACTTTAAGCGTTTGTTGACATCAATTAATCTTTTGTGAACCGGATAGTGACGTTCATCGTCTTTTCTTAGCGCTTAGCTGTTCATGGAGACCTATAAGCAATTTTCGATTCTTACAGATACCCCCTCCAAAGCGTTCCAGACTCGTTTCTTTTATAGAAGAGGCTGGAATACTTTGGATGTGATTGGTCTAGCCTTCGATCGGTGTAAAGGACCTTTAATTAGCTTTAACTCTTGGCTCCTTCGATTTTCAGTCTATTCGATGCTTTGACGAATAGCTGAAGTCTTTAACTCTTGGCTCCTTCGATTTTCAGTCTATTCGATGCTTTGACGAATAGCTGAAGTCCTTCCGGCGTTGCGTTTATCGCCTGGCCGTCATCAGAGTATCGAGTCTAAAACTGATGAGTTGAGTTTGGCTCGTGTTATTGAGTTGACTTAGAACTAACTATCTCCGTCGCATCGTGCTGACTTAGGGTTTTAGATCACCGTACGTTGACTTTTTGTCACAACGCGTTGACCGACGTTGACCGACGTTGACCGACGTTGACCTAGGGTTTCAGATCGATCGCCGTTAACATAGTTTATACTCGTACGTCTGCTGGAGTATACACAGTTTAAGCTCTTAAGATATTGGAGCATGGCGGTCCCAACAGTTAGGGCTACAGGACCAGCTGTTAAAGCTGATTCGTCTGCAGATATGGATCTTATTCCGAAGTTTGTTGAATGCTTGAGTCACGAGACCAGTTAATAAAGCTAGTGCATCAATGAATTTTGTATATATAGGATTTTTGGCAAACCCTCAGCCATCAACGGGTTTGATGAGCCTTTACCGACTACCGTTTGAGTCGGGCTAGCATGCGGATTGTTTAAGTCCGTTCCGCATGTGACGTTAAGCCAGAAGAGTTAACCCTTTTAGCGCTACGATGTTGAATACGTAGACTTCATCTTTCTCCCGTGAAAAGACTAAATAGCGACGTGTATCATACATTGACTTAGGATTTTTGGCAAATCCTCAGCCCTCAACGGATTTGACGTGCTCTTACCGATTACCGTTTGAATAGGGCTTACATGCGGATTGTTTAAAGTCTGTTCCGCATGTGACGTTGTGCTAAAGGAATGAACTCCCTTAGACTTGATGCTACGACTTCGAATACGTAGACTTCACCATTGTTACGGGAATAGGCTACCCGGTTACGTGTGTTAGACGCTGATGTATCCCTACTTAGGCTTCAGGATAAAAGTCACCAGACTGGAATTCTGGTGTCTTCTTCAATCAGAGAAAGACTAAACCGGCAACGCGTGTTAGGCGTTGACTTATCCTTACTTAGGATTCAGGATAAAATTTCTCGTGCATGTGAAGCACAAATTTTGGTGTTATGAATAACAACCTGCTATAATGTCGAATATGTGGGCTTTTGTCCCTTTTTTTTACGGTTAAGGACTAACCGGCAACGCGTGTTAGGCGCTGACTTATCCCTTCTTAGGCTTCGGGATAAAATTCCCCAGACTGGAATTCTGGTGTCTTCTTCAATCGGTGAAAGACTAAACCGGCAACACGTGTCAGGTGTTGACTTATCCCTGCTCAGGATTCGGGATAAAATTCCTCAGACTAGAATTCTAGTGTCTTCTTCAATCGGTGAAAGAGTAAACCGGCAACACGTGTCAGGTGTTGACTTATCCCTACTCAGGATTCAGGATAAAATTCCCCGTACCTGTGAGGTACGGATTTTGGGAGTTGAAAAAAGTGGTGTCTTCTCTTGGGGCAAAGACGAACCCGAAATAGGAGAGGAAGAATTTTATATTCTTTCTCCCAACACTGAAAAGGAAGAATTTTATATTCTATCTCCAGTTGAAAAGGAGACTCGAGGTGGGATCCCTACCCCCAGAATCCGGAAAGGTGAAACTAAGAGTGGGATCTCCACTCCGAGAATCGAAAAGATTCGGATAACCCTAACTGTCGGAAGGTTTGATTACCGAACTAAAGATAAATTTCTCGTTTATCGAGAGTGAATTGTGGTTTTTGTCCTAACTGTAGGAAGGTTTGACCAAGCGGGAGTTTGAGATGACCCTAACTATAGGAAGGTTTGATCACTGTAGGAAGGTTTGACCAAGCGGGAGTTTGAGATGACCCTAACTATAGGAAGGTTTGATCACTCGATTTAAAAGTGGACCTCTCATTCATTGGAGAAATCAAGAGAGAATTTTGGTTTTGGCCCTAACTGTAGGAAGGTTTGACCGAGTGGAATGTTTGAGACGATCCTAACTGTAGAAGTGTTTGTGGATCTCTTATTCATTGGAAGAATCGAGAGGAGATTTTGGTTGTGGTCCTAACTGTAAGAAGGTTTGACCAGGAAAACAGTGGGAGTGGGAGTGTGAGTACAAATCATAGTAGGAGTGTTGACTTGTACAAATCACTCAGTAGGAGTTCTTAGTGTCAAGTGATAAGGACTTAACACGAAGGGGTTTGACAATTCATCAAAGATTGACAGATCAAAATTCCAAGCATTATGTCCGGAATTTAATAATGGGAATGTTGAGTGCACAAACACATAGAAGTTTGAGTGGATTCAACCGAAAGGAATTTTGGTGGTCCCACCGTCAATTAGTCTGATCGGTGGGGGATTTTGTGGTGGAAGACTGTGAGTCGTCAAACGCCAATGAGAGTTTTGTGAGGGATGATTGATTCAACGAAGTGATCGAATCTTGTCTCAGCAAAAGAGTGTTCGGAAATAACGGTGGGTTTAGTGTTTATCACTTTATTTGTAGTGATCGGGTTATCCCTAAGAAAATTACATGTAAAAGGTTTAGTGTTTATCACTTTATTTGTAGTGATCGGGTTATCCCTAAGAAAATTACATGTAAAAATTCTTTCAGGAACTTCCTGTTACATGAATCATCCACCCCAGCTTCCTTTGCGAAACTGGGTCTAACATCATAGTAAGTTACATGACCAGGTTATCCTTAAGAATATTACATGTAAAAATTCTCCAGGAACTTTCTGTCAACGGTAGGAAACAGTTTAGACTCATATGCCTATTGGAGTATCAGGGAGCAGTTTAACCTCATATACCAGTTGGAGGATTGAGAAGCAGTTTATACTCATATACTCTTCGGAGTGTAGGAAGGAGCAGTTTATACTCTTATACTTATCGGAGTGTTGTCATTCTCATTTGGCTTATCCTAGCGTTATGACGCCAGCTTTAACCAAGGTTTGGATGCTATTCTTTAAAGTAAAGAAAGTCTTGGTGGGATGAAGGATCCTCCTGTAGTACGCGCAGTACTTCGGATCCGTAGTATTGTCAGCTTCCTCCTGATTTGTGATGGGTGCCAACTTGATCTTGTTGTTTTCAAGAAGGGTCTCGAAGATGGCTGGAACGTCTTCGTCCTTGAATGAGTACTCTTTTTGGAGCCTCGAATCCGAAGTCTTCTGCTGTCTTCGGGTTTGCCATTGCGATATCTGATTAACATCAACAACTGTTGTAGGTGCCTTACCTTCATCATAAAAAATGAGACTCGGGTTCAGAGGGTTAGCCATCGGTTGGCTTCTTTCGACCTTCCTCCTTCTGAGAAAGGACTCGGGTTCAGAGGGTTAGCCATCGGTTGGCTTCTTTCGACCTTCCTCCTTCTGAGAAAGCGTTCGGTCTGCTCTCCGCGCACCTTTAACTCTTTCCAGGTATTGAGCGGCTCTACTCCCATAACATCCAAGATGTTAATGGACAAGTTGTTATGACAGGTTTGCAAGACGAATTCCTTTGTGATGGGATCCTTGCAGTTCATTGCCTGATTGCGGAAGCGTTTGATGAAGGTATCCACCGACTCTCCGTCTTTTTGTTTTTCATTGAAGAGTGTCCTGATCGACACTTCGGCATCATCATAAAAAAAATGAGCGAGGAACATGCTCTCCAGGTCCTCCCAGCTGTTGATGCTTTCGGGCTTGAGACGGCGGTACCAATCGAAGGCAGGCCCGCGAAAGGTGCCAACGAATGACCGCACCATCAAGGGCTCATTGCCAGAAATCGTGCCCAAGTAGGACTTGAAGTAGATTAGATGCTGAGTGGGCGAGCCCTTCCCGTCGAACGGCGTGAAGTTAATCAGGCTGAACTTCACTGAATACGGGATCGAATCCCACTCTTTCGGGTAAGGACACAGAATGCTGGTCTTCTTTACCACTTGAGCAGACATTAAAGCGTTAATTTTGCTCTCGAGATCCTTCATCTTTTCGTCCTCATCTATATCCTGTAATTTTGCTCTCGAGATCCTTCATCTTTTCGTCCTCATCTATATCCTGTTTTGGACAATTTTCGAGAGAAATAATGTGGCCACCCCCATCGTCCTCATCTATATCCTGTTTTGGACAATTTTCGAGAGAAATAATGTGGCCACCCCCAGTGTTATCATTATTTGTGGGTCCACCCCCAGCATCATGTTCATCCACATCTGAATAGCTATCTGCTTGGTTAGCAGTGCTGCGATGGCTGGACTCACCTAGCTGATTCGACAAAGCTCAGATTTGTTGGTCGTGTATTTGTCTCATCTCCTGCATAGCCATTTCAATTTCGTTTTTGAATGCTTCTTTCTGCTTGGCTAGAGCATCCTCAATGATTTTGGCTATTTGCTCGGTGTTGATTATGAACACTTCCCGAGCTTGTCCAATGCTAGACGTTGTATTGTCAGAGGTGATTGCGGAATAAGAATCTGAGAGTTCGTTATCGGAACGGATTCCTTTACGGACTCCCTGGTAATCATTATGTCCAACGGCTTCTAGCTGAAGCTGAGATATTCGTTGGGTTATTCCCGAACTGACTTCTCTTCCTGGAGAAAAATTAGGGTTAGAGCTATTTGAACTAATCGGAGACTTCCCCTTATCGACCACGTTGATAGTAACTGTTGGGAGTTCGTCATCTCGAACAACCGATCGTCTTTTGCGAAAACGCCTTGATTTGGGCTTTGATGCTTCAGTGGAGATCCTTTCAAATATCGAGATCCTCTGTGGAGCGGTCTTGGGGCAGCTACACGCTGATAATACTACCCTGATAATTTTGATACACGGACAGTGAGAGTCCGCTTCTCGGGTACTTCTCTTTCGAGATTTATTCATACCCCCAGCCCGATGGTACAACTCATCGACGTTGCGGTCAGAGCAACCTATCGGCTGTTTACATAAATTCTTAGGTATAACGCATTCTTCTGTCTGACGTGTTTTTCTCTGAGTAAACATCACCTTGTTGGCGTCTACAGGAGTCACACGCTTGGAATCACACCTTTGTGAGGGTGAAACCTTAACGGGATCCTGGTTTTCTGCACGCACCGCCAAGCAGGCCGTTGTAGAAATTAATTTGTTAGGAGGTCGCGTACGACCCCCAGTCCGGATGTTTGCTCGAAGCTCCTTCAACGGTCTCAAGCTTTCCTTAATAGGCGCTTTTCCTTGATCCTCGGGTAGAGAACCGATGCGATCCTTCAATGAGACTCTAGATTTGGGAAGATTTACGCTGTCATAGGGCTTCACCGGAGGTGCGGGAGCAATAGGAACGGGATCTAGAGTTGACAAAGGCCGGAGAGCAGCCTCGGATGCTTTTTCCTTAGGCGCTGATTTGGCCTTTGGCATCCAACTTTGCTTAGATTTTGATGACTTTTTGGCCACCTTTTCCTTCTGCTACTCCTGTGTCTTCCGTACAAGGATCCTTGTTTGCACTAGCAGTGCGCGGCGTTTGTGGATACACTCCTCAAGAGTTGAATGGGTTCGTTTGACACGAACCCATTTGTTAGTAGGTGGATGGGAGGAAGTTCCCAAAGCTTGTTGTTGGGACACTTTGCGCCTTCTAAGTTTCAAATCCGCATCATAGCAGATCCCGTCAAGAAGCTCCAAAGCCTGGGCAAATTGACGCGCGAGACGTTGACGGCGCCTTTGACGTGCCCTCTTCGTCAGCACTGGTGCACTTTCAACGGGCAACTCCTTGACTTTCGAGGAGTTGACACGAACATTGGATCTGGTTTCCTTGGAAGCCGGAGAGGAATCTTCCACTGCATTCGGGTTCAGATCATCAGCCTTGGTTTCTGGATCTGAAGTCACGTTCTTCGCGGTAGTGGTTTTCTTGCGTTTGCAAGAAGAAGATCTGGAGGAGGAGGAGGAAATATATTCCTCGAATTTCTGCTTGTCGAATTCGTATTCGACCTCTTCGAACACCGGGATCTTGATCGTCGGCTGCATCACGACAGTCTCGGCAGCGAGGCTGTTGGCTCCCACTATGGTCGCCAGTTTGTTCGCGGTGAAAGTTGATTTCTTCATTGCTGAATCTATTACATGTTTATCGATTACAGATTCAAAGTAAAATTAGTCTTTTTATAAGACTTTCTTACACAATGAAAAAAAAAAAAAAATACAACTCTCTTCAAACAAACGCAACGGGTCTTTATCGCCCGCTGCTTGTGTGGGATCTTGGCCTGTAACGGGGATGTTGATATCCGTGGACCACCGTCGATCAGATCTGATTGCTGAAAAATCAGGCAGAGCTTCGTTAATTCGCGAAGGAATCAAGAAACCGTAGCGCTTATCTCGGTAACGGTGAGATAATTGCTCTTCTTAAGATTATCGCAACGAGATAATCTTAAGGAACGGACCCGGGGAACTGCAGATCTGACGATCTCCTCTTCTTTATGCCGATGAACTCAATCCGATCTCTCCTCCTCCTCTCTGAAGTTCGTGCACTTTTAATCTTTAATCCGGCAGGGCTTCGCCAACTTTATAAAAATCCAGATCTGAAAAAATGAGGTTCCCGGGGCTGTATTTATAGGCTCCAAGGAAGTCTGATCAGTTAAAACCGCATAACAGCTTATTTTTGGGCCTGGAGATACCCCTGGGTGTCTCGGCGAGGCCGAGACACCCTTGGGTGTCTCGGCTTGGGCCTAGGCCGAGACACCCTAGGGTGTCTCGGCCTTGGCCAAGACACCTTGGGGTGTCTCGCTTGTGCCGAGACACCTCGGGGTGTCTCAACTCAGACTAAGACCTTTTTTCCGTACACTTGTCCGTTTCCGCCGTAATTTTTTCGTCCGAACTCGGATTTGAGTTATTTAAAGTGCGTCGAAAAGCTAACGAGGAGTTCTATAAGCTCTGATGATTAGATCATTGTGGATTAAGCTGGGATAGGAGCGTCGTTTCGCCTTTTGTAAGCGACGCGGGGCTCCCGATCAGTTCGTATCCTTATTATTCTGAAACTCCGTTACTTCACGTAGTCCGTCGATCCACTTTAAGCGTTCGTCAACGTCAATCAAGCTTCTGTGAACTGGATAGTAACGTTCATCGTCTTTTCTTAGTGCTGAGCTGTTCGTGGAGACCTATAAGCAATTTTCGATGCCTACAATAAGGAGTAGCACCAGAAAGAAAGCTAGATGGAGTGATATTAATGACGTGAACGACGGTGATAATAGCCTCAACCTAGAAACAATGAGGAATAGAGTAAGAAATGGGTATGGATCGAGCGGTATCAAGGATATGATGATATTTGCGTACAGCAATACCATTCTGCTCATAAGTGTAGAGACATGCCTGTTGAAAGATAGTCTCATGAGAGGTTATGATAGAGCGCATGGTAGAGGATAAATACTCTTTAGCACAGTCAGATCAAAAAACTTTAATACGAGCTTTCCATTGAGTGAAAACCATAGCAATGAAAGCTTGATACACAATAGGTATCTCAGAGTGGTTTTTAAGTAAACAGACCCATGTATAATGAGAGAAATCATCAATAAAACTAATATAATATAACTAGCCAGATGAAGAAGCTAGAGGAGTTGATCCCTAAATATTAGAATGGACTAAATCGAATAAGGAAGTGGAGATAGATGTACTGGTTGGAAATGGTAGAACAGTAAATTTAGCCAATTTACAATCAGTACATGACTCAATACGAGAACTAGATGACACAGGACCAAGTACTCCGGACTAGATAAGACTCTCTAGTCTTTTATTGGACATATAACCAAGTCGTCTATGCCACAAATTGGTAGGGAGCGAGATATAAGGTTTTGATGGATAAACAGAAGCAACAAGAGAATGTGGACGTATGGACTCTGGAAGGTGAAGATATTTCAGAAAATACAGCTTGTGTCTCCTACAACCGGCCCCAACAATCTTGCTCGTCTGTGGATCCTCTACAAGACAAGTATCAGAAGAAAATGAGACAAGTAGGCTAGTCATACATAAAGAACTAATAGAAAATTAAATTTAAGCACAACTGAGGAGCCACATAGACGAGGTCAAGTGTTAGACGACCAGATGAGTCATTTTGTGGAGTGATAAAGCCATACTGAGTGATAGGTAATGGTTGTCCAACAGTCGTGTAGATAGTGAGAAGAGAAGATGAAGTGAAGACAGAGGATAAGAGTGAGGCATTATGAGTCATATGAAGGGAATAGACAAAGTTTAAAAAATTTAGAGATCATTTATATCAGAGACTTGTGCAGTCGATGAGCTAGCAAAGTCAGACAGTGATGTAGGTGTGGTATGCTGAAGAACATCAAGTTGACGGAGAAGATTTGCAATAGCTTGAATAGTAGTGTTAGAAGTGATAGATGATATAGCATTGGTCAGCAATCCTAGTGCGCAAGAAGGTTGAGACTGAGGGGTCGCCAACCACGACCGGTACCTAGGGTACTTAACTCAGGATAAAGTTTGAAACATATCTCAATGCGGTGTCCCTCCTTCTTACAATATGTGCAAAAAGGCTTAGATCGAGCCTGTTGAGAAGTACGATTCATAATAGGAGCAGTGACTAGTACAGATAGAACAATCTCAAGTGAAAAGGCAGGAGCATCTATTATCAAATTGAGTTGTGCGGTCTGCTGCTTTGTCTCATAAGCAGTGAGAGCTACTATAACTGAGGCCAAACTCAGAAATTGAGACTGATGAAGTAGTTAATCAGCTATAGTTGAATATTCAGAAAGGGACTGAAACAAATTGACGATGAATATTTAGGAAGATCATCATGTTGATGGCGAAGATTTTTAATAGCTTGAATAGTAGTGTCAGAAGTGGTATATGGTATAGTATTAGCCAGCAATCCTAGTGCGCGAGAGGGTTGAGACTGAGGGGGTCACCGACCATGACCGGTACTTGGGGTACGTAACTCAGGATGAAGCTTGAAACATACCTCAATACGGTGTCCCTCCTTCTTTTAATATATGCGAAAAGGCTTATATTGAGCCTGTTGAGAAGTACGATTCATAATAGGAGAGTGACTAGTACAGATAGAACAGTCTCGAGTGAATAGATAGGAGCATCTGTTGTCAAATTGAGTTGTGTGGTTTGCTGCCGTGTCTCATAAGCAATGAGAGCTCCCATAACCGAGAGCAAAGTCAGAAATTAAGACTGATGAAGTAGTTGGTCATCCATAGTTGAATATTTAGGTAGGGACTGGAACAGTTGATGCACCTTCTGCCATTAATACCAGGCTAATCAGTCTTCATATGTTGAATCACATCCAGGAAGCATGGAGCGTAATTCTATCCAATAAGCTTGCATTTGACCAAAATGAGACTGCAGAGAGGAACTATCTTTGCGTTGTATAGCAACGCATTGCAGAAGATATGCCTTCTGTGCACCAGAGCACACTGTGAAGCACTCAGTAAGACGACTCCATATTGCCATAGCAGAGGAAAGTGAGTCAATCTTGACAGTGAGACCAGAGCTAATATAACGAGTGAGATAATCCAAATTCCTGCAACTGTCAGTCCAAACTCTCATTGACATAGAGAGCAAGTGCGGTTTGAAGATCGGTATCACCACTGCCAGATGTAACAGTACTGGAAGAAGCAACAGTGCTGATGGATGGTGAAACTGATCCCGAACTGGTGAGAAGATCAAGCAGACCAGCACCACGCAAGACATTTGCGATAATTGTGGACCACCCCGCCCAATCACTTTGATCATTCAGGGGCTAGGGTGGTTTAGGGATCTTTTCTGAAAGACTAATTGTAGGGAAGACCTACTTAAGTGTAACACAATGTTGGAAGGCCCACAACTAAGTGACAATGCAAGGAAGGCCCAAAAAATAAAACTCACGACAGATCAACGCCGATGTTGAGATGTTGAGATGGATTGAAACGGCGATGCCGTTAGTTTGAGACCGAGAGATGGTCTTGAAACGACGATGTTATTACTGAATGTGAAATGGTGATGTCGTTCGTGTGAGGCTGAGAGACGGCTGCCACGGAGGCCGCGATGCGGCAAGCACGAAGGCAACAACGAAGAGGCCGCAATGCGGTGAGGCCAAGATTTGGCAAAAGATTAACCTTGCTCTAATACCATGTTAAAAGGCAGAGAGAGAGTCTTGGGGTAAACTTTCCTCAGATTAAGTATTGAATGTGTACACATATATATATACAAGTAGATGAGAATGAGGTATGCTCTCATAACCGATGTGGGACTAAACTCACTACTAACACATACAATAATATCAACAGCAGGGATTCTTGCTAGTTCATTTGAGACCCTAACATTGAGAATTTCAAAGGCCGTCAAGACGTCTCAATCAAGTTGGTCCGAGGATGCTTCCTTTCCTTAATTTTCTATCCTTGGTTCTCTGGGTCCTTAACTATCATTAAACTTTGAGCACATAAAGCTTCACTACTTTTGAAATATCTTTTAATTTTTCTATTTATCAGATTGAATCAGAGATTCGATATAGCAAAGAAAATTGAATAAAATGACAAATGATTAATACTGTTGTAACCACAAAAAGGCACATCACACTGCAAGTGTTTATGCGCGTTGGAGGGCATTAGGCTATTGGTTCTAGTTTGCTATCATCCAAGTATTGAGGCATGTTTGGCCAGTAGAACTTAAACTACGGAAAAAGTGTACTAAAATGTAATGGTATGTTTTTAGAATTCATTTTAAATATGGTCAATAGAACTTAAACATGGATTACTCTGATATTATTTTAAAATCTCTTCTATTGCATTGAAACTTCTAATGATTAGATTTTTATATTATTCTAGAAAACACCAAACTGATCATGCATCCCTACTTGTTTACTGAAGGCCAAATTCATAATGAAGGATGTTAACATATAATATATGAGAGGCACTAGGGGCACACCTTCTACCACACCTCCAACCACACCATCTCTCTCGCTACAGTGCACCGGGCCCACATGAGATTTTATTTTAATAAAATCTCATGTGGGCCCGGTGCACTGTAGCGAGAGAGATGGTGTGGTTGGAGGTATGGTAGAGTGTGTGTCCCTATCATTTCTAATAATATATTGGTCTATGTTCCTGTTGTGCGCGGCGGAAGCTTTCTAGGGCAACACGAACAATAACTCGAACTAAACCACAAATAATATGCAAACCACAATCACAGTAAGAACAAAGAATTTACGTGGTTCGGCAAGTTGCCTACGTCCACGGGGCAAGGAGGGGGGGGGGAGTTCTTTCTACTAGAAATCAAGAGAATACAAATAGGGTTACAAATCTCTCAGACTAAACCCTAAAACAAAGCTCTAGATCTCTCAAAGCTCTCTCACAATTGGATGCAACAAATCTCTCTTAGAGGCTGCTCAAATTCGTTCATATCATCCCTAAACAAACAGATTTAGGTATATATAGAACTTACAAAACGAATCGGGTCGAAAACCTGAAAGCCCAGCCCAAAACAGCGTCTCATCCAATAGTTCCTCAACAAGTCCAGGAACAATACTCGAGCTGAAACGCGATCTCCCCCCAATCAATCTCAAACCGGCTGCATCTACAAGACTGTCTACGTATCCTCTTGCCTAAGGAATCAAGCCGAACGTAGTTCATACAAATGGCCGCCAACGGCCTCAGCACTGAAGGATGTTTAACAACTTCAAACAATGACCAAATTTCACTCCTGAAACAACTTTGGTCAACATATCTGCAGGATTGTCATTTGTGTGAACCTTCTCCAATATGACATCTCCATCCTCCAAGACGTCCCGTACAAAGTGGAATCTGACGTCGATGTGCTTCGTGCGCGCATGATAAACCTGGTTCTTCGCCAAATAGATAGCCGACATGCTATCACAAAATATCTGAATAGTCTCCTGAGCGATCCCCAAGTCCTCCAATAATCCACGCAACCATAAAGCCTCCTTGATAGCTTCAGTAACTGCCATATACTCTGCCTCTGTAGTAGAGAGAGCAACTGTGGACTGAAGCGTGCAACGCCAACATACAGGTGCACCTACCAATGTAAAAGCATAACCTGATGTAGACCGGCGTTTGTCAAGATCTCCAGCATAATCTGAATCCACATATCCAATACAAGCCTGCCCATTTTTCTCATCCTTCTGAAATACTAAACCAACATCCACGGTGCCTCGAACATACCGTAGAATCCACTTCACGGCCTCCCAGTGACCCTTCCCGGGGTCGTGCATGTATCTCGATACCATGCTCACGGCCTGTGACATATATGGCCTCGTACACACCATCGCATATATCAAGCTACCTACTGCACTGGCATATGGGACCTTCGACATATAATCTCTGTCCTCAACTGAAACAGGTGACATCAACGCTGAAAGCTTGAAGTGGGGAGCCAATGGTGTGCTAACTGCTTTTGCATTGCCATCAAAGCTGAATTTCTTCAACATCTTCTGCAAGTAACTCCTCTGTGTAAGCTTCAATTTCCCCTTCACCCTGTCTCGCTCAATCTCCATACCCAATATCTTCTTTGCCTCTCCAAGATCCTTCATCTCAAACTTGGATGATAACTCATTTTTCAGCTTTCGAATAGCCGAAGAATTCCTGGAAGCAATAAGCATATCATCAACATATAAAAGCAAATATATAAGCTCACCATCCTGTAGCTTGTGCATATAAACACATGGGTCATATGGGCTCCTCGTGTACCCTCGGCCAATCATAAAGCCGTCGAATCTCTTATACCACTGTCTTGATGACTGCTTCAAACCATAAAGAGACTTCTTCAGCTTACAAACCAAATTTTCCTTTCCTGTAGCTTTGAAACCCTGTGGTTGTGTCATGTAGATCTCCTCATCTAAATCACCGTGTAGAAAGGCTGTCTTCACATCCATCTGGACCAAATCCAAATCCAACTGTGCCACCAACGCCAATAAAATTCGAATCGACGAATGCTTCACAACGGGTGAAAATACCTCGTTGTAATCAATACCCTCAAGCTGTGCATATCCCTTGGCAACTAATCTGGCTTTGAACCGAATGTCCCCAATAGAAGATCCCTCCTTCTTCGCATATACCCACTTGCAACCAATAGCTTTCTTACCCTTAGGTAGATGTGCAAGTGTCCAAGTGTCGTTCTTCTGAAGAGATCGCATCTCCTCTTCCATAGCTTCCCTCCACCTGATCAAATCGGGGCTAGACTCTACCTCCTTGAATGTGGCTGTGACCATATCATCAACGTCCTCCACTGATAATGCATATGCGACCATGATATCATTATACCTAGCTGGCCGACGAATCTCTCTCCTCGGTCTATCTGCTGCAATGGTCCTCTGAACATGACCCTGTTCCTGAGTCCCATGATCCACTGTATCTTCTATCTGCCCAACTATCACCTCATCTCCTCCCAGTGTCACCTCTGTAGGAACCTCAATGGATACAGTGTTCTCTGGAGTGGGTGGACTCACATCAACCTCCACCTGCTGCGATATCTCTACTGTCTGGTCTCCCTCCACCTGCTGAGGGGCTCGAGACCTCATCATGTACGCCTCGTCAAATGTGACATCTCTGCTAATAACTATCTTCTTGTCCTGTGGATCCCATAATTTGAAGCCTTTGACTCCATCTCTAAATCCCACAAAGACTGCTTTCCTCGCTCTCGGATTTAATTTACCATCACTGACATGATAATAAGCTGGACACCCGAATATCCGAAGCGACTCGTAGTCACTAGCCACCGAATCAAACCAACGCTCCAAAGGAGTCTTCCCGTCTATCGCAGTGCACGGCAACCTGTTCACGAGATGACTCGCATAAACTAACGCCTCAGCCCAAAAGGATCTAGGCAATCCACTCTGCGTCATCATACACCGCACCTTCTCCAGCAAGGTACAGTTCAATCTCTCAGCCACCCCGTTTTGTTGCGGTGTCTCTCGAACTGTGAAGTGTCTTCTAATGCCGTGATCCCGGCAAAACTGCAGAAACGGATCACTCTTGTACTCTCCACCGTTATCTGAACGTAGAGTCTTCACCTTTCTACCTGTCTGCAGCTCCACTTTCTTTTTCCACTCCACAAAAATATCCAGGACCTGATGTTTATGCTTCATCGGGTATACCCAATTCCTCCTGGAATAATCATCAATGAAAGTGACAAAATAGTTGGCCCCACCAAGAGATGTGTTCTTGGAAGGACCCCAAACATCTGTGTGAATATAATCCAATGTACCTTGGGTGTTATGAACAGCTGTTCGCGTGGAAAACCGTAGCTTTCTTCATTAATGAGATAACTGTAGATTGTTCGCGTGGAAAACCGTAGCTTTCTTCATTAATGAGATAACTGTCATCTTTAGTTACAACTTT
>NC_033797.1:78371677-78382221 GCF_001876935.1 Asparagus officinalis
TTGTTGTAGATTTTTAAGTATTAATTCCATCTAGTTGTATGACTTTGTTACTTGGATGATTATTCTGATCGCTTGCTTCATGATCGACTTGTTACTTGGTTGATTACCTTGGATTTATTATGATTATTCTATTCTAGTAGTAAATTATATTTAGATTATTAATATTTCAGTTGTATGTTTTCATTGTTATTACCATTATCGCATTGGTCGCACGACCGTTCTTTTCTTCCTTTTGGGATCTTGCCGTGTGCCCTGCACCCTGACGTACACCTGTTTTCTCTGGTGTACGTCAGACTTAAGAGGAAGAACAGGATCGCCAGGAGCCAGAGGATTCGCAGGAGGAGTGCCTTGCAGACGTAGCAGAAGAAGAAGCCGAAGCTTAGTCATTCCTTTCAGTTTATTTTGTAGCACTTTCATTTCCTTTCGTTCAGTATATATTTATATTCTCCAGTATTTCATTCAGATAGTTTTGTATAAGGGCGTGTTGACCCGAATATTATGTCTGGGATGAATATTCATTGTGATATGTATTATTTTATTCTGTGTTGTTCATTATATTCTTGCTGATTGTGATCGGGGACCTGTGCCTTTGCATTGTATTATTTCCAGATGCTTAGCGTATTGGATTGAGGAGAAAAGAAAAAAAAATAGTGTATATTTCTTCTCAATCTAATACGTCGCGGGCTTGCTCGCGTCCCGATTCCCTGGTATTTTGGGAAGCGGGGCGTGACAGGTTTTAGTGGTGGCCCACGAAGGTCAAGGTCCCGATCACGATCCCGATTTTTTACCAGTGAGAATATAATGAATAATTTAGACGCATATCATATTTCATCCGTAAGACTATACTTAGCCCTTATCTTAGTATCTTGACCAATCGTATTAGTCCCTATCTTATCACTCTTTGATTCTGGAGTTTTCCAAGGTTCCCTTCCCATCGCTTCGTGATCACCCTCTCTTTGTATAACTCCTCTATCCCCGTGTCGGTCGTTATTATATGTGTTATTATTTTTACAACTATATTTTTGATTTGACTTTAATATCGTTTGATTGTATTGATTTCTGTATTATTTATTATATTATTTTATGTATCACACATAGTGTTATATTGTGTGTTTTTCATATATATATATATATATATATATATATATATATATATACCATTACTTATAAATTTTCAATGTTCAAGTCATATCATTAAGTGTTTTGCCATTCTCTTAATCAGGGGGAATCATTCAAAGGAAGTGAGACGACATGTACACACAACCAAACAGTGCTTGGTGTCGCGGCTCAGGCGCGGCAGATCATGGTGCCGCGGCCATGGCGCGGCAGCATATGGTGCCGCGGCTAAGGCGCGGCAGCATATCGTGCCGCGGCTAAGGCGCGACAGCATAAGGTGCAGCGGCTATTATAGGGCGTGCTATGGTGGTTACAAGGCAGTTATATGATGATTATTTGAAGTCCACGTGGCGGCATATCAGAGATAGAACGTGTGCTGACGTGGATAGGCAGTTAAACCACGAAAAAGGTGGTTAAAGGTCGTGGGAGAACAGTTTCAAGCACGATGGAACGTGCTGGTAACCGCCTCTTTGGCCGCGGCAGTCCACACTGCCGCGCCAATAGCCGCGGCAATGTCGACTGCCGCGGCCAAAGAACAGTCATCTGGTCGGTTACTTCGCCCTCGTTTCAACTGTTGTGCACTCATACCCCTATAAATACCTCCCTATGCACGAATTAAAAGGCAGAGAGCAGATTGGAGCATAGATCCTTGAGTTTTTGGTGAATTAGATCAAGAGAGAGAGTCTTCCTTCTTCACAAACATCCTCAAGAAGCTTTTGGCGATTCCTAGAGATCTAAGCTCTGACTTGATATTTAGAAGAGTGAACATCTTACATCGATAAGATATTCGCTTTAAATTCTTACTTCGATAAACGAAGGAAGAATTCCCAAAACCTTCACGATTCAATCAGAATCTGTGAATCGGTGGTCCACGGGCTAAAGCACCCCCGGCACAGGCAAAGATCACACCCACGCAAGCAGCGATCCAAACAACGATCCTGTGTTTGTTTCTAAAAAGTTATAATTTTCCTTTTGTTGTGTAAAAGAAGTCTTATAAAAAGACTATTTCTTTTGAATTTGTTGTAATCGACCGAAGATATAATGAATTCCACAACGAAACCAACTTTCGACGAAAACAAACTGGCGACCACAGTGGGAGCCAACGGTCTCGCTGCCGAGACCGTCATGTCACAGCCGATCAAGATTCCAGTTGAATCCACGGTCGAATACGAATTTGACCAAACCAAATTTGAGGAATATCTATCATCATCCCCTTCAAGATCTTCATTATCTCGCAAGTACAAGAGGATCTCATCATTGAAGAAGGCTTATATGCCAAAGAAGGCTAAAAGTGAAGACTCTCGCCCAATCGTTGTTGAGGCCTTGCCTGGCAACATTATCCCGGCGACCCCCAAAGCCGGAAGCTCTGCTCATAATAATTCCACCCTAAATAAGGAGTCGTTCGATCGAAGTTCGCCAACTCTGACGAAGAGGGCTCGTCAGAGGCGACGCCAACGCCGCGCTCGTCAATTGGCTAAGGCCTTGGAACAAACCGACGGGGTTCGTTATCACACGGACCTAGAGTCGAGGAGACATCGAGTGGTTCAGTTGTCTCAACAACCAATCACTCATATCTCTGCTAAACTAACGACGGATGAATGGACTTTTGTCAAAAGGGCTCGCTCGACCCTCAAAGAACGTATACAAAAGCGTCGTACAAACGCTGCTCATGCCCGTGCTCTCTTACAACAAAGACGAGAAAGAAACAAGAAAACAGTGGCCAAAGAACCACCAAAACTCTATAAAGTTTGGATTCCAAAGTCTGGAGTTGTGCAAAATCAGCATTCGGAGCCCGTTAAGACTCCGCACCCGCAAGGGGGTGGTTCTAAACGTGTGACTCTTGACATAACCTTGGATCGCTCTAAGGCAATAATAATTTGTCCTGAGAATGTCAACAAGGTTTTAAACCCCTAGAAGAAGACACATTCACCAAATGACATCGTCATACCTCGGAGGTCATGCCAACAGACGATACGACTTTTTGGCAATCATACCGATGAATCGTATTATCAAGTTGGGGGTGTGAATAAATTTTGAAAGAGAGTTAATCGATAAATAAGCTCTCATTGTTCCTGTACACGACTCATTAGAGCAGTATTGTCGGAATATAACTACGCCAAATGAGAAGTCATCCCGCAAAGAGTCTCAGTGTTCCAGAGGCTTTTCACCAAAATGTCAAAGCCCAGGCCGAGACGTTTCAGCAAGAAGTTTGCTATTCAAGAGGATGAATTCCCTGAAGTCACCATCAACATGGCTGATAAAGGAAAATCTAAGCGGTATTCAAGTGAATCAAACCCCGACTTTTCCCCAGGAGGAAAAGTCAATTCAAGAATTGCCCAACGGATGTCTAGACTCCAATTAGAAGCTATCAGACGTAGAGATTATAAGAGAATGCATGAAGGAATGTCCTCGGAGGATGAACTCTCGGACACTTGTTTTGCGATTGCTTCGGATGATACCATATCTAGCACAGGGCAAACCAGAGAAGTACTCACGATCACCTTTGATCAATTTGCTCAAATGCTTCAAGATGCTCTAGCGAAGCAACGTGAAGAAATTAGAGCTGAGATGAAGACAGAGATGGAGATAGTTATCCAACAAATGAGAGAATTACTAACTCAACGGCCTCAACCTCTTGAGTCCAGTCAGCGAGCTGAATCCAGCCGCCACACTCAGAATGTTATAGATGATAGTGATCCAGAAGTGGATGAAGTCATTATGGCTGATACACCTCCCAATGACAATAACACTGGGGGTGGTTTAACAGATCCTCCCAATAACAATATTGGGGGTGGTTCAATTGCACCGCTTAGTAACACTGGGGGTGGCCTAATTATTTCTGCTCAACATCACTCAGAGAGAGACGAAGATGAGGACAAGAAAATGCAAGACCTTGAAAACAAAGTCAATGTTTTGATGTCCGCTCAGGAAGTAAAGAAGACGGGTATTCCGTGTCCCTATCCAAGAGAAGGGGATTCAATACCGTACCCGGCAAAGTTCAATCTGATTAACTTCACACCATTTGATGGGAAAAGCTCGCCTACTCAGCACTTGATTTATTTCAAGTCTCATTTGGGCATGATCTCTGAAAATGAGGCTTTAATGGTCCGGTCATTCGTTGGCACCCTTCGTGAGCCCGCCTTCAATTGGTACCGACGTCTCAAGCCAGGGAGCATCAATTGCTGGGATGATATGGAAAGTTTGTTCCTCAATAATTTCTTCGATGATGACACCGATGTATCAATCGGAACCCTTCTGGATGAGATGCAAAAAGACGGAGAGTCAGTCAACAATTTTGTCAAGCGCTTCCGTAACAAGGCAATGAATTGCAGAGATCCTGTTACAGAGGAGTTCATCCTGTAAACATGCCACAATAATCTCTTCATCGATGTCCTGGAAACCCTGGGGGTCGTACCATCCAAAACTTGGAAAGGTTTGAAAATACGCGGTGAACAAGCTGAACACTTTCTTAAAAGAAAGAAAGCTGAGAGAAGCCGACCGACGACATCTACAATTGCTGGGAACGCGACTCTCGATCCGAAGTTTCAAAAGGAGTATTCTTTCGAAAATGATGAAGCTCCAGCCATATTGAAATACCTCCTCGCCAATGACAAAATTGAGCTACCACCTATTAAAGATCAGGAGGGAGCTAAAAGGATTACGGATCCAAACTACTGTGCATACCACAGAAGGGTTCTTCATCCCACCGAGATTTACTTCGGACTCAAAAACAAAATCCAAGCCTTAATTGACTCTGGCGTCATAACGGCGAAACAAGCCAAGTAAAGACAACTCTAACTCCATTGGGTGCACGAGTATAAACTGTTTCCCCTCACTCCAAAGAGTATACGAGTATAAACTGCTCCTCGATACTCCAATAGGTATATGAGTCTAAACTGTTTCTCACTCTTGACGGGAAGTTCCTGGAGAATTTTTACATGTGATATTCTTAAGGATAACCCGGTCATATAACTCAGTATGATGTTAGACCCAGTTTCACGAAGGAAGCTGGGGGTGGATAGTTCATGTAACGGAAAGTTCTCGGAAGAATGCTACATGTAATTTTCTTAGGGATAACCCCATCATTACAAACAAAGTGATAAACACTACATCCCCATGGTGATTTTCGAATACTCTTTTGCTGAGATGAGATTCGATCACTTCTTTAGATCAATTTTCCCCCACCAAACTCCTACATGGTCAAACCTTTAAACAGTTAGGACCAAAGCCAAAATCTCCTCTCGATTCCTTCCATGAACGAGAGGTCCACAAATTAAACGATCAAACCTTTAAACAGTTAGGATCGTCTCAAATTCCCATTTGGTCAAACCTTCCTATAGTTAGGACCAAAGCCGAAATCTCCTCTCGATTCCTTCCATGAACGAGAGGTCCACAAATTGAACGATCAAACCTTTAAACAGTTAGGATCGTCTCAAATTCCCATTTGGTCAAACCTTCCTACAGTTAGGACCAAAGCCAAAATCTCCTCTCGATTCCTTCCATGAACGAGAGGTCCACAAATTGAACGATCAAACCTTTAAACAGTTAGGATCGTCTCAAATTCTTATTTGGTCAAACCTTCCTACAGTTAGGACCAAAGCCAAAATCTCTTCTCGATTCCTTCCACGAATGAGAAGTCCGCAAATCGATCGATCAAACCTTCCTACAGTTAGGATCGTCTCGAACCCCCACTTGGTCAAACCTTACTACAGTTAGGACCACAACCAGAATCTTCTCTCGATTCATTCCACGAACGAGGGGTCCATTTTCAAGTTGAATAATCAAACCTTATGATAGTTAGGATTATTCAAACCTGTCCAAATTCTCTAAGTGGAGATCCCACTTTGAGTTTTCTTTACACCTGGAGATAGAATATAAAATTCTTCCTCTCCGATTTTTGGGTTTATCTCTACCAACAAACAAGAGACCAGGAGATAGGATATAAAATTCTTCCTCTCCGATTTCGGGTTCATCTCTACCAACAAAAAAGAGACCAAAACACTCCGATGAGTATATGAGTATAAACTGCATCTCCTTGAACCTCCCAACGAGTATATGAGGTTAAACTATTTCCCAAACACTCCAATATAGTATATGGGTATAAACTGTTTCTCCAGTCTTCGACAGCAGTTCTGATTCAAGACTTCGACAATGGCCACGCGATAAACGCAGCACCGGAGGAATTTTAGCTATTCTACAAAGTACTGAATAGACTAAAAGATGAAGAAGTCAAGAATTGAAGCCATTCACAGACCATTCTAGGCAACTTCCTCAACAAAGTACTGAAGAAATTGCAAGGAAAACTTATCCAGCCCTTGGTGCCGCGGCTAAGGCGCGACAGCCTATGGTGCCGTGGCTAAGATGCGGCAACCTATGGTGCCGCGGCTAAGACGTGGCAGTCTATGGTGCAGCGGCTATTATGGGGGGTGCTGTGGTGGTTACAAGGCAGTTATTTGATGATTATTTGAAGCCCACGTGGCGGCATATCAGAAATAGAACGTGTGCTGACGTGGACAAGTAGTTAAACCACGAAAAAGGTGGTTAAAGGTCGTGGGAGAACGGTTTCAAGCACGATGGAACGTGCTGGTAACCGCCTCTTTGGCCGCGGCAGTCCACACTGCCGCGCCAATAGCCGCGGCAATGTCGACTGCCGCGGCCAAAGAACAGTCATCTGGTCGGTTACTTCGCCCCCGTTTCAACTGTTGTACACTCATACCCCTATAAATACCTCCCTAGGCACGAATTAAAAGGCAGAGAGCAGATTAGAGCATAGATCCTTGAGTTTTTGGTGAATTAGAGCAAGAGAGAGAGTCTTCCTTCTTCACAAACATCCTCAAGAAGCTTTTGGCGATTCCTAGAGATCTAAGCTCTGACTTGATCTTTAGAAGAGTGAACATCTTACATCGACAAGATATTCGCTTTAAATTCTTACTTCGATAAACGAAGGAAGAATTCCCAAAACCTTCACGATTCAATCAGAATCTGTGAATCGGTGGTCCACGGGCTAAGATCCAAACAACGATCCTGCGTTTGTTTCTAAAAAGTTGTAATTTTCCTTTTGTTGTGTAAAAGAAGTCTTATAAAAAGACTATTTCTTTTGAATTTGTTATAATCGACCGAAGATATAATGAATTCCACGACGAGACCAACTTTCGACGAAAATATTTATGTGTGCGTTTTCTATTATACCATCTATCTTTCACTTAGGATCTAAATTATTGTATAGTGTTCATATTTTGTGATATACTTTAATAATTTTATGATTTTAATATTCCATATATGCAGTATATTCTTATCATATACATTTTCAGTACATAGTTTTATTATCAGTCAGTTTTGTCTTGTTTAGGTTGTTTTAGTATGTTCACATTGGTTTCGTTATTTCTAAGAGCCATGTATTTCTATTTTAATAATTAAGCAATTATTCCTATTACTAGGTTTGAAAATTGAGTTACTAATTATATATATTTTTGTTACATTATTTCATATCATTAATTATTATTCTTTTATAATTAATATACAAGATAGTTTTAAATAGCGTTCGTGGGAATGCATGGTAATTACTCATGGGTTAATTAATATACAAGATAGTTTTAAATAGCGTTCGTGGGAATGCATGGTAATTACTCATGGGTTGTTTATAGTACATTGCACATTGTTGTTAATTGCTTCGTTTTCGAAGTGTGTTATTTTGTTAATTGTAATAATATACATTATATACATATGTTATTTTTAGTATTTATTCTATGATATTTTAGATTTTATTTCCTTTTATTGTATTATTGGTTGTTCATTCTCTGTTCCTTTTTTCGTTTACTTGTGTTGTGTTTTATCTTTTCATCCTTTATACTTACTATTCCCTTTTTCATTATAGTGTATTCACGTATATTATTATATTTACGATGTATACTTATTATTGACTTATAGTCCTTAATCATTCTAGTATCAACCTTCTCTGATCATGTTCTGTTTTATTTATTATCAGTGTTTATGTTCACATGTTCATTAATCATTCATGATATGTTTATCTAAAATTTATCGCTGTTTTTATTATACGAATATATGCCCTTCTTATGTTTTCATTTGTTTATATATCTATTTTATATTTTACAGTTTATGTTTTATGTATTATACATCATTGTTTATGTATATTTATGCCGATTGTATTTATATGATTAGTATGCCATATATTGCTACATCTGAATTGATATTATACCGTAATGATTATTAATGTTGTATCTTGTTTATATTTATTATTTACCTTATGGATATTACTAATATTTTTGATTTATTATATTGTTTGTTGAATACATATATAATTATTTCTTTATTATGTTTTATATAATATGATTATTTTGAATCACTTGTTTGCTCTTACGGCTATTTTATCATATAATATTTTGTGACTACTTTCATCAAAATTTATTTTTATTAGCATGATTAGTATCATGAGTATACAGAATTTTTATATGCTTATTATTATGTATGTGTTTTTATTTTTAATGCTTATTATACATGATGATTATATTGTTGTACACATCATATATTTCTGAATCTTGTTTATCTTTTTGCTTGATATCTTTTGTCTTTATGTTTTAATTTTATTTGTGTTTCTTTGAACTTGTCTATGATTTCGTATTATTTACTTTATGCTTTATATCTTTACTGTTTGCTATATTTGATTTTTATGTATATGCTTCATTACGTGCGTTTATGTTTCTAACTGCTTTAGACATGTGTTGCTATAATATTATCTTTAAACTTTTTAACATAATTATAATTTATTAATTTCGATACTTGCGCGTTATACGTCTTATTTGGTTGAATGCGATTTCCTGATTGCATTCATGTGTTTTGTTGTAACTATACTTTTTGTATATCTTGAATGTTTATTCTACTAACTGATTGTATGACATTTCTATTGCAATTTGATATATTTTATTATTTTCATGTCTCTTATGTTGAACATTATGTTTATCTAAACTATATATAAACGTTTGATTCTTTGCTACTTGTTTTGCTTATATAATCTTCAAGTGTTTCTTTTTGCTTTTGCTTGCATATGATTCATCTGTTATTTGTTTTTTGCTTTTGCTTGCATATGATTCATCTGTTATTTGTATTGTATATATGTGTTTTGTGTTTTATCATATTTATCATCTGCTTACGGATGATTGATTTATATTTTATTGAGATTTTTATCTTTTATCTTCTTTATTATTTATATTGTTGAGTTGATACGTTTTATCATATATTCTAGTGATTAACAATTATTTGAATTATGTATTTCATATCATATTTTTATACTATATATTTATTATATTTGTTGTATTTTACCAATTATGTGTTATTGATTATGTTTTAACATTGTGATGTGTCATCTTAGGATACTATATCAATAATATCGTGTTGATATTGTATATTTGCTGTTGATTTCTTTGCTATTAAACTGTGTTGACTTATATTTATATTTTTGCTTATGTCTAGATGTTGTGCAATCTCTTTCAATTATGTGTTCACTCTCTTTATGTTATACTTATCTCATTCTTATTATTTATACTATATATCAGACTTTCTTATGACCTTGATTTGCTTTATACATTTGCATTGAATATTCACTTTTGATTCTCATGAATTATTTGTGTCTTGTATAACTTATAATATACACATCCATTTTCTCATTCAACATTGCTCACACATTTGTCATGACGTGCTATGACCTTATTTCAATATTTCTATCATTGGGTTCTTTAATTCCGAGGACAGAATTTGTTTTAGGGGGGTAGAATGTAATGACCATAAAATTTTGATACTAGTTAAAATAAATTTTTGGTATTTTAAAATATTTAATTATAATTTTTAAAAGAGTATTTGTATTCTTCTCGATTTTTTAGAATTTTCTATGATTTAAAGTCTAAGTTTTATATTTATTTAAATGGTTTTTATATTTATAAATTAATTTAGTGCAATGAAAATTTCTGGGATTTATCCGTTGTGTTACTGATACTATTACGTATTATTTTAAATAATACGTCGTATTATTATTATTATTACGTATTAATTCTTGTATTATATTGAATTATTAATTACGTATTATTTGTGTAAATTATTGTATTATTACGTATCAGCTGTCGTATTAGCATAACTGGTACGTTTTATCATGTAGATAATTGTCACATAATTATTTGATTTTAAATGTAAGTAAATATATTTTTATTATTAATTATTTTTGTTTAATTGTACAATATGGGTTTATTTCGACAGTTTCGTATCAACTGTTGTATTAGCTCAACATGTACGTTTTTATTTGTAAGATAATTATTATGTAATTAATTTAATTTTTAAGTACCCGAAATTATTTATTTTAATTATTTTTGTTTAAATACCCGAACCCATTTGAAAATAACCCCAGCTTTTGTTTCCCGCGT
>NC_033797.1:78383008-78392184 GCF_001876935.1 Asparagus officinalis
GTCAGCCTCCAGTGACCCGCCGCTCGCCGTCGAACAGCCGCCACAACCACTCCAGCAGCGACGCCGCTGACCCCGACTCCTTAGCCCCGCTCGTGCTGCCCCGCGATCGCTATCGAGCTCGTCGCTGTCCTCGCCTCGCGTGTTAACATCGATACGTTCAACGAACCAAGGCAAGATCCCGATACTCCTTTGACTTATCATTCAATTCTTAGATCCGCTCTGAGTTAATTAGTTGCTTGCAAGATCCCTATTCTTGCTCAGTATAATTTTAGATTGATCACAGATTAATTATGCATACGAACTCGTTACCCGAATAATTATTCGTTACAAATACGGAACTGTCGTGAACATATTGGACTGAGAACCATAACGTATAGAACTGTCGTGAACGAAACGGGCTGTGGACAATAACGTATGACTATTCACGTTGTAATACATATACTGTGATGACCTGTACGGATTTATTTGACGAATGATACTAAAAATAATATTTTGAATATAGATACTGTAAAGATAAAATAAGATAAAATTATTTTAGATTAGTTTATGATTTTTTAAGGATTTATTTGACAAAATAATCATTTTAAAATAATTATAATAAATTATTATGGTGAAAAATCATTTTAGAGTAATTATAATAAATTAATAGAATTTATTTGACAAAAGAATTATTTTAGAATAATTGTAAATAATTTAAAAGAATTTATTTTAGAAAAATTATCAATTTAGAATAATTTCAGTAATTTAAGAAAGTTTTATAAAATGAATTATTTTAGGACATTTATAAATATTTTTAAAGGATTTATTTTAGAAAAAGAATTATTACGAATTTTTCATGATTTATGTTTCTTAATTATGAGATATGCTATGATCTTGTTGTATATGATTAGTTGCATTTATTACTCTTGGTTATGTCTGAGAACTGTTAGAAATTCATGACTAGTGTGGCCTGATGTGTCCTGTTTAAGACTTAGAAACCTGTGTATATGTTAGCTTAGAAAAACAAGAGAGTTGGGATGGGGAAGTGTGGCCTGAAGTGTTCTGTTTAAGACTTGGAAACCTGTGTAGTGGATCGGTGTCGCCACTGGAGTTGGTTTGTTGGATCAAGGTGAATCGGTGTCGTCACTTTGGTTAGGATTTATGGATTCTTGTGAGATGTAGGCCAGTTGTGTTTCTTTTCATACATAGATCAGGATTAATATTTAATTATCTATAATTTGAGACATATGATATATACATGAGGGTTTCCTTGTTTGGATTATTTCGCTCGACGTACTACGTCTCTTGTTATAGATTTTTAAGTATTAATTCCATCTAGTTGTATGACTTTGTTACTTGGATGATTATTCTGATCGCTAGCTGCATGATCGACTTGTTACTTGGTTGATTCCCTTGGATTTATTATGATTATTCTATTCTAGTAGTAAATTATATTTAGATTATTAGTATTTCAGTTGTATGTTTTCATTGTTATTACCATTATCGCATTGGTCGCACGACCGTTCTATTCTTCCTTTTGGGATCTTGTCGTGTGCCCTGCACCCTGACGTACACCTGTTTTCTCTGGTGTACGTCAGACTTAAGAGGAAGAACAGGTTCGCCAGGAGCCAGAGGATTCGCAGTAGGAGTGTCTTGCAGATGTAGCAGAAGAAGAAGCCGAAGCTTAGTCATTCCTTTCAGTTTGTTTTATAGCACTTTCAATTCCTTTCGTTCAGTATATATTTATATTCTCCAGTATTTCATTCAGATAGTTTTGTATAAGGGCGTGTTGACCCGAATATTATGTCCGTGATGAATATTCATTGTGATATGTATTATTTTATTCTGTGTTGTTCATTATATTCTTGCTGATTATGATCGGGGACCTGTGCCTTTGCATTGTATTATTTTCACATGCTTAGCGTATTGGATTGAGGAGAAAAGAAAAAAAAAAGATAGTGTATATTTCTTCTCAATCTAATACGTCGTGGGCTTGCTCGCGTCCCGATTCCCTGGTATTTTGGGAAGCGGGGCGTGACAATGACACATCTTCCTCTCTGCCAGTCTCCCGAATCATCACTTTAAATCCACAATTTTGGTCTCAAAAAATCATAGATCACATAATTTAAACTCTATAAATATATCAAAACCAATCACCATAGAATAAATCAAAGTGGTTCTGTTTATTACATTGCAGATTAAACTATCATGTGCTAGCAAAATTAGACAATCATGTCATTACCAAAAAAAAAGAAAAAAAAAGAAAAGAATGTGTAAGGGCTAACAAAAATCCACAAACCCCTCCAACGATCTAAGAAAAGCCAAACTTTAAGGAATGACAAAAGAATGTTTTTTCCCGTCTCTTTTCTCTTTTCCTTCTTAATTATACTTTCTCTTTTCCCTCTTCAATGACACCCTCCCAAACCAACCTCCTTCAGCTCCTCCCCCACACTCATCAAAGTAGATGACAACCACATTTTCTATGTCTCCATCACCCACTTCTTATTATTAAGAAATTAAACTTACAAAGTTTATTTTACAAGACCTCAGGACACGAACAAGAATACAAACAAGCTTTGATACCAATCTCTGTCTTTATTATGTAGTTCTATTTTCTGCTATTCTATTTATAATTGCTTTGCTTATCAAGCTACACTAGAGGTAGGAAACGAAACTAGGTTGTGCTCTCTCTCTCTCTGAAGCAGCATGCTAGAATTATGGTTATGTTATTAAGAGTCGAGTCCTTAGTCTGAAGAGAAAGCCACCTTCAGACGGTATGTGGTGAGCCGGAGAGAACATGGTCAAACCATTGATAGGCAAAGAAGATTGTAGATGGTTGTAGTATAAGATAAATGACATAATATGAGAGAGAAAGCGGAAAGATAAAACAATGTCTAGAATAATTTTAGACTCCTGTAAATTAAGTGTTGTGCCTAAGAGCTACAAACACTTGATGCATATGGCTAAAGACTCTACCGAGTCACTAACAACACATGATTAGCATCTATGCTAAATTCTGTCATAGATATGGTGTATCCCATAGAGGAAATAAACACTAATATTCTTAACCTTCAAAAACAAATTGAAGAATGAAAATTAAAACATAAAAGTCCGGAACCTAGTGAAAGACTATTTAGGAAATTCCACTTGACTAATAATTTAAATATGATGATGAAAACGAAGAGTCTATCAGACATCCTTCAACTCGAAACTATAGATTCTTTGAACAGAGTTGTGTTAAGATAATAAATACAAACCTTAACGCAACAAGTTCAGAATCCCCAAACAGAGTTTGCTGCTTTACACCAAGTAAACGAACTGTTAGACAATAATAGTTCTTTATTAAACTATTTTTCAGATGAAATTCAAGACGACTCAATAATATCATGACAGTGAGGCCTAGGAATGGACATTTTTAGTCTTTCTATATCCTCATTAGAAATAGAGAATCTCTCTCCTTGGAGATCATGTATATCAGTTTTAGAAGATTTTATATCTTCTCCTGATACACTAGAAGACTATTTATTCATCATATATATTTAAAGAAAATCAATCTCTTCTTCACTCTCTGATTCTGTAACTAATTCATAACATGAATTGTCAGAATCAAACTGTAATTGACTTATTTCTACAAGATCTAAATCAAATTCATCTATGTCCTCTATAAATATCGCATTGGTTTGTTTTTTCTTAGGACATTGGTTTGCATAGTGGCCAACTTCTTGGCATATGAAACATTTACACATCTTTTTTGACACTCGAGGTTTTACTGTGTATTTTTTTCAACAATTTTCCCTTTTTCGACCAATTTTGTTGTTTAGAAAATTTTCTTTTTCTAAACTTATATGGTCTCTGAAATTTCTTTTGATAAGGCTTTTGTTTTCTATATGGTTTAGAACAATCATATTCTAACAGGTATCCTTGGATTTTATCGTAGCACGCTTGTCCAAGGGCACTATCCTTTAATTGGTTTTTAGTTTGTTAGAAGCTTTGGATAGATGACGGTACTGTTCTAATTCTCTTATTATGAAAATTTGAACATCATCACTAGACCTATTTTCTTCAGGGACTTTCTTTAGATAGGATTCTTCTAAAAGAACATCCCATGATCTAGGTAATTTTTGAAGACATTTTCAGTTCACCAGTCCATTAGTTGCTTGGTTTCAAGCCGATAGACTAGTTTAAAATAGCCCATTAAAAATTCTTCTACATAACAGATCTGACATAGTCGCATTTGTAAGAGTTTTCTCTCTACATCAGGATCTGTTTTATTCATCGGTTACCCGCATAGGTCCTTAGAAAGTTGGTTCATTATTACGGATAAGGCGTACTCTGGGCTTACTTTAGACATTTTTTTCTTTATTGTCTTCAGATACTACTTCGTAAAGTTTTACCCAGTTCGTTGCCATCCCGTCGAATAAAGATGTTGCATATTCTAAGAAATCGGGT
Source organism: Asparagus officinalis (assembly GCF_001876935.1). Lineage (NCBI taxonomy): Eukaryota > Viridiplantae > Streptophyta > Magnoliopsida > Asparagales > Asparagaceae > Asparagus > Asparagus officinalis. Next base: position 78,387,437 of record NC_033797.1, read on the forward strand.
GTTTCCCATTCATAAAAATGGACAATCCCCAATATATGTTGAGTCCATCTGTTTACATAATCTGTTCTTTCTTTTATTAGAATATTATCTAGATTAAAATATAGTCTTGCAGAACTAGCAAGTCTATGTGTGGAGGCTTCTTCGTACGTTTTGTTTTACCCTAGAGGGGGGTGATTAGGGTCTTATGCTAATCTAATCCGATTATATGCCAATTAAAATATATTAACAAGTTATCCTAGCAAGTATGAAATATAACAACTATATATAAGCTAGGATAAGCAATATGAACAACAAAGAAATATATCCTATATGATAGAAATATATGCAAGGATATATAAACAATAAGATATATCCTAACAAAGAGATATAGACAAAGTATGTGCAAGGATATAAAACTAACACAAGGGGTAAACAATTTAACTACAAATGTGATAGGGCAAAATAATCAACAAGCAATACACAATGGCGATGTAAGATATGAACATGAAAACAAGTGCGCCAATGCAATCACAAACAAAGGATATGTTTACGAGGTTCGGTCCCCACGACCTACGTCCCCGCTCCTCCCCTCGAGGAGATACTCCACTATCACAACCGGGTTTTCTACGTTCACCCGAACAACGTTTATACCTCACAATACAATCACTATGCAATTCACACCTCACACACTAAGTGTTGGTCCTAGCCCGTGTCCTCCTCCTCAAGTGCTCGGTTACAACCTCTCCCTAGGCACGTTAACCGACGCCGCTCCTATTGGATTCGACTCCGTCTCTCACCACACACTTCTCTCGGTGTACAAGTGTATTACAAGTGAATCCTCACAATTAAGCACAATATAAATCAATTGATTGTTCTCTAAACAAGGTGAGAACTCAATTAAGCTCACTCTCAATGTCACAAACACACAACCCAAAATTATACTATGCCAAACACCAATAGATGATCTCCTCAAGCTCTTGTGAAATTGATTTCTCAAAAACAAACTCTCAAATGCTTAAAAGTTTTTTAAACAAACTTAAACCAAACATAAACCCTTGTTAAAACTTTCTTAAACTTGTTTTTAAAACTCTCATTGGTTAGTTGGAGAGCTGAAGGCAATGGGGTATTTATGCCCTCTCAAAACTCAGCCAAAAACTTCTAAAACAAAAGACCAAAAACACCCCAGTAACGGTAACAAAAATAGCCGTTGGGAGCAGTCAGAACGAACGGCGGTCGACCGAAGAAATTCGCGGTCGACCAAACACGAGAAAAACACCAGCTGACTTATCCGGTCGACCGGTGCGGTCGACCGAAGGAAGCTCTCGGTCAACCGCGGCGGTCGACCGACGAACTCTCTATCGCCCAGTGAACACGAGAACTCAGGTTCGGTCGACCGGTTCGGTCGACCGAAAACTGACATATTCAAAAAACTGTTTTGCTGATTTTAAAATACTATTTAAAAATATCAAATAAATTCCAAAAAATGTAAAACTTTAAAGAATGATTGTAGACATGATAATAAACATGCTACAACGACTGGTTTTGAAAAAGGACTTCCCAAATGAAAAATATCATCATTTTGCAAGATAGTCCAAAACATGAAAATGTAAACATGTGAATTTTGACATTTTGGCTAAACCAACTTTTGAAACTTTACAAAATGATTTTATAGACTTGAAAAAAGATGTAAACTATTGTTATGAAGTCTATAAACAATGAATGTAGTATTTTATCAAAGTGCACTAAAACATGATTTCATTTAACTAACTAAAATTGATATTGATGAAATCATATATATGCATATGAGTATGAAACAAAAATATGTTTTCTAATTATATTCAATTGTTTCATAGTAAAACTTGAAAACTATCAAACCAAAACATATATGTATATATATAACTATATATATACAAAAACCAAAACGTGTATGTGTGTATATGATTGAGCTTAAAGTACTAACACACATAATATAAATTCCTAAACTAAATTACCCAAGCAATGATCTTGATCTTCAATAAGCTTGACTTGGTAATCTCGCGGATGAAGCTTGAACTTGGATCTTGAACTTTGAATAGCAAGGCTTCACCGACATTCCGCCAACCTCCTTTGGATATGATCGTTGAAGCTCTATTCCATCCATCCTCCAACTACGTTGTTTGTCTATAATACATAGGAAAACACAAACACTAGACAAACAACATTAGTGGTAAATTGTTTGTTAAACATCATCAAAACAAGAAGGCCAACACGTTTGTCTGTACTTAGACCTCAAATAACTTGGTAAATCACTTTTTCTCTTTTTGAGGAAGAGGATTCAAAATTTATATAAGGAATACTTCCCATTATAGTAGAAGGATTTTATCCTAATTGAAGCATGGTTTCTTTTACCTTGGTTGGCATTCTAGGGGTTGTCGGAGGTGGTTCTATTGGAGGTGGTCATGTGGTTGAGGACTCTCTAGTTTTTGTTACCATGTTTATTATTAAAGATTCTTCATGTTAACTTAATTCTGATGTTGAGTCATCTTGACTTTCATCAAAATAATAATTTAAAAAGAACTATTATTATCTAACAGTTCATTTGCTTGCTGTAAAGCAACAAACTCTGTTTGGGGATCCTGAACATGTTGTGTTAAGATTTGTATTTGTTATCTTAACACAACTCTTTTCGAAGAATCTAGAGTTTCAGGTTGAAGGATGTCTGATAGATCCTTCGTTTTTATTATCATATTTAAATTATTAGTCCAGTGGAATTTCCTAAATGGTCTTTCACTAGGTTCCGGACTTTTATTTTTTAATTTTAATTCTTCAATTTGTTTTTGAAGATTAAGAATATTGGTGTTTATTTCCTCTATGGGATACACCATATCTATGACAGAATTTAGCATAGATGCTAAATCATGTGTTGTTGGTGACTCGGTAGAGTCTTTAAGCATATGCATCAAGTGCTTGTAGCTATTAGCTCAGCACTCAATTTACAGGAGTCTAAAATTATTCTAGACATTGTTTTATCTTTCCCTCTCTCTATCTCATATTATGTCGTTTATCTTCTACTATAACCATCTACAATCTTCTTTGCCTATCAAGGGTTTGACCATGTTCTCTCCGGCTCACCACACACTATCTGGAGGTGGCTTTCTCTTCAGACTAAAGACTCAACACTTAACAACATAAATCACAATCCTAGCATGCTGCTTCAGAGAGAGAGAGAGAGCACTACCTAGTTTCATTTCCTACCTTTAGGTGTAGCTTGATAAGCACAACAATTATAAACAGAATAGCAGAAAAAAAAACTACATAATAAAGACAGAGATTGGAGAAAGAAAAATTTAGAACTTCATATTATTAAGAAATAAAACTTACACAGTTTATTTTACAAGACCTCAGGACACGAACAAGAACACGAGCAAGCTCTGATACTAATCTTACGCTTAAACACTCAAACACTTTTACAATGCTTTCTCTAATTTTTTCGATAATCCTCCACAATACATAAACCTTCTATTTATAGACTCAAAAACTGGCTTACTTTTTACAAAATAACTTCATAAAAGCTTCTTTACAAAAGTGTCTTTATAAAAGTGACTTTAAAAAGTTGCTTTTATAAAGTATCTTTGTGGAAAAGTGGCTTTTTTGGCTTTCTCCACAATTTCCCTGGTGCTTCTAGATGGAGGTGGGTCCCACCAAGCTTCTATTTGTCTTTGGAGTAGTATCTTGATCAAAAGAACGTACTAGTGGCATTCCTCCCGTGCTCATCATCATCTCGTATTGCTCCTTGTCTCAGCATGCTACTGGTCCTAGAACCATTTCTTCTTCAAACTTTTCTTGTAATTCTTTCTCTTTGAAGACCAAGAGTGGGAGATAAAGAACAATATTGTCTTTTATTATCATTTTCTCATTGTTATAGTGTAAGGCCTCAAAGAACTCAATTGCAGATAATTCTTTTTCTTCTTCTAAATCATATTCCTCTCATTGAAAGGAATATATCTAAAGTATGGTTCCCTTACCAGTGGGTCAATTCTTCATATCTGGTACGATGGATAGTGTTCAAGAAGATTTCATTCTTCCCATATTGCTCATATGGTGAACTCAAATACTCGTTGAAATTTGTCGGTCTCTTCAAGTGCCTGGTTGTAAATCTCAGGAATGAAGGATTTGTAGTCTTCGGGTCTAGTTTTGTTGACATATACCTTGTGCACTAGACCTTTTTGAATATGCTCTTTGTGTAAGTATATGAGCTCAAAGCTATGTAGTACCCTTGGGTGGTCATACTGATTTAATATAATTTACGAAGCTGACTTGAATAATGAACCTATGCCATCATCTTTCAGCTTTACAAAATATGATAGCATTGCCTGATCGTCAATCAGGTTGTGTTGGTAACTATCAAACATGTCTTTCAATTTTCTTTAATTCTGATATTTAGAAATATCAAATTTAAAATAATAAACAAGTTCGACAAAGTCATCTAGCTTTGTGACTGCTAGATCCTTTATTTCAATTTCCTCTAGAACCGTTCTTAGATTTCTAGAGCTTAATGTTAATGATTCTTTCATTTGGTCTTTTTGATTCTTCATTACTCTTGACATGGTCAGAGTTGATTTACTTATGAGATTTTCCACAAAGCCTCTGCATTTATGGTACCCCTTTTCTGAATCTTGAATCTTTCAATTCTTTTCTTTGATAACTTTCTCTAATGTAGATAAACACGCATTAGTTTCTGGATTGGAAACTCTCATTTCCTATAGTTTCTTCCAGAGATTATTAATAAC
>NC_033797.1:78392194-78397060 GCF_001876935.1 Asparagus officinalis
TGTTATACCAGTTTTTTACTACAATGTCTTTAAGAGGCTTTTTCCAATATCCTTGTGGAGTATTGGGCTTCTTATTTTGCACAGTTTTATCTTCTGCTTCACGTTTTGTTTTACCTTTTACAAGAACAAAATCATTTTGGTTGCCTCTTTACTGAGGGTCTTGTTGATGGACTGAGCACCTGATACAATAGGGACAATCATAATTATTGTCAAGTGTTGTTATAATTTTTATAAATTCAGCTAGTTGATGAGTATATATTCTTCTAGCTGAAGCTTCTTTAAGGTTTAGGATGAAGCATAAAGTCTTCATTACTTCATCAAAACCTATTTTTCTGAAGCTTTCTGGACTAGTACAAAATCTAGATATAATTAGAATATCGTTTTGTTCAACTTTTAGTCCTAAATTATAATTTAGGGCCTCAGCTATTACTAATTGCATTGGGAATTTTTTGTCCATACCTTTATAATCCGTGTTCACAATAAATGATAACTATGTTTTATCTTTCCCCTTTCTCTATCTCATATTATGTCGTTTATCTTCTACTATAACCATCTACAATCTTCTTTGCCTATCAAGGGTTTGATTCTGTTCTCTCGGGCTCACTACACACCGTTTGAAGGTGGCTTTCTCTTCAGACTAAGGACTCGACTCTTAACAACATAAACCACAATACTATCATGCTACTTCAGAGAGAGAAAGAGAGAGAGAGAGAGAGAGAGAGAGAGAGAGAGAGAGAGCTCAGTCTAGTTTTGTTTCCTACCTCTAGGCGTAGCTTGATAAGTAAAACAATTATAAACAAAATAGCAGAAAATAAAACTGCATAATAAAGACAGAGATTGGTATCAAAGTCTGTTCGTTTTTCTGTTTGTGTCCTGAGGTCTTGTAAAATTAACTCTGTAAGTTTTATTTCTTAATAATAGGAAGTTCCAAAACTTTCTTGCCTAATAAAACTGCATAATAAAACTGCAAAATTTTCTCGCCTTGATTGTGGACTCGAGCTTGCAGAGCTACTAATTTTTGTTTCCTACTTGTATACAATAAAATTCAAGTACATTAGCTCTTTTATGAAAAGTAAACGTTGATGGAGATCTTTAAGAGGATTAGGATGTGACTCATAAATTGTATTAGGCTATGTGAGTGTGCACATTATTTTTATATCATTTATTGTATACACAAACTCAGAGAACAATTTGATTTTATGTGGAGATGTATTCAATTAAATTGAACACTTTTTAACATGTTAAGAAAAGAAGTAAGCTAGTCTCTTTTTAACATGTTTAGAAAAGATGTAAGTTGGTCTAGTAAAAGAAATAATTATGGCACAAAAATCAAGATTAAATTAAATTTGAATACTAAGATAGAATTAATCATTGAAAAAATATGTCACAAAAATATGATTAATATAATATGGTAAGATAAAATTAACATTGAAAAAAATATGTCACAAAAATATGATTAAGATAATATGGTAATCATGTTGGCCCTTGCAAATGAATTTATTCACAAATCTGCTAATTAATCTCAAACTACTACAAAACTAATTCTCTTATTTTAAAATCAAGAAATATATTTTACAATATAATTTCAGCAATAATTAGAATCTACTAAAATTTTTAAAGTAAGTCAAAGGAAGAGTACATTAAACTTGATAGAGGCAAAAACTCAAACACCTAAAACACACAAAATGAACTCACCTTCCCGTCAGCACCATCGTGGCCATTACCGTGACCACAAACTTCCTATGCACCTTGTAATGCTCTCTCAAAATCCTTTAAGAGCTCTATCTCGTCATCCTGTACCATTAGGAAAGACTAAGAATTTCACAAAGAAATGATATCTTAATTAAAAAAAAGGTGTAAGGATATATAGAATTTCTTTATTAAGTTCTCGCTAATTTGTAACAACTTAATAATTTTGCACCTATGAGAATTTTGCCTAAAGTTTTTAAAATAATTTAAGATATCTAAATTAATTTTACATCTGTGAGAATTTTGCCTAAAGTTTTTAAAATATTTCAAGCTATAAAAAATAGGAAAAATTGCTTCAAGGCCCCAAACTTGAAAAAACAATGTGCAACAGCCCCATGTACTTTTAAAGGAAGAAGTTAGGGATTTTATTACCGGTTGTTTTGGCCAGACGAGCTTTACATAATGATTTGCGAATGTACAACGCCTTGTGTTCGATACCCATGTCCAGGGTAAAAGAACTGCCCTGGCTTAAGGGTCGCGTATCGGCGGCATTTGACTTCGGGCGTTTTGCTGGCGGACTGAGAAAATCGGTTTCGGTGCGTACTTTATTACATAACATGTGCTACCAATATGCCGGAAGAGAGTCGAGTTGACAGTTCGGAGGATGCGGGCGTTCGTGAATCTTTTAGCAGGGGGCGAGGCTCTGTGAGCTTTTTATTACGGTCGACCTTATATTGGTCAGTTATATACGCATAAACCATTTTAACAACATCAACTAACACTTAGAGCATCCAACATCCAATAGTTAACATGCAAACAATGATCCCCTCCAAAGTTTCAGGGACTCGTTCTTTTATAGAAGAGTTCTGGGAAACTTGGATATGATTGGTCCCATCCTTTCGGGAACTGTTGGAGTGGCTTCTATTCTTGATTCCTTCCATACCTTCAGGCTATCGGTGCTTGCGAACGTCTGAAGGTTCCGGTGCTACTGTAACATTACGCATATAAACCTAACACTTAACAGCCAAAGCTATTAATTCTATTAAGGTCTTGGAAGAAACCTTAACACTCTAACAGCCAAACTGGTTAAGTCACCTGTAGAATTAACATCTGTAATAATTAGTTGGTAAAGACGATTCCTGGATTATTCTGATTTTAGATTCACCCACATCGTGCTTAATTGGTTCAGACATGTTCGGCTGTTGAGTTCTCATTTGCGACGGCTGCCCGGCGCGGATGATTGGGTCTTGGACTTTTTTATTTTAATGCCTTTTAAAGAATATTTTAGGAAATATAGGTCTCCAGGATACTTCTCAATCCGCAAAAATTATTAGGGAATAGTTTGATAACTCTTATATATCACTAATTATATAGTGGAAGTCATAGTATAGACAGATGGTCGTTCAGTTTATACTCTTGATTATCTTTTCGAGTATGATTCTTACAATAGGGGCAACGCATTATCTCAATGTTCAGCATGTATAGTCGTTCGACATCGAGACTCTACAAGTGCGTTACCTTAACATCTCAGCTGTTATTTAACCACTACAAAAGTATAACATATACACACGTTGGACTACTTCAGGTTAGCTTCGACATGTCTCAGTGGAGATTATCTTGTAGTGCGTGTCTGGTGTCACTATAGTGAACTTGTAATTTTCTTTTTCCTCCTTAACCCGATCTTCTTGACATTTGGAAAGCTCAACTAGATCGTTTGTAGCGTGGCCTTACAGGTGCGTACGTGCCTGTTTGACCGGTCGTTGACTATGGGGTTGAACGTCGTAACGATTAATTTTTGGTTGGCAAACGCGTTTTGACTGGCGTTGACACTAGCCATTTCGCCATGATGATGAGCAGTGGGTGGACGACCGACTTGGAGGCAGGGAGGATGGTGAGAGCGAGATATCGTGGCCACGGTCTGTCGCTCACATTGGCCTAAAATGGCGGGTCTTTCGGTCGGTTTAGGAAGCGAGGGAGGATCTTCGTGTTACCGCCTGGCTTTGGTCCGGTTGGATATTGCGACGGCGAGTCTATTTCAATCCTTTCGCATTGAAACGTCGGTATCGGACTTGTTTGGATCGGCAACGGCGTTTGACTGGGCGGTTGGACTACGTCGTTCATGGGGTTACGCTTGCCGCCTTAACCATTAGGGTTTTGGGTGAAGCACGCGGTTGGATTGCTCACGTCACAGACGCTCTTTGCCTAACGAGACGTTATAGAAGCTGGCGACGTCAGTGAGCTCCCTCGGGTACTTATCAGGCGGAGGATGGTGAGGATTTTGGGGCAAAGCCCGCCTACTTCGTACTAGCCATCACTATCGTAGGGTTTGATGAGCCTTTACGCGACCACACGTTTGGAGTCGGGTTAGCATGCAATTATCTAAATCCGTTTCGTCAGCGTGGACGTTGTCACAAAGAGAGTTATACCGCGCCTAGTGGCTACGATAATTGGAATACGTAGACCATTCGATCGTTTCTCACGGGGAATAGGAGCCCCGCGACGCGTGTTAGCGTTGACTTTAGGATTTTTGGCTAACTCTCCCAGCCGTTCAAGCGTGGATTTGATTACTCTTTACGAACTACCCGGGTTTGAGTCCGGGGCTAGCAGTGCGGATTGTTCTAAATCCGTTCCGCATGAGTGACGTATGATGCTAGCCGATATGTATTTTCAACTGCTCTTAGTAGCTATACGAATATGGGAATAGACGGTAGAACCGAGTGTGTCTTCTCTCACAGGTGAGTTATTACGAGACTCACCTACAACCCTAGAAGCGCGTGTTTGCGGTTTTTCGACGGAGAGTAAGCCCAGTGGTAGACAAGAGTGCGGGGCGTAGAGTTATGGAGCGACTGAAGTTAAGAGAGATTGTAGGAGACGGTAACGCCCCCTCACGATAGGTATAGCCGGATTGTCGAGACCGGGATTGATGTTAGCCATTCTCTTAAGCGCTACCAGGACTACCCGTTTGAAAAACGTCGGGCGCTATAGCGCAGTGCGAGATTGGTTCGTAGTCAGAGTAAGCGCCGGCTGACGGCATATAAACAGTTGTGCTAAAAGAGTGAATCTCGAATGTGAGGAGTTTGACAGCGTACGTCGGAGCGATTTTCTGGCGGGTTGAGTGAGCTGGAAGGAGCTAAAATGAAGTTTATTGGAGTGGTATTTTGGTTTATACCAAAACTA
>NC_033797.1:78398060-78404681 GCF_001876935.1 Asparagus officinalis
AACTTTGATTAATAAGAAGTCAATCCAATTTGATTACATAATAATGTACCAAAAATGCTTAAAAAGCGTGTGACAAATATTACTTAACAATAACTTAAATAACCAACAAAGTTGACCTTCAACATGAATGTAAAAATATCTAATTTTTATCCCTGTCATTCTAATCATTTGGGGACATCATCTGCTGCATAAACTCTGAATCATTGAGCATTGTTGTAAACTCTCCAGGTGAGTGTGGCACTGGGTGGTACAAAGGTGGCTGGCATGGATGGGGGTAGTAGAACTGCGAATATGATGTATACGGATACGGTGGAAGATGCTGATATGGAGGATATGGGTACGATGTCGGTGGAAGATACGGTGGAAGATGCTGATACGGTGGAAGGTGACTGTTGTTAGGATGGAGACCACTGCTGGGAGTTAAGACTGTTGTTAGGAGGAAGATTGTTGATGCGGATGTGCGTTCCCTGAAGTGATCATCTGTTTCAACTCATCCAACTCCTTTTGCTGTCGCTCATACTTTTCCTCAATTTCTGAATATTGAGATTGTAAATTAGCATATGCTCGCTCAGTACGTGATCGAAATGATGAAGATGTTGGCTGAGTTTGTGCCACACAAGGAATCATTTCTGGCGTCACCCCTCTTCCATAACCACGAACTCTACCACGAGTCTCTAAACCCCTTGCTGCTACATAAGCTTGTTGCCTTAGTTCTGATGTTTCCTCACCATGGGTTTCAACCAAACTCGTTAATTCTCGTAAGATCTTAACCTGAAAAAAGAATTCACTTCAACAGCCAAAATGAACACAATATGAAGTAAAGCAATTTTTTACATGTATTACTTGTCTAAATACAAATGATTAAATTTCAAACTCACCGCTAATTTGAGATGTTTTGACATTTGAGATGGTTTGACAAACTCTGATACAAGCAGGTTTCTCGAAAATTATATTGAATTGTACAAGCATTTTTCAGATGTATGGTAACCCAGAACTAACAGAACTTGAGATTCTAATTTATCTTTTTTAGCTCAATCTATGAGGTATTTTTATATGACCAATGTCAGTATACATATGTATCAGTAAATGCATAACATTACATACATATGCATAATAGTTGAGAAATATAGTAAAGTGATCAAGGCAAGATACGAAATTGGTAACTACTGCCATGGGGATAATTACTTACTTGAAACTAGCTCCATGTAGAGGCCTTCCTCCAAGAGCAGCAGGAACTCTTCCAGACGAAGAATTTCCATTTAGATTCCTAGAGAAAAGTTTGAGCAGGATGTTAACCGCTAGTTAGCTGCAAGAAAGTGTTAGGAATTCAATATTCAAGCAAATTCTCTTACAATATTTTTAATGATGTAAGCTGGCCAAGACTTTCCGGAATTGAACCATTGAGGTCATTATAAGACAGGTCTCTCAAAACATGTTAAAAAGTTGGTTACTAACATAGAACATTTTCCTGATGCATAAACTAAATAAACAAGTTTGCATACTAATGCTTTTTATAAGAGAAATGAGAAAATAGATAATGAGCCAAAATTTTCTGCTCTCCCTCTCCTCTCACTTTCATGTGCATGCACACGCAGAAAAGAAAAGGAAGAAAATACATTATTGGCATGTAGTTGAAGCCTCTTAATTTGAAACAAGCACATACCAGATGTTAGAGAGAAAAGAAAGAGCACAACTTTCTGATAATGGGAAGAAACATGGGTATCAATATTCTACTAGAAAAAAGAAGGTTTTGGAACATGGCAGAGAACTATAGAAAAACATGCGAATGGTTGCTCCATATCCATTTATATGTTTCTATGAATTTATACTCACAGTAAATCTTTTTATCACTTATGATCTTTCTCATACGCACCCAATTTCAGACAGAGTTAAGAGGAACAACATATCTATTATAGCTGCTATAGCTTGATATCCATTGTATCATAGGCATTACCGTAAAGTCTGAAGTCCAGAGCCAGTATAATATGGCAAGGAGCATATAGGAAATAGATACTCTTTTATCATTATCCACATAAGAAATTCCAAAGTTCACCTGGAGATCTTAAATAACAATAATTTCTAAAGGAACTTAGCTATATGTAACATACATCGATAACAATTACGAATGAACAGCTTAAATCAAGGCTGATCCTGGTAAGAAAATTAAAAATAAAAATAAAATAAATATACAAATGAACAACTCAAGTTTAGAAATTTATACCAAATATGGTTAAGATATCAATGAAATGTAGAGAATTGTAAAGGCAGCAAGGATACCAATAATGTACTCACAATTCCTGCAACCCACTTATAGTACCAAGAGAATGGGGAATTTGCCCTTGTATACTGTTCCCGCTCAAGTTTCTGTTAAAAACAGGAGATCTGTTACCATTTCCATTTATGATAAACATTAATAACTAATACTATCCATAGTCTGTTTTGGAGTTAGACCACAGTACTAAATAATGGATCTTGAAGTTACTGCTAGATATTACATGACAAAATTTCATAAACAGAAGTAACACTACTGAACAAGCATACAGAAAATAAAATAAAGTAAAAGTAACTTGTAAGCTCACATGCTTTGCAAATGATGCAGCTTAGATATGTCTTCTGGCAAGAGACCTCTTAGACCTTGGTTGTCTAAAGACTCTAAACCTCTGCAAATTCAGAAAATATTCAGTCACTTAAGCAAAAAAAGACAAATAATGACAAATAGGTAATTGTAATGTTTATTGTGTTTACATATAATACTTTATTGAAAAGTACACAACCATTCACATGTAGGAGCATGACATCATCAGACATCAATACATGCAAAAAATGCTTCATAGTGAGAAACGAAGTATGTTGTACATTATATCGATGTATGTATATATGCATGTACATGAGTGCCACTTGTGAGAAAGAAACTCAAATTATGAAGCAATTCCTATTTTACTATGCATTTTGATATGATGCCGAATAGACCAAGAAGCAAATATTTGCAGTAAAGTTATGTAGCAGTTGATATGCACACACACACAACGCATTTTGAGGGTCGACCTAAGGGGGAAAAAGGGAAAACACAATCCAAGGTGCCACATGCAATGAGTATATTTCTTCCTACTCAAGGCATGAATAGGCCTGACCTCCCTTGTCATGACCTATGAGGTTCATGTTTATGACAGTAACATGAACAACAATGAGAAAAGCCTAAAACTTGGACAAAAGCAAGCAATTAAAGCCCATCTGGCTTAGGCAGGTAAGGTGCACCTGTTTAGCTAATGATAGGGTGACCAATGGACCATTACTATGTCAGAATCTGAATTTACATGTAAGTTTTCTAGTAAATGTGTTTCTCGTCAAATATGCATAGCTACAATTCTTGAAGTTAACAATAAAGGGGTGAGTATGATGCCAAATATGTACAGCTACAATTCTTGCAGTTAACATTAAATTAAGACCAGGGGTGCATATATTACCCATTCAAAAACTCTATATTATAAATTCTCACATATAAAGACCTGCATTTGTTTATTAGCATATTCGCATGCGGATATATGTACCTACTTATAAGATTAGACACATATTCCTGTGGACTCAAACTTACAAGCCAAATACGCATGCTTCGGAAACACATTTTATTTAAAAACTGCAAATAAATTCCAAATAAAACAAGTCTGATTTCATCTCAAACATAACAAACTCTGTTTGTTGTTTTTCTAAATCCAGATAGGGAAAGGTATAGCATAGGAAAGAAAGTTTTGAAATTAAAGTAAGATATTGTTTAGATCATAAATAAATGCAAGGTCGAGAAAGTACAATCCATCTATGTTCCATTTGCCACTAACTCTGTCGAACTGGCAGTCCACTCCACTCCAAGGATGTTGCCGGGGAACACATGGATCACCATTCCAGCCAAGACGGAGTAGAAGCCCCAAAGAGTTCTTCAACACTAGCAAAGTTTTAACTATTAAAATACCATTTGAAAATGAGTTAGAGAAAATAATGCAAACATTTAGTTTAGCAAAACCTAATAATAACAGAAAAGAGACCCCTCAAATAACACATTTTGTTCCTACCCAAGATAGAATAAAAACTGCTAATAATCATTATTAACCTGTTTATACAAAAATAAAGGATTATAGCTAAATGTTAGGAAAGTAATGTTAATCACTTTGTCCATTGTATAAATGACTTAGTAACATATAACATGTCAACAAGATACATTACGATACATTTGTTATCTATTACTAACGGAAGCCGATAGTTTTTCCAATGAGATAATACTAAGGGTATATAGAGGAATGAAACTAATGAACTGAACACCATATGTAATCATGAAATATAAGCATTAAATCAAAGAATATTACTTCTCATGTGCATTAAAGAACTGATGTATTTTTCTATAGTAAGCCGGCAGACATACCTTCTTCAAATGAAGTTCTGAGCTCTGCTGCAATGACCTCAAAAACTTCAATTGCATTGATGATGGCATGACTTCCCCTTGAAGGGCGCAAGGTAACATTCAGAGTTTTCCCACTCACCACAATAGTTCTATTCAGCACAAGAGCTGTATTATGTTCCCCAGTACTATGAATAATATCAACATTTTTGAAAGCAATATCACCATTTATCAATATATCGAAGATCCTTTGTCCTTCACTTGATATTCTGGGATCAATCTCAGCAAGGTGAAGCCATATCGGATAATTTTTATGTGGATCTACATCCATTTGAAAAGATAAATCAGGCTGCTTATCTGTGCTCACAATTGAGAGAGAGAGAGAGAGAGAGAGAGAGAGAGAGAGAGAGAGAATAATCCATAAATAATCCAAATTCGAGGCAGAAATTATAAGAAAAATAACGTAAAATTCTTAGCGAAAGAAAGAGAGAGACTTCACCTTTGAAGAGGATCGAAGTTTTCCCGCGATTGGGGATCGAAGTCCGACGCGGCGCACGAACTCCGACGGGGAATTTGGGGGCAGCGACGAACTCCGACGGGGGATTTGGGGGCAGCGACGAACTCCGACGGGGGATTTGGGGCAGCGACGAACTCCGACGGGGGATTTGGGGATTTTGAGGGATTTGGGATTTCTGATGAGAGAGAAAGAACGGGGGATTTGTGTGTGGGGGGGTTGTTTTTTTCCTCTGTTTCGCGAAAATATTAACCCTAATTTGTTGTTGTAAAAATAAATTGGAAAACAATAGGGGCGGAAGTATGGGCCTCCGTAGGACAATACGCGTAAATAAAAGCAGCGCGGTTTTTTTTAGGGTTTAGAAAACATTAGGGGCGGATATATATGCCTCTATTTAGTCCAAATTACTTAATTTGGCGCCTCTATTATTTTCAATTCCCACCAAACTTGTAGGGGTACTATGAATCGCCCCAAATAATAGTAATAGGCACATATTCAATATCCGCACTTAATTCATAATTATTAGGGGCAAATCACTATTTCTGCCCCTAATAGATCGCCCCAAATGCTCACTTTTTTTGTAGTGAAAAGAAGAAGATTATTGGGGTTATATATTGTGCGTTGTCGCCCTCCAATGCCTAAGTTATTGTCTTTATAAGAAAATAAACATAGATTTTTAGGTTTTAATTGCATTTACCTCTCTTTGTACCTTTGTGGTTTATAATATCTAAAATATTGTTATATAATTGGATAAGGGTAGTAGATATTGCAACACCTCCGATCTATATGTTGTTGATTAAACCACAAGATAATTCTAGGGTTTTCAAAATGAATCAAACAACAATAAACCCTAGAAAAAAGAATAATCTAATACACATGATTAATACAAAGAGGAAATTAACAATAGCTGCGGAAGCGTACCTAGATCCTCTTAGGTCTCATGTTTATGAGCCTACTATCTAATCTAGTTTTGATGATTAACAAATAATTTCTAACAATAGTTGTCGAATGTTTATATTTGATTGTTAGGTATTCTACACAAGGATCCTCTGTTGAAGGTTAGATGGACTTGCGCATTCACGATCATATCTGTAGGCGTCTAAAAATACCTATAGGTATCCACACACAGCTCGAGACAGGGAGAAGGTAATGAACGTCGTTATTTAAATCAAAGAGAATTATCTGACACCGACAAGCGAATCAACGAACTGTTAATGACGTGGCCCGCACGCTCACCGGCCATCAAATCGGTGAACCAAGTGTCTTGCGTGCTCACCGACCACCATTAAGTGTTCCGCACGCTCATCGGAAACCAAAACAGCGTACAAGTCAACGAAACGACGAAATACGCGTAACGACGTAACAAAACAAAATCTAAAAGACTAAGAAAGCCGCTGGCGGCCGAGTCGCATCGAAACGGCTCGGCCGAACCAGTGGTTTGGCCCATAGCTAGGTCACCAAGGGTGGCTCGGCCATGGCCGAGCCACCGTCCTGTTTCGGTTTTGACGGTTTTTCTTGGGATTTGTTTGTTCCTGAGCGTTCCAACTGATCTGATACTATGGTTAATCAATTACCAACTGAAGATAAGGAGGAATCCCCCATTTTGATCCAAAAAAGCCATCAACCGGAGCCTATAAATACGAGCTCGGGTGTGTTAAATATCATTTCTCCATGATAATGTTTTGATGATAACAATTTATATTTTGTGTGCACTAACTTT
>NC_033797.1:78405681-78409344 GCF_001876935.1 Asparagus officinalis
CAGCATGCGGAGATACCACCACCACCGCATGCAGATATATTGGAGGAGAGGAGATTTGAGCCGTATAGCATAGCTTTAGAAACTGCGGCACTACCGCCAGATTCTATTACGGATCAGTGAGTCCACGGTCCGGCCAAGGTAAGGGATGATTGGGATTCTTATCATGATATGCGCCCCATCGCGCAGCAAAGGTACGAACAAGCAAAGCGTAGATGCCTCAAACTAAAAGGTATGAATAAATTTTTAGAGTCTATCGGTTATTATTTTAAATTTTTTTCGCAAATATATATTGATTCATTATTTCATTCGATTCTTTGTTTCGCAGGTACCGAGCGACCTCCTAGATGCGGCCGCAATGCTACTAAGGAATCGAACCTCATCCCTGATATTAATCGGAGGGCTGTGATCCGATGGGAAAACGGAGTGCCTGTTGGGGCCTTTGCCAATGCTTTCAACAATTTCCTTGCCGTTTTAGCCAGGAGACACGATTTCTTCAACATATTTTTGACGTGGAAATCGCAGCGGATTGATACGCTGGTGATTTATTTTAATTTTTATCATTATTAGTTATTAGTTTATTATTATGTTTAATACACTGATTTGTATCTACTTTTTCTTTATATGCTGAAGCGATTTTTCTTTCTTGACGATAATATTTGTGCCTGGACGTACTGCTTCGGGCAAATCAATGTATCGTTCAAGAGATGGCGGTTTGAGGTAAAGAAAAAATATTTTGTCCAAATAACAGAAGATTGGGAGTGATACTGGCATCTTGACACACGTGTGGATGGAGTAGATTTTTTTGCACTTTGCAGTTACTGGGACACGGCTGAAATTCAGGTATTATTGAAGTATATATTTTTAATTTATTATTTGAATTTCTATATTATTTCGAATTGACATTGTTTTGCAGGCTCAAGCTGAAATAGCAAGGAGGAATCGCAACGCACCTCGCAGTTACGAGCATCACGGGGGCTCCAGGACATTCAGCCAGCATTATCATCAATTAGAGCTTGAGGTATATAATATATTAGCTTTTACGTTGAGTATAATTTATGTGTTATGGGTTAATGATATATTTGAATAAAATAGGGAAGGGGAGATCTCAGACATTTTGCAGATCGTATTCTGACTTCCTGGAGCCCGAATTACGCCGATGAAGAGAAGAAAGCAAAGAATAAGGATCTGGCTGTAAGTAGCAGTTCATTTATATATTCAATTTCATATCAATGCATCATTATTAAGTCGACTTGCCCGGGTTGTTTTGATATATCGCAGGAGAAATTACATGCCAAGGTACAGGAGCAATTGACTCAGTCTCAGGTCTGTTCTAACACTCCTGCCCGGCTAAGTAGGGAGGATGAGGACTCCATCATCGAGACGGTCATTGGACCTAGTAGGAAGAACAGATATCGGTGGAAAGGATCCGAGCAGAGGCCGCACGAGTCTAGTAGCACCTACGAGTCTGCAGCACCACAAGGAACACCAGGAAGCAATTCATATCAAGACTCGATGGAGCAGTGATTAAAAGCGATTAAAGATTGGCAGTCGTAACAAACAACATATCAGCGGGCTCTAGAGGAAGAACGGAGGCGTCGGGAGCAGACCGAATTGGAGTTCACACAATTCATGTCGACTCTGCCTCAGGAGGCTCAGGAGGCATATAGGAGACATTTTCTGTCGTCACAGGTAATATATATACTTTGCTTTTTTTTAATTAGATGATATCATACATACTAGGGGGAGTGTTGTTGGTTGGTGGGTGAGGTTGGAGGATTTGTGGTGGTGTTGTGGTGTGATGTGTGGTAATGTGTTGTGCAGTGCAGTGTAGGGTTGTGTTGTGGTGTTGTGGTGTTGTGGTGTTGTGTTGTGATGGTGTAGTGTTGTTGTGTTGTGGTGTTGTGTTGTTGTGTTGTGATTTTGTGGTGTTGTGTTGTAGTATATTTATATTTGTACTCTTATTAACGTTTACACACACTTGTTAACATTTGATTTATATTTACAGGCCGGGACTTCTTCACAAGGTGCAGCCGGGGGTAGTCATAATGTGGCTGGTGTTGAGGATGAGGATGATGATGATCAGGAGGATTGATTATCCTTAATATAACTTTGAAAATAATTTCTTGTGTTGTATAAACAATACTTATTATGTACCTGTCGAGAAACTTTTACTTGCTTTTATTGAATTAAATGTGTGATATATGCGTGAGATGTGATATTTACGTGAGATTGAAGCTTTCTTCTGCTGATTGAACAGGTTTTTAAAAATTATTATCGATATTGTACAGGGTTTCTGCTGATTGAACAGGTTTTTAAAAATTATTATCGATATTGTACAGGGTATTTTCAATTTTCAAAATTTTTTTAATTTCTTATTTTTAAATTTTTAGCGACGGAATTTCCGTCGCTAAAAACAATTTTAGCAACGGAAATTACGTCACTAAAGTATTATTTAGCGACGGAAAACGTGCACGAAATCACAACTGTGCATATTCCAGAAACAATAGCGACGGATTTTCCGTCGCTAATAAATTTTTAGCGACGGATTATCCATCGCTAATAAATTTTTAGCGACGGAAAATCCGTCGCTATTGTTTTTTAATTTTTTTATTATTTTAAAATAGCGACAAATTTTCTGTCGCTAATAACCCGTCGCTAATATTTAGCGACGGACTTTCCGTCGCTAAAAGTCGTTTTAGGCACCCTTATTATAGCGTCGATGTGACGCCCCTGGGTTAACACAAGGCTGCAGTCCGAAGTGAAACCAGAGATGTCAAACCTGCCATGCACCACACCGTGCAATAACATGTTTCACCATCACAATTACTATCTCTCTAGTGGAATCAAAAACAGGTGTAGTACAAAGCAAGTAAAAGGTTATACAACAATTGCTTAACGGAGTGATAGGACTCAAATAAACACATCTCATCAATCAAAAATAAGCCGAAGCACACAGTCAAAGTCCGAAATGAATAATAAAGATCTGGAGAGCTCAACATGTCTCAAAGTACATAATGTTTAATACAAGAAATAAGGCAAACAGCCTTTATAACTCTAGAACATAAACCTCTCAAGTCTAAAACGTCTCAAGTGGAGTACAAAAATAAATACATCTAAAACGAGGATAGTAGACACTAGTAAGGGTCGTCCTCAACCTGCGACTCTCCGGGCTCCTGGCTCGTTACCTGAAAGGGGGAGGGACAACGAGCGTCAAAGCGCTAGCGAGCGACATCACAACCAACCCCAAGGGATAGGGCACGTTGTATATGAAAATACAGTTAATACAATGTAATATAAATCATTTATACAAACATTAACGGGTCTTAGTACTTAGGGAAATACAACACGAGCATAGGTACGTCGAGCGAAATAATCCAAACAAGGAAACCCTCATGTATATACCTGGTATCTCAAATTGTAGATCCCTAAGTACAAAACCCGAGTGCTAGTTACAAGAAAAAAAATAAGGAAAAGGAAAACATGCCCATCTCTACCAATAACATGTAAGTGAAACAAGGCTACAATAGGTGCTATGATCAACCTAGGTAGCTATCATGTCCCGGCCAAATACAATGTGTCGTATATCCAACTTTCTTGAATAACGTGCTCAAGGTTTAGCAAAAGTCTAATACATGACTAAAATGGATTATAGTCCAACACGAG
>NC_033797.1:78410344-78413072 GCF_001876935.1 Asparagus officinalis
GTATTTTTAAATACCTCGTAGAGAACAACAAGATCAAGTTGCCTCCGATCCAGGATCAGGAAGACGCCAAAAGAGTTAATGACCTAAAATAATACGCGTTCCACAGAGTGGTTCACCACCCAACTAAGTCATGCTATGCCATTAAAGACAAGATCCAAGGTTTGATCGACGTTGGGGTCATTACTATGAAACAGTCTAAGGAGAAGAAGGTGGGTGCGAATGAAGCATCAATCAGCTTCGGATCTGTTCCCCTGAATTTGTTTTAGCCCAAAACCATAGTGAATGTGACGGTGAAGACTGTCAATGACGATCCTTATAAAAAACATCAAAAAGAACTTGTACCACACACAGCCCCAAACGACGAGATTCTCTGGGTCCATCCCAATCTAATTAAAGATGAACAGTGGGCCGGATCGTCATCCAAGAATAAGTCAAAAGGGAAAGGGAATCTTGTTGTGGAGCCTCGGCTATCCCAGAAAAAGAGGATGAGGAAATCCTGACCTTCCCACTCTCTGAAGATGAGTAAGAAGCCTTTGCGACCAACGGAGAACCGGTCTTTACTAATCGGAGTGGAAACAAATACCATTTCAAGTATCTGACCACCTCCGAGCAATTAGCTAAGAAAGGGGTAACAAAAACCATTCCCTCCAAGACATTAGCGGAAATGGGGGTGGTCACAACTCCCCCGGCACCTATTGAAAAGACTCAGCAAAAGCTAAAGGAGAAAGAGCCTTTATACCAAGAGGACCAGAACCCGAAGCAGTCTTGATTCAATCAATCGATTGGGAGAGACAAACCAGGAAGCTTGAGCACTCCGCACCGCTTTGATATTATGACACAATTAGCCAATATACCGGTGAGAATAACTCTATATGAGCTGATACGTCTTTCGAAAGATACGAGGGAAGCATTGCAAGAAGCCTTGGCAAATTCTGATGTTTTCCTGACACAGATCAATCCATCTCCTGAGGAACCAGAGCCGTCAGTCCAACACTGTAACCTCACGGCGAACCACTTTCCCTGCATTTCTTTCACTAAGGAGGACATGCATACAAAGAATTCAAGGCATGAACGACCCTTGTATTTCACCAGGCACATTGGCTCCAGCGTGGTCAACCGGATCCAAATCGATCCGGGTTCCGCTGTTAGCATCATGCCACTCTGATTGATGTATAATCTCAGAATATCGGCTAGTAAGCTGGCCTCCACGGGCTACGATCTACGGATTCAACACTAGTAAATCCAGACCACTAGGTAAAATCTGAGTGAAGTGCCAGATCGGAGATTTAAAATCGGAAGTCACATGTTATGTGATCGACATAGAGACTTCCTATAACTTACTGTTAGGTCGACCATGGATCCATGGTAACGTTATAGTCCCTTCCACCTTCCATCAGTGTCTTAAATATGTAGACACTAATAATGAGGTCAAGACGGTGGTTGCGGATAAGCAACCGTTTAAGGGGTTAAAAAATTATTTTACTGACTCCCTTCTCTACGGTGTTGAATCCGATACTGAACCATCAGCCCAAGGTACAGACAGCGAAGAAGAAACTGATACCGAGGCTGGGCTTGATTACAATAGTGGTTTTGTACTTAATGACATTGTACTCATTGTAATCGATCTGACAATGGAGAATCATTGGATAATAGTTGTAATTGGTAACTTGCCGAAGAAATAGCAATAAATGATGATTTAGAGTACACGTTGTGTCTTGATAACATCATGAAGGGATTATACGATGACCCTAACTTGTATATGTCACTTCAATCATATTGCATGATGAATAAGCATGTTCAAGATTTGTTTAGAATGACACTTGTTGTCCTGCAAAGGTAGGGGGTAAAAAAGAAGTCATTTATGGAGAGATACAGACATGACTTCGCACTCGGAGAGGGTCTTTGTTTTGGTCGATGTCCGTGAGTTCCACCTCGTATGGATTATGCACCAAAAGGAAAACCCGATGATTATTATAGCTACAGAAGAGGTTTAGGCTACGTCTCTTCATCCGATGACGAGTGTTATTGGCAAGTTATCGATCAGATAGCTAATAAGGGTAAAGATGAATATTCTTCTGATTCTTCAGCTTGGGACTCCGACGCTAGTCTTGGGGAAATGTTCCAAAAATTAATGTCGAATATGACCACAATTGACCCAGTCACCATTGAGGAAGACGATTAAATGCTAACTTGGGAAGACCCTTGGGTTCATCACCTAAATATGCAGTACAGTGGTAGATTCGAACAAAGAGAACCCCCTACTGAGGACCAAGTAATCCAAGTGAATATGGATGAGAGGATAACCAGAAACCAATATTCATCAGCGACAGTCTCCTGCCAAATGAGAAAGAAGAGCTAATTGCCCTCATTAGAGAGTACATTGATGTTTTTGCTTGGAACTATGAGGATATGCCAAGACTCGATCCTAATGTGGTAATGCATCACCTCAATATTAAGCCAGATGTCAAACTAGTCAAACAATAGCAAAGATAGTTTCGTCCGCAAATTATAGAGGCGATCGAGTCCGAAGTTAAAAAGCTTATTGACTCGGGTTTCGTCAGAGAGGAGCAACACCCTGAGTGGCTTGCCAATATTGTTTCAGTCCTTAAGAAGAATGGAAAGATAAGGATCTACAT
The DNA here is from genome assembly GCF_001876935.1 of Asparagus officinalis. Taxonomy (NCBI): domain Eukaryota; kingdom Viridiplantae; phylum Streptophyta; class Magnoliopsida; order Asparagales; family Asparagaceae; genus Asparagus; species Asparagus officinalis. The sequence goes on from NC_033797.1 coordinate 78,412,981, forward strand.
CAACTTCAGAGATCTTAACACTGCCTGCCCGAAAGACGATTTCCCTCTTCCTATCACGGATGTTATCATCGATAATACATGTGGGTTTGAAA
>NC_033797.1:78414072-78415055 GCF_001876935.1 Asparagus officinalis
ATCGTTCCTTATCAAACATTAAATCGCGTTTAGAAACAATTAGATCAAAAAGCAGAATCAAAACTTACCTACTTCGCCTCTTGATTGGCTCCGAATTTGTTTTTCAAAACCGTCGATTGTCTTCGTCGTCGACTTAGTCAAAGCCCATCGGTCGCCGATCTGCGGCGGCGCCGTCAGGAAAATCCCGTAGAAGCTCGGAGAGATGAATCACAAAGAGAGGGAAGCCGAGATTTTTAGGGGTTCGAAGAGAGGAATCGCAAAGAGAGGGGAGAGGAGATTTCTATTTGTTAGCTGGGTAAGTTTGGGTGGGTAAAGACCCGCCCATCTAATACCCATTTAATCTCTATAGAAATAGTTACCCACCCCATTAGACCTATTAAGCTAAATGGGTTGGTTTAGATGAGTCTCATATTGAATGGATCTGAGTGGGTTATTGGTTTTGGACCAGAATTGCTATCCCTAGGACTGAGCAAGGTCTAGAGATCGAACCGTAACTCAAATTATCATTATACAAGAGACATAGCATGTCTTGTTCGAGCACATGAATAATGTAAGGGGCTGTTTGGTTCGTTTCCCATATTTATTTTGGTAGCTGTGTTGGGAAATTTGATTGATCATTGCTCGTTGCTACTTAACTCTCAAGTATCACCTGTAAAAGAGAAAAACAAAGTCAGTGAGCAACAACAACTTAGTAATTAGTATAATTAAAAAAAGAGCTTCAAAATAGTAATTTGTGCATCACATTTGTCGCTGTACCGGACTCGGAGGATGAAGAAGAGTTCAATCAAGAAGAGGAGGAAACTGAGGATGAGGAAATTCCACTTCAGTTGGATGATGAAGATGATGAGGATGACTAGACACTCTGTTATTTTGCTACTTGCTTATTTTGTTTCGTAGACTTTTGCTCATGTTGAATATTATCTTGCATTGTGATTTGTGGAAACTTATGAACTTCTCTATGTTATGCATGCTAATTAAGACTC
>NC_033797.1:78416055-78416973 GCF_001876935.1 Asparagus officinalis
TCTTTTCTTCCTCACGAATGAACTTGTTTATACTCAAAACACATGGTATACTACTCATATACCATTTAACTGTATTTATCAAAATAAAAAAATCCATATATCATAATTAATCACATATTAATTATATATATATCACAAATTTTTGGGGTTTTACATTGGGGGAGAGAAAAAAAACCTAGGTGGTGGCGATTTCCACTTTTGTTTCTCTCTTCAGTCCTAGCGAAACAAAGCTGGAAAAGAAAAACATTGAAAATGAAATAATCGACGTGGAAGGGGAAAAACCAACGTGGAGGGGTTAAAAAAGTTTTCCACAGTGAATAAAAGCAAACCAAATAGCCCCTAATGAGATTTTAGTAGCTTTTGGTTTAGTTTGAGTTATGTGGATTAGGTGCTGCTCTTCGATATCTGGGGAATTGTTTGATGTTAAGAAAAATCACTGTGACATAGCATGAACTAGATGAGTGACAGTCTTATTATGAAAGTACAATAGTCTTATTATGATCTTAGTCAAGGACATGCACGATATGTTGAACTCTATTAATGTAGCTAATTAGTGGTAAAATAGTTTTATTTAGAACTCGTTAACATGAAAAGTTTTACACGTTTTAGAGAACTATAATGATAAAAAGATTTTGAGATAGAATTACTACCAATTAAAATATGCAAACGAGCTTTTTCCAAACTGAAATCTCTTATCGAAGACAAACCTAGAGATCAAAAATATGTTGATTAGCTTCTTATCGAAGAAACTGATAATTGACAAAAAAAAGTTGATTACAATTCAAACTTTTCAAAGTAGATATTTTGATATTTTTTTAGTTTTTTAAAACTTTTAATGTAGTACATTTGTTAAAGAAATACAGGAAACAACAAAGAAATCAGCCAGGCAGACTGACGGTCGACCGCCGCGGTCGACCG
>NC_033797.1:78417973-78418720 GCF_001876935.1 Asparagus officinalis
CAACTTAGGCTTTATAAGATAGAATCACCTTGAATTTAAGAGTTTTTTTTCTTTTTGGTGCCTATTTTTTGCACTCTTCTTTTATAAGGTTAGTTTTTTTTAATATATATATATATATATGTGTGTAAGTATATATAGTCTGGAAAAAAAATGTGTAAATCAAGATAACTTAAAAAAAATATTTTTAACTCTAAGTTAAGCATGCAAAAATTTCATTATTTTTAATTAAAAATCTAAGGTCAGACTTAAGTAAAGTATACTAGTTGAAAAATCATTTCTTAAGAATTTTATTTGGAGTTATCATAAAAGGTGAACTTGAGTATGTCACTAACTAGGAATTAGAAAATTTAAAATCTATCAATTAGATCAATTATTACTTAACTCGATTAATTTAGCAAGTGATAATATTTTTATAATTTTTTTTAGAAAAAGGAAAAAAATGACAAAAATGCAACTAAAAAGGTAAAATAAAGGGAAAAATAACTAATTCCCACCCTCACACCTAAATTTTGCATTGTCCTCAATGCAAATTCGCTGATGCACAAAGTAAAGCAGATAAGACTTGAAGAACTTATATTTGTTCGGTCAACAATGATGATGAGAATCTGCAATTACTGTTAGTATGAGGATGAAGAAATCAAATAAGATAAAAAATTGTAATTATTTTTTTTCATTTTATTTTTTTTAATTTATTATATATATGTATGTATGTATGTATGTATGTATATATATATATATATATATATA
>NC_033797.1:78419720-78420461 GCF_001876935.1 Asparagus officinalis
AATTATAATAAATTAATAGAATTTATTTGACAAAAGAATTATTTTAGAATAATTGTAAATAATTTAAAAAAAATTATTTTAGAAAAATTATCAATTTAGAATAATTTCAGTAATTTAAGAAAAAGAATTATTACGAATTTTTCATGATTTATGTTTCTTAATTATGAGATATGCTATGATCTTGTTGTATATGATTAGTTGCATTTATTACTCTTGGTTATGTCTGAGAACTGTTAGAAATTCATGACTAGTGTGGCCTGATGTGTCCTGTTTAAGACTTAGAAACATGTGTATATGTTAGCTTAGAAAAACAAGAGAGTTTGGATGGGGAAGTTAATGTTCATGTGATCGGATAAGACTGTTGATGTATCTTCTAGGCTCGCTCCCATGGTTGGTGTCGCCACCGGGGTTGGTTTGTAGGGCTAAAGTGAAGTGTGTACATCACTTTAGTTAGTGAAATCGTTTCGTCACTCAGGTTCTGTTTGAAGTTCGAACCAGGCAGAAAACGGTTTACGTGTAGTCCTCTAGGCCGCATGTGTAGCGGGATTGGATGCACGTAGGGGATTTGTGAACAGTCAATTATCCGGTGATATGAGCGTTGACTCTGTGTGAGATTTGAACCAGTGACCTGTTATAGGATGGCTAGTTACATGACTTGTTACCAGTGGATCGGTGTAACAACCGTAATTTTCGATACGTATTTAAATAATTTTTCTAGTATTTAAAATGTTAAATTTTATT
>NC_033797.1:78421461-78422097 GCF_001876935.1 Asparagus officinalis
CGTAAAGGAAAACAAGCAGTTGATTCCGAGGAGAGCGACGACTTCGAAACCTCTAGTGAGGAGGATGAGTCTAGAGATGAAGCAGAAGCCGATGTCCCCCTGTCTCCTGTGGCTCACAGAACTCGTCGAGCTTCTTCGCCCAAATCACTTGGTGCTCCTTCAAAGGGTATTAGAATGAAGGAAAAGAACATTCCCCTATCATCCTCCAATAAGATGACCGTGAGATGGCCTGCTCAGGAGGAAGAGGCAGAAGAAGAAGAAGAAGAGGTTGCCCCACTTCTTAGCAGGAAAAGATCTCGGCCTACTGCTCCTTCTGAGGTTCAACCTCAGCCAGCTCAAGGAACCGAATTGCGTACCAAATTTAGACATGAGAGCTCTGAGGTTCCTTGAGATTCTCGTGCCTCGAAGAGGATTAAAAAGACGGCTCATCGGCAACGCCAACTTTCTCCGTTGTTTGAGGAGAAGTTCACTCAGGATCTTCCAGTCGATGAAGGGGGTAAGATCTCATTTTTATCTCCTTTTCGTTATCTTATCTTTGAATATAGCATCGTGTTTATCCTTTTACCATTGCAACTGAGCTAGAAGAGGAAGGGGAAATCGTGCCTGAACCTTCTTCTCCGGGTTTAATGGACGTTG
>NC_033797.1:78423097-78423616 GCF_001876935.1 Asparagus officinalis
GAGTCCGATACTGAACCATCGGCCCATGGCACGGACAGCGGAGAAGAAGCTGATACCGAAGCCGGACTCAATTATAGTGAAGGTCTTGTACTAAATGACATTGAACCTCTTGTAATTGATCTTGACGGTGACGAATCGTCGGACGAAAGTTGTAACTGGCAGCTTGCCGATGAAATAATAAATCATGATTTAGAGTACTCGCATTGTCTTGATAATGTAATGCAAAAATTGTATGATGACCCTAGTCTACATATGCCACTTCGTTCGTCCTGTACGACGATGAAACACCTCCAAGATTCAAGCGGAACAACTGTGATCCTACCCGCAAAGGCAGGGGGTGAAAAAGAGATAATCTTTAGAAAAGGGGAACTATCCCCTACTCCAGATTATTTCTTAGACAGTAATTCGAACGAAGAAAAACCCGGGCGACACTTCTCTCGGTATAGTTCACAAGCGAATGATTATATGACGAGCCAAGGTTATGACCTTTCGCTTGGTGAAGGCCTTTATTTTGGTCAA
>NC_033797.1:78424616-78425067 GCF_001876935.1 Asparagus officinalis
GATCTTACTTGTCACTATTATACCTCCTTGGTCCAGACTTCTGCTCTAGCGAAAAGGAAGAGGCAGATCTGCTTGAAGCAGTTTGCTAGCTATTTGTTCCAGAATTTGGAGGGTAATTCCAACGAGCCCATTCGTGAATTAGACGTGTTGACCCCTACCGCCGTTAATGAGTTGTTGGAGAAGGCTGAGGCTCGTTCTTACACCATTGCTAGTGCTGGGGGAGCTTTTCCTGCGGGAACCAAGTTTCGTTCTTTTCTCTGCCGTGCACAGAAGTCCATTGGGTCCCGGACTCTACTAGCAGGCTACCTTGCCCTTTGGTTGAAGAAATGTGTTGTCCCGTACTAGCCTTCAGACGCTCTACCTGTCGAGGTGCTCTATAATACAGTTCAGCTAGCTTACAGGAGAGAGCTTTCCCTGCTCCCAGCGATGGTTGCTGGCATCCATTGCGGGC
>NC_033797.1:78426067-78426422 GCF_001876935.1 Asparagus officinalis
CTGATTCCTCGGTATTTTGGAAAGCGGGATGTGATAGGTTTTAGTGGTGGCCCATGCAGGTCACGGTCTCAAGTTCCTACCAGTGAGAATATAACGGAAGAGTTAGACGCATATCATATTTCATCCATAAGACTATAGTTAGTCCTTATCATATCATTTAGACGCATATCATGTCTCGTCGCTTCGTGACTACACGCTCTCTTCCTGTAAATCCTCTTTCCTCATACCGGTCGTTATTATACATGTTATTATTTTTACAACTATATTATCTTTGATTTGACTTATATATCGTTTGATTGATTGTATTGATTTCTATATTATTTATTATATTATTTTATGTATCAGACACAGTGTT
>NC_033797.1:78427422-78427762 GCF_001876935.1 Asparagus officinalis
ATCTAAGGATGCACCTCTCAATGTATGAATTGTGCTACTTTAATGGACGATCCGCTCCATTCATCATGATCTAAATGTCTTAAAACATCTACAAAATAAAAATCTTGATATGCGAATATTTCTAACACATATTTTCATTGCCTCCTTTGTTGTGTTGTCATAAAACTGTTAATTTTACTATTACCTGACGTATTAGTAAAAACAACTCAATATGCCTAATTTTTGGTTTACATGACATCCAAATCATATAGATCAAAATGAATGGAGTGGATCAAATAAATGATTGATAATATATACGTGTGAGTGTGTGTGAGTGTGTGTGAGTGTGTGTGTGTGTGGA
>NC_033797.1:78428762-78439813 GCF_001876935.1 Asparagus officinalis
AATAGAAATTAAGTATGTGTATATCAAAATTCTTAATTTTTATTGGCTATAAGTAATGATTTTTGTCAAATTCAGGTTATTTCCACCAAATGGAAAGTAAGTACGCAAGTCGGCTGTCTAAAAATCACAATAGATAGCTGATCCCCATCAAACATCGATGATGGAAGTTACAATCTGACGACTTCCAGAAGGTTACAATTTGAAGACTTTCACGTAGATCGCTAAAGGTTACAATCTGACGACCTTCACGACAACTGATGCAAGCTCTAATCAAATAGCCTTCATAATCAACATCGGGAGTTACAATCTGACGACTCTCACATATCAGAGAGCTAAAGCAAAGATTACAAAATGACGATCTTTGCAACGCTTCGACAGAAAGAGACTACAAATCGACGGTCTCTTCAAATCAAGCTGCGGAAGTCCTCCCCGCACACCAGCATCAAGACGCATCGCGTTCATAGCCACGAACGCAGTTCAACGCAGCTCATACCGCAGCTCAACGCAGCTCTAGTCGCTGCTTAACGCATCACCAACCGCTGCTCAACGCAGCTCCAAGCGCTGCCCAACGCAGCTCTATACCGCTGCCCAACGCATCTCTCTCAACGCAGCTCCAAGCGCTGCCCAACGCAGCTCTATACCGCTGCCCAACGCATCTCTATACCGCTGCTCAACGCAGCTCCAAGCACTGCTCAACGCAGCTCCAAGCGCTGCTCAACGCAGCTCCAAGCGCTGCCAGACGCAACTCTATACCGCTGCCAGACGCAACTCTAACCGCCGCCAGACGCAGCTCGCAAACACTGTGTTCAAACGCAGATTTCATTCCAGAATACAGGGCCTGCGTTTGACTCATTCAAACACGAGCTGAACGGTTCCAAAACCGTTTCCCACGATCTGAGGGGATCACAACTCTACTCATGAGTGATTTAAGAGGCGGTTACATCCCATTAGCCCCACTTAGGAGTGAATTAAGGAGGTGGTTACACCCCTTAATCCCCTATAAATAACTGAAAATCAATTCAGTTCAGGGGTTCGGGCGGTCGGTTGGAACTTCTTGGCAGCAACAGAAGAGATCCTTAGGTAGGCTTTTGAGGAGATTGACGTCATCCCTCAGCAACATTCGGCAACAGGAGCTTTCTTCATCCTTGGCTTATAGACCGATTTCGGTTAAATCAACTCTTTCATAGAGTTTTAAACTCGTTCAGAGTTCTCCACAACGTCAAATCATGAGGAGAAGATCATGTTCCAGTGAATCAAAACGTCGGATCGTCAACGGAGAGCAAACTCGACGCGAGCATTCGAGGGAGGCACTCCATCGCCACCGTGAAGAACCCATAATTAAACAAATGGGAGAATCAAATTCATTCTCTTCTCTTTTGTAATCAGGAAATCCAATTGTAATCGAGATCAAAGGAATACAAATCAATTTTCCTTTATTTCTTTTTACTGCAAAATTTTCCACAAACAAAAAGGTTGATGCATCTCAATATAATTCCAAAGCTTAATTTAAAAGATGATGAAAAATGTGAAATATGTGTAAAAGCCAAACTTCCTAAGAAACCATTTAAAACTATTAATAGAGATTCTAAGATATTAGAACTCATCCATAGTAATGTTTGTGATTCTAGAAGAACATCTAGAGGAGGTAACAAGTATTTTGTAACTTTCATAGACGATTATTCTAAATATTGTTATCTCTACTTAATTAAGACCAAAGATGAAGTGATAAACAAATTTAAAATATATAAACCAGAAGTTGAAAATCAATTGGATAGGAAAATTAAAATACTAAGATCAGTTAGAGATGGTGAGTATACTTCTAATGAACTAAAACAATTATGTGAAGAAAATGGAATTATTCATGAAATAACTGCTCCATATACACCTCAATCTAATGGAGTAGCTGAAAGAACGAATAGAACGTTAATGGACATGGTAAACTTAATGTTAATTAATTCTGGTGTGCCAGAGAACCTGTAGGGAGAAGCTCTCATGACTGCTTGCCATATACTAAATAGAATTCCATTCAAGAATTCTGATAAAACACCTTATACAATTTGGAAGAATAGAAACCCTAATTTAGATCACCTAAAAGTGTGGGGGTATTTAGCAAAAGTTAAAATACCTGAGAATAAGAGAAAGAAGATTAGCCCTAAAACTGTAGATGAAATATTTATTGGCTATGCTTCTGATAGTAATGCAAATAAATTTTTAATAATTAACTCTGACATTAATAAAATAGCCAACAACACCATAATTGAAGCTAGGGATGCACATTACTTTGAAAATTTTTTCCCTTACAAGACCAGAGTAAACAACACATGTCCTAGCTCTAGCAATTCAAATCCTAGTTCTAACCAATGTGAAACTAGTTCTAAACAAATTAGACCACTAGAAAGTCTAGAGGAGCCTAGGAGAAGTAAAAGAACTAGAATAGAAAAGGTCCATGAAGATTTCTATGCATTACTTATAGAAGATTCTCCAATTACATTTGAAGATACAATGAAATTAGTAGATGCTCCATTCTGGAAGGAAGCTATAAATAAAGAGATACAATCTATAGTTTAAAATCATACTTGGGAACTAACTGATCTTCCTTCAGGCTGCAAAACTATAGGATGTAAATGGGTATTTAAGAAGAAACTCAGACCAGATGGAACAATAGATAAATATAATGCCAGATTAGTAGCTAAAGGATATACCAAAAAATCTGATATTGATTATTTTGATGTCTATTCTCTATTAGCTAGGATTACTACCATTAGAGTCCTTATAGCTTTAGCATCCATTCACAAACTTATAATACATCAAATGGATGTCAAAACTGTATTCTTAAATGGAGACTTAGATGAAGAAATTTATATGGATCAACCTGAGGGATTTGTTGCTTTTGGACAAGAGAAGAAAGTATGCAAACTTATTAGATCACTATATGGTCTCAAACAAGCTCCAAAAAAATGGCACATGAAATTTGATGAGATCATAATATCCTATGTATTTGTAATTAATCAAACAGATGAGTGCGTATATCATAAAATAGATAATAACAACAAAATTGTGATTTTATGCTTATATGTTGATGATATTCTTATTTTTGGCTCTCACATACAAAGCATAAATGAAATCAAACATTTTTGTCACAAAATTTTGACATGAAAGATTTAGGTCAAGCTAATTTAATTCTTAACACTAAAATCTTGAAAAATAAAAATGGATATGTGTTGTCACAATCACACTACATAGAGAAAATTCTCAAGAACTTTTATGATCTAAATTGTAAACCTGTTTCTACTCTATATGATCCAAATGTACATCTAAAGAAAAATACAGGTTATCCTCAATTACAAAGAGAATATGCACAAATAATTAGATCAGTAGGATTCCTGACAAACTACACCAGACCTGACATTGCTTATGCAGTAAATAGACTTAGTAGATATACATTAAATCCTGATAAGTAAATAGACTTAGTAGATATACATTAAATCCTGATAAGAGTCATTGGGATGCTCTAGAAAGAATTTTGAGGTATCTAAAAGGAACTATGAACTATCTAGAAAGAATTTTGAGGTATCTAAAAGGAACTATGAACTATGGTTTACATTATAAAGGTTATTCATCTATATTAGAAGGATACTCAGATGCAAAATGGATTAGTGACTCAGTAGATGTAAAATCCACCACTGGTTTTGTATTCCTTTTAGGAGGAGGAGCTATGTCCTGGAAATCTACTAAACAAACAGTAATGGCTAGAAGTACAATGGAATAAAAAATGATAGCTCTTGATACTACTAGTATAGAAGCTGAATGATTGAAAGATTTACTTACTGAAATTCCATTAATACAAAACCATTACCAGCTATTTCTATTCATTGTGATTGCAGGTCAGCAATTGACAAATGTCATCAAGAGAATGCAAATGTGAAGATGAATCGATACTTGAAAGTGCGACATAAATCCTTGATATATAAGATGAAAAGACATGTAATAGCCTTAGATTTTGTAAGATCAGAGAAAAATCTTACAGATCACTTAACTAAAGGCTTATCTAGGAAAGTGGTCCTAGAATCATCGAGAGGGATGGGATTAAGCCCATAAAAAATCACTGTAGTGGCAACCCAACCTCGTAGAGGTTCAATGGGTAGAAACAAACTGGACAAGTGATTAATTGTGAGAAGCACTGAATTTATTTGCTCCCATCCCTAGGATGATCAGTGCTTATAAAAAGCAAGCGAAAAGTTGAGTTAAACTCTTAATGAATCCAAGACCCATGAGGCAGGATGCTTACTTGCTTGCATCCTTATTAGGATTCACCTATATGTGTGTAGTTGTGATGCCGCGACTATAAGATCAGGGCTACTCCCTAGTAACACACATGAAAGACACCTGCGCAAGGCCAATAATAGCGCAACCTACTTAGAATTCTTCAAAACTGTACTATGTGTGCTTTCTGTAGAAATCCGATAAATGGGACTGGTTCAAGGTGTAGTCCATCAAGCTCTCACGGATCTATACAACTGTCACTAAGTGAAGGTTCAAACCGAAAGGTACCTACATCTATTACATAGTATAAGGGAACCAACAATCTTATTTATTTGTTTTTAAGTTCTTCTTTTACTGTTATTTCTGAATTATTTTAAGTTTTAAGTTATGTGGAGGATTGTTGGAGTTATAATAAGTGTAACTTAAAACTTGACATTGTAGTGGGAAAGTTTAGTCCCACATAGGAATTGGAATAAGAGGGAAGAGTGTTTATAAGCATTTCCTTTATCTCCTATGCCTAGAAGTAAATAAATATTATGCTCCACACCACACACACGCACGCCAGCCAGGTCGGGCTCGGGCTCAGGCTCGGGCTCGGGTGGCGTGCGCACAAGACTTACGGACACGAAGCAGCTCCGGATTGTGGGGCTCTTAACCTGCTATATTTTATTTTTTGCTAATTGGAATAATTAAAACAAAATTAATATGATGCATATTAAAAACATGATTAATGTTTTGTAACTTCTAGTTAAACCGTGGATTAATATTTTGTAACGGCTAGCATTAAACTGCGGATTAATATTTTGTAACGGCTAGCATTAACATGATTAATATTTTAAAACGGCTAGCGGGATTTTTGGGCTAATGGTCACAGTTTACAACCTATATAAAGCCGTGTATCTGTGAGGGTTAAGATAGTGTGAAAAAACAAGCAACAGTTCTCTTCTATTTTCTGTTCTATTCCTTTCGAAATTTGTTACTGTTTTTTGCTGGTTCCCTGAAAGTGACGAAGAATTCGCAAAATCTTCTTGAAGCTCGTGCCGATGAGAAGAAGGTCGCCTGACCGAGTGTCGTTGTATCTCTGAGAACTTTTGCCGCGTAGCCCTATACGAGAGGGGGCAATTAGATTCTTGGGACAGTGCATTGCACGCCTCGACCATCAGACCGTATTTCTAACTTTTATTTATTTTCGTTTGATTTAGTTTCATTTCTGGGTTATAATATTTATCTAATATTATTTGATTTAATAATCAACTATTTAAAACTTAATTCGTGTTAATCTTTGTCTAAATAGTTATTATTTCCATCAAATAAAGTATCAAATTGTCTCTTTTCTTGATCCATCAAATTTCTTGAATTTTCAAAGGAATGTATTAAGGAACCGATGAGATGTTCTTTACTTTCTGTTTACGTCGTATAAGGATTTTTTTCGTAGGGTGGATTATTGACTGAGACATTGGGGAGGATAGTAGGATAATTTTTGGGGATTCTATTTTATGGTGTTATTTATTTTGACAATGAAACAATGATATCATGTTTTAGTGTTATTGGTTTGTTAGAACTCTAATGTGACAATTTCACCAGTTGGGATAAAATTATCTCACTTATATATAAAAAATTTGTCCTAATAGTAAAAATTTGTCTCATCCTCCACATTGGAATAATTATGTTCCACTTTGAAGACAATTGAAACATTTTTGTATTACTTAACTAATATATGCTAATTATATTATAAATATATAACATGATATATAAAATATAAAGTAATAATATATTCATTTTATTATATTATATTACCAAGTAATAGAATAAAATATTATTATAGTTTAATTTTAATGTACAACTTATTCTATTATATTTATTATATATTATTACGCAATATCACATACTATATTATATAATATATAATAGTACAACATATTTATGAAATATTATATATTATTTTATTAATATATATTATTATATAATATATTATATTAATTGTAGTTAATATTTTATTGTAGCAATTATATTATAGTGTATTATATTAAATCAATATAATAATATAGTATAATATAATATAATAGTATTAAAATTAATGAGTTTTTTCTATATTCATTAAGTATAAATCATTTTAAAATTTATTAAAAAAAAAAAAAAAAAATTTTTTTCATTGGGGGTTCAAATTGGAATATATTATCATTTATTATATTAATTATAATAAATAATTATTTCACTATATATAAACGTTTTAAATATTTGTGTAGTATATCACTGATTAATTATCATATAGGTATTTATACTAGTATTTTAAGTACAATATACGAATTGTATAAATAATAGCCATATTGGAAGTAAAAATATTATAATGATTTATGCAGTAAACTTATTACGCGTATGAGCTAGAGTAATTGGATATATTAAAGTTAAGATATTATATATTTGGATATTATAGTTGAATATATTATTCGTATATTATACTCAGTTAGTTATATTATTATGGAATGAGTACTGATCTATGAATATAATATAGATAATTATATGACTGAAGTAACAATATGTAGATAGATAAATACATAATATTTTTAAATAAAATAATGATGTTATACTATTATAGTTTAAGTATATAATTATTGTATATTATCATTTAGTATATATTATATTTTTAATTATAATATAAATTTTTAAAAAATATTACATTGAATAAAGTAAAATATTATAATATTTTATACAGTACATTATATCCTATGATACTATATTCTAATATATTAAATAAAATATGATATTATTAAAATATTATAGTAAATATATTATTCATATATTATATCAATTATTATATAGTATAGCATACTAATATAATATATAATTATTAATATTAATTAGTTATTATAGTATAACATAATATATTTTAGTATAAATAAAATAATGTATTATATAAAATATTATATTATTAAAATATTATATCAAATATGTTGTTTTTATATTATATCAATTATATAATAATAATAATAATAATAATAATAATTCATATAATATAACATATGAATATAATAATAATAATAATAATAATAATAATAATAATAATAAATTAATTATAGTATTACATATTATATTTTAGTATAAAGTAAAATAATATATTATATTATAATAACATACTAAATAGTATACTAAAACAATGTGATAAATTAATCTATAATTAATTGATAGATAAAATTATATTTTAATAAAGTTTCACATCATTAATTATCCCATATGAATTGTCTCATTGTTCCAACTTATCCCACTTTATCCTTCCTAAGATATCCCAAAGGGATAAAATTGTTCCATTGAAATAATTATCTCACTTGGCCCGAACTTGTCCTAACTAATAACCCTCCTTTAAAATCTACCTTTAAATAGAATTATTCCATAAAAATTACCTTTGATTATTAATTTATACATAAACAAATTTTAGATGATTTTTTATTACAATCAACTATGTAGACTCAATTTTAAGTCAAGTTTTTCTTTTTTCGATTTTTTGTAATGAGTAGTTGTTAAATACCAAGGCAACAAGAGAGATGATGGGTAATTGTGGTTAGACAGTGTTAATTATTAAAAAATTTTAATTGAAAAGTGAACTCAGGTGGTTAATTGCAACAAATTTTTTTAAAAGATGATTAATGTACAAATTAAAAATAACAAGTAGTTTCTATAGAATGATCCTATCTTAAATGTGGTTAAACCCTATTTTTAAGTCAATTTCAATTTTGAAACATGAAAAAAAGAGACTTTTAAATGTGGTAAAAAAACTCCTTCAAAATTTAAAAATTATAAAAAAACTCTAAATTTTTAAAATTTATAACAAGTACACATCAAATCTGGAAACTATTGGTAGACCGCTAAAATTTAAAATTATCCAAAATTAATCTATAGTTAATTTATAACAAGAGAGATGATGGGTAATTGTGGTTAGACAATGTTAATTATTAAAAAAAATTAATTGAAAAGTGAACTCAGGTGGTTAATTGCAACAATTTTTTTTAAAAGATGATTAATGTACAAATTAAAAATAACAAGTAGTTTCTATAGAATGATCCTATCTTAAATGTGGTTAAACCCTATTTTTAAGTCAATTTCAATTTTGAAACATGAAAAAAAGAGACTTTTAAATGTGGTAAAAAAACTCCTTCAAAATTTAAAAATTGTAAAAAAAACTCTAAATTTTTAAAATTTATAACAAGTACACATCAAATCTGGAAACTATTGGTAGACCGCTAAAATTTAAAATTATCCAAAATTAATCTATAGATTTAATAATTATAAAAAACACCCTTAAAATTTTGGAGTTGTATGAAATATCCTAACATTTAAAAAAATCACCAACAAGACATGAAACATAAAAGTTACAACTACCAAACTTAAAATAATATTTTTGAAAAAACTCTCCCAAAGTTTTAAAAACTACAAATCACACCCTCAAAATTCAAAACTATAAAAAGGGGCTAAAATTTTAAAAATTAGCAAAGAAAAGTTTAATTATTTGGTATTTTTTTCATTAAGATGTTTGTGTGTGTAATTTCTAAGTTAGGGTTTACTATCACTTTTCAGCATCTAAAAATAGTATAAGTTAATATTGGTAGACAAAAGCAATAAGAATTGATTAAAAACATCCGGCTAAGGAATAAAAAATTTAAAAAATATTATAGCTTAAAATTATCACTACTATATAAATTAAAGTAACTGCATATAATTTTACTAATAGGTTGGAGCAGCGAAAATATATTAGTAATATTAATTAATAAATATTTAAATCCATAAAAATAATAAAATATTATAATATAATAGCTTAGTATTAATTAATTATAATTTAGAAATTAACATTAATTTTTTATTTTAATAATATTTATAGGTAAAAGAATACAAGGAATTACATATAGAGGAACTATCAGAATGTTCAGAGATACCCTTCAAAAGAATTAAGCTATTTTCATTACAAATGAGAAAGTAACAAAAATAAATTTAAAATTCAGAAAATATCCATAAATCACTTGAATTAACATTAATATAAAGTATATCTATTAATGAAGCATTGACAGAGTTGCGTTAAAATATAATTTAACAACTTTATCTCAATCAAAGAAGAATTCTCCATAGAAGATATAAAAACATTAGTAAGTATTCATAAATTTCATACATTGTTCTTCAAATACTGAAGAAATTAAATATTAATATTACAATTTAATGCAAATTAGTAATGAAAAATATAAGAATTTAGTTTAGATCTTTGTGAAAAATAAGAGGGATAGAGCAAAGGTAATATTATTGACATAATGGAAACCCTTTTTGGATGCATATTAGAAGAATTCATTGTAGAAAAAAGGTAGCTTCTAATCTTATTTAAGTAATAAATTAGGAACACAAATAATTTCATATATATGAAATTAACATTTATTCTCATTGAAATAAAAAAATCAAAGCCTATATTTTAAGCAGTTTGTGTTGAACATAGGAAATACATTTGACTTTTTTATAAAGTTAAACAAGAAGAAAAAAGATTAATGAGCCCAAAAAAGATAACATCATAAAAATATAATTCAAACTTGATATCACAATCGATGTAGATGATGAAGACACGAGAATTGCTCGGGAAAAAGAAAAATATGAAGAATGATTAATCTTAGTTTAATAAAAAAATAAAACAGAAGGAATAAAAGACAATATTTTCTAAATATATTATAGAATAGTTTAATTATTTTGACAGAAGGAATAAAAGACAATATTTTCTAAATATATTATAGAATAGTTTAATTATTTTGAGTGAAATTAGGAATCTTTAGAATGTAAATATATTATAGAATAGTTTAATTATTTTGAGTGAAATTAGGAATCTTTAGAATGGAGTTTCATGAACTTTTTCAGTATTTTTATATGCTTATGTGGATGCTTTTATCGTATAAAGTATAATAGAGTTAGTATTAATATTTAATTTATAATTTTTTATGAAGTCTATCAATGATTAGGAACAAACTTTATATTTTCTTATATATTGTTGTAGCATACTTTTAGTCAATCATTTTGCTTTATTAGAGCATCTCCAACAGCTTCCCCAAAATTTTCTCCAAAATGGAGAAACACAAGTCATATTCTCCAAATTATTTTTGCTCCAACTCCAACAGCTTCCCCATTTTGAAAAATTGCATTTATTACAATAATAAAGCTCTCCCCAAAAATTTGAAGAATGCTGCAGATTTGGGGAAGGCTCCCTATTTTTTCTCATTCTTCCCTATTTTGGGGAATGAGATGGGGAATCTGTTGGACAAAAAAAAAGCTCTATATTCTCCAAAATTGAGTATTTCAAGAAGATGGAGAAGCTGTTGGAGATGCTCTTAGTTTTAGATATTCACCTAACACTATTTTAATATTTTTACTTCTACAACACTATACTTTCTCAAGTAAAGCTTGGTTTCATATCGGTCAAAATAATATAAAAATTTAAATTAGCTTCAAATTATATTTGTTTTTCGTCAATTCAAAGATCAACGTGAAAATTTAAATTGGGTGTAGCCCATGTAAACAAACATAAAAAAATCACGATATAAAAGTTTAGAGACAAAAGCGAGCATAAATTATTAAAGTGGAACTGAGGAACAAATTTTACTTAAAAAATAAGCTAAAAATACTTAATTATGATATTTCTATATGTATTTTGCACGTGTATAAAATCTAGTACGTAAAAAACGCAACAGTCAGTCCCCTGGTGGACGCTCCGCTTGCTTCTCAACTATTTAGGTTTTGGGGTCCCTGCTCCTTTCCCTCCATTTCCTTCT
>NC_033797.1:78439823-78488842 GCF_001876935.1 Asparagus officinalis
ATCTTCCTCCCTCTCTCTCTCTCTCTCTCTCCCCCCCTCTCAATGGTTCAGGGATCAGGGAGAAATAATCAATCGTTAGCGTTCTTAAACGCGAATCGAGGAGAGAAGCGAAGAAACAATGGCGGAGATCGATAATGGCGTCATCTACAAGACGAAGTTTATCAATTTCTTCAGTCGCTCCATTCTTATCGTCCTCGAGAACGAAACCTCAACTTCTCTTCTCGTCTCGATCTGTGAGTTCTTGATATCTGATCCCTCGATTCCTTCCTCTTTCTGTGTTTCTTGATTGCGATCCTGTCCCTTTGAAGTAATCTTGATCGGCCTTTTTTTTCTTATCGATTCTCTCGATCGACGATGGCTTCGTCTCTTGAATCGCTTTATTTATTTACTTCGTTCTTGGATTTGTTTTTATATCTCCTTTTCCTCTTGAATTCGTTCCTTTTCTTGGTCGATCGTCATGCTTCTTGTTCCTTGACGCGTTCTTGAAATTTGCGGATTTCTCTTAAAATCTCGTTCATTGTCTCCTTCTTTTAATTGATGGATCCTCAAATTTGTTTTCAGGCAATGTTCTTCTTCTGCGTGGTGATGCAAGGCTTGATCTTAATTGGACTCAAGTACCGCAGCAGGATTTGATGTCCCTTACTGTAGATAGCCTGCTCAATTCTGAAAACCAAGAGGTCTTATTTTCGTTTTAAATTTTCCAGTAGATGTCTACGAGTCTGATTTTTGCTAGATTTGTACTCATTTTAATTATTCCTTTTGGTCCTTGATTTGTAACAGAAGATAGGAGAGGCGATTTCTCTGCTCCCTAATCTGCTTTCAGATTGATGTGTGCTTTGGGAGGTAAGCTTCGATGAAACTTCAAGCCTAATTCACCTTCAAGATAGAGTCATTATTATGCTTGCAATGTGATGTCCTATCTTTTAGTTAAAAGATCACTTTATCGTGCAATCATGCTTTGATTCCTATCCTAGGATCACCTATGATTCGATAGTTAGGGTGGAGATTATGAACGCTTCTAGTTCTAGAAAATACATTGGAGTGTCTGCGTCACGAGGACCTTTGCTTATTGAAGGCTCACTGAGCATTGTGCACTCGCTGAGCTTGTTTCTTCTATGCACGCGCGCACATATATGCACAATTGCGCATGGTGATTAGAAGACGGTACAACTAAACATACTGACCAACTAGATCTGGGGTACTTGAGACACTTTCGGTTCGAAAAGCCAATCCGAGCATGATTCAGACTGGTGCACCAGGCAGGGCTCGGCGAACGTATTTTGTAGTAGACGACTGCTGCCTAATTAATTAGGAGTTTTATTCCTTTAAGGGCTAGGTTTTTGATCCAATTGATGACCCTCTTACCCATCAGATTTCATCCGAGGGATGAAATTGCGCCTCTATTGTAAATGAGCCCTTTCTGTAGGTAACTGTATTTGTAATAATAAAAGAAATAGAAAATTAGTCATAGACTAAGCTCTCCTTCATCATCAATTATTGCTGCTCGAGTTCTACCAAGTGGTATGGAAACATGATAAGCAAGGAGATCATTACGGAACTCCCATCTTCAAGATGTTTGAGACATCAGCGCTTCGTACATGCTATTGTCAAATCAGATATTACCTCAACATTTGCTTTCTTTTTAAACTTTATATGCTATTGTAGACAACTGTAATAACAAGCTTAATCACCTCCCATATGATCGCCTCCACAA
This sequence comes from Asparagus officinalis, assembly GCF_001876935.1. Classification (NCBI taxonomy): domain Eukaryota; kingdom Viridiplantae; phylum Streptophyta; class Magnoliopsida; order Asparagales; family Asparagaceae; genus Asparagus; species Asparagus officinalis. The sequence continues at coordinate 78,441,538 of NC_033797.1, forward strand.
GTTCCCTCACCATTATATGTGCATACGCATAGGCTTGTGAGCACTTGTGTTTTGAGCTAAGTATACATCCTACTTTCACTGTGCCTGTTAGATGCTCATCATTTCTCTCAGTTGTTCAGCACTCCACAAGTTCTAGGTTATTGTTTAGAACTATTTTAATAATTCCACACATCTCAATTATTTTTATCAACAACTATCACTATACTTTATAAGTTCCAAAAATGACATCTCTGGACATTTTTTCTTGTGTACAGTTGCGTGAATTGTAGTTTACTGTCTCCTCATGCAAGTTAATAGTGTTGCAGCAGGGGCTTCACAGACACGAAAGATGTCTATACACGAGTGGAGAATGAATACACTGTGTTGGGCGCAGAGTCACGCCCACCGCCGCGGAAGCGATATCACCTGAGAGAAAACCCTGGTTTTTGTTGTCACAAAAGCACAAGTCAACCTCTATATTCTTGTTTCTCAAAGGAAACGAGAATAGATAGTGAAATTCTTATTTCTCAAAGGAAACAAGAACCGAAAGTGATATATTTCGAGAATAGATAGTGAAATTCTTATTTCTCAAAGGAAACAAGAACCGAAAGTGATATATTTCATCAAAGTAAAATATACACTCTTCCTCTCATCAGCTCTAAAACCGAATATTGAGGGAACCTACAAGCTATAGCCAACACCCAGAAAACAGTAAATACACGAGATTTACGTGGTTCGACAAACTTGCCTACGTCCACGGGAGGGGTGAAGATTTACGTGGTTCGACAAACTTGCCTACGTCCACGGGAGGGGTGAGGGGAGATTCCACTATAAGGAGAACACCGACGACTTGTACAATCCACAAGCTCGTCTCAAAGAAAAAAAAAGATCTAATTTTTACTCAAAAGAAATTGACCTCTCTTTTGTAGAATCTCTCTAAATTGACCTCTCTTTTGTAGAATCTCTCTTTTTCTCTCCTCAAAGATCTCTCTTTTCTAGACTCTTGAAAACTCCTCAAGAAACCAGCCTACCCTCTGTTTCACCTTACAGTCGGAAAGAAAAAAAACTTTTCAACCTCTCTACTTTTCCGCAGTCCTTTTCCCGTAGCCTTTTATTCCCTGCCGCTGTTCCCACTGTAATTTTTCACCCACATCACAAAACCCTAGGTAAACATGTGTATTTATAGGAAGCGATGTTGGGCCGGTTAAGAATACCCGCTGGCCGCTGCTTGGGTTTGGTTTCACGCACACACGTGATTTGAGATGCCAGCTGGCACACGCACGTTTACAATTCTCCACCTCGTACATCATTTGATAAACCTCAAATTTTGGACGAACACCAGAAGAACACCGCGAACATCACCAGAGAGATCTCCATCGGTCAAACCAGGCCAAACCAGCTGCGTCACTTTACCGTGACTGCCTACGTACCCTCCACCGGGATCAAGCTAACCGTAGTTCAGAATTTGTTCTCCATATAGTCTCCACCTCACCCCATCACCGCCCCGAAGGGCCATGCACTCTTGGGCAAATCAACAAGGACTGATATGAAACAAGTCCAAGCAATGCTTAAACTTGCTACCTGTGACCACCTTGGTCAACATGTCTGCTGGATTCTCATTCGTATGCACCTTCATGAGAGAAATATCACCTTTCTCTATGACGTCCCGCACGAAATGATACCTGACATCGATATGCTTGGTACGACTGTACGAGCATGATGAACTTGATTCTTCGCCAAGTGAATCGCACTTTGACTGTCGCACCACAAGTTCACGTTCTCCTGCTCAATCCCCAAGTCTTCTAGAAGACCCCACAACCATAATGCTTCCTTCACTCCCTCCGCCATGGCCATGTACTCGGCTTCTGTAGTAGAAAGTGCCACTGTAGCCTGCAACATCGATCACCAACTAACTGGAGCTTCATGTATTCTGAATACATAACCAGTAGTAGATCGCCGTCTATCTAGATCGCCCGCATAATCAGAATCAACAAACCCGTCAATCTGACATGTATCTCCACCAAAACACAGACCCGTATCCGCGATACCTTTCAAGTACCTCAGGACCCACTTCACAGCTTCCCAATGCGCCTTTCCCGGATTCGCCATGAACCTGCTGACCACACTAACCGCTTGTGAAATATCTGAACGTGTACACACCATGACGTACATTAAACTGCCAACTGCACTAGCATAAGGAACACGCTCCATGTGTGCCTTATCTTCCGCTGTAGTGGGAGATTGTTTACCTGAAAGCCTAAAGTGTGGAGCCAATGGAGTCGCCACCGACTTAGCACTTTGCATCCCAAACCTCGCGATCACCCGCTCTATATAGCCCTTCTGACTCAAGAACAATCGCCGATTCGCCCGCTCTCTTCTAATCTCCATACCCAGTATTTTTCTAGCAGCGCCCATGTCCTTCATCTCGAACTCTTTACCAAGTTAAGATTTCAGCATATCTATCTCCACCCTGCTCTTTGAAGCAATAAGCATGTCATCCACATACAAAAGAAGATAGATATAATCACCTCCACGAAGCTTCCGAATGTAAACACAGCAATCGTAATCGCTTCGGGAAAATCCATGCTTCAGCATGAAGGAGTCAAATCGCTTGTACCACTGCCGAGGAGATTGCTTCAGTCCATAGAATGACTTCCTCAAGCGACATACATGATGCTCCTTATCCTCAACCTTGTAACCCTCAGGTTGATGCATGTAGATCTCTTCATCCAAGTCTCCGTGCAAGAAGGCCGTTTTAACATCGAGTTGTTCCAGCTCAAGATCATCATGAGCAACAATACTCAATAGCACCCGAATAGAAGTGTCTCAAGATCATCATGAGCAACAATACTCAATAGCACCCGAATAGAAGTGTGTTTCACCACCGGAGAAAATATTTCATTGTAATCCACACCCTCTCTTTGTGCAAACCCTTTAGCCACTAGTCTCGCCTTGTACCTTGTGCTACCGACCTCTGAAGGATCTTCCTTTCTCTTATACACCCACTTACAACCAATAGCTTTTCTTCCTACGGGCAATGGGACCACCTCCCATGTTTGGTTCTTCCGAAGAGATTCCATCTCCTCCTCCATCGCAACCAACCAACTCTCATTATCTTTGTCCCGAATAGCTTCCTTGAAGGAGACCGACTCATCTTCCTCCACCGAGAGTGCGTATTCAACCAAATTAACCTGCCCATAGTGCTTCAGGGGTTGATCAGCCCCCAGCTTTTGTACCTGCTTGTATACTCGCTTTGGCCTAGTGGAAGCCAAAGTATCCTCGAGCTGCTGTTGTTGTAGTGCCTGTGTATTCTCCTTTGTATACTCGCTTTGGCCTAGTGGAAGCCAAAGTATCCTCGAGCTGCTGTTGTTGCAGTACCTGTGTATTCTCCTGCTGAACCTCCTCTTGCTCAAGCTCATCATCTACCTGATTTTCCACTTGAACATGACTAGAACCTGGTTGGTCTTACGGTTCTATCTCAATAACCTGGGACTTTGAAGTCCCAACAGTCCCAACACCATCATCCTTGGGCGCCCTAGCAATCATGGATTTTTCATCAAAGGTAACGTCCCTGCTGATCACGAACTTCAAATCTTCTGTACACCAAAGGCGATAGCCTTTTACGCCCTTTGCATACCCCAAAAATATCGCCTTCTTGGTCCTCGCGTCAAGCTTTCCCTCGTTGACGTGATAATAGGCGGTACATCCGAAAATTCTGAGCCTCTCATAATTCGCATGTTCCCCTGACCACATCTATAGGGTGTATCACCATCCAATGTCGAATGTGGAGAACAGTTCATAATGTAACATGCTGTAGCCACCGCTTCTGCCCACCATTCGTTGTCCAATCCAGCATAAGATCGCATACTCATTGCCTTCTCCCGCAATGTTCGGTTCAGTCTCTCCGCGACCTCGTTCTGCTGTGGTGTTGACCTGACTGTCCAGTGTCGAACAATGCCCTTTTGATCACAGAACTTCTTGAAAGCACCATCTGTATACTCTGTACCATTGTCAGATTTCAGTGTCTTCAATTTCTTGCCCGTCCTGTTCTCAACCATTGCTTTCCACTTCTTGAATGTCTCGAATACATCATTCTTATGCTTAAAAAAATAAATCCAAGCATACCTAGAATAATCGTCTATGAACGAGACAAAATACCTGGAACCACCCTTGGAAGTTGTCTGAGCCGGACCCCAAACATCCGTGTGCACATAATCTAGTATACCTCTGCTCTTGTGATTGTTTTTCAAGAATTGGACCCTGTGCGTCTTTCCGTACACACAATCCTCGCAAAAATCCATGCAAGGTTTCTTCAGATTCTTTAGCAAACCCTCCTTACCAAGCAGAACCAGATCCTTCTCTGACATGTGCCCAAGCCGCCTATGTCATAACCGGGTGTGCTCACATGGGTCTCCACCACTTCCTTCAGTTCCAACCGCTGCATCTCCTGTCACCGTCATACCCGAGAGAGTATATAGAATACCGTGACGAACACCCTTCATCACTGTTAGGGAACCTCGAACAACCTTCTTCACTCCGTTCTCTGTAACAATCTTGCAGCCACCGGAGTCCAATGCACCCACGGAGATAAGATTCTTCCGCAAGGCGGGAACGTGCCGCACGTCCGTTAGAGTTCGAACCACTCCATCATGCATCTTGATTTTGATATCACCTAGCCCCACCGTTTTACAAGCATGGTTGTTCCCCATCAATACGGTTCCACCATCTAAACCACTTCCTATTTGGGCACATGTGGTAAGAGCAGCCCGAATCAAGTATCCACTTACCGGAGATATCTTTGTCACCCGTAACAGCATAGCATTCTTTCTCGCTCCCTTCCTCCGATGCGTAACTCGTCTCTTCCTTGCCTTCTCTTCTCTCGGTCTTGTTGTTCTTTTTCCCACCTACTCTCTTGTTAGGACAGTCAACCTTGAAATGCCCTACTTCACCGCATTTGAAGCACGCTCTTCCCGCAAGAGGTCTCGATTTAGATCTAGACTTTCCTCCCTTGCCTTTTCCTCGCTCATTGCTCCTTCCTCTAGCAAACAATCCCTGGGATTGTTCTTTGTTACCACCAGTAATCATGTCACTGGTTGCAATCTTCCGAAGGTCATCCGCTAGAAGCGCCGTTCTAGTCTCATCCATCGTCAAATTGTCTCCCACAAGCATCAATGTTTGCACCAGGTTCTCATAAGACTTCGGCAGAGATAGAAGTAGTAGAAGCGCTTGATCCTCATCTTCTACAGTCACATCGATGTCCTTCAGATCCGATATAATCCTATCGAACTTGTTGATATATTCCCGGATTGATGAGCCCTCCTCCATCTTGCAAGTATACAATTTGGATTTCAAATAGATCCGGTTTGTTAGACTCTTCGTCATGAAGGTGCTTTCTAATTTCGACCACACGTCCGCAGCCGTTTCCTCTTCATCTACCAAGAAAGCTACATCTCTTTCAAGGCAAAGGATAATCGACGCCCGTGCTTCCAGATCCAGCTCCTCCCAATCCTCATCAGACATATCCTTGTGCTTCTTCTCTTTTTCTGCCAAAGCTTTGTGCAATTTCTGCGAAATCAACGTGTTCTTCATCTGCATCCTCCAATAGGAAAAATCATTCTTCCCATTGAATTTTTCAAACTTGTATTTTCCCACTTTAACTGTTTTACTTGTTAACGCCATTTTCCGCTTGTATTAATGAATCCGCTTCTCTCAGGAAATTACCGAGCACCACCTCAAATCAGAAGCTACACCACTCCCAATATGAATAACAGCTCTGATACCAATTGTTGGGCGCAGAGTCACGCCCACCGTCGCGGAAGCGATATCACCTGAGAGAAAGCCCTGGCTTTTGTTGTCACAAAAGCACAAGTCAACCTCTATATTCTTGTTTCTCAAAGGAAACGAGAATAGATAGTGAAATTCTTATTTCTTAAAGGAAACAAGAACCGAAAGTGATATATTTCATCAAAGTGAAATATACACTCTTCCTCTCATCAGCTCTAAGACCGAATATTAAGGGAACCTACAAGCTATAGCCAACACCCAGAAAACAGTAAATACACGAGATTTACGTGGTTCGGCAAACTTGCCTACGTCCACGGGAGGGGTGAGGGGAGATTTTACTATAAGGAGAACACCGACGACTTGTACAATCCACAAGCTCGTCTCAAAGAAAAAAAAAGATCTAATTTTTACCCAAAAGAAATTGACCTCTCTTTTGTAGAATCTCTCTAAATTGACCTCTCTTTTGTAGAATCTCTCTTTTTCTCTCCTTAAAGATCTTTCTTTTCTAGACTCTTGAAAACTCCTCAAGAAACCAGCCTACCATCTGTTTCACCTTACAGCCGGAAAGAAAAAAAAACTTTTCAACCTCTCTACTTTTCCGCAGTCCTTTTCCCGTAGCCTTTTATTCCCTGCCGCTGTTCCCACTATAATTTTTCACCCACATCACAAAACCCTAGGTAAACATGTGTATTTATAAGAAGCGATGTTGGGCCGGTTAAGAATACCCGCTGGCCGCTGCTTGGGTTTGGTTTCATGCACACACGTGATTTGAGATGCCAGCTGGCACACGCACGTTCACACACTGAATAAACACAGTGAAGACAAAGAAAACAACACATAAGGATTTAACGTGGTTCGGTCAGTATGACCTACGTCCACAGGCGAGAACAATAGAGAACTTCACTAATCACAAAAAAAAAGATTACAAAGAGGAGATCACTCTCTAACCAAAGAATCACGCAAAGAAAGAGATTTCTTATTCTATCTCTCTCTTCTCTTTAACTCCTCTCTGTCTCGATGCTTTATCTTCATTTACCCTCACCTTCCCCTTTTATATCTTTTAAAAATTAATAAAAAATTAAACATGGTAGGGAGAACAGGAGCTGGAGTTGCAAAGATTAAAAAAAATGTCACAAGATTAGGCAGCCACCCTTGACTTTATTTAAGTTACTCTTACAAATCTCCACATTGACTTGAATATGAAGATCTTCTCTTTTCTCTTCCTGTCTCGCCAATTGGTATTAGAGCTTGGCTTAGAGTATGTATATTTGCTTATCGTATGTTCTGTAACTGCCATTAAAAATGGATTCTCCACATCGGAAAATAAATAGATTACCATTTACTCTTTAAATGCACTGAATACTATTCACGAATACTGTACTATTCATAAGCACTATCACTATTCATACATACGGTTACTGTTCATAACTACAGTTACTGTTCTAGTGGGCTTTAAGATGTCTTCTGCAAAATACAAAGTGGAGAAATTCGATGGGAGAAACAGCTTCAGTTAATGGAGAGTGAAAATAAGACTTGCCTAGTACAACAAGGACTGTTCAAGGTCTTGTCCGGAAAAGATAAGTTACCAAAATCTATACCCGATGATGAGAAAGAAGAGCTAGAGATGAAGGCGCATAGTGCCATACAACTATGTTTGGCCGATGAGGTCCTGCAGGAGGTTGCCAATGAAGATACCACCGCCGACTTGTGGCTCAAGTTGGAGAGCTTGTACATGACGAAATTTTTAACGAACAAGCTCTACTTGAAGCAACTCCTCTTCACCCTTCGCATGAATAAAGGTATGCGAATTAAATACCACTTAGATAAACTTAATACTATTCTTATGGATTTAAAGAATATTGATGTTACAATCGATGAAGAAGATCAAACCCTTATCTTGTTATGTTCATTACATCCATCCTATGAAAATTTTGTCAATAACATGTTATACGATAGAGATACATTTTCTTTAGAGGATGTCAAATCAGCCTTACATTTAAAAAAGTTAAGACAAAAAGTGTCTGTTGTAAGAGGAGAGGATCAAGCTGAAAGCTTATTCGTTCGTGATCGTCCTGAAAAGGGTGTTAGTGGTAGAGGCAAATCTAGAAATATGTCTAGATCAAAGTCTAGGCCAAGAAAAAATATTGAATGTTATTACTGTTACAAGTATAGGCATATAAAACCTAATTGTCCAACGCTCAAAGCAAAGGATAGTTCGCAATCGAAGTCTGGGGAGGTGAAACCTTCAGTTGTCACTGTAACTGAAGAGTCTTCTAGTACACATGAAGTTCTTTCAGTCAATGTTAATACTTATTCACAAGATGAGTGAGTTCTTGATTCGGGTTGTTCCTACCATATGTGTCCGCATATGGATTGGTTTGTCACATATCAGTCTATCGATGTTAGGAATGTCTTATTGGGAAATAACATGCCTTGCATGACTGTTGGTATCGGATCAATTAAGATTAGAACCATGATGGTATTGTTAGAACACTAAGCAATAACCGACATATACCAGAGTTAAAGAAGAACATCATTTTATTAGGCACCCTTGACTCAAATTGATGAGGACATCCAAGCACGTGCACGTGACTTTCGTCGTGTTTATCAACGTAGGAGACGTCGTATTTCAGCCGTGCGTCAGATCGCAGGGATATAGTTCTGATATTTAGATTTTTTTTATTTTTCAGTTAGTAGTTGATTTCAGATTTGAATTATTGTTAGTTATTTATTTAGTTTGTTATTGGATGAGGTTGAGAGAGATTTGATTGAGATTTCAAAATCTGTAATATTCTCTATATAAACATTGTTGTAATCAGAATTAAGATTATTGAAGATTGAAATAAAAAAGAATAGTTTGCGTTACCTGAATCTGGTGTAAAACCGCACGACCTAGAGGTGTGAAACCCTAGCCGCCGTCTTTGTCCACCCCCTCTACCTCCGAGTAGTTCGTCGCCATCCTCAGTCATACCGAAACCGCCACCGAAAACCCCACCCTCTACATCTGTCGAAGCCTTGTTCGTCCTCCCTCTGAAAAGCAGTCGAAGCTCCGCCTGTATCTCCATCTGAGCCCCGAAACCCTAATCGCCGCCTTCAGCCTCCGCCGCTCGACAACCACCGTCGAGTTTCCCCACCTCCTCCACCTCCGACAGCGCCCCGCCCTCTACCGCGTCCCAAATCTACCCCGTCGTCGCCCTAATTGACGAAGATCGCCGTTGTTCTCATCCTCAGCCACCGAAGGCTGCCGCCGCTCGACGTCGTGCGCTTCTCCTCAGATCGCAGTCGAGCCGAATTTTTGGGTTTGGGCTTTGAACAGACCCGACCCCTTTATATTTGGATCTGGTCTACTTGTTCATACCACTTTATTTCATTAGGTGGTCTATTTTAGTTCAGACTCAATCGGTTCAGTTGGACCAGACCCTGATTCAGACCCAATCTACATTGTTTTGAATTTTGATTCCGCAGTCCGCTGGTGTATGGCTGATCCTGACGCTGAAGACAACGATCTCGTGCTTGATCCAGAGACTGGTATTGTTGATTTGCAACTTTCCCCGTGGTTCGATTACCAGACGTTCGAGAGTGTTCCTGAATACGTCGAATGCGTGACTCATCCGATTGTAGACAGTATGGAGAGCCGTTTGGGAATTAGTTCTTGGCACCGACGTTTTCATCCAGACACGCCGCTTCATCCCAATTACGTAGCTCTCGGAGGAGAACTCCCGCCACTCAGATTCGAGGTTATTACACCGCCTCCAGAGATCCATCACGTCGAACCAGTTCAGCCCGACGAAAGTTTATTTCTCTATCAACCTAATATTTTCGGAACCACTATTACGTGCATGCTGTTATTAATTTTAATATCAAATGCGATTGTGCTGTATTCCGTTTGATTAGTGAGTGAGCGATTCTGTTACTGAGTATATCTGCTGATCTAATATTACGAGTTGAACTGTATTAAAAGAACAAATCATTACATTACTTATCTGAATAATTTTACAAAGATTCAAACTTAGTACATTGTAGTTTTTGCTTAAAAACCATCGGTCGCTTCATTTTATTCTTGAGTTTCCTGCTTAGATCGATCGCTGATTTGGTGAAGCATTGTTATCGCTGATCTTACACCTGCATATACATTGTTTCACATCACAAATGGTTTTAAGTTTTCGCTTGAAGGTGGAGTTTTGAGAGGTTAGTAAAGGCTCTCTTATTGTGATGAAAGGAAAGAAGGTAAATATCATATATATCCTTAAAGACAGTACAGTGACAGGTGCTGCAGCAATGTCATCCTCAGAGGATTCAGATTTAGATACTACACGTTTGTGGCATATATGGTTAGGGCATATGAGTGAGAGAGGACTGAATATGTTGAGCAAACAAGGTCTGTTTTGTGGTCAGAAAACTAGCAAACTAGACTTTTGTGAGCATTGTGTTTTTGACAAACACCCTAGAGTCTCCTTTAGTACCGGTGTTCACAGAACTAAGGGTACTTTAGATTATATCTATTCAGATATTTGGGATCCCTCTCAGGTTCCATCGAAAGGTGGAGCTTATTTTCTGCTAACATTAATTGATGATTATTTCAGAAAAGTTTAGGTTTATCATTTAAAACATAAAAGTGATGTGTTCATAACCTTCAAACAATGGAAGGTTATGATTAAGAAGCAAACAAGAAAGAAAGTGAAGCTCCTCAGAACCGACAATGGGATGAAGTTTTGTTTTGCAAAGTTTGATCAATACTGCAAGAATGAGGGTATTGTCTATCACCGTACAATTTAGCATACGCCACAGCAAAATAAAGTTACAAAAAGGATGAACAGAATACTTTTAGAGAGAGCTCAGTGCATGCTCTCTAATGTCGGTTTGTCAAAAGACTTTTGGACCGAGGCAGTCAATACAGCTTGCTATTTGATAAACAGATTTCCTTCTACAATAATTGATTTTAAGACTCCAGAAGAGGTATGCCCCTGCTGATTACTCTCATTTAAGAGTATTTGGTTGCTTTGCTTATTTTCATGTTAATGATAGTAAACTTGAACCTAGAACAAAGAAAGCTATCTTTCTAATATATATTACTGGGGTGAAGGGATATAGATTATGGTATTCTGATACCAAATCACCTAAGTTTATTATTAGTAGGGATGTTACTTTTGATGAGAAATCCATGCTTCACCTGAGAAAGGATTTTGTTATTGATACCACAGGTACTGAAAATGAGTCTAGTAAGCAGGTGAAGCTAGAGAACTCAGCTTCAAAGAGAATGCTTGAGGACGCTTATGTTGAACCAGTTGATACTGCGGAAGGTTCAACCTTAGATGCTGACACACTGCAAGAGCAATAATATAATATTACCATCGGGAGAATAAAAAGGCAGATCCAATCTCCTCAACGCTATGTAGACATGCTTGCTTTCGTTTTAAGTATAGCAGAATCGATTGAGATTCCAGAGCCTTCTACTTATAAGGAGGCTATTAGTGGCAATGAAGCTGCAAATTAGACTGTTGCGATAACTGAAGAAATAAAGTCTCTTCACAAGAACCAGACATGAGAGTTAGTAAAGTCACCAAGGGGATAGAAAATTACTGGCTGTAAATGGGTATTCAAAAAGAAAGGACGAACTCCAAATACAGATTCTGTAAGGTACAAGACACGCTTGGTAGCTAAAGGTTACAGTCAGACATAAGGTGTAGACTTTAATGAAGTATTCTCTCTAGTTGTAAAATAAGCATCAATTCGCATGCTGCTTGCCATGGTTGCTCATTTTAATTTGGAGCTTAAACAACTTGATGTAAAGACGACTTTTCTACATGACGAGTTTGAGGAGCAGATCTTTATGCATTAGCCAGAGAGGTTCATTGTTGAAGGAAAAGAAGATCATGGATGCATGTTAAAAAAAATCTTTTTATAGTTTGAAACAGTCTCCAAGACAGTGGTATTTGAGATTTAATACTTTCATGTTTGAGCATGGTTACTCCAGGAGTAAATATGATAGTTGCGTTTATCATAAAAAGCTTAATGATGGTTCTTTCATATATATGCTTCTGTATGTTGATGACATGTTGATTGCAGCTAAAGATATGTCAGAAATCAACGAGTTAAAATCTTAACTCAAACATGACATGAGTTTAAGATGAAGAACTTGAGAGCAACAAAGAAGATTTTGGGGATGAAGATCTACAGGAACAAACGAGAAAGAAGTTTATTCCTATCTCAGGAGAAATACATCAAGAAGGTGTTTGAGAGATTTGACATGCTTGATGCTAAGCTTGTGAAAACTCTGCTTGCTGCTCATTTTAATCTTTCAGCAGATTTGTCACCTCAGACTGAGGAGAAGCAGTACATGTATTGTATTCCTTATGCATGCAAGTGCAGTTAAAAGCATTATGTATGCTATGGTCTGCACCCGTCCAGATATTTCACATATAGTCAGTGTTGTGAGTCGGTATATGGATAAGCCTGGAAAGGTCCATTGGCAGGCTGTGAAATGAGTACTCAGATATTTGAGAGGATAAACTAATATTGGTTTGTATTTTAGCAGGAACACAAACTCAGATTACAGAATACTTGGCTATTCTAATTTAAATTATGTGGGTGATTTGGATAAGAAACGATCCTTGACAAATTATATATTCACTCTTTCAGGTGATGCCATTAGTTAGAAGGTGACTCTACAGTCGATAGTTGCTTTGTTTACCACAGAGGCAGACTATATGACAGTGACAGACTCTGAAGTATGGATTCACCCCCGGAGGCCACGAATCCGTGTCCGACTCGAATTGGACACGAATTCATGCGCGACACGTGCACGATACGTGTCGGACACGGGTCAACGGTCAATCCAGGGGGACATGGTCAAGGGAAGGCGGGGACACGGCTAGGATTCACCGAACAAAAAGGAAAAAAAACAGTGAAAGACAAAACCAAAATCCAAACCCAAAACTAAACCCTAAAATTTTCACTCACCTGAGTCTCGACACCGCCACGATAGCTTCGATCTCGTCTTCTCTCTCTCGTTATGATCTCGTCGCTCGTCCTCGTCGCTACTAGGTCAGTCTCTCTCTCGATCTCTTCTTTTCTCTCTCTTTCTATCTCTCTCTCTCTTCGTCTCTTTCGATCTCTAAGTCTCTCTCTGATTCTCTTTCTCTCTCTTTTTCTCTGATGCGGTCTCTCTCTCAATCTCTCCGTCTCTCTATCAGTCTCTGTCTCTCTCCACTTAATTTTTTTTGAAAAGACTAACCTTTTTTTGTTTATGCAGCTTCGTGCTACTGCTGAGCAACTGAGCAAGTCACAGTGCTGCAATCCTATTCTTCATTTGGTTTTTTGTTTTTTTTTAATTTTAGTTTCAGTTTTAGTTTTAATTTCTTAACATATGAATATTTTTTCAATTTCAATTTCAGTTTCTTAACACAAATGAATTATTAACATTACACAAATGAATTATGAATATTAACATTTCAATTTGTTTTGGCAATGATGATGAAGTTTTGTCCATTCCGATTATTTGTTAGTCAATAATTATATTACATTCGCACCTTTGTATTTATCACATAAGTTTACTTCATAGTGTTAGTTGTATGATCTATTACTAAGAGTTAGAATTTATTCTCTTTTTTATATGTCATGACACCAAGTAAAACAAGAACCACATCCTAATTAGAAAATATGAATACAATATGAATATACATATGAAGATTTTCTAATTAGAATATGAAGATTTTCTAATTAGAAAACATGAATACAATATGAATATACATATTTAATGTATGAATTATGGATATTTATTTTGGTAGTTGTGTTGGAAAATTTGATTGATCCTTCATCCTTGCTCGTTGCTACTTAACTCCCAAGTATTATTTGTAAAAAGAAAACAAAATCAGTGAGCAACAACTTATTAATTAGTATAATTAGAAAAAAGAGCTTAAAATAGTAATTAGCATGCTAAATAATAAATTATGAATATGTAAATATTTAATTGTTAATCACTTAATTCTTACTAAAAAAACATATTTCATATTTCAAATGGAAATACATATTTCTTGCATTATAATTTGTGGAAACTTATAAGCTTCTCTATGTTATGCATGCTAATAGTTCATATTATTATCATAAATCTGATGGAGAAAGTTACTCATTTATACTAAATCGAGATTTTTGTATTACGTTTCATATATGTTATGGTTTAATATTTAATTAGTATTTATTACTTATTGTTTATAGCAATAGAAGCAGAAGGTAATTCCGGTGCATAGTCTGTTCAAGATGATCACACTCCTTTGTGGAAGTATGTCATGAAGTTAGAGAAGATGAGTAAAGGAGGGGAGAATTAGCAGTGGATGTGTAGTTACTGTCATGAAGTATTTACATCCTCCTACTCAAGGGTCAATGCTCATCTAATATGGATTAGTGGGCAAGGAATTAAAATATGCAAAGGCGTTAAGCCGCACAATATGAGAGACATGCAAACTGATATAGATCAAGCAGAAGTAAGGCTGAGGGCTTCTATGCCTAGGACAGCGACGCTGTCAGGTTCTTCAACGTCAAGTGCAACATCAGGAAGTCAGAGCATGCCTTCTCGTCCAAGTGAGCCAAAGAGGAGGAGGGGAGCCATCACCGTTGAACAAGCCTTCAATACAGGGGCAAAAGATGAATTTGATTTAATTATTGCAAGGATGTTCTATACTGGTGGGCTATCATTTAATTTGATAAGAAATCCTTATTTCTCCAGAGCTTTTACATATGTCGCAAGCAATCCAATTGCCGGTTACAAGCCTCCGAGTTATAATTCTTTGAGGACCACTCTTTTGCAACGTGAAAAGGCTCATGTAGAGATGTTGTTAGAGCCCATAAGGGGCACATGGAAGCAGGAGGGGATCTCTATGCAGTGATGACTGGGTAGATGCACAGAGGAGACCACTGATAAATTTCATTGCGGTCTCACAAAGCGGACCAATGCCGAGGGAGAGCAGAAGAATAGATATTTCATTGCAGAGAAGCTTGAAGATTGCATTACAGAGGTGGGGCCTCAAAATATGATCCAAGTTATTACTGATAACGTTTCGGCCTGCAAGGTCGTAGGGGCAGTTGTGAAGGGCAAATTTTTTTTTCACACATCTTCTGGACTCAATGTGTTCATACCCTCAATCTAGCCCTTAAGAATATCTGTGCTGTGAAGAATACAGAGGTTAATGCAATTGCTTATGCAGAGTGCAGCTGGATTACAGAGACACCTAATGATGCTTTGATGATTAAGAACTTCATCATGAATCACTCAATGAGGTTGGCTATGTTCAATGAGCATTCGAAGATGAAGATTCTTTCAATTGTTGATACCCGATTTGCTTCATGGATCATCATGCTAAAGAGGTTCACGGTGATCAAGAGAAGCCTCCAAGATATGATTCTTAGCGACCATTGGAGCTTGTATAAAAATGATGATGTGGGAAAAACACAATTTGTTAAGGAGAAAGTGCTTGATGATTTATGGTGGGATAGAGTGGATTATATTATTGCTTTCATTGCTCCTATATATGATATGATTCGGCTCACTGATACTAACAAGCCCAGCTTTCATTTGGTATATGATATGTGAGATACAATGGTTGAGAAGGTGGATGTTGTTATTTATAGATACGAGGGCAAAAGAGAAAATGATCCCTCCTTATTTTATGATATCATACACAAGATCTTGGTGGATAGATAGAATAAGAGCAACACGCCACTTCAGTGCTTGACGCACTCTTTAAATCCAATGTAATAATTTGGATTATTTTATCAATTAATTATTTTTGATGTGATTATTTTTATTAATAATGTCTAATTCAATGTTAAACTTTAATAGATATTATCACGAGATATGGCTCAATAAGAATATCTATCGGCAAGCACCCATCAGGATGAGGAGATCCCTTCGGAATGGTCTAAGTATCTGAGGAGATATTATCCTAATACCGATGAACGGAGGGCAGTTAACTTGGAATATGCTAGATTCTTGGCCACTCTTGACACTTTTAGTGATCCAGATGCTCTTGCTGATAGAGGATTGATGGATCCGAAACCATGGTCGGTGCTCTATGGATCCTCAGCTCCAAATCTGCAAGCATTGGTCTTAAAGCTTCTGGACCAACCCTGCTCATCCTCTTGCTACAAAAGGAATTGGAGTACATATTCATTCACTCTTTGAAGAGGAACAAGATCAAGATGATACCGACAAGGACATAATATCTTGTATATGTGCATAACAACTTTTGTTTGCTTTCTTGGTCATCCCAAGAATATCAAGGAGGAGAATCGAAGCTGTGGGATATTGGTGGAGATGCATTCGACTCATTTTAGGTTGTTGAAATTCTTGATGTCGTCACCATGAAGGCTGTATTCTTTGCTGATGATGAAGGCAATGAAGAAGTCATCGGACTAGCTTCTATTTCATTTTGATGTACTTTTTGTTTACAAACTTGTTATTTTATGATAGAATGAGTATGTACTCCAATTCCTTTTTATTTATAAACTTGTTATTTTGTGATAGAATGAGTATGTACTCCAATTTCTTTTTATTTACAAACTTGTTATTTTGTGATAGATTCATATTTTAGATTGTTAGTTGAATTTTATAAAATTTTTAAAATATAATAATAATTTTTTAAAAAATCCTTGCCGTATCCCCTTATCCTATTTTTTTGGATTTTACTGTATCCCGTATCCATGTCCGTATCGTATATGTATCCCGTATCCGTGCATCATAGGTGACAGAAGCAATGAAAGAAGCCATTTGGTTGAGAGGTTTGGTTAAAGATCTCGACTTACACCAAGGTGTTATTGCGATCTTTTGTGACAGCCAGAGTGCTATACATTTGACAAAGCATCAGATGTGTCATGAAAGAACCAAACATATAGATGTCAGGTATCATTTTATCAGAGAAATTAAAGTCATCAAGGTTGAGAAAATTGATATTATAGATAATCCAGCAGATATGATGACGAAGCCCGTACCTTCGTGCAAGATCGAGCATTGCCTCGAATTGCTTGGAGTTCGACAAAGCGGAGGTTAAGCCCGTAAAGGGCTTCTGGCGAGACAACAAGAGTAAAGAGAAGATCTTCATATTCAAGTCAATGTGGAGATTTGTGAGAGTGATTTGAATAAAGTCAAAGGTGGCTGTCTAATCTTGCGACTGCCTAATCTTGTGGTATTTTTTTAATCTTTGCAACTCTAGCTCCTGTTCCACCTACCATGATTAATTTTTTATTAATTTTTAAAAGTTATAAAAGGGGGATGTGAGGGTGAATGAAGATAAAGCATCGAGACAGAGAGGAGTTAGAGAGAAGAGAGAGAGAAAGAAAGAGAAATCTCTTTCTTTGTGTGATTCTTTGGTTAGAGAGTGATATTGATGTGAAACGGGGTAGGGGGCCTATCGGAATCAGCAATTTAATTTGAAATAACGCACCGTTCCGCCAAAATTCATGATCTTCGGTAGGAAATGAAATTCAAAACAATTAACGTGACAGATGAATTTTTAACAAGATTTGCATCGATAATTATGAATAATTCCAATCTCGATCAATTTAATTGCAGTATTTATTATCATTGCGCAGGTTCAAAATTAATATCGAGAGTACAACAGTCACATGTCCGGTTACTCTCCACTCGCATGTATAATTTAAACAGTGAATATATGATAAGAGTTTAGAGGTAAATTATTCATGCAATTAGCGAATGAAGTGAGATTAACAGAGAGATAATAGAACGAAATTATACCATCGTCGTACTGAATCAAGTATGAAACACCACCGGTGTCCGATCTGTTCACACAAAACCAGATCTAAAGATCCTCTTCTTGGTGTCTTTTCTTCGATCTGAGGAAAGGAAGGACGAATCGACACTGGAGGATGAAGAATGGCGGCGGGCTGTTAGGAGGTAGGTGAGGACGGCGGTGGGCTGTCCGGTGAGGTGACTGATGGCGGCGGACGACGACAACAACGGCGTCGGGATGAAGTCAGTGGCGGCGTCGGGTGTTCGAGGTGGAGGGGAGCAGGGCTCTCGACGGCCTGTTCGAGGCAGAGGAGATCTGGGATCTCTGCGAGTGGATCGTAACTCGAGTTTGGCTCGGATCTGTTGGAGACTGAGCCAGTGTTCAGGACGGTTTCTTTGTTTGTTTTTTTTTTATAAAATGGACGGCTGTGATGAGTTTGGGGATTGGATGGGTGGGTAGGATAGTGTAGTAACTTGGGTAGAGAACTAGGGTTTCACACTCCTAGTTTTAATATCTGGGTTTCACACACCAAATACGAAGAGGAGAATTTTCATTCAGAAAACTCACATGTTTTTTTTTCTCAATAATTCAACATCCTCCATTCTGATTACAACCATGCTTTTATAAAGCAATTACAAAATTTGAAATCTCTCAGAATTAATCAGATCCCTTAAATCACTCAACTACCAAATTTAATCAAAATTCAAATTTCAAAAATTCAAAATTCGAAATTAAAAATCCTACCAAAAAATAGAAAATCCCTCAAATTTCTCATAATTAACTAAATTAAGATTTGGTCAATCTTGCCAAATCTTCCTTATTCAAAACTAAGCAATTATAAAAAATTATCCTCATCATTCTCCCCGGGTGGGAGAAAACTCGACTCCGTCGAGTTGGCTGCAGAAACTTGTCATCTTCAATATAGTATGCCTGCATCTTAATCTGCCGTCAGCTATTTTCCTGCATCTCAAATTATTAGCTAGATTGCATCATAAATTCACCATCTAAAATATTATTAAAATTCACTGCAGATTGGGTGAATATATGGAGTGGGGTAAAGTGAAAGAGCTCTCAGAAATGATAGGCTAGGGTCAGGCTTATATCAGTGGACTGTCAATAAACATTGTGAACTGTTTAATCAATCAATATTGAAAATAGAACCATGATCAAATTGATAATATAAATATTGCCATTAATTATTTCATGAATTGGAAAAGTTCATAAATATCATATCAAATCTTAAACGGCTTTAAGGAACCGTTTTGGACAAGTCCAAACCATCTAAATTATCAGCATTAACAGTTTTAAATCATATCCTGACTCCATATCATACATTTCAGTTGACAATGTATTTATTCAAGTTAGATCACTGATTCCCCAATATATGATCAATGCAATTCAAACAAAATGATGCAAATTAACTCAAATGAATATGTATGATATGCAGACTCGAACAATATGATCACAAGCAGATGCAAACTCAACGAAGTGCCTAAAATGCATGACGTCCTCTATCAAATGGAATAATTAGGCGTTTCTTCGCTAATATGAATAAAAAAATTCTGTTCTAGCAGTGATAGTGATGAACATGCAAACAAGGGCGTGAAGGAGGAGTGTTCTTGTGCGCTTAATATGAGAGAGAAAGGATATAAAAACACTTGAGCTCAAACTTGTGTCCCTAATCACTATATATTCCCAAAATGGATTAGTGTATGTGTGAGTGACTGTCGGGACAATGCATGGGGGTTTGACATTTGACATGGTAGTTATTTTATTATGCTCAATTTGGGATTCAACTTCCATACAGATATTTGAGTGAATCACTTTAGGACCCACATCAGAAACGTGTTGGGGTTCATGCTGGTCCGGGTGAATTTCGTGGGGAGCGTCAACAAAGTTTTCAGACACTGGAGTGAGTTCAGGAAGAGTTGGAGTTTTAATTTCAGGAACAACTATAGAGACAATATCAGTAAACTCCGTGATCAGAGGGGTAACTTGGAGAGTAATCGGAGGGCTGTCATTGCACGAAATTTCAGTCAACTCTATATTTGTTCGGTGTGGATTCTCAGTGTTCAAAGCATTACACTAAATTTGGAACTCTTTAAATCGAGTAACATAATCCCTAGTGGATTTATTACTTTGTGTAAATGGGTTCTGGTTGTCGAGAAGGCGATCGTGGTAAGAGAAATGTATGTACTTCTCTTTGAGCGTATCTTTCATACCCGCCCATGTGTTGATGGGGGCCATTTGGCGAGCTACTCTCGTCATTTGCAAGTTATCCCAGTATTGGCTAGCCTGGCAAGTCAGCTTCATTTCCGCAAATTTGACTCTTCTCTCTTCAGAAAGTGGATACCAGTTGAAGTAATCGTCCACTTGTCGGATCCATTCCAAAAAAATTTTAGGTTCCGATCGACCATCGAAAGTAGGAACGTCCAGCTTAATGCTCTTCAGGTATCGTTCGTCAAGATCTTGAGCATTACGTCTTTGGTAGGTTCTGATTGGAACGTGCTCTTCGTTGTGTTCGTTGTTTTGCGTCCCACGTATTTCTAACCTCTGCAATCTTTCATGCAATCTGTCATGATCTTCTTGTTGAGATTGACGAACTTCGTTCACGGCTTGGGTTAAAGCGTTGAGTTGACTCATGAGGTTAGCTATGGGGAACGCGTTGGAATCCATTCTAGAATTGTCCGACTCGCTAGACTCTCCTAATAAGTAAGTTTGACCACTACGGAGTGGCATGCACTAATCACGCCAACAAGCTAAATGATGATTTTTTTTGTTGAAAAAAATGCGATTGTAGACAGAAAATAAATGCAAGCTAAATATGATGCAAATTTCCTACATAACCGTGCTCTGATACCAAATTGATGTGAAACGGGGTAGGGGGTCTATCGGAATCAGCAATTTAATTTGAAATAACGCACCGTTTCGCTAAAATTCATGATCTTCGGTAGGAAATGAAATTCAAAACAATTAACGTGACAGATGGATTTTTAACAAGATTTGCATCGATAATTATGAATAATTCCAATCTCGATCAATTTAATTGCAGTATTTATTATCATTGCGCAGGTTCAAAATTAATATCGAGAGTACAACAGTCACATGTCCGGTTACTCTCCACTCGCCTGTATAATTTAAACAGTGAATATATGATAAGAGTTTAGAGGTAAATTATTCATGCAATTAGCTAATGAGTGAGATTAACAGAAAGATAATAGAACGAAATTATACCATCGTCGTACTGAATCAAGTATGAAACACCACCGGTGTCCGATCTGTTCACACAAAACCAGATCTAAAGATCCTCTTCTTGGTGTCTTTTCTTCGATCTGAGGAAAGGAAGGACGAATCGACACTGGAGGATGAAGAATGGCGGCGGGCTGTTAGGAGGTAGGTGAGGACGGCGGTGGGCTGTCCGGTGAGGTGACTGATGGCGGCGGACGACGACAACAACGGCGTCGGGATGAAGTCAGTGGCGGCGTCGGGTGTTCGAGGTGGAGGGGAGCAGGGCTCTCGACGGCCTGTTCGAGGCAGAGGAGATCTGGGATCTCTGCGAGTGGATCGTAACTCGAGTTTGGCTCGGATCTGTTGGAGACTGAGCCAGTGTTCAGGACGTTGGATGGGTGGGTAGGATAGTGTAGTAACTTGGGTAGAGAACTAGGGTTTCACACTCCTAGTTTTAATATCTGGGTTTCACACACCAAATACGAAGAGGAGAATTTTCATTCAGAAAACTCACATGTTTTTTTTTCTCAATAATTCAACATCCTCATTCTGATTACAATCATGCTTTTATAAAGCAATTACAAAATTTGAAATCTCTCAGAATCAATCAGATCCCTTAAATCACTCAACTACCAAATTTAATCAAAATTCAAATTTCAAAAATTCAAAAATCGAAATTAAAAATCCTACCAAAAAATAGAAAATCCCTCAAATTTCTCATAATTAACTAAATTAAGATTTGGTCAATCTTGCCAAATCTTCCTTATTCAAAACTAAGCAATTATAAAAAATTATCCTCATCAGATATCCTCTTTGTTATCTTTTCTTTTGTGATTAGTGAAGTTCTCTGCTGGTCTCGCTCGTGGACGTAGGTCATACTGGCCGAACCACGTTAAAAATTATTATGTGCTGTTCTCTCTGTCTCTACTGTGTTTATTCAGTGATTACCACTTTTGTATAGACATTTCTGTGTCTGTGAAGCCCCTTGCTGCAACAAATAGTTTGTTGCTGTTCTTTTACTATAGTTTGGTTTTATCACTCTAAAATTTAAATTATTTAAAATTTGCTAGGATGTTCACAGAGCAAGTCAGATTCATTAGTCACTCACAAACCTTCGTTACTGTCCGCCAGCAATCCCACAGTTGCATTTTTTTGGGTTGTGTGTGTGTTTGGTGTAGGGTTTATCATCCCTCTATGCTGTCAAAAAGAGGGTGGCCCTTCCCAAATAAGTTTTTTTTCACCCTGCTCCTAAGGAGCTTTGTTGGGACCTAAATGTGGATCTATATAATCTGTCTTTAGTCTAACACTTCATTATACGGATAAAGAATATCAAGGATCCTAACGAAAATTGCCTACCTCTTATTGCAATACTCAGAAGCCAATAATTTGCATTTGTTAGGATATTCATGAGTGAGTAGTTGGCATGCCATGGCAGGCGGAACCAGGGAGTTTGTCAACATATGGTGGAAGATCCCAATGAAACATCTTAGATTATTATGTGCAACATTTTAAAAAACAGAATCGGAACTGTTGAAGTTCTTGGCATTTAGATCGAGAAGAATGATGAACTTAATCGAATGCCCAGGTGCACCATATAGTTTCAGAGGTGGGAACTAACTTTATCTGTATGCTCGGATGATAACAAAAGTGCCATTATCGTGTAATTTACTTATGCCCTCATGTTGTTTGTTTCTTACCTTCAGCAACTATCAATTTAACTGGGCAATATAATTTCTGATGATACTTACATTTAAATCAGTTCTGTAGGGTAAATGAGCTATTATATTTTTCCTTAAAATTTCATTGTAGGATTTATTTTTCTTGATTACTGTATGTAGGATTGATGACTATGAGTTTATACCGGAACAATCCATGTTCAATCCATGTTTAAACTCCTTGGTATCAGACTGTACCACGGATGGATAGTAGATCCTCAGGTATATCAATTTATTGCAGCTTTATTGACTTTTCTTATTAATCAGTTAAGCACAATTCTTCAATCTCTTATTATACTATTTGACATGGTGCTTATTTCTTGATGCTTCATATCTCTTGTTATGCTACGTGCATTCCCTTTCTCTTTTGTTGTTCTTCCGTGGAATATTCATTCATTTTGTTGCTATTAATTTAGATGTCCTAGAAGCAGAAGATGGAATTGAATAAGACAATTGTATCTAGATCTCTCGATCTTCAACTTGGTATTTGAAAATGAATTTTGGATTTACTTTAATTTACTTTGTGAGTTCGCTCTAGTGAGACTTACTTATAAATTGTTACCTTTTGGAGTTTGGCAGTGTTGTTTCATGTTTGCTATCTGTACCTAAGAGTCATCATATTGGACCTTGATGGACTTGTCAACAGACTTAAATATATGTATTTAGCTACTTATCAGAAAAAGGATCTCACAGTTATTTTTTTTAAATATTAGTTTTAAGTTCTATGTTGTAACTTTGAATCTTGAGTGGAATTTGGCATCAATTCATTACGCGACTGGTAACATTTTCCCAATATCTCCAAGGAACCTTCTCAAAGATGGAGTTGTGCTTCATTTACGAATTCCATTTTGATGAAAAAGCCTCGATGACGAAGTTGAGGATAGGTGGATTATGGAAGTAGTTTTTTCCCCTACCTAGTTTAAGTTCACCCAGGTCTTTCTTCACTATCCAAAATGAATGACAAGCGTTAATATACGTAGTTTTATAAAAAAAATTTCACAATGTAAGTTTTTCAAGAAAGATGGTCTCTCCCAGCTTGAATCCTTGGGACACATTGGGGCTCAACATTCTAATGATCCCATCAATGCACATACTTTCTTTTGGTGCACTTTAGTTTGGAGATAATTCACATTGAGGCTCTTGCAAACCTTGAGTAATCTTATTCTTTCCCTTCCTTCCTCCCTGCGTCCCTCCCTCCCTCAACGCACAAACTCTATTCTGGTGCACATTAGTTTGGAGATAATTCACATTGAGGCTCTTGCAAACCATGAGTAATCTTATTCTTTTCCTCTCTCCCTCCCTCCCTCCCATCCAAAATAAGTGTAGAAACAATGTGTCTCCTGCAAACTGTGAGTAATCTTTTTCTTTCCCTCATCCAAAATCAGTGTGCGAATAGAATTCAGACTGGTTAGGCACAATTCTTTTCATGGTAAAGAAAGGAAAACTGTCATCTGTTATCTTCATGGGGATGTCAAAACCAGTGCAGATCATTAATGTCAAGTCCAGGTGATCTTTACAATTGGGATTCTAATCCTTTGTCTATAAGAACTTGGATGCAGCTAACCTTTTTCTTCATCCTAAAATTTGACAGGAAAAGGTTCAGTTGGTTTCGTTTCTTTTTATTATACTAGTCCTGGTTCCCTATGAATACTTAAGTCTTATTAGACCTTACATTCTCATATTTCTAGCCTTTCTAGATCTCAAGGTAACATTTTTTTTTTCATTGGCCAAGTATCAAGTTGGTATATTGGAGCTCATTTGGATCAGGCCCAATTAACTTAACTATGAATGATTGAGTCAGACCAGCCCATTTACTTAAATATTTGGAAGTGAAGGTACAAAGTGAATGATTAACAGGACAAGTTGGTTTGATCAACAGAATCACATCTTCTCTAATATATCTTATTCGGATTGAACTGCTTTTTGTTTTGTTTGATGGTTAACCTTCACCTTGTTTACAGGATATTCATGCTGCAGCTATTATTGGGTCAAAAGTTTTCCAGTGCTTTGAGCAGGGTTATTGCTTCCATCAAATCAAGGAAAGCTAAGAGAGAAAGTACTCCTGTGGAAGATTCTCAAGTTTTTCCTGTAACAAATGAAACAACTGCATCATCAAATCTTCCAGTAGGTGAAAGAAGAGGTGACATAGAAGAAGCAGAGGCACTAGCAAGAAGCCAAGAACACTGTTGGTCTCAGAAAACGAAGAACATACTTTAGCTGATGATAATTCTGATAAAATTACATGCTCCAGAAGTTCCAGTATGGGAGATGAATCTGAAAAACTTCAGCAGCCAATATCTGTTTGAACACCTAAATGCAAATCCATTAGTAGTAGAAATGATAGTGATCCATCAGACATAAGGAGCTCAAACCTAAAGATAGAAGCTCCATTTCCCCAGGAGAAGGCTGCAAAATTTATCCTGGATACCAAACATGTGAAGATCGGGAGTCAGACTATGAAGAGGAGGATTTTCTTCCTGAACTTGGAGAAGAGCAAGAATGCACTCCTTGTCCTTCCATAACTTCAATGGAGAACCTTTCATATTTTCTTCAAGTTTCTACCTGTTTTTCTCAATCTTAGATTTCTATTCTGGTCATCTGATGCATAACTTCCTGGACAGTTTCCCTTGCCAACTGACAGATCATGGGTACATCAATCTTTTCTAATATATTTTTATATCCTCAGGTTGTGGAAATTTATGTTTCTATCTTTGTTTATTTTGGCAGTCTATATCACCTTATAGAAGGTCTGAAAGAGCAAGAGCTTTGCATTTTCTTCCGCAATGATCATTTTAGTATGTTGTTTAAGGTCCAGCAAGTTCATGTTCCATTTGTCTTTCTTTAGTTATTGTATCAACAAATTAATATGTACATAAAGCATCATAATTGAATTGACAAACTTCACACTTCTTTTGCAGAACAATGGGAAGCTCTATTTGCTCGAAGCTTCTGAGTCACATAAACCATGAGAATTTGGTCTGGAAGGAGTTAACTGTGGTACGTTTTACCTCTGAAATATTCTTCTTATGAGATCAGTCATGACATCCTCTCTATCTATTTCTGTAACTGGGACGCAGATTTAGAGCAAAAGTTGTCTATTCTTCTCAATTTGGTGACATCTATTGTTTACACAGGAATTAACTATGTTACAGGAAAATATCATGACTTCTTTTTCCTTAAAAAAATATCAGTGTACACGTGATCCGGTGTTTGTGAATGGAACCTTTAAAGAATTTAAGGCTGATAAAAAGATAATCGGTGGAATAAAGAACAGGTCTTTGTAAGTATTTAAAAATATGAGGAACCAGTGAAGTTCCCTCCCAGTAGTATGCTATGCTTAAACAGTACGAACGCATTATGGTTTTTCAAAACTTATTTATTTCATTATATCAGGGCCTGATTACCCAGAAAGATTCAAAATCAGCTGACTCAACTCTAGAGTATGTTCTTATACTTGATTTAGTTGAATATGTCTATCTGTATTCCTCATGCCAATTGTTTGCGGGAAAAATTATAAGAAAATTGAGAAATAAATTTGTATTAATCTTCCTAACTGACTTAGGAAAAGAATGAATACCATCTCTACAAGTAACTTCTCTCTAACTGACTTAGAAAAAAAATTATAATTTTTTATCGGTTTTCCGATTTACAAAAGAGAGGACGGATCCCCCTATTTGTTTAAGGCTGGGTTCTTCTTGGTGACGATGAGAGTTTGATTCTTATATCCCGTTGACGATCTGAACGTCTTGTTTCGTGGAACTTTGTCTACTCTTCTTGACTTAACGTCGGGAAGAACTTGTCAGGCAAGTTTAGAACTCGAACTTTGTCTACTCTTCTTGACTTAACGTCGGGAAGAACTTGTCAGGCAAGTTTAGAACTCTAAACGAGTTTAAGAACTCACTCTTCTTGACTTAACGTCGGGAAGAACTTGTCAGGCAAGTTTAGAACTCTAAACGAGTTTAAGAACTCAGTTAATTTTAGAAAGAAAATTTAATTATTTTTCAACCGAAATAAGCTAAACAACTAATTTTAAAGTTCTTCAACCGAAAATGGTTCAAAAAAGCCAAGCCAAATGATCTCCAAAGCTTCAACAAAAGCCAACCATCCAAGATGATTCAAAAGGATTTGTATTCAGCTAAATTCTTAGCTATTTATAGAGATCTAGGGGTATAACTGACTCCGTAAATCTCTCCATAATGGGGGCTTAATGCCCTAATTATGTGGAAAACGATTTTGAACCATTCAAATTACCATTGAAACGGTCAAACGCGAGATTCACACTCTGGAGCGAGCCTCGCGTTCAGCTTTGTGAAACGCATAGGTGATCCTCGCGTTTTGGAGTTAAAACACGGGGATGACCCTCGCGTTTTGGAATTGGAACGCGGGGGTGACTCGTGTTTTGGAATTAGAACGTGGGGGAGGACCCTTGCGTTTTGGAGTTGAAGAGATCGTTAATTGTAATCTTTTTTTCAAGTTTTACAAAGATCGTCATTTTATAATTTTTGCATTTGGCTTTTTGAAGTATGAGAGTTATCAAATTGTTACTTTCGTCTGTTGTCGTGAAAGTCATCAGTTTGTAACTTTCATCGTTAGCGTTTTGTGAGGATCAACTATCTACAATATTTTTTTGACAGCCTACAGAATGCCCTCTAAAGTTTTCGAAAGTTCGCGGTTAACTGGAACGAATTTTCAAAATACCTTGGATCTTGATTTAGTTTGATTTTGGAACAATGTACTGTTGATTCCTTGTCATAAAGGAGTTGCTCACTGCATCCGTCTCGAAAGCATCATGAATTTGGTTGTAGAGATTTGACATGCAAGACCCGAGTTCTACTTTTGCAAATGCTAGAGTTGCGTCTGATCTTTGGAATGCGAGGGTGCGAACCACGCGTTTTGCTTTTGAAACGCGAGGGTGACCCACACGTTTTGTTTTTTTGAAACTCGGAGGTGACCTTCGCGTTTTGATATTGGAACGCGAGGTGACATTCGTGTTTTGAATTTGGAACGCGGGATGACCCTCACGTTTTGACAATGAACATTTGTCATTCTGTTGAAAAGAATTAACAAGTTCATGGGGGGTTTAACTGTTAGAGGTATAGTGTTAACATAATAGTAATTTGTGGACCTATCATCCTATTTGGAAGGATTGATAAGTTGATTTTATCATCAGAGGTCTAATATTAACTTGATGATAGTTTGTACTTTTGATTTGAACAAGATTTTTGTGGATTTATCACTTTATTGAAGAGAGTTGATAAGTTAATTTTATCATCAGAGGTGTAGTGTTAACTTGATGATATTTTGTACTTATGTTTTGAACAAGATTTTTGTCGAATTATCACTCTATTGAAGAGAGTTGATAAGTTAATTTTATCATCTAGGTGTAATATTAACTTGACTTTTGTACTTGTGATTTGAACAATATTTTTTGAGGACTTATCACTCTATTGAAGAGAGTTGATAAGTTGATTTCATCATTAGTGGTGTAGTATTAATTTGAAATTTTTAAATTTGTGATTTGAATAAGATTTTTGAGGACTTATCACTCTATTGAAGAGAGTTGGTAAGTTAATTTTATCATCAGAGATGTAAGGTTAACTTTATGAATACTTGTATTAGAATCTTGATTCAAATTCCTTAGGGACATGTGGAAATTTTGACTGCCAGATGTGTATTGTTAACTTGATAGGATTATGTTACGATTTGAGCAACTTTGTAGACTTATCATCCTATTGAAGAGAATTGATAAGTTGATTTTATCATTAGAGGTGTATTAACTTGACGGGACTGTGTTATGATTTGAGTAACTTTGTGAACTTATCAACCTATTAAAAAGGATTGATAAGTTGATTTTTCCATCAGAGGTACATTATTAACTTGACGAGATTGCTTGAGCAACTTTGTAGACTTATCATCCTATTAAAAAGGATTGATAAGTTGATTTTATCATTAGAGGTGTCTTGTTAACTTGACGGGATTGTGTTGCGATTTGAGTAACTTTATAGACTTATCATCCTATTGAAGAGGATTGATAAGTTAAATTTGCCATCAGAGGTGTATTGTTAACTTGACGGGATTGTGTTGTGATTTGAGCAACTTTGTGGATTTATCATCCTATTGAAGAGGATTGATAAGTTGATTTAGTTTAAAAAAGTTTGCTATATCAAGAATGAGACAAGCTGAATTTGAACTCTGTGAGGATGTTAATCATCAGAAGTGTAATGTTAACTCGACAATATTTTGGCTAGGGATGGTTTTGTGAGTTTTATAGTTGACAAAGGTGTTTTGTTAAACATGTCAACTTTTGTGGTTTTATCATCTTGTTGGAAAGATTAAGTTGATTTTGGTGGTGATGCACGCTGAAGTGCTTATACTATCAGTGACATTTTGTTAACTCGATAGTATTGACTTACTTTCTTTCGAAGAAGATTAATAATTCAAATTACTCTTTGAGAGATTTTTATTGTCAGAGGTGTATTGTTAACCTGACAATTTTGAGAATTTATTATTCTGTTTGGGAAATAACAAATAATCAACCCCCAGTCTTGACTAGGACTCTGCATGGGAGAAAAAAATAGGTCTCATGATTTTTATAGGTAATATTTTTTTAAAAAAATTCCGTTAATTAGCATCATGAGCCCATCGCCTTTCTGATTAATGAGACGATAAACTGTATTCGAATAGACTGACTCTACTACGAAGGGTATTTCCCATTTGGGATTGAATTTTTCTTTTATCTTATGTGTCAGGATCATAGGTCATCTGACTGCTAAGACGAGATCGTCTTTCTTGAAGATCCTTTCTTTGACCTTTTTGTTGTAGGCTTTTGAGATTCGAGCTTGGTATAACTCGATCTGTTGTTAGGTTTGACGCCGCTTATTGTCTAACGCTTTCAGTTCTTAGAGACATAGTCGATGTTATTCTTTATTGGTCATCCTAGTTGCAAAAGCAACTCTTAGAGATGAGATCTGAATTTGTAATGGTAACACGGCTTCACAGCCGTAAACCAAAGAAAAGAGAGTAGCTTCTTTGGGATCGTCGGGAAGTATGCCGTACAAGACATAATCGACGAATGAGAATCGCAAATCCCTTGGTTCGAGACCTGCAGAAGTTTTGCAGACGATCTTTGCTGTTGCCTCTTCTACATAGTCTTCTAGAGGAAACTTGAGGTGATATAAGTCACAACTTGAAACGAATATCTTTGTTTCTGCTTTTGGTGATAATGTTGCCAACGAAGCTAAAGCATTTGCATATGCATTTTGTTGGTGCGGAACGTATCCGATAAAGAAGCCTTCAGACTTTTGGGCTAACTTTAATGCCGCAAAGTGGTATGGGAGCAAATCCTCATTGCACACTTTATATTCTTTTCGGACTTGATTTACGATGAGTTGAGAATCACCATAGGCCTCGAGATGTCGGATGTTGATTTTCTTGGCCAATTGCATTATTGGTGCATGACTCAGTTAAGGAGAATCCTTTTAGAATCACGAATCCAGTTAGGGATACAAGTACAACCCCCACTTCAGAACGATGATGTGCTCGCATGATGTCGAACATCATTTTTAGCTTTGACCCTACTTACTTTCTTCTTCAGCTTTGATCCCGTCAACGAAGCTAAAGCATTTGCATATGCATTTTGTTGGTGCGGAACGTATCCGATAAAGAAGCCTTCAGACTTTTGGGCTAACTTTAATGCCGCAAAGTGGTATGGGAGCAAATCCTCATTGCACACTTTATATTCTCTTCGGACTTGATTTACGATGAGTTGAGAATCACCATAGGCCTCGAGATGTCGGATGTTGATTTTCTTGGCCAATTGCATTATTGGTGCATGACTCAGTTAAGGAGAATCCTTTTAGAATCACGAATCCAGTTAGGGATACAAGTACAACCCCCACTTCAGAACGATGATGTGCTCGCATGATGTCGAACATCATTTTTAGCTTTGACCCTACTTACTTTCTTCTTCAGCTTTGATCCCGTCAACAATTTATTGAGCTTGTTCACCTTTGGGAGACTAGTTTTCTCCAGGAACGACACTCTGCAACTCCCTTTTGGGCTAGGAGTTTGGTATGTAAGTTGTGTCGACAGGTTTTCACCAGGGTAGCCTGTGTCATACCTGTCAAACACCGAAGAGCCATGCTTCGAAACCTCTCAACAAAGGCTTTGATGGGCTCTTCCTTCTTCTGCTTAGTGGTAAGAAGGGTAGAGATAGAGACTTCTGTATCGTCTTCAAAGAATTTTGACAAGAAGAATCTCTCTAGATCTGTCCACTTCTAGATACATCCCGTAAGTAGTTTCATGAACCATTCAAAGGTAACCCTCTTAAGGGTGCCAATGAACAACCGAGTCAGTACATTATTATTTGATATCACATTCCGAGCCCGTGACTTAAAATAGTAGATATGTTTGTTTGGTGATCCCGTATCATCAAAAGCTTGTAGAGTTAGACTTTAAATTTTGGAGGATAATGGGTTATATCACATTCGGCTGGATAGGGTTTAATAACTCCCTCATCTTGGAGCTCGCTTCTATTGGCAATGGTATTGAAACGAGTTTTCAGTTCTTCCATTTTAGCCGACTGAGGATTCTGCTTATTCTCGGTCTTTTTTCCATCTTCAGAGGAAGATTCTATGTGGTGAACTTCTTAATTAGAAGTCTCGATCACTTTTTCCTTCCCCTTTGATGAAGATGATCTTGCTCTTCAGGAAGATTCATGCCGAGACGACGAGTCTACTTTTTGGGACTTGGCCTTGTCCGTAATAATTTGGGCCATCAAGATTCGAAGTTCATTGATAGTCTCTTGATGTGATTTGAGCATGGTTTACTGCTCATTGTGTCTCTTCATGAGATCTTTAGAGTTTCCCGCCATATAAACGGAGCTCTTATGTTCTACGAAAGAACTAGATAATTGAGACTCTGCGATGGCTAAATGTTCATCATCAGAGTTAGTTCCTTTAGTCAATCTCTGATAATTGACAGAGGGGTATAACTCTCTTTCGAGTTCAAGTGTGTTGATAGATTCCATCGGACTCACTCGGGATCTCTTTCAAGCCTGGGGACCGATCCGTCTCTGACTCATCAGAGCTAGTGATTGATGATCTTCCTATACTCACCATGTTAGAAGCGACTCCAAAGTACTCTTCTTCCAAAGTCGTCTGCTTGTGGGAACGTCTTCGTTTGTAAGGGTTTGGCAAGGCGACGTTCGTCAGTCGGCTGAATACTGATGCCTAGTTACAGGTGCACAACATCGACATTCTGAGAGGACTACAGAGATAAGTCGTTCACATTGGGAGGTGGAAGTGACTTGTTGGACAATTCCGTCTCTTGATAGGAACTCTCTCAAGTCTATTGCAGAGACTCGAGATGAGTTACTCACAGTTCGTGAGATTTTTTTGTACCCTCGGTCTTTGGCTGGACGGGATTGGTTCTTGATGGGCATGGATTTGAAGTCCATGTTGGCCATCCTGAATGCGACTTAACACATCGCGTTTAGTATTAATGACGCAAGACTCTCGTTTTAATAATGAAAAGTGGGGGTTGCGTTTAGGTAACTGAACGTGAAGGTCGCGTTTGACACTTGGAATGCGAAGTTCGCGTTGAACAATTGAAACGTGAGGGTCGTGTTGAGGAATAAGAACGCGAAGGTCGCGTTGAGGAGTAAGAATGCGAGGGTCGCGTTTGAGAGCGGGGACGCGAGGGTCGCGTTTTGTCTGAGCAACACAAAGCTGAGGTTCACGTTCAATGCGGACTTGAGGTCCGCGTTTTGGCTGTGGAACGTGTCATTGAGGGTCGCGTTCAGCCTGGCTTTCGCGAGGCTCATGTTTGAGCACATAAACGCGAGACTCGCGTTCTACTGTAGAAACGCGAAGCTCAGGGTCGTGTTGAGGCTCACAAACGCGAAGTTCACGTTGGTTGGTTGATCTGCTTTCTCTAAGCTATGCTAGTCGTAGGGATCTCCTCCTATGTCGAGCAGCGTTCTTCCTCGCCTGTTTTGAGGTTTTTACAGTGATGTCACCATATGTATTGATCAGGTTAGTCGAAGCAATAGACCTTTTATGATCCAATACTTTTTGTTTAGGCACGGGTGTAGGTCACTAACTCGGTTGACGAGTATAGTTGAAACCAGGTCTTCTCCTTCTAAGGAAGGACTATATGAACAGTATGATCCAAAGGAGAAACGCTCCTTTGGTGAGTCAACAGTATGAAGAACCTTAGTCTCTTTGGAGATTTTACGGATCTTGCTCATAGCTTTGGGGCTAAGGGATTTGGAGGAGGAAAAACTCCTCATACTTGGTCAAACTCAATGGTCAGAGTTTTGACAGTAGTTCTCATGAGTTTGGTATCAGATTGTGTCACCACCTCTTCATCGGTGAAAAAGCTAGTCCCTAACAGAGTCGTTATCTTTTATTTGTGGGAAAAATTATAAGAAAATTAAGAAAAAAATTTGTTTTAATCTCTCTAACTGACTTAGAAAAAGAATGAATACAATCTCTCCAAATAACTTCTCTCTAACCGACTAAAAAAGAAATTATAATTTTTTATCGGTTTCCTGATTTATAAAAGAGAGAAGGATGGATCCCCTTCTTTGTTTAAGGTTGTGTTCTTCTTGGTGACGATGAGAGTTTGATTCTTGTATCCCGTTAACGATCCAAACGTCTCACTTCATGAAATTTTGTCTACTCTTCTTGACTTAACATCAGGAAGAACTTGCCAGACAAGTTTAGAACTCTAAACGAGTTTAAGAACTCTGTGAAAGAGTTAATTTCAGAAAAGAAATTTAATTCTTTTTCAACTGAAATAAGGTAAACAACTGATTTCAAAGTTCTTCAACCGAAAATAGTTTAAAAAAGTCAAGCCAAATGATCTCCAAAGCTTCAACAAAAGCCAACCATCCAAGATAATATCCAAAAGGATCTGTATTCCGCTGAATTTTCAGCTATTTATAGAGATCTAGGGGTGTAGCTGACCCCATAAATCTCTCCATAATTGGGGTTTAATGGCCCCATTATGTGGAAAACGGTTTTGAACCGTTCAAATTACCATTGAAACGATCAAACGCGAGATTCACGTTCTGGAGCGAGCCTCGCGTTCAGCTTTGTGAAATGCGTAGGTGATCCTCGCGTTTAGGAGTTGGAATGCGGGGGTGACCCTCGCGTTTTGGAATTGGAACGCGGGGGTGGACCCCCGCGTTTTGGAGTTGAAGAGATCGTTAATTATAATCTCTTTTTTAAGTTCTGCAAAGATCGTTGTTTTTTAATCTTTGTATTTAGCTTTTTGAAGTATGAGAGTCATCAAATTGTAACTCTCGTCTGTTGTTGTGAAAGTCGTTAGTTTGTAACTTTCATCGTTAGCGTTTTGTGAGGATCAACTATCTGCAGTAATTTTTTGACAGCCTGCACCAATGGATAGAAAACTTGGATTTTCGCAGATATATCTTCCGCTGTAGAAAATTACATTATCTGTTGTAAGATTTTGAATATCATCTCCACAAAAGAATTAGGAGCTCAGATGCTATACTATTTGTAGTTTCACTACTAGCAGCCTGTTTCAGCACATAATATTCAGTCTCAGTGAACTAACTAGACTTTTAATATACATCCAATTTCAGGACACATAGTTTTCTTTGTTTATCTCTCATCCAGACAGGTCTGGATTGTCAAAAGCAGAAACCAACTTTCTAGGAGAACTAAGTTCAAATTTCCTCTTTGTTTTTACTCTAGCCTTAAATATAAAAGCTAGAAACAAAACATGATTTGATAAAAATATCCACGTTGAAATTAAAGCTAGAAACCTACTTTCTGGGAGAAATAAGTTCAAATTTCCTCTTTGTTTTTACTATAGCCTTAAATATTAAAGCTAGAAACAAAACATGATTTGATAAAAATATTCATGTTGAAATTAAAGATGACAGTTTCCTCCAGGAGCTCATCATCAACATCATTAAAGTTCTTGATGCTGTCACTCTATCTTACCCGGGTACTTTTATCCGAGTACCATACACGCACCCTACCTGTACTCGTACCCGAACTCCGTAGACACTCATTGTATGTAGGCATACATTTGTTCGGACATCTACTCAACTATACATGTTTTAATTAATTTAAAAAACTTGTCATACATTTTCCGGACATATAACCTACTCTTCCACTTCTTGAAACTTGTTGAACATAGGCTAGGTTCTGAACTATGATTTTAAATGGTCATTTGGATGTCTAGTTCAAAAACTAGTGAATTTCTAATTTATAAACACATAATAAAAGAAACATAAAAATGTTATAGGGATTTGGATTCCCATAACGTGAATGAAAACAATATTGATCTAATGCAACTTATTAATTCTAATATATAATATGTATATGTGAATGTGAATATTTATATAGCCATATTTGGAGATCCACCGCGTCCCGGTAGCGGTACCTGTAACCATGCAACATAAATGTCCTATAGGTGAGGTTCAAATCCATATACTCTCCTGAGTTAGATATAGAGCAAAGTTACTTGAACCTGTGGGTACCTGAAAGTTTATTTCCTTTCGCTCAAGTCACTAATCATGTTCGACATAATATGAAGGTGTTGCCTCATTGAATGATCATAGTGTTTCCTTAAGTTGTCAAACTTAGAGTTAGCTGATAATGTCTAATAGTGGATGCCCAATATCATACCTCAGTCCAAGAAAAATAATATCATTAATCAATCTTAAATTGAGGCACGCAATAGTTGGCCTCAAATTAGTTTAACTCCTCATACATTAATTAATATTGTCAACATCATAGATAAGAAAATTTTGACATTACATTCCAATTGCAAGACATATACAAGTATAATCTTAACTCCTACACTATTTAATGTTGTCAACGTATCCAACTTTGTTTTTTTGATGCCTGTATACTGCCTGCTGATTTGAACTCCAACACTATGCTAGTTTGGGTCAAAGGTCTACATATAAATTGCATGGGAAGCAGTATTGTGCTTGAGTCTCCTATCTGGTTCAAGCATCCTGTTTGTTAAAGAACAATTTAGGCACAGCGAAAAAAGGAGAACCTATGAGAAACTTTGAGCAGCCTAGTGATGCGCTGGGCATCCGTCTCTTGCATGACCCCACCTAGACTGGTACACAAAACTGCATCCTATAAATCATCGATGTCTAATACATTTCCATTCTGAACATATATTTTAGTTTGTGAATAGACTGGTCAACGTTGTTTAGTTGTATTTTTCAAGCATTCCATTGGTAATTGTAAGATGATTGGTCAAATCGACCCCCTTATGTTTACAAAATGACCATTCTCGCCATTTTTGCTAGCATTTCAGGGCTCTGTGCTAATCCTCAGAAAACTAACCTCTACTATCTTGGCAAAATCCCCCATAAAGGCAACTTGTTGGCTGAGATACTTAACTGTTCTGTTGGTTCCCTCCCTTTTTCTTACCTGGGCCTCCCCCTCAAAAGAGGTTCTTTATCAAAAAGAGAGTGACAACCTCTCTTAGAATCATTCAAAAAGAAGCTCTCTTTATGGAAAAATAAAACTCTCTCTATTGGTGGTAGGTTAACTCTCCTGAACTCTGTCCTCTCCTCCATCCCTCTCTACTATATGTCATTCTTTAAGCTGCCGATATGGGTTATTAAGGCCAAAGATAAAATCAGAAGAAATTTCCTCTGGAAATGCAGTCTCAGCTATTCAAAAACCAAATGTCTCATCAACTGGGGGACTGTCTGTAAGTCTAAGGCAGAAGGAGGGCTTAGGGTTATTGATATCCCCTCTTTCAATTCAGCACTCCTCTCCAAATAGATTTGGAAAATATTCGACAGATCCTCATTTCTCAACAAAGTGATATTCTCCGTTTATTCCAAAAATGGAGCCAACCCCCTTGCTCATCAACCAAAGATGCCGTCTTCAAGATTCATACAAGATTTATTCTCCTTTCAATCCACTTTCTTTAATCTTGTCAGATGGAATGTTGGAGATGGCAAAACTGGCAGTTTTTGGCATGACAAATGGTCTTCAGCAAATACTCTTAGCAGTCTCTTCCCTAACGCATACAAGCTAGCCCTCTCAAAAAACTACATCAATGGTTCCCAAGGTAGATTGATCAATAATTCATGGTTTTGGCACCCCCTAATTAGAAGGGGGTATTTCCCCTAATGAAAGGGCAGACATTCTCCATCTTCACTCTTTCTTAGAGCATATTAATCCAGGTGGCCCATCTGAGCTGGATGACTTATGGTGGCCTCTTCATTCATCGGGCATTTTCACTGTAAAATCCTTTTACTCCTTTGTTACTTCAGGGGGTATTAAATCCCAGTTCTACAACACGATTTAAAAATCCAACATTCCCTTAAAGGTAAAAGTCCATCTCTGGATTATTTCTAAAAAGAAGCTGAACACAAAGGATAATTTGATCAAAAAAGGATGGAACGGTGACCCTAGTTGCCCATTCTGTCATCGAGAAACAGAAACCCACGATCACTTATTTATCCATTGCTCATTTGCTCGCGCTGTATGGAACTCCCTTCTCCCCATCTTTCCATCTAACATCTGGCCTACGACCACGGATGAGTTGTTTCTTCTTCATAAAGTTCCTAATATTTGCTCAGATACTAAAGCTATATGGAAGATCCTGTTGCCATGTGTTTGTTGGTGGATCTGGTTCTGTAGAAATTCTCTAATTTTCAAGGATATTCAGCCTATCCTGCTTCTCACTGCTTCTAACATTGCGAGATATTCTATATTCTGGTCAGGTACAGAAGATGACAGGATGGGTAGGAGGCTTTGTAGGGCATCCTTCAACCTCGGCTTCTAGGAACTAGCCAAGAAGAACGCCCCTGATGATGCTGGGGACAATTTCTCAAGCAATTAAGCCCTTGCGACTCTCTTCTCTGCAGGAAGTAGAATCATTACGTGAAGATGTTTCTTTTTGGTTAAGATGCTAGCTGCGTTTAGCATAGTAACAGTTTTTAGTCGTAGTCTTTAACCTGATACAATCCTCTCTATGTATTGTTGTATTACCTTTTGGTTTTTATTTTTCTCTAGCTGCAGGAATGTAGTAGGTCTAGTGTGGTAGGTGACGACAATGGTCCGCTCCTTACTCACTTCTCCCACTGTGTTTTCTCCACCTAGAGCTGATGTATATTCCTCTTCTAACTTTTTCTATATATTTAAATGAACAGGGCACCTCACCCTGTTTCTCAGGCTCAAAAAAAAAATTGTTTACAAAATGACACAGTTTTGGTCTATTAATGCAAATGCAAATTTGTGTGCACAAGGTACAAGGGCAATGTCCATAATGGTGAAAATATGAAGCTGTCTGTAGCTTTTATACGGTTCATGCCTATTTGCTAACAAATTGTGGAACGCAGTGATAAGATGATTTTATTTGGGATTAATTGCAGATAGCCAGATGCACCTTCAGGGTTTAGCCACTTATTATCCGTAAAATTTCCATTCAGCTATTAGACCCTGGATGTCTAAACGGAGTTATCTCTCCGCTTTGGTATTTTATACTATAAAGGGTGTATGCTCATCATAGAATAGGCGGGCTTTCTGCAATACACTGAAATATTCAGAGGATCTCCTTGCAATAAATTGACATCACATGACAGGTACAAAAAATTTAGGGGTAATAAGTATTCATTCTTGGCTTCCAAAGAGGACTATTCTCTTAATGACAATTTATATCTTTATGCCTACTGAATCCATGTTTTTAAATATTTGTTTTCAGTTAAAATGATCTTTGTGCACTGTCCTGTCAATTGGGTGAGATGGACTCAGTTGACCAATTGTTCAACTCCTCAGCTATCAAATTTCAGTAGCAATCAGGTGTGTGATTTCTTTGCATGATATATCACCTTCTCTTGTTTGCTTATGTAAAATTGTCCTTTCTTGATAGATATGTATATTTAATTGCTTGATAAGTATCTCTTAATCCTTCTTTCAAATTTGAAGTTTCTTATCTAAAGTACGAATGCACAATACTTGTTTCCTGTACTCGAATCTGGAAATGTAATGACATTGACGCATGACGGTCTTGGGAGCAATATGATTTAATTATTGAAGCATATTTCATAACCATAGCTATTTTATACGAATGTCTCTTTTGAGTACTGCATGAATGATCAATAACTACTTCTAGTAACATTTATATTTATTGGCTGCAAATCCATGTTCTTCCGAAGAGATGTTCAAACTTGTATGTAGAAACGTTTCACAATGAGGGTAAATTTAGTAATATCTTTTTCTTTCCTCTATCTGTTTGTCCAAAGGGTACCACGGGAAGTATTAATTTGATTATATCTTTTTAGTATTAATGTGATGTACAATTGATCAGTGAGAGCTAAAGACAAGCAATCCAGCAGTGTACGTGGTGGTCACTAACTGCTTGAAAATGTTGGATAGCAATACGCGTGTTTTGTCCACGATTTCTATGACGGTGCTCTTCGACCCCTGTAGAGTCATAAAATTGCATGTTTCTAAAATCATCTGTTCACATCTACAGAACAAAGAAAAATAATGTGCAGCATATTTCCTTATCATGGTCTACTTTGTTAGCAGATGATTTTAGAAATCAGACCATGATTTTGATCGATCGTTGAGGGGGACTGAGAGCGACGCACAAAGAAAGGATCGTGTACGTTCGATTCTTTGTAATCTCTCTCTCTCTCTCTCTCTCTCTCTCTCTCATGTGTTACAAAGGATAGGAGTTAAGCTCGGCTGCTAGTAATGGTTTATTGTTTAACTGGCTATAATTATTGCCGGAATAAAATTCCTTAGACCCTAAGGCAATGTTTCGTTGTCCTATATATTGCTTTATCATTGGCAAGGCTCTGTATCATTTTGTTTGTAGTTTGTAATCCATTGGTTTGACTTTGACGTGCTTGGTTTTCCCCCTCAAATTAAGATTCGGTGCCTTCTCATTATACACCTGCACTTCCTTCAGCATTAGAAATCTAACCTTTGATTTACAGTAGAAAATAATTTTTTGATTTCCACTTGGTCTTGGTCCTGGTCTGATTTCTCGGACCTCCTGTTATTATATGTTGGCTTTCAACTACTTACATAGAGATGAATAAGT
Organism: Asparagus officinalis; assembly: GCF_001876935.1. NCBI lineage: Eukaryota > Viridiplantae > Streptophyta > Magnoliopsida > Asparagales > Asparagaceae > Asparagus > Asparagus officinalis. The sequence goes on from NC_033797.1 coordinate 78,481,055, forward strand.
GCAAGCCATACTATTGTTTGAAGGGTTAATATGAAATTACCCCCCTGTAGGGATGTCAATTTTGGCCCATACCCATTTACCCACCTGACCCGCCCATCATTTGGCCCGCCTAACGCCCACCCATTTAATTAAATGGGTCTAATTGGGCGGGTTCATTTTACATTTTTCTAAATGGGCGCTAAATGGGCAGTGTTTATTCGCCCGTTTGCCCGCCCACGATATTCCCAAAACCAAAACAAAAGAAACCCGATCCTAAATTCCCAATCTCCTCTTTCTCCTCCGCCTCAATCGGTCAATCCCAATCTCCTCCGCCTCAATCCCGATCCCAATCTCCTCCGCCTCCTCCTCCGCCTTGTAATCTTTTGTTCTTCATAATCTAGAGAAGGTAATTTCCTTCGCCAAACTGAATTGTTCTTGTGTTTTGGTCGTCCTCTTCTCAACCCACCTTTTGGTAATTCCGCGACCAAAGGTGCTCGCACGGCAACTCGTATCAGGGACGGCTCGGCCGCGGCGGATTACCTCCCGTTTGAGTTCAGGTTGGAGAAAAGAAAAGGAAAAATTGAAAGAAAAAAAAACCCACCAGTTTCCTAATTTATCCAAATTAGTCCCTGAAATCTCGGCATCAAATCTCATCAAGAAAAAAAGGAAAAATTGAAAAGAAAAAAAAAGGAAAAATTGAAAAGAAAAAAAAACCCACCAGTTTCCTAATTTATCCAAATTAGTCCCTGAAATTTCGGCATCAAATCTCATCAAGGTTATATCTTTTTTCGGCCGTTGAATTCTCCGTCTTCCGCTGATTCGATTGACCCACGAATTTGTAGACTTCGTGTTGGTTTAGAATGGTGGCGGGAGCTGAGATTATCCGTCAGAGCTTGACTGTGGCCGTCGACGCGGCTTGTTCGGCGGTGGTTCCGTCGGTGGCGATGGAATCTGGAGCGGTTGCGGTGGAGCTGGTGAGGTTCTTGGATCTTGATTGTAATTTTCTTTATCTAGTGCTTGTTTAGTTTATGATGAGACTATGTTTTTTCCTTTTTGAGGTAATGGATGGAATCTTGAGGATAAAAACTTTTCTTTTTCTTTTATAATTGTTTTTGACTAAGAGGTTATTCATACCGGGCATCATTAATAGAAAAGAGTGAAAATTAGTACAAGATGAATCTAACATATTTATGTGCATAGTGATCTTGTTAAGGTTGGGTCATCTCTTCTGAGTCTTTTTGCAGGATCCATCTTGTACGCCAACTTGTAAACCCAAACAAATTCCCTCGACTTTTTTTATGATACCTCCCAAACATAGAAATGTCTCCTGCGAAAATACTAGTTGCATGCGCACGACAAGAGGCCCAAGGCATGTGGCAAAGTGTTAAATAGTCTCCGGTATCATTTCGCAAGTAGTTTCAAGATTGCATAGGACAGATGTTAATAATATTGAGGAACATAAACCTTGTCGGAATATCCCGCTTGCCAAACCATACAAGGGGCAATTCGAGTCTTTGAACCGCACCCCTGCCCCCCCCCTAGACTCGTCACTATGTAGGATGTTCTGATGAAATTTGTGCTCAATAATGAGGCCGTTAAAGCTTTTTGGAGAGCAGACATGGCCCAAATTAACCAAGTAAACTCCTCTCGAGGTTAGAGGATGTGAAGGCAGTCACGACTAAGACCTAGCGGTGCAGTTCGCATGAGCGGTGCTAGAGCCGCTAGGCGCTCTCAAGACGCAGAGCCTAGGGGCCTACATCACCTAGGCCTAGGTGGAAGCTTTTTATAAAACGTTGGCATCGATTACACATTCTAGGAGCTAGTAGGAGTATAGAACATAAAGTGCAACAACATGGATGTGAAAAACGATTTGACTCAGGCTTAATGACATTTTTTGAATAACAGAAATAAAAAGAGCATGACTGGTTGAAGTTTCATTATTAGTTAATTTTTGTAGACCAAGAAACTAAAATTCTATAAACTAGGAATTGAGGATTGGAATAAAGAGGGAGTATCGGAGTTGACAAATGCATTTGGGGTATTAGATGGAATCGTGAAACGTTTTTTTTTTGCCAACTTAATCTGCTTCATCTTTTCCGTTAAAAATATTAAACCTGCTACTTTTAGATCTATCTAGAGGAGAATGTTTTAAACACTTAATCTCGACTTTTCTTGGTTCTTTCCTATTCAGAATCTGAGGGCTCCAGCTGCTATTCCTGAAACTCCTATTTCACCGGAAATTCTTGAATTCGTTCCCAGCCTCTGTTCTGGTAGCTTCAGTGACATCGGGATGAGGAGGGATATGGAATATGAGCATATCTGTATTGATGATCTTTTTCTATTCATCAAGTCTCAGTGTAGGTGTTGCATACCTTCTTCTTTTATGGGGTAAGTTCTTGCTGTTGTTAAAGAATTACAAAATTGCTAATTATCCAGTTGCTGCGTATTGCACTTTGCCGTTTCTGATATTTTTTAATCTTTGTAGGTATTTGATGGCCATAGTTGTTCTGATGCAGCATCATACATCAGGAGGCATGCCCTCAGGTTTTTCTTTGAAGAATCCACACTCCCTCAAGCATCCAAATATGACCCTATATTCCTACTTGAGATCAAAAACTCTATTCGGAGATCATTTCTGCAAGTAGACCTTGCTCTGGCTGATGAATGCACAGTGAGCAGCTCCTGTGGGAGTACGACACTTATTGCATTGGTGCTCGGAAGGTACTTCATTCCATAATTTTGTCCTAGTGGTTTCCTATATGTAGCTGATTCTCAGTTTGATTGAAATATTATGTTAGTGAACCTTTTGCACTTTTTCTGAACAATTGGTTTGATGGTCTTGATTTATTTCAGCATGTTTGTAAACCGAATGGGACTGAATTTATTCCAGGAAATAAAGGATATCTTGAGAATTGTTGAATCTGGTCATGATTGTGATTTGATTTACGTGGTAGTGTTCTTAGCTTGATTATGCGTCATTAAGGATGTCAAACTATGAGTATATGTGGTTCCTTTCTTTGTTTTTGAATCTTTGTTTTCATAATTTGAGAAAGTACGTAAACACTTCAGATCCTGAATATTCCAGTATATACGATAGCATGTGCAAGCCCGTGTGCAAATCAAACTCCTATCACAATCCTGATAATACAATCCATTACCGTTTCTCTGATCTTGTTTCTTTCTTAACAATCAGGGTTCTCTTGGTAGCCAATGTTGGTGACTGCAGAGCGGTCATCTGCCGCGGAGGTAAAGTCATCAACATGTCTCATGACCACCGTGGCTCAGTCCATGCTGCAGAGCGTCTGAGGGTCGAAAAACCTGGCGGCTACATTGATGATTGGTACCTAAATGGAGTCCAATCTGTAACTTGAGCTCTAGGCAATTGGGACATGAAGATCCCAACCTCAGCTACCGGTTTGCCCTCTCCACTCATCGCGGAGCCTGAGTTCAGGCAAGCTCTCATCACACAGGATGACAAATTCTTGATCATTGGATGCGATGGTATTTGTGACGTTATGTCGGGCCAGCACGTGGTAAATGTGGTCCGGCGGGGTCTGCGACCCCGAAAGGTGTGCGAGGGAGCTTGTCATGGAGGCATTGAGGTTGAAAACCGTCAATAGTGTTACTGTGATTGTGGTGTGCTTCTTGGCAGAGCAGAGGGAGGAGGAGGCCGAGGTTGAGGTGTTGTAGTTTGTCTGGAATTGGTTGGATAATGATGTTGGTAACTAGTGAGGAGTAATGTATATTTGCTTTTTGTAATGGGTGCCTTCAGTCTTCTGTATGAGCTGGAGATCAGTCAACAGTTTTGTAGGGTTGCCTTTTCTGTTTGGGGCTTTACTCGTACTGTATGTATTATTTGTCGAGGATGATTGATGAGCGCGTGTTATTATGCAACGAGATCTTGGTTCCTTTTCACTTTCTACCCCTCGCTGGAAGCTTATTATATATCATCAGATTTCCCACAAACGAATGTCATCTGAAGCTGCTGATCTCATCTCCAGGCTTCTTCAGTACTTATCTCAATCTTCGCTGCATTGTATTGAGTAAATATTTTCACATCCTTCTGCTTTCCTGATAAGTTCTTTGTGTATTTAGCTAATCTTTAGTCCCCTGGTTCCCAAAGATCGCATCTTGCTATCTAGTGTTTCATTATTATGACAATATCATACGTTTGTGACAAACTTAACTAATTCTATGGATGATTGATGCAGGAGAAATATTGAGGTCTCTATGGTGATTTCGGATTCTAACCCTTGCTATGAAGACGCACATATGAGGCTTGCTGCAGTACTTTTAATGTTGCTATTGAGTCCAACTGAGTGTTATGTTTGTTTCCTGTTCTTTTCTTTCTTGTCATGATCATGTTCATGCCTGAACATTTGAAAGATGGGAAATAAGTGGACTATGGTTGTGCTACTATTTTGTTTGCGAAAAATGCTTTCAGCCCCCAAATTAACAAATATGCTTCCCCCTACCCAAGACTTTTTCAACGCCTCAAAAACCCCAAATCGTAATAACTATGCTCTGAGCCCCCAAACACAAAGCCAAGAATTTTACACAGCGTAAAGACTATAATACTCATTCTCTCTCTCTAATATTATATTCGTAATAACCATACAATCTCTCCTCTCTCCCTCTCCTTACCCACCATTTTTGCCCTGCTCCTCCGTCCCTTTCTGCAATCCTTTCTGTGGGGCGAAGCTCTCTCGGCGCGCCGGGGGCCCGGGGGGGCGCGGGGGCGGCCGCTCTCACGCCACGACCTCGGCTCTAGCTCGCCTTGAGATCTCCGTGTCCACCGCTTTGATCCCAACGCCGGGTCGCTCGAACCCCTCGCCTTGCCGCCGAGAATATTTCATGAAGCTCAGACCTCAACCTTAACCTGTCCTGCAGTCTGCGGCCTCGGTCCAGCCACGCACGAGTTTTCTCTGTAACTATTGCAGACAGCCCACTTTTTACATGTCAGCTCTTGGAGGACACCAGATGCCGACACAAGGTGCAGAGCGCAACCTAGCGGAAACAAGAGCAGAGAGAGGGTAATGATGAATTTGACTCGAGATGACACGTGGCGAACTTGATGTATTCTTTGTAGTGCTTTCTGAAGCTAATGCATCAGACTTTACTAGCAGACAAGTTTCTTCCTGTCACATGTTTTCTTTTGGATCTTTTTCTATTTTTTATTTTCCCCTTCAAAATAAGATTTTCCTGTCGAAAAAGAATGCCTCTTCTCTCTCATTAACGGTATTTTCTTTCTTCACCGCTTTAATATACATGTACCCAATGATAGTTATCTTTCTATTTGCCAGATAAGTTACGGTTGTTAAAGGTTACGGGGTTGTAAAGATGTACGGGTTGCTTTAAGGTTTAACGTGTTGCTTGTAAGGTTACGGTTTGCCTTGTTAAGGTTATGCGTGTTGATTGTGAAGCATTAAAGCTTAACAACCGAACCGTTAACCTTAACAACCAACCTGTAATCTTAACAATCAACGCGTAACATTTCATAACAACCGCTTAACCTTAACAAGCAAACCGCGTAACCTTCACAAGCAACTACGTAAAACCTTCATAAAAATAAAAAAAAGAAGGAAATAGAAAAAAAAAAAAGCTTTAATTTTTCTGTACTTCTACTATAATAATTTCATAACTTCATAAAATAAAAAGCGAGAACAATTTCTATACCTTTCTTCAGAAAACTCATGTCTTACAGACCACATAAAACTGTGCAATGTATGATTACTTTCATTGTACCACTCAACACTCACGAGGAGGTGACTGCCATGTTTTGAGACCGGTTGACAGGTAGAGCAGGAAGACGATGATGCATGACATTTGTTTTAGCTAGTGGGACTGTGAGCTAGATTTTGTAATAATATTTCACTTTTAACTTTTAATGAATTCAAACGCAAACGATTTTATGTGTTGGTGTTAAAGTTACACGGTTGTCTTGTTAAGGTTACACGTGCAATTGTTAGGCTATACGTGTTGGTTGATTGTGTTAAAGTGTATACGCGTTGCGTTGTTAGTTTCGGTTGGCCTCGGTTAAGTTTCGGTTGTGTTAATGGTTCGGGGCTTGCTTGTTAAGGTTACGCCTGGTTGGTTGTGTAAGTTACGAATTTTATCAAAAGCCAAACGCATTACGTGTTGGTTGTTAAAGGTTACAGGTATGCTTGTTAAGCGTTATACGTGCGTTGCTTAACGTCACGTGTCTGCATTGTTAAAGTTATACGCGTTGGTTGTTAAGGTTTTGGGTTGCTTGTTAAGGTTACACGTTGGTTGTTAATGTTACGGATTACTTGTTAAGGTTACGGTTAATCTTAACAACCAACGCGTAACTTTAACAAGCAACCCGTATACATTAACAAGCAACCCGAAACCTTAACAACCAACACATATAACCTTAACAAGCAACGCGTATAACCTTAACAACCAACACGTAACCTTAACAAGCAACGCGTATAACCTTAACAACCAACACGTAACCTTAACAAGCAACGCGTATAACCTTAACAACCAACACGTAACCTTAACAAGCAACGCGTATAACCTTAACAACCACGGTAAATTTCCCTGCAGAAAAAGATGAATGAAGTATTTAACACACACGCACAAGTTGTATGAAAAGACATAAAGTACAATAATTTCCAAGAACGACAGCACTATAGATGGTGGGGGATGATGGACCTGAGGGATGGAGAGGGGGGTTTGATGTGGCGTCTGGGGGAGGAGGGATTGGGTTGGGAACAGAGGCGAGGGGTCGAGCGGAGGCCGCGCTGGGATCGGCGGTGGACACGGAGGATCTCGGCGAGCGGAGGCGAGGGGTCGAGGCGTGAGACCGGAGAGGAGCTTCGGCCGCCACGAGGGTTGCAGAAGGGACGGAGGGGGCTAGGGCAAAAATGGTGGGGGAAGGAGGAGGGAGAGAGGAGGGATTATATGGTTATTACGAATATAATATTAGAGAGAGAGAATGGGTATTATAGTCTTTACCTGTGTAAAATTCTTGGGCTTTGTGTTTTGGGGGCTCAGAGCATAGTTATTACGAATTTGGGGTTTTTTAGAGCGTTGAAAAAGTCTTGGGAGGGGGAAGCATACTTGTTACGAATTTGGGGGCTGGAAGCATTTTTCCCTTTTGTTTATAGACAAACTTACTATTCTTCTAGTTTATCAAGTAATTAAGTAGATTGTCCTTACTAATCGTGATCGTGTTGCTGATAGTTATGATGGCATTTATATCAAGTTATTGAACTTATACAGATCCTTACATACCTTGTGTTTTCTATCTTAATTCATTTAAATATTCTCTCAATTTTGTTGTTATTGATCTTTTGGTTTTTGGTTTTTGGTTTAGAAATTTGAGGTTAATTTTGCAAATGTGTGAGGTCTGTACTTTTATCCAGACTTGTAAATGGTTCAATTATGAACTTGTCTGTCTTTGTTTATCTTTGTTTATGTTCCTATCTTTGTTAGTAAATTATCAAAATCCCCAACAAGTTTGCAAAAAGCTCCCAAAAAGTTTGCAAAAAGCCCACAATAGTTTAAAAAAACTCCTAAAAGTTTACAAAAAACACCCCAAAAGTATTATACATATATAGTTTTTATAGTTAAATGGGCAAATGGGCGACCCGTTTATTAAATGGGCGGGTAAAAACCCACCCATTTAAATAATGTTAAATAGGCCATAAATGGGTAAATGGGCAAAACATGTCCGCCCATTTATGGCCCGCCCATTTAATACACATACCCACCCATTTAACATCTCTACCCCCTGTAATATCGCCTGTTGTGGATAGGAGTTCTATTGTGGCGGGTTGACCC
>NC_033797.1:78488852-78506555 GCF_001876935.1 Asparagus officinalis
GGCCTTTTTTTTTTGGACTCCTTTACATCAGCAAAGAGGAAATTTGTTTTTTTGACAAATAGACCTCTTGAGGTTAAACGAGTCAAAAAAATTTTCGTTAGGTGTCTATCCGAAAATGTTGGGCTGTAGTATTCCAATCAATTAATAGGGCTACAGACGTCTATCTCCAATGGGGCATAGTGTAGGGGGGGTCTATCCTCAATTAACCCTTATTTAAAAGAAGACCCCTTTTGGTCTGGGTGAGCTTCACTTTTAGAAATTTGAAAATGCTCTCATATTTTTTTGAAATAAATATATTTAAAAAAAATATTATTTAAAATTTTAGAAAATAATATTTTAAACAAAGTATAGTAGTATTCAAGGAAAAGTTTATTTTTCAAAAAAATAATACTTTTCAATATATTTTTTCAAAAAATAATTTATTTTTTAAAGTTAGTTTTTTCAAGAATTTTTCAAAAAAATGATATTTATTCAAAAATAGTTTTAAGAAGTATTATATTTTCAAATAATTATATTTTCTAAGAATAATATTTTTTAGGAAAATATTTAAACATAGTATATTATTTGAAAATTTTATATATTATTTTTAAAATAATATATTATTTTTGAATTTAAAAATGTCATATTATTTAAAATATATTATTATAAAAACTATATTTCAAAAATATAATATTTTTTCAAAATCTATATCTTTGGAATAACACTTTTTAAAATATTATTTTATGGAAAAATAATATTTTATGAAAAATAAAATTTTTGAAAAGAATTATATTTTTATTTTTCCAGAATAATAATATTTTTCTAATAATTATATTTTAAAAATTATTGTTTTAAAAAAATAATCTTATAAAGATATATTTTTAAGATATTACTTTCAAAAAAACATTTTTTAGGAAAAATAATTCTAAATAACTTTATTTAAAATTTTTTATAAGAAATTATTATTGTAATAAATTTTAAATAGATTATTATAAATCTTTAATGAATTTAAAAAAAAAAAGTAATAAGTTAAAATTTTAACAAATTTGGGTCAGTTGCGATTAAATTGCAATCGTGACTGGCAACCATTTTTGACGTAAGTCATATGTTATGACTAACACTAGTAGAATTTTGGACATCCTTGACGGGTATTCCCGTCAAGAATGCACATTTTCCCGTCAAAAGTGTGTATCCTTGACGGGGGCTGTCAAGAATAGCCCGTCGATAAAAGTCCCATCATATGCATCCTTGACGGGCAAAACTTCCCTGATGGGCTGCCGTCAAGGATGTTTGCAAACATCCTTGACCCTGCATTATAAGGGTTGTTTTGCAACTGTAATTGTAACTGCAACTGTAAGTTGCAACAAAACAAACGCTTGCACCTGGAGAAATTTGACCCAATTGCAACCATTCCAATTGCAAGCTACCAAATCCCCCCTTAGTGAATGCTCTCATGCTTGGAAAATCAACGAACATGGCCTCAAACTGAAAATGCTCGGGAAAAAAAGACTAACAAAACGTTGCTCCTTTGGTTGTTTAGCTATAACAACCTAAGATTCCACTTCATATACATTGCATCACAGAGACACCGAAATACTATTTATACCGCGATGACAACCACTTGCATGCAATACTATAAATAGTCTTAGGATCAATTTACTCTCGGAAAATGTAATGATAATGAATGTCCTCTAGACCAGTGAGGCAGAGATAAAAATGGTACATTGAGATTACGCCAATTTCTTTTAAAAGAATTAAAGGAACTCTTAATTTAGACCTTAACTAGCGGAGCTTAAAATGGACTTTAAGTGACTTAGGACTGTTAGGGTTTTATCTAACCCCCTGATGCGATTTGGAAATAGAGATGAGAGAGAAGAGAGAGGGAACAATCACACAAAACATACAAGATTTACGTGGTTCACTTCTCGATGTGACAAGTTACGTCCACGGCCACCGCAGGAGAAAATTTTACTATTTTCGTCCATCTTACAAGTTGCCATAATCTCCTCTTTAATAACACAAGGGTTAATACAAACAGGATTCTAAAACAGTTCAGCAAAAAACGAGCCCAGGCCTAAAAAACCCGACTCACGATCGACCACAGATACACTCGCGGTCGACCGCAAAAAGTCCAGGGACTTTTCGTGGATCTGTGCACGTTTGCGATTGATCGCTGTGCCACTCGCGGTCGACCGTGAAGCCTCCAAGCTGATTCCTTCGTCGTTTTGTATGACCTTCGTGGCCGTCGTTCATGTTCCTCCAATTTCTCATGTTTCCTCTTCAAAAATAAGGTATAGGGCAAGTCGGATAGTTAGGCTCCACATATCCTAACAATCTCCTACTTGGAGACAAACTTTTAATCTCTATCACCTCTCCCCGCGGCGACGACCTCCCATATCATCAAGTAATGAGGCAACTGAAGTTGAACACAACTTTAGTTTCTTTGTAGTGACAGTCTTCGTAAGCATATCAGCCGGGTTCTTGCTTCCTTGAATCTTCACAAGTTCTAACATGTCATCATCCAATGTTGATCTTATGAAGTGATAATGGACCTATATGTGTTTGGTCCTGGCATAAAAAACTGGGTTCTTTGCCAAATGAATGTCGCTCTGGCTATCACAGTGTAAAACACTCTTCTCAATTTTTTGTCCTAACTCCTCCGAGAATTCCTGCAACCATATGAGATCTTTGCTAGCCTCTTTCACAGCAACATATTCTGCCTCTGTAGTTAACAAAGCAACGATCTTCTGCAACTGAGAAACCCAACTGATGGCTGTAGAACCCAAAATGAACACATATCTCATAGTGCTCATCCTCTGATCTATCTCACCGGTATAGTCTGCAGCAATAAAACCCTGCAGAACCAATTTGCCTCTCTTGAAGCATAACCAATTTTCTATTGTACCTTACAAGTATCTTAGAATCCACTTTACTATTTCCCAGTGTTGCTCTCATGGATCTAACATGAATCTACTCATAACTCCCACTGCATGAGCAATGTCAGGTCTCGTGCACACTATGGCGTACATAAGGCTTCTAATAGTTGACGAATATAGAACCTTCATCATGTAATTTTTCTCCTCATCAGTCACTGGACACTGCTCCTTAGTTAATCTGAAATGACTAACTAAAGGTGTGCTAACGGCCTTAGCACCGCTCATTCCAAACCTCTCAAGCACCCGCCTAATGTAATCAGCCTGAGATAACCGTAATGTACCCAAGAGCTTGTCTCTGCTAATCTTCATCCCCAATATCTGCTTTGCTGCAAATAAGTTCTTCATGTCAAACTCACTTGACAACTGCTTCTTCAGCTTCTTGATCTCACCTAAGTCTGAACCGGCCACTAGCATGTTGTCGACATATAGTAGCAAGATAATGTAGTTGGTGTCAAGCTTCTTGAAGAAACAACAATGATCTGTATTGCACCTAGAGTATCCGTTCCTATGCATGAACCCATCAAACTTTTTGTCCCATTGTCTTGGAGCTTGTTTTAGACCATACAAGCTCTTTTTTAATCTGCAGATCATCCTTTCTTTTCCTTTCTGAGTGAACCCTTTCTGGCTGCTACATGTATATTTTTTTCTAGGTCACCATGGAAGAATGCTGTCTTCACATCTAACTACTCAAGATGTAGATCTTTAGCTACAATAATACTCAGAACCGATCTGATGGTAGTCAGTTTGACTATAGGAGAGAAGATTTCTGTGTAGTCAACTCTTTCTTTCTGCTGAAATCCTTTGACCACCAACCTTACCTTGTATCTCTTGGAACCATCATGTTCCTCCTTGATTCTGTACACCCATTTGTTACTCAAAGCTTTCTTTCCTATTGGCAACTTCGCAAGTTTCCAAGTCTTGTTAGAGTTCAGGGACTTTATCTCATCTTTCATAGCAAGCTCCCATTTGCTTGCATCATCTACTCGACACGCTTCATCATAGCTTTATGGCTCTTCACCATCACTCAATAATAAGTAGTTCAAATGAGCTATGGGCTGTAGTGATGGATACTTCGGATTTGACTTTGGAACTCTTGCTGACCGCCTCAACTCTCTAACGGGTGAACCAACCTCTGCATCTATCACTTTTGAAGTAGTTTCCTCCATCATCTCTTCTTCAGCCTCTTCTCCTACGTCCTCATCAGAACTAGCTTCAAAGTTGCTTCCTTCAAGAACATCATCTAGCTCAAAGTATGTAGGCTCTAACTGCATTGAGATTGTGGACTTAATAGCATCACGGTCTTTGTATAGGACTGCTTCATTGAATACAACGTCCCTGCTTCTGATGACTTTCTTGTTCTGTTCATCCTAGAACTTATAGCCAAATTCATCACCACCATAGCTAATAAAATAGCATTTCAAAGACTTAGCGTCAAGTTTGTTTCTAACATGATCACTCAAATGAACATATGAAACACAACCAAAAACTTTTAGGTGAGAAAGGTTTACCTTTTTCCCACTCCATACTTCTTCAGGTATTTTGTACTCCAAAGACACTGATGGTCCCTGTAGACACTAAAAAGTGCCAAGAAACGAGAAGGAGAGTCGAACCTCACTACAAGCACGATGAGGGTCGTCACAACGACGAAGCTCAGCCTCAATTCATGAAGTTTGTCTCAATTCAATAGGACAAACAACACCTTACCCATCAAAAGACGAAGTTTGCCTAGAAATGAAGTTCGCCAAAGACAAAGCCGCAGTTAAGCTCGCCAAACATATAGTGAAGTGAACGAACATCATCAGGCGGACGAACCTCATTAGGCGGACGAACCTCGTCAGGCAGATGAACTTCGTCAGGCAGACAAACCTCGTCTGGCAAACGAACCTCGTCAAGCGGACAAACCTCGTCTGGAAAACGAACCTCATCAGGCACCGTTTTAAAGGGCTACATTAAATGAGAGTTAATGATCAATAACTCACCCCTTTAAGGAGAGTTAATGACTACTAACTCACCTATTTAAGGAGAGTTAATGACCTCATTTAACTGGGAGTTAATGAGCACTAACTCCTTCATTATAAATGGAGTTAAAGCCCATTAACTCACTCCATAATGGTCCTAAGCCTATAAATAGGCATGATCAACATGAAAAGAAAGGGGGGGGGGGATTGAGAGGCTAATAAAAAAAAGTCTATCTCTCCTCCACTCTCATGGATCTTCATAGATCATTGGCTAATCATTTGGCCTTAGAATGTTGAAGCTCATAACGAGCATGACGAGGGTCATTACAATGATGAACCTCGTCTCAAACAACAAAACTTGTTGTTAGAAACATGATGTGAAGCTCATCATTGGAAATGAGATTCGAATCTCATTATTGGAAATGAGACTTGACATCAAAGACGAAGCTCGTCATTGGAAACGAGGTTCGAAGCTCGTCATTGGATACGAGGTTCGGAGTTCATCATCGGAGGTGAAGTTCGTCAATGAAAACAAAGCTTGTTATCAGATTTAAAGCTCGTCAGTGAAGACGAAGCTCATTATTAAAGAAGATCACGAGGCTCACCACGCACGAGGCTCGACATCAAGGACGAGGTTCGCCAATGCAGTGAAGTTCGTCACCCACATTAAATCAGGCTGTAGCAGCCACGAAGATCCAGACAGAGGATAGATTCAAAGAGTCAGTTACGCCACGACTCCACAATTTGAGCACATCAGTTACGCCCACGACTCCACAATTATAGCACGTCGGTTACGTGCTCAAACTCCTATAAATAGCCGCAAACAGCTATGAAGTTGGTAGGGATTATTCTTGATCGGATATTTTCAAGTTTGGACTTAGAGAAGCACCAGAGCTTAAAGTTTCTGCACGTCAATCCGGAGTTCAAACCTCGATTCCAGCCGGTTAACCTACGTCAGAAGCTCTTGCGATCTTGGTCTGATCGTCAACGGGAGGCAAGCTCGACTCAAGCATCGGGGAAGCATCCTTTCGCCACCTAGAACCCACCTTAAACAAAAGAGAAGCTGAATTAATCTTCTCTTCCTCTGTAATCGAGAGAGAGTGAGTGATTGTAAGGGTTCGTACTAAGTGATCGAACCCAGTTTTCTTAAAACAAGAGAATCAATCTTAAATTTTTCGACCCTACAGATGATGGCGACCACAGTGGGAGCATCTATTCTCTCTGATGAAATGGTGGTGGTGCAATCAGATAAGATTACAGTGGGTACGGACGTCAAAACTCTGGTCATTGAATTTGACCAGTCCAAGTATGAGGAGTACCTCTCCTCTGGTAAGTCTAGTCCCACGAAGGCACGTAAGTGTCGTCAAGTCTCGTAAGAGACTTCAACCCAAGTGGCTTCTGATGATTCAACTCGAGTTAGTCTTGAGGAAAAGTCCAAGCCCCTCAAAGAGGAGGCTCCAGTAACTAGTCGTCAGGCTAAGAAATGGGTTGTCAAGCAACCTAGCCAAACTTCGACTTCTACCAGCCAAATTACAGCTCTTGATAACGAACCTCGCCCAACTTCGGCTGAGGTAAATGTTTCTGTTATTCCATTGTCGAGACGTGCTCGACAACGTCAGCGTCAGAACCAAGCTCGTCGTAGGGCTCGAGCTTTGGTCTCGCTAGATGATTTTCATTATAGACCGAAGGTTAATCAACCTAAGGTCAACAAGTCTGACGAGGGTCAAGTGAATGAGGAACGTTCGAAAGACGGCTCTCATCTTCGTACCCTAGTAGACTCAGAGCACGAATCTCGTCCTCAAAAAGAGGTTCAACAAAATCAACAAGCAGTTCATACCGAGGTTCATCAAGAAAGCGAACCTCAAGTTAAGAACCGACCGAGAAGACGAACTCGCCAAACTCGTCCTATTAATGAACCTCGTCATGCAAATGACGAAGTTTGTCAACTTACTCAAGGTCATCAACCTCTATCATTTAGAGGGTCTCGCTCGAGTAAAACCAAGATGATGGAGTTGATTGGGGGTTGTCCAGCTGGTGACCTTCGGGATTATCTCATGCGCAAGAGCAGCATGAACCAAATGCAATCGCATTGCTGCTGTGAGAAGCTCATATCTTCAGTGCTTTCACAATGTCCATGTGGGGAGTCGACGCATAAATCTTCAGTCTTCGAACAATTGACTGAATTGTCAATGGTCTCATCATCAAGAAGAAGACGTTTTTGTCCAAAGAAACAAACTTCCAAGTATCTCCACATTAAAGTGACGATTAACATGGTCAGCAAGGGCAAGAGCAAAGCTTCGGCTTATTCTTCTGAATCTTCTGATCCTGAATACTCTTCAGGACTAAGTGAAATGCTTGTCGAAGGACAGGGAGTGTATTAACACACTCGTACTCGTACTGGTGCGGTGATCTCGTTTGATTACCGTCGATTAGCGGGCATCACAGATGAGGTTGAGGAAGAGCCTGAAAACTCGGCTATTGCAACCTCTCAGCCTTCTAACACCGATCAAAGTGAACAAGCAAGTGTTCACATGTCCGGAAGTGAGGAGGACCTAGCGAGGCAGGTGGAAGAGCAATAATCAACCATTCGTCAACAACAGGAGTCTATCAGACGCTTGGAGAATATGGTGGACAAACTCCTCAAGAAGAAGAAGAAGAAAGTTACTGTTGAATCCTCAGGATCAAGGCACCAGCGACCTTCACCCAGTGCTTTGGAATCTAGCCGTCGAAACCAAGATGGCGATAATGTAGAAGATGAGGAAGAAAATATTTTTGATATTCATTCCGAATCATCCGAAGCTGAGTCCAATCCGCGTAAGAATGACCGAGATCAGAGGTTGAACGATTTCCAGAAGCAGCTTAAGGCTTTAAAGCTTCAGAGGAACTTCAGAGAATTGGGGGTCGTCAGGCCATACCCTGCCGAATGGGACTCCATCCCTTATCCTCCAAAGTTCAAGCCACTCAGTCTCCTGCAGTTTGATGGTAAAGGTTCTCCAACCCAGCACATCTATTATTTCCAAGCGCAGACTGGACATATAGTGAGGAATGATCCCATTATGACTAGACTTTTTATTAGTACCCTCAAGGGGGTCATTTTTGAATGGTTTCGCAGACTGGAGTCTGAATCCATCACTTACTGGAAGGATATGGAAAGGCTCTTTCTGGTCAGATTCTTCGACGATGACACAGAAGTATCTATGGCCACCCTGCTAACTGAAAATCAGAAGAAGACAGAGTCTATCAGTAACTTTGTCAAAAGATTTAGAAATCGGTCGTTGCATTGTCGCGATCAAGTCTCTGAAAGTACGTCGATCGAGATGTGTCGCAATAACCTATCAATCTGTATTTTATCCAAGATTGGAGCAGTGAAGATCCGAACTTGGAAAGAGCTTGTTCGCCAAGGAGAACATTTTATCCAAGATTGGAGCAGTGAAGATCCGAACTTGGAAAGAGCTTGTTCGCCAAGGAGAACAGGTCGAAAGCATGCTCAAAAGGCCAGATGCTGAGCTTGTTCGCCAAGGAGAACAGGTCGAAAGCATGCTCAAAAGGCCAGATGCTGAAGAGCCATGTGATTTTAAAGGAGATGATGACTAATCTTCGTCAAAGCAGAAGGGCAAATCTTCGGATAGCCACTTTCAGCAGAAGTACAACTTCTAAGATGAGCAAGTCGTCCTAATCTTCGAATCCTTGATCAATGCGAGAAATATCAAGCTCCCAGAATCGATGCGACCTGAGGAGATGTCGAGAACGGATGATCCCAATTACTGTGCATACCACAGGATGGTTCATCATCCCACCTCTAAATGCTTTACCGTGAAGGATAAGATCCAAGCCTTATTGGATGTATGAGTATTTATCCTTCAATCCTGATTTACAACTATCGCTGGAGTGGGGGTAGTCATGATTTCTCTGCAAAACCATGTACTACCTTAAGTTTTCTCTCTGGCGGAGCCATGATGAGTTGAAGCTCGTCATAAATCAACTCCAATGTGAGTCCAAAGTCAGACGTGAGCATCTGGCCCCTTACCAAAAGACTATCACGTTAATGATTACCTCTGATAGCCACTTCCTCCAAATTCTCTCACCAATCCTCTTCAATAGGATGGCGGGACCACAAAACTATCACGTTAATGATTATCTCTGATAGTCAATGTTCTTTCAAAAAAAAAAATATCTTTCCAACTTAGGCCTACCAAGTGATGTGCCTTCGTTTCCAACATCGTCATACTTCTAAAGTCACTGAACGATGTGATTTTCCTAACGTCGTTATTTCCCAAATGACGTTCGTTTTCCAACATTGGCCTACCAAGTGATGTGCCTTTGTTTTCTTTATTGTCATTATACTCCTAAGTTACTGAACAACATGATTATCCTAACGTCGTCATTTCCCCAAATGACGTTCGTTTTCCAACATTGACCTACCAAGTGATGTGCTTTTGTTCTCATCATCGCCGTCATACTCCCATGTCATTGAACGACTTGATAATTTTCACACCGTCATTCCTACGAATGACGTTGTTTATAACATTGGCCTACCATGCGATGTGCCTCTATCCCGATCACAGTCGTTATACTCTCATGTCACTAAATGACTTGATCATTTCCATACCGTCATTCCCGCAAATGACGTTGTTCATTGATAGTTGCCTACCAAGCGATGAGCCCCTATCTTCCCCCTTGTTTCTAAATAGTGACCTACCATGCGATAGGTCACTATTCATCAACGGTACCACATCATCCTAGCAGGCCTACCATGTGATAGGCCTCACTTTTAAAATACCAGGTTGAGTTGTTATATTGAACGACACAACCAAACTCTAACACTTAATCCAATGCCTTGAACGACACAACCAAACTCTAACACTTAATCCAATGCCTTGAACGGCTAAGGATAGAGAAGAAATCTTAGCATGAAGTCTAAGAGAAACTTCTCGACAACCCAATGCCTTGAACGGCTAAGGATAGAGAAGAAATCTTAGCATGAAGTCTAAGAGAAACTTCTCGACAAATTACCATGATAAAGGCAAAATCATGGCTAGTCCAACTCAAATGGCAGTTGGTAAAGACAAATCAAGTCCGTTGATAGCTGAGGGTTTGCTAAAAATCCTAAGTCTTGATTGTCAGTCCCACATGAGTTTGATGAAGTTCACCCCGGAGCATTGAAGCTCATCAAGAGGCCAAGCTCGCCAAGAGGCCAAGCTCGCCAGGAGGCCAAGCTCGTCGTGTAAGCCAAGCTCGCCACAACCAAGAGAGTTCAAAGTAATCCAGACCCATACAACCCAATTTGGGTTTGAAAACTTTGAAGGGGGTTTTGTAGACACTAAAAAGTGCCAAGAAACGAAGGAGAGTCGAACCTCACTACAAGCACGACGAGGGTCGTCACAACGACGAACCTCAGCCTCAATTCATAAAGTTTGTCTCAATTCAATAGGACAAATAACACCTTACCCATCAAAAGACGAAGTTCGCCTAGAAATGAAGTTCGCCGAAGACGAAGCCGCAGTTAAGCTCGCCAAACATATAGCGAAGTGAACGAACATCATCAGGCGGACGAACCTCGTCAGGCAGACGAACCTCGTCAGGCAGACGAACTTCGTCAGGCAGACAAACCTCGTCTGGAAAACGAACCTCGTCTGGCAGACGAACCTCGTCAGGCAGACAAACCTCGTCTGGCAGACGAACCTCGTCAGGCAGACAAACCTCGTCTGGCAAACGAACCTCGTCTGGCAAACGAACCTCGTCAAGCGGACAAACCTCGTCTGGAAAACGAACCTCGTCAGGCACCATTTCAAAGGGCTACATTAAATGAGGGTTAATGACCAATATCTCACCCCTTTAAGGAGAGTTAATGACTACTAACTCACCTATTTAAGGAGAGTTAATGACCTCATTTAACTGGGAGTTAATGACCACTAACTCCTTCATTATAAGGGGAGTTAAAGCCCATTAACTCACTCCATAATAGCCCTAAGCCTATAAATAGGCATGATCAACATGAAAAGAAAGGTGGGGGGGGGATTGAGAGGCTAATAAAAAAAAGCCTATCTTTTCTCCACTCTCATGGATCTTCATAGTTCATTGGCTAATCATTTGGCCTTAGAACGTGGAAGCTCATAACGAGCATGACGAGGGTCATTACAATGATGAACCTCGTCTCAAACAACAAAACTTGTTGTTAGAAACATGATGTGAAGCTCGTCATTGGAAACGAGGTTCGAATCTCATCATTGGAAATGAGATTTGACATCAAAGACGAAGCTCGTCATTGGAAACGAGGTTCAAAGCTCGTCATTGGATACGAGGTTCGGAGTTCATCATCGGAGGTGAAGTTCGTCAATGAAAACAAAGCTTGTTATCAGATTTAATGCTCATCAGTAAAGACGAAGCTCATTATTAAAGAAGCTCATGAGGCTCGCTATGCAGCGAGGCTCGACATCAAAGATGAGGCTTGCCACGCAGCGAGGCTCGACATCAAGGACGAGGGTTGTTAACGTAGTGAAGTTCGTCACCCACATTAAATCAGGCTGTAGTAGTCACGAAGATCCAGTCAGCCGCGTGGGCTAGATTCAAGGAGTCGATTACTCCACGACTCCACAATTTCAGCATATCAGTTACGCCCACGACTCCACGATTGTAGCACTTCGGTTATGTGCTCAAACTCCTATAAATAGCCGGAAGCAGCTATGAAGTTGGTGGGGATTATTCTTGATCGGAGATTTTCAAGCTTGGACTTAGAGAAGCATCAGAGCTTAAAGTTTCTGCACGTCAATCTGAAATTCGAACCTCGATTCCAGCTGGTTAACCTACGTCAGAAGCTCTTGCGATCTTGGTCTGATCATCAACGGGAGGCAAGCTCGACTCAAGCATCGGGGGAAGCATCCTTTCGCCACCTAGAACCCACCTTAAACAAAAGAGAAGCTGAATTAATCTTCTCTTCCTCTGTAATCGAGAGAGAGTGAGTGATTGTAAGGGTTCGTACTAAGTGATTGAACCCAGTTTTCTTAAAACAAGAGAATTAATCAATCTTAAATTTTTCGACCCTACAGTCCCCGGTTGATCAGGTAGGCAGCTGTGTTGATTGCTTCTGCCTAGAATTGCTTTGGGAGTCCTGCTTGAAGTCGCATGCTTCTAGCTATTTTAGTCGATGTTCTGCTATGTCGTTCTGCTGAGGTGTACCTGGCACTGTTCTTTCCAATCTGATGCCACTATCATAGCAAAATTTCTTAAACTTTGAATCTTCATATTCGCCTCCATTATCTGATTGCAATTTCTTGACCTTCAACCCTGTTTTGTTTTCTACCATAGCCTTTCATCTCTTGAAGACTTCAAACACTTCTGATTTGTGTTTCATGAAATAGACCCAAGTCTTCCTTGAGTGATCATCTATGAAAGTTGTTGGACCCTAGAGAGGGGGGGGGGGGTGATTAGGGTCTTATGCTAATCTAATACGATTTTATGCCAATTAAAACTAATAACAAGTTATCCTAGTAAGTATAAAATATAACAAGATATGTGAGCTAGGATAAATGATATACACAAGGGTAAACAAAATAAATAAGATAGTGGATGATATAAATAATGAGCAATGGACAATAGCGACAAGAAATATAAACATAAGAGAAGTGCGCCAAAGCAAACTCAAACACATGATATGATCATGAAGTTTGGACCTTTCGTCCTATGTCTCCGCTCCTCACTCCCAGGGAGAAATCCACTATCATAACCGGGTTTTCTATGCTCACCCGAATAACGTTTACACCTCACAATGTCGGTTTTTAACGCTCACCGATCAACGTCCACACCTCACACTCGGTTTTCTAGTTCACCGAAAACTTCACAATTCGCACTCTCACAATGTCGGTTTTTAATGCTCACCGATCAACGTCTACACCTCACACTCGGTTTTCTAGCTCACCGAAAACTTTACAACACTAACAATGTAACAACAAATATGTTCTCTATAATAGATGAGAACTCAATGTAGCTCACTCTCAATTGTTACAACTCCCTACAACCCAAGTTATACTAAGTATGAAAATACAATAAGCTCAAGTGGGTGTGTGTAAACAATGAGAATAAATAAGACTTAACTCAAGAAGAACTATCAATAAAATTGATATGGAATACAATAGTAAAAAAATGCTATGAAATAGAGTTAAGGAAATTTCTCTATAAACACAAAGAGAGGATGATGAAATATTGAAGATGAACTCTTCAACAACTGATGTAAGCTCCTCTTTGTAAAACCCCAAACTTAAAACAAACTAACCAAGCTTAAACCTTTATTAAACTTTTGTTTTAAAAACTTCTTGGTTGATTTTGGTAGTTGGGGTTTGAGGGGTTTATATAGGAAAACAAACCAACAGCAAAACCCCCAACCAAATCCCCCAAAAACCCAGAAAAAGATTTTTTAGATTCTGTACAAAAAGAGCCGTTGGGGTGAATGGCGGTCGACCGTGAAAATCTCGCGGTAGACCGTAAGCCACTTTCGAGGCTCGGAAAATTCCAGAAACTTTAACGGTCGACCGTGGCGGTTGACCGTAGGAATTTTTGAGCTGACAGTCGACCGTGGTGGTCGACCGCGAAAGTTATTGTTGGCTCTGCAGGTTAAAAACAAAGGCGCGGTCGACCGTGGCTGTCGACCATAAACTGACATATGAGAAAACATGTTTGAAAGTTGATTTTCTAATTTTAAAATCATGTTTAAAAATATCAAATAAATTCCAAAAAATATAAAACTTTAGGAAATGATTGTAGACATGATAATACACATGCTACAAAAACTGGTTTTTAGAAAGGACCTCCCAAATAAAAAATATTATTATTTTGCAAAATAGTCCAAAACATGAAAACGTGAACATATGAGTTCTGACATTTTAGCTTAACCATGTTTTGAAACAATACAAAATAATTTTATAGACTTGAAGAAAGATGTAAACTATTGTTATGAAGTCTATAAATAATGAATATAGTATTTTATCAAAATACACATATAATTCACTAAAACATGATTTCATTGAACTGAATAAAATTGATATTGATGAAATCATATATATGCATGTAAGTATGAAACAAAAATATATTTTCTAATTATATTTAATTGTTTCATAGTAAAACTTGAAAACTATCAAACCAAAACATATATGTATATATATAACTATATATATACATGAAAACCAATAAATATGTGTGTGTATATTATATTGAGCTTAAGGTACTAACACATATAATATAAACTCCTAAACTAAATGTTACCCAAGCTTGATCTTGATCTTCATTGTAGCTCAACTTGGTAAACTTACGGATAAAGCTCAACTTGAATTGTACATAGCTTCACCTACTATTCCGCTAACCTCCATTGGATATGATCGTGAATGCGCAATTCCATCCATCCTCCAACATATTATTTGTCTACAATAAATAGAAATACACAAACACTAGACAAATAATATTAGTCGTAAATTATTTGTTAAACATCATCAAAACAAGAAGGCCAACAATCTCCCCCTTTTTGATGATGACAAACAATTTATAAAAAATGATATATGTATGAAAGGAAATGAATATACAATATTGTAAATATCATGCATATAAACAAAAAAGAATATACTCACAATATTTCTCCCCCTTTGACAACATCAAAAAGGGGAAAACAAGGAATGAAGAGAGCGAAAGCTCCCCCTATCAATATGCATGGGTGAGTATAAAACAAATATAGGGATTGCTCCCCCTATCAAAATGCCTCATAGGATACATGAAATGAATGCTAAGGCAAAAACATGTGAGCAAGCATAAATAAAAAAATGCTAAATATTACTCACATACAAGAATACAATGACGACACATATTGGTATGTCATTAAAAGTGTCTTATTATACTAACATAAAAATCATGTATAAAAATAGATTTATGAAATCAAAAGAGAGAAAACATGAGTATCATGCAAAAAGAGTTTTCGAATGAAAACAAATCAACCAAATGAAATCATAAATCAACCACAATCACATAAAATCAAGAGAGGCAATTATATCTAGCTCTTGAGCTAGTATCAACCCATATGAACATTTTAGCACACGGTAAACAAAATTTGGGAATAAACACCTAATAAACCCGAAGGGTATATAACTACAAACCTCTCATTTAAAATCGAAACTAATAGTCATGAAAACAAAATAATTAATCAAAGAAAAATTATTTTCATATTCTAAGATTTCAAAGCATAATTTTCAAAACCAAGACAAATAAAAATAAAAATCACTAAAGTTCCTGGTTTAAGAATCATATTTGTTTTGGTATCCAAGAATTTTTAGTACCAAAAGATTTAGGGACATGACCCCTATCATTTAAGCTCAAATCTCTAGGGTTATGAACCCGTTTGGGCGCATATGGTGCACTAGTACGGTCAAAACAAAAATTGTACACATGACCTTTCCGATTGCAATATGTGCAATGAAGAGGGTTAAATGATTTGTGTTGACCAAGTGGGCGTGCACAAGAATCATTTGTAAATAAAGTTTTTTCTTTTAAATTATTTCACAAATGAGAAACATCATTAAACAATGGTCTATTTGGAACATATTACAACTTAGAAGCTTTTTGCGTATCATAACAAAATTTTGCAAGATGTCCAAATCTACCACAAACATCGCATTTAAAAACATGTGGTCTACTAGAAACATTTGGAAAAATTGATTTTCTTTTTAAATCAAAACAATGATCGGCCAAATGACTAAAACGACCACATATATCATATTTAAACACACTAGCATGCTTATGATGAGCATGATGAGTTTGTGCATGTATATGTGCATGTGATGAAGAAGCCTTATGAGATGCACAAGAAGCATTAGTCTTAGAAGATTTGTGTGCATCATATGAGATGCACAAGAAGCATTAGTCTTAGAAGATTTGTGTGCATCATAGCAAAATTTAGCAATGTGGCCTTTTCTTAGAAGATTTGTGTGCATCATAGCAAAATTTAGCAATGTGGCCTTTACGACCGCAAATTGAACATTTATAAATTTTGCTATAAATATGTACATAGTGAGTGTTGGGTTTGAAAGAATTAACACGAGACTTTGCACATAAGTCCATAAGTTTCTTATTATAAATAATGCATGTTTTAAGAGTTGAATCTAAAGATGAAATGTGTTTATTCACAAGATTCAAATCTTTATTATTTGAGGTAGCATGAAACGAAACTCCTAAATCCAGCACCCATGATTTTGTCTTGCTCTCCAACGAGCAAATAAGGGCATCATCTGATTCTCCTGAGACGACGTTCACTTCAGTCTTGTTCTCCTTATCTTTCTTGGGTTCCCTACATGATTCTCATAGTGCCCAAACTTGCCACAGTTCCAGCAGTCAATCTCTTTCTTGCTTTTGCAATTTCTGAATCTTGACATGCTGTTCCTCGAATTAGGTCTACCACAGCTATTCCCTCTATTTTTGTTTCTATTTATGCCTCTACTCTCAAAATTCAATGCCGACCCTAAAATAGAAACTCCTTCTTCTTGTCTTCTTATCTCCTCGATCATAATCATGTCTACAACTTCTAAAAACTTCAGTTTTGATTTTCCACATGACCCGCTAATCGAAATAACGGTGCCCTTCCAACTATCAGGCAACTGACCAAGTATTAACAAAGCTTGAATTTCATCATTAAATTTAATATTAACAGAGTTTAGTTGATCCGTAATCTCATTAAACTCATTCAGGTGTTCCTTGAATTTTTGGTTCTCGGACATCCTCAAATTAAACAGCTTCTTTATTATGAGATGTACCTTATTCGTCGCAAAGGGTTGTTCATACATACTAGATAGCACAACCATGAGATCCATCATCGAATTCTGATTCTTGATGTTGAAATCTACAGATTTGGACATGGTCAACCTGATTGCTCCAAGGGCCTTCCGATCTAATAACTTCCACTCTTCTGTTAGCCCTTATGTTTTGATGATGATTTACAACCACCATTATCGGTACTAATTGTTTGTTGAGTGATATTATAGTTAATATGTATATCAAGTTTGTTAGTACCATTTATGGAGGATTGGATAGAATATAAGCTACAACGTCAATATCTAAAGGAGGTGGAGGCAAAGTGATGAAGCAATGTTTATCAAGAATACTATATGCTTTAAAAAACTTCATCAACTCTAAAACAATATCAAGACTCAAGAAATATATTTCTATGTGAAAGATATTTACTAATTTATTTTCTCTCTAGTACTTAAATGTAGGCAAGTAGTTGTACATTTTATTTGAAGCTATTTGGGATATCACACACACTTGCACTATTTCAAAACTCGTATTTTGGTACTGATGTTAAAATGATGTTTCTCGCAAATACAAGGACTTTTTTGCAAAATTCTTTTTCAAACAAGTTTGTCAAATTTTTTATAAACTATTTCCAAAGTTTTATATTTTTTGGAATTTATTTACTATTTTTAACAGACATTGAAACTCATTTTCAAAACCATGTCAGGCTGATAACCTGTTATCAGTCGACTGATCAGTCGACTGATCAGTCGACTGATAAAGTCAGTTGACTGAAGTAAATACCTAGAATCTTCATTTAGTCTCTGTTCTGTTTTGGTTGACTGACCACTCGACTGACGAGATCGTCAGTCGACTGACGAGATCGTCAGTCGACTGACGAAATCGTCAGTCGACTGAAATGATCGTCAGTCGACTGATAAGCAGGAAATTGTATGCAACGATTAGCTCATCAGTCGACTGATGCTTCCTATCAGTCGACTGATGAGTACTGTAATGACTATTTTTGTACAATTTCATAAATCCAGTTTTTGGGGGATTTTGTTTGATTC
>NC_033797.1:78506565-78522321 GCF_001876935.1 Asparagus officinalis
TCCCTATAAATACCCAACACCCCAACTACTTCACCCCCAAGCTTTAATTGCAAAACTCTTATTTTCAAGTTTATTGTTTTCAAAGAGCTTCAACTTTCATCTTGTTTTTCACTGTTTCGTTTTCACATCCTAAGCTTCAAGTGCAATCTATCTTCTTACCATAGGGCTACTGTAAAGAGAGTCTTTCCTGCTATTGCTACTATTGTGAGTGTGATCTCGTGGAGATCAATTGTGTGGTTATGAGATCTCATGGAGATCGTTATGTAGAAGAAGTTCTGGCTTCCAAACCGGGTTGTATAGTGGATTCTCTTCGAGAGTTGGGAGCGGGGACGTAGGTCAGCGGATCGAACCTCGTGAACACATCACGCGTCACTTGGATAATGATTTCTAACCTTATCTCTTTTACTTCAGTTTTTTATTTTATGGTGTATTGCATTGTCTTAATTTTATTGCACAATTATTGCCTTAAGACCCTAATCATACCCCCTCTAGGATCTAACAATTGGTATCAGGGCTTGGTCTCTATAGTTGTTTTTGGTCTAACCACCTTCGAGGAAAGATCCAATGGAGGCTTCATTGAATGTGCATATGCTTGAGGGACAATCCACCACTAGACCCCCGCTTTTCACCGGTAGCAATTTTGCCTATTGGAAAGCTAGAATGGGGATTTACCTTCGTTGCATTGATCTTGACATCTTAGATATCTTTGAGAAGAAATATGTAGAAAAGCCCAAGAGTAGTACCATGACCGATGGAGAAAGATTCCAAGCTAATCTCAATGTGAAGGCCATGAATGCTTTAATTTGTGGTCTTACTCCAAATGAATACAATAGAATCTCCACATGTGCAACCGCACATGAAATTTGGGAAAAAAAATATGCATTACACATGAAGGAACCCCTCAAGTTAAGGAGTCCAAAATTAGTGGGCTTATGCATGACTATGAGTTATTTAAAATGCTTCCTAATGAATCCATTGATGCTATGTTTTCTCGCTTTACTAATATCATTAATGAATTGCTTTAAAATGCTTCCTAATGAATCCATTGATGCTATGTTTTCTCGCTTTACTAATATCATTAATGAATTGCATGGTCTTGACAAGAAATTGACTATCCAAGAGATGAACTACAAGATCCTTCGCTCATTGACTCCGGTGTGGGAGCCCAAAGCTACGGCCATAGAGGAAGCTCATGATCTTACTACTCTAACTCTCGATGGTCTCATCAGCAAGCTTAAGGTGCATGAAAAGAAGCTTAAAGGGAAGGAGAAAGAGGAAGTGTCCCTACGGAAAATTGAGGAGCCGTCCCAAAAAATGAAGACCATTACTCTCAATGGAGCTAGTGATAACTCCTCCTCTTCGAATAGTGAAGTCGACATTTCTAAAGAAGTGGCTCGCCTCTCTAGAAGAATATCAATACTAATAAAAATACATAGGAATTCTAATAAACGATCTAACAACAAGTTTTCTTCACGTATAGGAAAATGTTTTGAATGCAACGAACCGGGTCATCTTGCCAAAGATTGCCCTAAGCTCAAAGAGAAATATTTGAAATACAAGAAGAAGAAAGCTATGTATGCTGGAATGGAGGAATCTGAACCAAACGATTCGGATAGCAATGAAGAAGGAGCAAAGATTGCTCTTCATGATCCCAACATTTGCTTTATGGCTCAAGAAAATGAGGTAATATCCGATACCAAAAGTGAATCCTTTTATATGCAATGTGATCTAGCAACCGCATTAGAAGAGCTAAACATTGAGTTTAAAAGAATGACAAAAGAATATTCTTCTTTTAAAAAGTTACATATTTCTTGTGATTCCAAACTTGAGCAACTACAATCCTCACTTGCTCTAAAAGATAAATTGTTAGGAGATCTCGATTTTGAAAACAAACAATTGAGATCCAAAATTGAAAGATTAGAAATTGAAAATGGAAGAATTAAACCCACTCAAGCATATTCTAGTCATCATCGTTTTGAAAGAAATAGGTTTCATAGATCTTATGCTTCTACACACAAGAAAAATTTTGTGTGCACATATTGCATGAAACATGGTCATATCTCTACTCATTGTAGGATTAAAAATAATAATGATTATTATGGAATGACATGGGTACCCAAAGGTACCAAGTATACTAACACCCAAGGACCCAAGATTTGGGTACCTAAAGTTGTTACGTCTTCATCTTATGTAGGAAACATCACGAACACGACGTAAAGAGATGTGGTACCTTGATAGTGGTTGCTCACATCATATGACAAGCAACAAAGAGCTTTTTATAGCTCTATCAAGGATTGAAGGAGGTAACGTCTCCTTCGGTGGCAGTGAGAAAGGTAAAATTATAGGTATTGGATCCATTGGTAAGACACCTTCTCCCGTAATAGAGGATGTTTATTTGGTTAGAGGCTTAAATCATAATCTTCTTAGTATTAGCTAATTAAGTGATAAAGGATTTGATATTTGAGATGAATGAGCTAGTAGATCAAGATGTTAAATGCTTTGCGGCGGTTGATGAAAATCCTTAGATTTGGCATAAGAGGCTTGGTCATGCTAACATGGAGTTGATATCCAAGTTATCCAAAAAGAATCTTGTAAAAGGGTTACGAAACTTACATTTCATCAAAGATACCATTTGTGAAGATTGTGCTAAAGGTAAGCAAACCAAGTCTATCTTCAAATCCATTAATGAGGTATCAACTTCTAAACCCTTGCAATTATTACATCTTGATCTCTTTGGTCTTATGCGTGTTACCTCACTAGGAGGTAAATACTATGTTTTTGTCATCATTGATGATTTCTCCCGTTTTACATGGACAACCTTTCTTGATAGTAAAGATGAATATTTTGAAGATTTTTCATATTTTGTCAAAAGGATTGAAAATAAAAAAGAGTTAAAAGTTGTTAAAATTAGAAGTGATCATGGTGGTGAATTTTAAAATAAAATTTTAATAATTTTTGTGCACATCATGGTATAACTCATGTATTTTCCGCTCCAAGAACACCACAACAAAATGGTATTGTTGAATGGAAAAATCACACCATATAAGAGATGGCACGAACAATGATAAATGACTTTGATTTACCAAAATATTTTTGGGCGGAAGCCGTCAATACGGCTTTCCATGTTTTGAATCGTGTTTTGATTAGACAAAAGCTTAAGAAAACTCCTTATGAACTATTTTATGGCAAAACCCCTTTTATTGGATACTTTCGTATTTTTGGTTGTAAATATTTTATCTTGAACACTAAAGATCACCATGATAAATTTGATTCAAAAATTAACATTGGTATTTTCTTAGGATATACACATAGAAGTAAGGCTTATAAGGTCTTCAACAAACGAACTCTTGTTATTGAAGAATCTATAAACGTTACTTTTGATGAGACTAATATCGGTTTACAAGTTGATTTGCCTAGGAAAGATGATGATGATATTGAGGGACGATTGAAACTTTTGCAACTAAATGAAACACCTTTAATAGATGCACAAAAGGATGGGGCAAGCAACAACATTCAAGAGCAAGAAGTGTTGGCCTCTTTGTTTTGATGATGTTTAACAAATAATTTATCACTAATATTATTTGTCTAGTATTTGTGTTTATCTATTTATTGTAAACAAACAATATGTCGGAGGATGGATGGAATTACGCATTCACGATCATATCCAATGGAGATTGGCGGAATTATGGAGTGAAGCCTACGCAATTCAAGTTGAAAATCTAAGTTCAACCTTCATCCGCAAGTGTACCAAGATAGAGCTTCGTTGAAGATCACAAGCTTGGGTAAATTTAGTTTTAGGTTTATATTATGTGTGTTAGTACTTTAAGCTCAATCATATACACACATACACGTTTTGGTTTTGTATATATATAGTTATATATATAAATATATGTTTTGGCTTGATAGTTTTCAAGTTTTAATATGAAACAATTGAATATAATTAGAAAACATATTTTTGTTTCATACTTACATGCATATATATGATTTCATCAATATCAATTTTATTTAGTTCAATGAAATCATATTTACTTTTGAAATGTTTGCAAAATATGCAATTTTGTGAAAATAGTATATTCTCAATTTTTGGACTTAACAATAATCATATATATCTTTTATTAAGTCTACAAAATTATTTTGTAATGTTTCAAAACATGGTTAAGCTAAAATGTCAAAACTCATGTGTTTACATTTTAATATTTTGGACTATTTGTAAAATGATGATATTTTTTATTTAGGAGGTCCTTTTTGAAAACTAGTTTCTGTAGCATGTTTATTATCATGTCTACAATCATTTCTCAAAGTTTTATATTTTTCTAAATTTATTTGATATTTTTAAACAGGGTTTTAAAATCAGAAAACAACTTTCAAAACCTAAAATTCATGTGTCAGTTTGCGGTCGACCGCGCCTTGAGTTCAGAGACTCAGAATATTTTTTTATGGCTCGCGGTCGACTATGGCGGTCGACCAGATGTAGTCTAAAGAGTTTTGCGATCGACCGTCACGGTCGACCGGATGTTTTCTTGAGCCCAAAATTTGCCTCTGAGTTGCTCGCGGTTTACCGCACGTTTTTCACGGTCGACAGCCGATCGCCCAACGGCTATATTTTGTATAGAATCAGATTTTTTATTCTGTGGACTTTTTGGTCTTTTGTTTGGGGTTTTTGGCTGAGGTTTTGGGTGGCTATATATACCCCCTTGCTCTCATCCTTCATAACCATATTTTAAAAGAGTTTAACAAGCGTTTAAGCTTATTTTGAGTTTGTTTAAAAGAGTGTTTAAGAGTTTTTTTGTGAAGAGAATTTCAAAAGAGCTTGAGGAGATCATCAATATTGTTTAAGCTTCAATCTACATCCCTCCTCTCTTGATCTATTGAGAAGTTTTCTAAACTCTATTTCTAGCTCTTTTATATATTTGATTATCATTGTTATTAAGCTAGAACTATATTGAGTTTAGTTTTGATTTATATCTCTTTGTTCACACACAACCTATTGAGCTTATTGTATTTACATTCATAGTATAATTTGGGGTTGTGGGTTTGTGACTAAGAGTTGTGCTTAATTGAGTTCTCGTTCATTATAGAAAACAAATCATTTGTTACATTGTGAGATTGTGAACGTTGATCGGTGACCGTTGAAAACCGATATTGTGTGGTGTAAACGTTATTCGAGTGAGCATAGAAAACCCAGTTGTGATAGTGGATTTCTCCCCGGGAGTGGGGAGCGGAGACGTAGGACGGAAGGTCCGAACTCAGTGATCATATTGTGTGTTTGCATTGTTTATATTGCCCTATCACAATTGTATCTTTAGTTTAGATTGTTTAGTTTTGTGTTGTTTATATATCCTTGCATATATTTCACCATATAGGATATATCTCTTTGTTCAAATTGCATATTCTTACTCATAACATATTATATATCTATCTTGCAAGAATAATTTCTTAATAATTTTTAATTGGCATAAAATCAGATTAGATTAGCATAAGACCCTAATCACCCCCTCTCTAGGATCTAACAAGAAGAACTCTCCAAAGCATGGAAATTTATACCAAATCATCCAAAGGAGCAAATAATTGGGAACCTTTCACAAGGAGTTCTAATTTGCTCAAAAACTTTGAGTGAGTATGGTAATGTTGCCTTCCTATCTCAAATAGAACCTAAAAAGATAAATGATGCTTTAAAAGACGAGTTTTGGGTTCTAGCAACGCATGATGAACTAAACAATTTTCAAAGAAATAATGTTTAAAAATTGGTTCCTAGACCTAACAATGTTCATGTTATTGGAACTAAATGGGTTTTTAGAAACAAACTAGATGAACATGGCATAGTCACGAGAAACAAAGCCCGTTTAGATGCCCAAGGATATAATCAAGAGGAGGACATAGACTATGATAAAACCTTTGCACCGGTTGCAAGGTTGAAATCCATTAGAATGTTCTTAGCCTTTGCAAGTTATAAAGATTTTAAATTATTTCAAATGGATGTGAAAAGTGCCTTTTTAAATGGTTTTTATAGAAAATGAAGTATATGTTGAGCAGCCCCTCGGTTTTATGGATCATTCATTTCCTAATCATGTTTACCGGGTTTAAAAAGCTTTATATGAGTTAAAACAAGCTCCTAGAGCTTGATATGCTCGCCTCTCTAGTTTTCTTCTTGAAAATACATTTTCTAAAGGGAAAATTGATAATATACTTTTTGTAAGAAAAAGAAAAAAATAATTTTATTTTAGTTCAAATATATGTTGATGATATCATTGTTGGTGCCACTAGTGAAACTTTATACAAGAAATTTTTTAAAGTTATGCAAGATCATTTTGAGATGAGCATGATGAGAGAGCATACTTTCTTTCTCGGGCTCCAAGTCAAGCAAACTAAGGATGAGATATTCGTCTCTCAGAGAAAGTATGCTAGAGGTATGATAAGAAGTCTTCTTTACCTTACCACTAGTAGACCCGATATCATGTTTAGTGTGTGTGCATGTGCACGTTTTCAAGCTTCTCTTAAAACGTCCCATTTGATTGCAGTTAAAAGAAATATTAAATATGTAAATGGTAAAATTAATCTTAGTTTATTTTATCCAAAAAGCTCCTCTTTTGATCTTTATGGTTTTTGTGATGCCGACTTTGCTGGATGTAAGGTAGATCGCAAGAGTACGAGTGATACATGTCAATTTTTGGGTAACTCTCTTGTCTCTTGGGCCTCCAAGAAACAAAATTGTGTTGCCTTGTCCACTACGAAAGTGGAATACATTATCGCCGGTTTATGTTGTGCCTAATTTTTATGGATAAAACAAAGTTTAGTTGACTATGATTTGTTTTTTTAAAATATAATTTTTTTTTGTGATAACACTAGTGCTATAAACATTTCAAAAAATTTCGTTTTGCACTCTAGAACCATGCATATTGATGTGCACCATCATTTCTTACGCGATCATGTAGAGAGGTAAGATGTATCCCTTGTTTATATTGATACTAAATCTCAATTAGTGGACATCTTTACTAAACCTCTTCGTGAAGAAGATTTTTATCGCATAAGAATGGTTTGGGTTTATGCATTATGTAAAAAGTTTTGGTTGTTTGCTTGGTTAGTTAAACTTCATATGCATTCACTAAAAGATTTTTGCATGTTTATTATTTCATATACCCCTTTTTGATGGTGACAAAGGGGGAGAGAAATCTCCTTATTTGTGCACATAGTTAGGGGGAGCTCATAGATAGAGGGAGCTACTATCTATAAGTTATATTTACTCGCTCTAATATAATGGTTAGTTGTCATCATTAAAAAGGGGTAGATTGTTAGCCCTTATGTTTTGATGATGATTTACAACCACCATTATCGGTACTAATTGCTTGTTGAGTGATACTGTAGTTAATATGTATATCAACCTTGTTAGTACCATTTATGGAGAATTGGATAGAATATAAGCTACAATGTCAATATCTAAAGGAGGTGGAGGCAAAGTGATGAAGCAATATTTATCAAGAACACTATATTCTTTAAAAAGCTTCATCAACTCTAAAGCAATATCAAGACTCAAGAAATGTATTTCTATATAAAAGATATTTGATAATTTATTTTCTCTCTAGTACTTAAATGTAGGCAAGAATTTATAGATTTTATTTGAAGCTATTTAGGATATCACACTTACTTGCACTATTTCAAAACTCGTATTTTGGTACTTGTGTTAAAATAATGTTTCTCACAAATACGAGGACTTTTTTGCAAAATTCTTTTTCAAAAAAGCTTGTCAAAAAGTTTATAAACTATTCCCAAAGTTTTACATTTTTCAGAATTTATTTACTATTGTTAACAGAGCATTAAAACTCATTTTTAAAACCATTTCAGGCCGATAACCTGTTATTAGTCGACTGATCAGTCGACTGATAAAGTTAGTTGATTGATGAGTCGACTGAAGTAAATGCCTGAAATCTTCTTTTAGTCTCTGTTCTGTTTTGGTCGACTGATCAGTTGACTGACAAGATCGTCAGTCGACTGAAATGATCGTCAGTCGACTGATGCTTTCCGTCAGTCGACTGATGAGTATTGTAACGGCTATTTTTGTACAGTTTTAGAAATCCGGTTTTTGGGGGATTTTGTCTGATTCTTTAGGGTTTTGGCTGCTGTTTTCTTTCCTTTCCCTATAAAAACCCAACACCCCAACTACTTCACCCCCAAGCTTTAATTGCAAAACTCTTGTTTTTAAGTTTAATATTTTCAAAGAGCTTCAACTTTCATCTTGTTATTCACTGTTTCGTTTTCACATTCCAAGCTTCAAGTGCAATCTCTCTTCTTGCCATAGGGCTACTGTAAAGAGATAATCTTTCCTGCTATTGCTACTGTTATGAGTGTGATCTCGTGGAGATCAATTGTGTGGTTGTGAGATCTCATGGAGATCGTTGTGTAGAAGAAGTCCTGGCTTCTAATCCGGGTTGTGTAGTGGATTCTACTCGAGAGTAGGGAGCAGTGACGTAGGTCAGCGGACCGAACCTCGTGAACACATCACGCATCACTTGGATAACGATTTCTAACCTTATCTCTTTTACTTCGGCTTTTTATTTTGTGGTGTATTGCGTTGTCTTAATTTTATTGCACAATTATTGCCTTATGACCCTAATCACCCCCCCCTCTAAGGTCCAACATCTTCATCCTTCATATCTGTCAGCTTCTCTCCTAATAGCAAATATAGATCCTTCTGATAATGGTAGTCTTCCATCTGCATCTTCTAGAACCCGAAGTTTGTCCCATAAAACTTCTTGATCTTGGACGTCTCCTTCTTAAATCCCATGTCACTGACCTAATATCGCCTGCGCTAAACCTGATCGCTCTGATACCAATTGATAGGGTTTTATCTAACCCCCTGATGCGATTTGGAAATAGAGATGAGAGAGAAGAGAGAGAGAACAATCACACAAAACACACAAGATTTACGTGGTTCACTTCTCGATGTGAGAAGCTACGTCCACGACCGCTACAGGAGAAAATTTAACTATTTTCGTCCATCTTACAAGTTTCTCTAATCTTTCCTTTAATAACACAAGGGTTAATACAAACAAGATTCTAAAACAGTTCAGCAAAATACAAGCCCATGCCCGAAATACCCGACTTGCGGTCGACCGCAGATACAGTCGCGGTCGACCGTAAAAAATCTCGAGACCAAATCTGATTACAGGGTTTGGCGCGGTCGACCGCACATGATGTCGCGATCGATCGTAAAAAATCCAGAGACTTTTCGTGGATCTGTGCACGTTCACGGTCGACCGTCACGTCACTCGCGGTCGACCGTGAAGCCTCCAAGCTAATTCCTTTGTTGTTTTGCCTGATCTTCATCGCCGTCGTTCCTGTTCCTCTAATTTCTCATGTTTCCTCTTCAAAAATAAGTGTTGCTATTTTTGTTGGCCCAAAATCCGGCCCTTTACCAAAAGCACTAGTTCCTCACAATATTTGTTTCAGCCTATCTCTTAACCTCTCATCCTACGCGATGGTACTGAACCCTAAGTCGGCAGCCTCCTTTCCATCCCTTTGTCCTGCTCTGCAGCCGTTGTGAGTTCCATCTCCCATCCCTGTAGATCGGCTCCTACCATTCGAAACCCTAGGCTTTTCTCCCGTGTCGGCTAGCCCTTCTCTATTTAGGTCGAAGGGCTGGTAGTAGCTTGGGAGGAGATTAAGTGCGACAGTGAAGAAGACCCTGAGCTTTGTGCTCTCCTCTGCTTTGTGCGATCCATCCTCTCCCTTCTAAAGCTTTGTGCTTTCACCCTTTGTGAGATGAGTGAAGAGACAGTGGAGTAGTTGCTTTCCCCCTTTTGTGTTCTTGGTGGTGCATAAGACAAGAAGAACAGACTGGTTGGTTAGGTTTCTGAGCCAAAGAGCGACGACGTTGATCCTCAAAAGTGGTATCAGAGCTCGGTGAGTCATCGTTATTCAAAACCATCGCCGACGAGCTTCAGGAACTGCTGCTCGAAGAGCCTCTTCAGTCTTGACCTCATCCCGGGCTTTGCCGGATCACTCTTGATCAACGATCTCGAATTGATCGGCTAGATCTGAAGCCATCGGACTTGATCGAGGACTGGTGAACGAAGAGATCCTCACTGCCTAGGTTTTCATACTGTTTAACCTCTTCACGGTCGTGGCAGCAGCGGATACGGTGGTGTTGGGTAAGGTCGAAACTCTCTCCTAGAGTTTCGCTCAGGTAATCTCTGGTTTTGTTGGAAATTACAGTAAATTATTATCTCTGGCCTTGTTGAAATTTTTTTTAGAAACTAAAATTGGTTTGTGCTTGTACGAAAGAACAAAGGGTCTGAACCCGAGCTTCGTGCTCATCGTTATTCCTATTTTGTTCGTGCTAGTTGCTTCACACACTTTGAGCCTGATAAATTTTGAATTTTTAGCTATATTTGTATTTTATTTTTTTGGAAATTTTTTCTGTTATTGTTTCTGCTCGTGCTAGTTGCTGTGATACTATTGTTTATTTTTCTGTGTGAAGAATGGCTGCTGCTAATCAATATGGTATGATTTAATATGGCATGGTTCCGTTCAATGGAAAATCTGATTTTAGCATTTGGAAAAAAAATAAAATATATTTTAATTCAACAGAAGTCTTTTAGGGCTGTTGGTCAGACTTATTTGACTTCTGACACTGAAGAAAAAGAGCTAAAATGAACAAAAATGCTTGTTCCACAATTTATTTGAACTTATCTGACTCTGTGCTTAGAAAACTTGGAATTTTGGAATCTGTTAAAATCCTTTGGGATAAAGTTGAAGAACTTTATACTGAAACCTCTTTGCCCAGTAAAATGTTTTTGCTTGAATTTTTTTTTCAAATTTAGATTGGATATGTCTAAGGATATTGAGGAGAACCTAGATGTTTTCACAAAACTTATTTCAGATATTAAGTTAACTGGTGATAAATATATAGACGACTATACTCCTATTGCCCTTCTAAATGTTATTCCTGACTCATATAGTGATATGAAATCTGCTATTAAATATGGTAGAGATGAGGTTACCCTTGACATAGTGGTCAATGGTCTTAAGAGTAAGGAATTAGATTTTAAACATTCCGGGGGGAATAAAAATTCTGGTGAGGTTATGCATATGAGGGGTAGGCCTCAAAATATATCTAATAACCAAAATAATACTAGTAATGGGGATCAAGTAAGAAAAAAATTTGAAAATGGAAGGATTAGATATAAGTCCAGGTTTAAAGTTAAAAAATGCTATAACTGTCATGAAGCTGGTCACTTTATTAAAGATTGTCCTAAGCCTAAGAAAAATCAGCAAAATGATCATGCTAATATGGTTGTCTGTGAGGGCAAAATGGGTGAAATTTTCATGATTAATAATCTTTGTGATTATGCATATTTGAACTCTGTGTTATCTAATTCTTTGTGTAAATCAGATTGGTTAGTAGACTCTGGTTGTACTTTTCATATGACTCCTTTTAAAAACTTGTTTTCAAACTACAGGAAAATAGAGAATGACTTTGTGTCAATGGTAAATGAAAAGAAATGCAATGTTTTAGAAACTGGTGATGTATGTCTTAGGTTTTCTTTTGGTTCTGTGTTTACTTTGAAGGATGTTATGCATGTTCCTGATTTATGTTATAACTTGATTTCTTGTGCATCTCTAGAAAATGATGGTTTGGAGGAAAAATAGGATAAATGGGTTATGAAAATTCTGAAAGGGTCTCTTGTTGTTTTTACTGCTAAAAAACAAAATAACCTGTATATTTGTCATGCTGAACCGGTGCTTGATTCTGTTAACTCTGTGATAGGTGATAAATCTGTTTTATGGCATAATAGATTAGGTTACATGAGTAATAAAGGATTAAAAATTTTGCATAAAAGAGGTCACTTTGATAGTGATAAAATATCCCCCATTCCTTTTTGTGAATCTTGTGTGCTAGGAAAACAACATATGGTTAATTTTCCTATTTCTTCTTTTCCTAACCAGTCTAAGTGCACTGATATAATTGAATATTTACATGCTGATGTGTGGGGTCCCTCTAGTGTTCCTACGCATAGAGGGAACCAATATTTTCTTTTCATAATTGATGATTATTCTAGGAAAGTTTGGGTTTTACTCATGAAACAAAAATCTAAAGTTTTTGATAAATTTAAAAACTAGAAAATTATGATTGACCAAACGGGAAAGAAAATTAAAAATCTTAGAATAGACAATGGTCTTGAGTTTTGTAACAAAGCAATTGAATGCACTTGTGTGGGCTACCTGGGGTATTAAAAGGCATAAATTTGTTGCCCTACACACCGCAGCAAAATAGGGTTGCTGAAAGGATGAATAGAACTCTCTTAGATAGGGTGAGGGCTATATTGGCCACATCTGGGCTCTCTAAGAAGTTCTGGGGAGAAACTGTTTATACTGCGACCTATTTAATTAATAGGTCTCCTTCTGTTTCTTTAGGAGGGAAATGCCCTGAATTTGTGTTCACGGACAAACCTCTTGATTTAAATAATTTAAGAATTTTCGAGAGTGCTGGCTATATGCAACAAAAGATTGATAAGTTAGAACCTAGATCTAAGAAATGTGTTTTCTTAGGATATCCTGAATGGGTAAAAGGTTATAGGCTTTGGAATAAGAGTGAACCGGGGTTCAATGTACTGATAAGTAGAGATGTTGTTTTTAATAAAAATGAATTTCCTTGTTTACCTTACATGTCCCTATTCTTAAAAATGATGCTCCAAATGAGGTGGAGTAAATGCCTATTATTAATCAACCTGAATCACCTCCTGAAGAAAAATTAAATGATATAATTATTGAAAATCAAGATGAGATTATTCCTAATGAGGTAGAGCATGATATGTAGGAAATAGATAACATGGATGATTTGAATGATTATCAACTCACTAGGGATAGAAATAAAAGAACCATTAGGAAACCTAAAAGATATAAAGATTATAATTTGATTGATTGTAATATGTCTGAGTTTGTCTTTAACGTGTTTGAATCTATTGAGTGCAATGAACCTAAGACTTATAGAGAAGCATTAAGGTCAAAATATTCTGAAGATGGATTAGTGCTATGAAGAGTGAGATGGAATCCCTAAGAATGAACCAAACATGGAAACTTATTCCTAAACCTGCTAGTTGTTCTGTAGTGGACTGTAAGTGGCTATTTAAGGTGAACCAAGAATCTGAAAGTGTTAGGTTTAAGACTAGGTTAGTAGCTAAGGGAATTACTCAAAAGGAGAGAATTGATTATGCTGAAATTTTTTCTCCTATTGTCAAATTCACTACTGTTAGACTTATGTTTGCTTTAGTTGCTCATTTTAATTGAGAATTAAAACAAATGGATGTAACTACTGCTTTCTTGCATGGTGATCTTGATAAAAATATTTATATGCACCAACCTGAGGGCTTTGTGGACCCTAAATTGCCTTATCATGTGTGTTTGTTAAAAAGGGCTTTGTATGGTTTAAAACAATCACCTAGGCAATGGAATATTAGATTTGATAAATACATGCAACCTTTAAAGTTTAAAAGGAGTTCTGCCGATCATTACTTGTATTATAAGAATATAGACTCTGTGCCTGTATTTCTTTTAATTTATGTGGATGACATGTTGATTGCTAGTCCTTGTTTGAAGTCTATTGAGCATGTTCAAAAATGTCTCTGTGAAAATTTTGACATGAAAGACTTAGGCGATGCAAAAAAGAATTCTAGGTATGAATATTATTAGGGACAAAAACAAATTTACTCTAGTTTTAAACCAAAGTTCATATGCTAAATTTTTTTGAGTAAATTCGCTATGTTTGATGCCAAATCTGTGAATGTGCCTCTTGCTTCCCATTTTGTGTTAAGTAAGGATCAGTTCCCCAAGACTGAAACTGAAATAAATGATATGAAGAAGGTGTCATATTCGAATGCTATAGGATCAATCATGTATCTCATGGTTAGTACTAGGCCTGACATTGCATATGCGGTTAGTTGCTTGAGTAGATATATGTCAAATCCTGGTATGCCTCATTGGAATTCCTTGAAACGGCTTTTAAGATATTTAAAATCCTCTGTGGATGTAGGATTAACATTCTTTAAGTGTTCTGAAGGTGTTAAACTAGTTGAC
This sequence comes from Asparagus officinalis, assembly GCF_001876935.1. Lineage (NCBI taxonomy): Eukaryota > Viridiplantae > Streptophyta > Magnoliopsida > Asparagales > Asparagaceae > Asparagus > Asparagus officinalis. The sequence goes on from NC_033797.1 coordinate 78,520,636, forward strand.
TATGTAGATTCCAATTATGTAAATGATAGGGATAATAGAAAATCTACCACTTCTTATGTGTTTACTTTGTGTGGCTCTTGCATAAGTTGGAAATCCCAATTACAACCCATTGTTGCTTTATCTACTACTGAATCTGAGTATGTTGCTGCCACTGAAGCTTTTAAAGAAGCTATTTAGCTTAGGGGCCTTATATTTGAAATTAGTTTTCTTGATAATAATGTGATTGTATTTTTTTATAGTCAATCTGCTATTCAACTTTGCAAAAATCCTGTTTTTCATGATAGAACTAAACATATTAATGTTAGATTTCATTACATTCGGGATATAGTTAAAAATGGTATTATCAAGTTAGAGAAAATTCCCTCACAATTTAATCTTACTGACATGGGTACTAAGTGTTTGCCTGCTGAAAAGTTTATCTCGTATCAAAGAATCTTGAATTTTGATTTTGGGTAATTTTCCTTTGCTTTGTGTGTTTCCTTTGTGGCCTATTAACTTGCTTTGTGCTTGTTAGTAGCTTTGTGATATTTTCCCTTTGAACTCGATGACTGTTTGGTAGAGTTTGGTCCTTTGTGGACTTGGCATGCTTGGTGATCTTGCCCCGATCTGTGTGATCTGAGTTTACTTTGTGTATTCTCTTCCATTGCTTGTATCTTCTTTGTGATCATACGGGTAATGGTTTGGCGATGATGAGTCTTGCAATTCCGTGTTTTTTTTCCTCTGTGCACTACCTTGGGCCAAATGTGGAGATTGTTGCTATTTTTGTTGGCCCAAAATCTAGCCCGTTACCAAAAGGCCCAGTTCCGCATAATATTTGTTTCAGCTTATCTCTAAACCTCTCCTCCTACGCGATGATACTGAACCCTAAGTCGGTAGCCTCCTTTCCATCCCTTTGTCCTGCTCTGTAGCCGCTGTGAGTTCCATCTCTCATCCTTGTAGGTCGGCTCCTACCATTTGAAACCCTAGGCTTCTCTCCCGTGTCGGCTGCCCCCTTCTCTTTTTAGGTCGAAGGGCTAGTAGTAGCTTGGGAGGAGATTGAGAGTGACAATGAAGAAGACCCTGAGCTTTGTGCTCTCCTCTGCTTTGTGCAATCAATCCTCTCCCTTCTAAAGCTTTGTGCTTTCACCCTTTGTGAGGTGAGTGGAGAGACAGTGGAATAGTTGCTTTCCCCCTTTTGTGTTCTTGGTGATGCACAAGAGAAGAAGAACGGACTGGTTGGTCAGGCTTTTGAACCAAAGATCGACGACGTCGATCCTCAACAATAAGGTATAGGGCAAGTCGGATAGTTAGGCTCCACGCATCCTAATAAGGACTATGGAGGGAGCGAGTGACATTACACGGTTCTGCATTTTATTTTCCAGATGAATGATAAGCCATCTGTGTTGTGGGACTATTGGTGCAATTATCATACTTATATTAATTTTTATTTTATATAACTCATGAGCACCACCTGGATATGAATAGGATTAGTTGGACTCTTTAAATACTAATGATGAGCATGTTGCGGTTGACGTGATCGTTAGTAATCACCTAAGAAAGGTGAATCAAAGACAGGGCAGCTTTCAAAAAAGCATGAGGATCGAGATGTAAACAAGCAACTCAAGACGAGCCATCCATCTTGCCTAATGGAAAACTTGAGACCCGTTTTCTTCATAATACTTTTTTGCACATCAGTTTAGTGGCAGG
>NC_033797.1:78522331-78534907 GCF_001876935.1 Asparagus officinalis
CCCCGCGTGTGTATCGTTATCATTACTCTCCGCTGATTCAGCAGTCAAATCTCAGGGAAGGTGGTCCCACTTCAATCATGAGGCGTCTCGTGCACACAAGAGAGGACCATAAATTATATTAATTAATTTGAAACAATTCAATTTATGTTGTTCGTGGAATGTTTGATGGTATAGAATTAATTGTCTATTTTTGGATTACAAAAAGAATTAAGGAGGAAACATCAACCGTTCATCAAACATGACTTAGTTCCTCATACAAGTATTTTTTTATTTTTTATTTTTTATTTTTCAGTTTCCTAGAAACAGTACTGATACAAGTATTTAAAAAGTAGCAATTCTTATATCTGGAGAATTATATCTCAGACCCAAATTCAATCAGCATCAATATAAAAAAGAATCCAACCTGAACTGAATTTGATACTAGAATAATGAAAATTGGATTTTCCCCGTAAAAGTGTGTAAGAAATTAAGGATGGGGCTACCATAAATGATTCCAATTTCAGAATATCCCAATCCCCATCCTTTTTATCCGTCCTTTTGCAAAAGCAACATCAATCCTCTTCCTATCTTCACCTCCAAAAATAATAATGATGATGATAATAACAGTAGTAGTAGTGATAATAGCAGGTAACATTAATTATTAGAATAATATAAAAGTTTACAAGAGACACGCACCAAATCCCACCAACATATTAGCACACAAGTTAACACTACGCATGTACATGACAAAATCCTAGCCAAGCTAACACTAAAGCTAATTATCACTAATCTCTAATTAACAATCCATCATAATAAATCCTCACCACCATAAATATTCCTCAATCACTCAAAACTAATTTACATCCTCAATTCTCCAAACTGACAAGACTTAAACATAATTGCGATCCATTAATTAATAAATAACATTAATAATAAACGATCGATTCATACTTACCAGAAAAAAAAAAAAAAGAACTAAATCCAAACTCAATTAAACATTAGTCGAGCACGCCGACGACCCCTGCACCGACCCCATCACCCCTTGCCTGAGCCCAACAACCGCCAAACAATCAACATCGAACCGATACTTCCCCGACGTCCACCCGCCCACCCGCCACCTCAGCAACCCATCCACCCGCACCGACAGAACAAACCTACCTGCAACCTGATCCCGGCCAAGCTCGAACCCGACCGACGCAGCAACCGGCATGCCAGTTCCAAACATCGACGCCGACAAGACGTTCAGCTCTTCGTGCTCCTGATAGAACGAAGGCAAAAAACAGTCTCCGGTTATTTGCTGGCCTTTGTAGATAGCGTAAGCTCGGACGTCGTCGTAGTAGACGCCGAAGTTCTTGTTGGGGTTTTTGGAGAGGAGGGTGGCTTGGACGGTGGAGTTGAGGAGGAGGAGGAGGGGGGAGGAGAGGGAGAGGTTGGAGATGGTGGTGGACTGGAGGTAGAACTGGGGTTTCGAAGGGTGGCGGATGAAGTAGAGGAGGAGGAGGACGAGGAGGAGGGTGGGGATGAGGGTGTAGAGGAGTTTTTTGTTGAGGCGGAGGGATTTTAGGTGGAAGCCTTTGTTCGCGCAGTGTTTTGGTGAGGTTTCTGTGGGGAGAGACATTTTGAGGGTTTAATTAAATTAAGAAAGTGAGGTATTTCGTTGTGGAGAGAGAGCGAGAGAGAGAGAGGAGGATATTGGTTGTTTATATATAGTGTGTGTTTTTAGATATGGGTGCTCAGCATATGATTATTTTGAAATGGATCCCTCAGAATATTAATGCTCATTTGTTAATACTATTCTCAGGGCCAACTTGTCAATAAGCAATCCCCACCCCCCACCACCCCAAAGGTGGTTCATCTGCAGCATGAGAAGCAGAAAGGTTTATCCGCAATTAACCCTAAAATTTATTATAATTAGTTACACACTCATTTGTTATTACCATTATGTCCTTGTAACCGCTAGTTTTACCGGCCACCAGTCAGTGGTCACTGTTGGCCATAGTATCATTGCATCCATGGACGCTGCCTGCGCATGCGGCAGTAGGCCACCGCTGTTGCTCCTGTGTGCATGGGAGAGAGAGATAAGAGAGAAACCAGCGTTAACTTTAGTAGAGTTAATTACACAGATAGTCTTTAAAGTCCCAGCCACTGCACTATAGCTCTGAAGTTGTGATGATAATTACATTTTTATATTTTAACATGCCTCTACATGCTGAGTGCCTTTTTGTGGGCCAGCACCTGTACTCATTCAACAGTGTCAATCATTCGAAAATTCGCTATAAGTTTGTTGCAGGTGACATTAATTTGAACTTGGGTTGATCTGATAACTCCATAAAGTATCTAGTAGAATCTGAACTTGGGGGCTAGTTGCTCACGACACCACAACTCTAAAGTTATGATGAGGGTCGAGTGTTTACATTTTTATATTCTAACAAATAGTTAACATGATCAGGGTAGACTCTAACAGAAAACAATGACGAATAATGACGTTATTAATATATCTAGTGCAAATTAAAGATTTTTAAAGATTTATGTCATAATGCCAATATATGAAAGACCTGTTCTAAAATAACACTTTTCGAAGAAACAATATCTTACAAAAGACTTTACTGTTTGTTTGTTGAAGTGTTGAGAAAAGTACTCATGATTTGTGAGACACTCCTGCAGCTTTAGGAGTAGCAGATGCGAGGGACGGTTGGGTGAGGTTCATCTTTTGAACATGGCAGTCTTATCAAGCAGATATCCACAGTGTAAGATGCGGGATCATGATACTAATCATTCATTAAAAGTTTAAAAAAAAATTATTTATTTCAGTTGAGAAGGTTCTGGCTGAAAGATGAATATGGTCCTATTTATAAAAGCTATTCAGTGTTATTGCATTTAGTGGACAATTGGTGGTCTGAAGAAAAAAAAAAAATTCTAAGTGTATCTTACACATATTGCGCTTCGCCATCTTTCAATTACGGATTTCTTATTGTCTAGTTTCCCAGTATTTAATTAGAGGGTATTTACATTGAGAAGGATATTCATGGTACATGTTGGTGCTAGTGATAGAATTAGGAGGGGGTCCCATTAGAATGATTCTAAATAGAAAGCAAATGGAGCACTCATGTAATGAGTGGTAACGATGTAGAGTCTTTCAAGATACTTAGTATGGGAGGGAAGTGGGAAAGTGGGTAATGATAGAGAGGAGGAAGGGGCTGTTTGGTTGGCATTTTTTGCCATTGTTTCCCTGTCAAAACTGACAAAAGCTATCAGTTTTGATAGCTTTACTTGCAAAAACGCCCCAAAATGAACGTTTTTGCAAGTAAAGCTGTCAAAACTGACAGTTTTGTCAGTTTTGATAGGGAAACCAAAACAAAAAAAGCCAACCAAACAGCCCCGAAAGTATGGTCTAGGTCTTTTTTGGTGGGTGGGGTGAAATAAACAAGGGATCCCCTATTAATTCTCTGTGTTAACTGATAAGCCAAAAGTTGTTTAATGTATGGTAAAAGTGAAATTACCGGCCAATTTAACTTCAGTGAAGGAGTGGCTTTCTCCAAATAACTAGAAAAAGAATACTTAATTTTTAGAGAATAATTTTCTTTAAAAATGTTCCAAATTGAAGTGAAAACAATTGGAAGTTATAGATAATGAAATAATTAATACTAAGCAGGAAACAAGTAAAGTCTATTATAAATAAAAATTTGAATCTTTTCTGCTACCAAAAAATAGTAAAATAAATAGTCTAATGTATAAGTGAATTACCAGCCAACTTAACTTCATTGAAGGAGTGGCTTTCTCTAAATAATTGGAAAAAGAATACTTAATTTCTCAAGAATAATTTTCTTTAAAAAAGTTTTAAAGGTACTAATTGAAGTGAAAAAGTTATAATGAAATCCCAAAATAATGAAATAATTAATGCTGAGTAGGAAACAAATTACGCCTACTATNAGGTTGATGGTTATGATGCTGTAACACCCCGTGTCGCAGAGACAGTAAAAATAATTCCGTAATTAATTTTTCAATAATAAGAGATGAATAGTTTCCTTTTCATTTATTAGTTTAAAGGAATCTCTGTCTTTTAGTTATGAAAATTGAGGTTTTTACAAGGGCTTATGTGTTAAAAAACCTAAATAGGTTTAGTAGGCATCAAAAATTACCCACGGATTCCCGCACGTGGTTCGAGACAGAGAAGATGGTGAACGTCACTATCCGAGTCACAGAAGATTATTTGACGTCGACAAGAGCATAAAGTGAATCGACGAACCGTATGAAGCAACAGAACTTAGAATAACGAAGATACGAACTGATCGGGAGTTACGCTTCGCTTACGAAAGACGAAACACCCCTCGTGTTTAATCCACTTCATGTATGATTCAACCATGGGAGCTTGTAGATCTTTTCGTCGGCTTTCCTACGCACTTTGAATCACGTAATTCCAAGTTCGGACAACAAAGATACAACGATTCTGATCGGGGCGTGCCTGAACGGTGCCCAGGACTTGGCGGAGACACTGTGAGTGTCTCGGCCAAGGCTAAGACACTTCAAGTGTCTCGGCCATGGCAGAGACACTGCGGGTGTCCGCAGGCCTAAAAATGCTATTTTGAACCGTTTTCGACCGTTAACCGTCTGGATTTGTTCCAACTGATCTAATGTTATCCTAGAATGTGATAAAGTGGTTATAACTGAGGATAAGAGTGAATCGGTCGTTCTTATTTGAAAACAAAGCTCCCGAAGCTTATAAATATATACAGCCCTAGGGCCTTCATTTGTACATGTCTGAAATTCTCGAGCCTTGGCGAAGCCCTGTTGAATTGGAGACTGAAGAGCCACAAATTTCATAGAGGAGGAGGAGATCTCATCAAATTCTTCGGCATAAAGAAGGAGAGTTCAACAGATCTGCAGCCCAGTTCTTCTCTTGAGATCACACCGTTGTTGTGATCTCGAGAAAAGTGATTATCTCGCTGTTGCCGAGATAATTGCTTCAGTTTCTTGACTCCTTCACGAGTCAACGAAATCTGCACTTTGATCTGATCGGTCGGTGGTTCATGGATAAACCCCGGCATTGGCAAAGATCTCACGCAAATAGCGGGTGATAAACGTCCGTTGTGTTTGTTTTGACGAGAGTTATAATTTTTCGTTTTCATTGTGTAAGAGTCTTATAAAAAGACTATCTTTTGGTTTTTATTGTAACGACTGAAGTAGTAATGAATACCTCAATGAAAAAACAAAATTTTACACCTAACAAGCTAGTGACCACAGTGGGAGCCAACAGCCTCGCCGTCGAGACTGTCGTACTGCAGACATTGATCAAGATCCCCGTGGCTGAAGAGGTCGAATACGAGTTTGACCAATAGAAGTTTGAAGAGTATGTCTCCTCCTCCTCCTCTAGATCCACCTCTCCTCGCAAGTGTAGGAAGGTCTTCTCCTCCTGGAAGATTCGCTGGTCTTCAGATTTGAAGACCCAAAAATGTGATCTCCCCGCTACCGCTACTACAGTTGTACCTCGTAACCATCCGCCGGTGTCCAATGAAGCCGAAGCCGCATATACAAACATCGCCTCCATTAAGGAGTTGACTACTAAAGGTGTGCCAACTTTATCGAAGAGAGATTGTCAGAGACGCCGCTAACGTCTCGCTCGCCAATTTGCTAAGACTTTGGAGCAAGTGGATGGGCTCTGCTACCAAGCAGATCTGAAGTCCAGGAAACACCAAGTGGCTAAACCATCACCATAGTAAGCTTCGAGATTCTTCTCCAAATCACCTACTAACGAATAGATTCGTGTCAAACAGAACCGTTCCACTCTAGAGGAGCGCATTCAGAAGCACCGCGTATTTCTTATGCACGTCCAGATACTTGTGCGAAAAGCACAAGAAATACAGCAAGAAGAGGCGGTTAAGAAATCGCTCAAGTATAAACGGGTTTGGATGCTAAAGGTCAAATCAGTGCCTAAGGAAAAAACAAATGAAGTTACTATTCAACCTTCATCTACTTTAGATCTCGCTCCCTCTTTTGTTTGGTGGAAAATTTATAGAAAGACAATGAAAGAATTGAACGTTTTATTCTCTCAATCTTTATTACAATTTAGATTTCCTGATTACAAAAGAGAAGAGAATTGATCTGAATTCTCCCCTTTGTTTAAAACTAGGTTCTTCACGGTGGCGATGGAGTGCCTCATTCGAATGATCGTATCAAATTTGCTCTCCGTTGACGATCCGCACGTCTTGATTCACTGGAACGATATCTTCTCCTCACAATTTGACGTTATGGAGAACTTGCAAAGCAAGTTTTAGAACTCTGGACGAGTTGATAACTCTGAACGAGTTTGAAACTCTATGAAAGAGTTGATTTAACCGAATTCGATTTATAAGCCAAGGATGAAAAAATCTCCTGTTGTTGATCTCCAAAGCTCCAGTAATTCACCAAAAAAAAGCCAGCCAAATACCTCCTCTTTGCTACCAAGGCCAAGGCTCAAAAGAGATCAATCGCCAAGAGCCAAAAACTGAGCCCGAACTCAATTGAGTTTCCCGCTATTTATAGGGGATTAAGAGGTATAACTACCCCCTTAATTCGCTCCTAAGTAGGGCTGAATGATGTGTAACCGCCCCATTAAACAGCTCCCCAAATCATGGGGAAAACGGTTTTGAAACCATTTAGTTTATGCTTTGAACGAGTCAAACGCAGAGTTGGGCCTATTTTGGGGGCTGAACGCACGGGTCGCGTTGCGTAGAAATGAACTATGTGTTCTGGGCTTAGGACGTAGAGTTGAGCTCTACATGACCTTTGCGTTTTGAGTCTGGAACTCTGTGTTTTTTTAATTGGAGTGCTGAGGATGACATCTACGTTTTGACTCTGAAACGCGTGCATGACCTCTGCATTTTGATGTTGTAACACAGGGATGACCTCTGCGTTTTGAGGTTGTAACGCAGGAAGGACCTCTGTGTTTTGAATCTGGGACGCAGAGGTAAGCTATGCATCTTGATTTGAAGAGACCGTCAATTTGTAGTCTCTTTTACTAGAGAGTTGCAAAGACTGTCATCTTATAATCTTCGTCTTGGCTCCTTGAAAATATAAAAGTTGTCAGATTGTAACACCCGATATTAATTGTAAAGGTTGTTGATTAGAGCTTTCATCAGTTGTTACAAAGGTCGTCAGATTGTAACCTTCATCGATCTACGTGAAAGTCTTCAAATTGTAACCATCTGGAAGCCGTCGAATTATAACTTTCATCACCAATCTATTATGATTTTTAGACATCCTACAAAACCTCCTCTAAAGTTTTCAAAAGTTCACGGTTGATTGGGATGAATTTTTGGAATACTTTGTATCTCAACTCTGATCTTGGAGCTATTGATTCCTTATCGTAAGGGAGTTGTTATTTGCACTCGCTTCGAAGGCATCTTGGTTGAAGAGATTTTCCATGCAGGACCTGTGTGAAGGTATGTGTCATAATCCTACTTCTGGAATGCGGGGGTGGACACCTGTGTTTTAAACTTGAGACGCAGGTCTCACCCTCGCATTTTAAATTTGGAACCCGGGTGTGACCTCGGCGTTGTGATTTTTGCAACGTGGGTCTGACCTCGGCGTTTTAACTTGAGACGCGGAGGTGGCTTTCATGCATTTTGACTAAGTCTTTGAGACTTGTCTTTAGCTCATCTGTTTCAAGTCTCAGCTCACACATATTAAGCTGATGGGCTTGTAAACATGCATAGGAGTTTTGGCAAACCCTCAGCCATCAACGGATTTGATAAGCCTTTATCGACTACCGTTTGAGTCGGACTAGCATGTGGATTATCTAAGTCCGTTCCACATGTAATGTTGTGCTAAGAGAATGAACCCTCTTAGACTTGATGCTATGATTTTGAATATATAGACTTTATCATTTTGACGAGAAAAGACTAACCGGTAACGAGTGTTAGGCGTAGGCTTATCTCTAATTAGGGATCAAGATAAAATCCTCCATGTGTGTAATGCATGATTCTGGTGTTATTAATAACAACTTGTTATGATATTGAATACGTAGGGTTCGCCATTGTTATGGGAATAGGCTACCTAGCAGCATGTGCTAGATTCAGACTTATCTCTAATTAGGGATCGAGATAAAGTCCTCCATACGTGTAAGACATGGTTTTTGGCGTTATTAATAACGGCCTACCATAATGTGTAGGCGTCTAAATTGCCTATGAGAGCCTGCATACAGCTCGAAACAAAGAGTGGACGAGTCACGAAGAATTATCCAATTGGCCAACGCGCGTACGTCAGTCAACGCGCGTACGTCAATCAACGCGCGTACGTCAATCAACACGCGCACGTCAATCAATACGCGTACGTCAATCAACATGCGCATGTCAGTCAACGTGCACACATCAATCAACACGTGCACATCAGGCAGCCCTAAGTGACCGACGCATTCGTTTATTATTCCCTCAACAAAGCGTACAAGTCAATGAGTCGACCAATTACGCAAAACAGTGGAAAGTATAAGGTCCGAGGGAGTTTGGAAACACCAAAAGGTGAAAAATAGCCTGAACCCACGTGGGAGCGCGGGTCACCATCTGGTGACCCGCGCGCACACGGGTCACCAAGAGGTGACGGCCGATCGCGCGCTTAGTCACCCTAGGTGACTTAGCCGCGTGGGTCGCTTAGACGTGACCTGCGGTCACGTGGGTCACCCTTGGGTGACCCGCGCCCACGCATGTTGCTAATGGGTGACCCGTGCTCACGTGGGTCACCAGAGCCCGACGCGCAATCCAGAGCCCGAAACACATTTTTGACTGTTTTAAAACAATTTTCACAGAATTTATCGGTTCTAGGGTTTCCCAATTGACTTGATATCAACCGTAAATGTAGTTAGGCCGTTATTAACTAAAGATAAGGCGAAATCACTCATTCTCATCTAAATACCCACATCCGAGGCCTATAAATATAAGCCTAAGGCCTCCATTTTACTGATCTGGAAATCAAGAGGGTGAAGTGCCGTCAAATTGGAGAGTGGAGCATGAATTTCTGAAGAGTTAGCAGATCTTAGCGGTGTTCCTCAACAAAAAGAGAGTTCGAGAGATCTGAGTCTTGTTGTCTCATTATTCCTCTGGATTTAAGCTTAGTCTTAATATCGAGAAGAGCCGTAATCTCGCTTGGTCGAGATTATCGCTGCTATGATTACTTCCTTCGTGAAGTAAGAGCATTGATCAGCAATCTTCTGCTAACCGGATCTGATTCGTAGGCGGTCCACGAATAAACCCCGGCACCGGCAATGATCCCGCACAAGCAATAGGAGTTAGAACTAATATTGTATGTAGTTTAACGAAAGTTATAATTTTTTTTATTTAAAGTCTTATAAAAAGACTATTTGTTTGAGTTTATTGTAAATGCTTGAAGTTGTAATGGACCCATCAATGAAATCAACTTTCCACCCAAATACGCTGGCGACCACAGTAGGAGCCGACAACCTTTCTGCGAAGGCTGACGTGTCGCAACCTAGGATTCTCATCCCGATTGAAGAAGAGGTTGAATACGAATTCGACCAGCAGAAGTACGAGGAATACTTGTCCTCCTCCTCTAGATCCGCCTCTCCTCACAGATGCAGGAAGGCCTACTTCAAGAAAGCTCACTGGACTTCGGCTTCACAGGTCCAAGAAGAAGATCTCCTCACCACTACTGCACTTGTGGCTCGTGATTCCCCTCCGATATCCGACGAAGTCGAAGCCGCAGATCTGAACCCCTTGAGCAATGAGTTAACTACTGATAACGTGCCCATTTTATCAAAGAGAGCACGTCAGAGACGACGATAATGCCTCGCACGCTAGCTGGCCAAGGCTTTGGAGCCAGTTGATGGAATCCTTTATGAAGTGGATCTGAAGTCCATGAGGCGCCAACCGCCACAGCAGCAAGTGGACAACCCCTCCTCCTTCAAACCAGCGAAGAACGAATGGGTCCACGTCAAAAGAACCCGATCAACTCTTGAAGAGCGAATTCAGAAACGCCGCACATTACTTGCACATGCAAGAATTCTTGCGCAAGAAGTAAAAAAATTACAAAATAAAGAAGTGGAAAAGAAGCCACAAAGACTGAACAAAGTATGGAGGCCAAAGTCCAAGACGACGGCCGAAAAGATAGAAAAATACGGGTCACTCAAATCTGATCTGCCAGCCCGCGGGTCACTCAAGTCTGACCCTCTAACCCGCAGGTCACCCAAGTTTGAACCTCCAGTCTGCAGGTCACTCAAGTCTGACCCTCCAAGCTGCAGGTTACTCAAGTCTGACCCTCCAGCCTGCGGGTCACTCATGTCTGACCCTCTAAGCCGTGGGTCACTCAAGTCTGACCCTCCAGCCAGTGGGTCACTCAAGTCTGACCCTCTAAGATGCGAGTCACTCAAGTCTGACCCGTGCCACGGCTGAGACAGAAGATGTTCTGCACCAGTTTCTCCGATTCCATCAAGTTCCACACCTCCGGTAGAGCTCCGTGATAGAGTGGATTTGTCCCACTTCAAGATAAAGATCACAGATCGTCTTGGTCCATCACACGATGATCGAGATAAAGCTCCAGTCATAGAGCGCTTGATCCCATCGAACGAATCTCGAGTGGTTTATCGGGCTGGGGGTTGTAATCGTCCTCCTAGGCGGTGGAGGAAATCGCATGATGGGAAAATCTTTATAACTACCACATTGGATTGCGTGTCGAAGTCCAGGAGCCCATTGAGGTCCTACGCCCACAAAATCACAGCCTCGAACGTGTAACTCCTGAAGAAGCTAACAAAGCATTGAGTCTCCAGAGGAAAGCCTATTCATCTAACAATGACGTTATACCTAGGGAGTCGTGCTAACACACGATGGGTTGTTCCGGCCATAAGACCGATGAGTCGTACTATCAAGCTGGGGGTACAAACAAGTCCTGAAAAAGAAGTACCCGAGAAATGGTTTCTCATTGTCCGTGTGCTAAAATTATCAAGACAGTGTTGTCAGAATGTTGCTGCCCCAAGATGGTTCCGGAGAGAGTTTCAGTGTTTGAAAGAATCTTCATCGGAACATCTGAACCCAAACCAAGGCGTTTTCATAGAAAGAAATCAATCACTCAAAATGATGAATTTCCAGAAGTGTCCGTCAATATGACCGACAAAGGGAGGTCGACACGACACTTTAGTCCTGATCAGTTTTCAATAGTATCCTAGCGTATAACTCGATAACTCGATTACGATCAGAGACAAGTAGATGAAGGGACTACCAGAGAATGCAGAAGGGACTATACTCAGATGACGAAACGTTAGATGCTTGCTCAGATACTTTCTCAGTAATAGCTTCCGATGATATGACATCCAGCACAGGACAATCCTATGAGTCATTTATGATCAACACGGAACAAATGGCTAAAATTCTCGAAGATGCTCTAACCAAGCAGAAGGAGAATTTCAAATTTTAAATGGAGATGTCTAAGCAGGAGATGAGAGATATGCACATCCAACAAATTACGACGCTGACGAATCAGCATGGAGAGTCTAGCCATCACAATAATCCTAACTAAGATGATAGTGATCGGGAAGCGGATGAGAATGTCAACATGGACATCCCTCCCGTTGACAACAATGCTGGGGGTGATCCCTCGGATGATAACAATACAAAGGAGGGCCACGTCACTTCTCCCCAGAATCGCTCGAAGAAAGATGCAAGCGAGGATAAGAAGATGAGGGACTTGAAGAGCAAAATCAATACGTTGATGAATGCTCAGGAAATAAAGAAGTCCAGAATACCGTGTCCGTACACGAGAGAATGGGAATCAATCCCGTATCCGGTGAAGTTTAATTTGATCAACTTCACACCGTTTGATGGAAAGGGTTCCCCCACTCAGCACTTAATATACTTTAAGTCTCATTTAAGAATAATCTTTGGCAATGAGCTCTTGATGGAACAGTCTTTCGTTGGCACTCTTCACGGAGCAGCCTTTGATTGGTATCACCGTCTTAAGCTGGGAAGTATTAGCAGTTGGGACGACATGGAAGACATGTTTCTCATAAATTTCTTCGATGACGACACTAAGGTTTCAATCTGAACGTTATTCGATGAGAAGCAGAAGGACAGAGAGTTAGTTGAGAACTTTATCAAACGATTCCGGAACAAGGTAATGAATTGTCGAGATCCGATCAGCGAAGACTTCATCCTTGAAACTTGTCATAATAAACTTTCGTTTGATATTCTTGAAGTTATAAGAATGGCGCCATCCAATACCTGGAGGGATTTGAAGGTGCGAGGAGAACGAGCCGAACGCTTTCTCAAGAGGAAGAAGGCCGAAAGGGGTCAAACGACGATAAATACTCCACAACAGAATTTTGTCCCTCGGGGTAAGGGAAAAGCACAAGTAAACGCAGTGGACATGAACCAAACATTCGAGCTGCAAGTGAAACCACAACAGCAGCAGCCAAAGGCATCTCAGCAGTCACAGTGGCAACAACAACCTCAAAAACTGAAGACTTCAAAACCAAAATTCTCGAAGGTTTATTCTTTTAAAGAAGACAAAGTCCCTGGTATTTTCAAATACCTCATAGGGAATAACAAGATCAAGTTGACTCCGATTCAAGACCAGGAAGATGCTAAAAGGGTTAATGACCCGAAGTACTGCGCATTTCAC
>NC_033797.1:78536261-78557789 GCF_001876935.1 Asparagus officinalis
GCGGTTCACCACCCTACCAAATCATGTTACGCCCTCAAAGATAAAATCCAAGCTTTGATCGATGTTGGAGTCATTACTATGAAACAATCTAAGGAGAAGAAGGTGAGTGTGAATGCAGTGTCAATCAGCTTCAGATCTATTCCTCTGAATTGGTTTCAACCCGAGCCCGTAATGAACTTAGCGGTGAAGACAGTCAACAGAGATCTTCACAAACAATGCAAGAAAGAACTTGTGCCACACACATCCCCAAATGGTGAGATTCTCTAGGTTTATCCCGATCTGATTGAAGATGAATAGTGGGTCAGATCATCATCTAAGAAGAAATCAAAAGGCAAAGGAAAGTCTTATTGCGGAGCCTCTGCCATTCCAGTAGAAGATGATGAAAGAATCCCTACTTTCCCACTCTCTGAAGGTGAACAAGAGATCTTTGTAACTAACGGAGAACCGACCTTTACAACCCAGAGTGGAAATGAATATCATTTCAAATATCCAGATGCCTCCGAGCAGTTAGCTAAGCAGGGGGTAACCAAAACCATTTCCTCTAAGACATTAGCGGAAATGGGAGTGGTCACAACTCCCCCAGCACCCATAGTTGCGGAGAAGACTTAACAAAAGCAAAAGGGGGAAGGAGCTCTTATACCAAGAGGTTCAGAACCCGAAGCAGTCTCGATTCAATCAATCGATTGGAAGAGATAAACCGGGGAGCTCGAGTACTCCGCATTGCTTCGACATTATAGCGCAATTAGCTAATATACCAGCGACATTAACCTCATACGAGCTGCTACGTCTTTCAAAAGACACAAGGAAAGCACTACAAGAATACTTGGCCAACTCTGATGTTTTCCTGACTCAGATCAAGCCATCTCCTGAAGAACCAGAGCCATCAGTCCAACATTGTAACCTCACGACACATCACTTTCCCTGCATTTCTTTCACCAAAGAGGATATGCAGACAAAGAATTCAAAGCATGACCGGCCCCTGTATTTCATCGGGCACATTGGTTCCAACGTTGTCAATCGGTTCTAAGACGATCCGGGTTTCGTTGTCAGCATCATACTACTCTGGTTGATGTATAGTCTTGGAATACCGGCTAGTAAGATAGCCTCCACGGGCACCACAATCTATAGATTCAATACCAGTAGGTCCAGACCATTGGGTAAAATCCGAGTAAAGTACCAGATCGGAGATTTGAAGTCAGAAGTCACATGTTATATGATCGACACAGAGACTTCTTATAACTTACTGTTGGGTCGACTATGGATCCACGGTAATATTATAGTCTCTTCTACCCTCCATCAATGTCTTAAATATGTAGATACCAATAATAAAGTCAAGATGGTGGTTGTGGATAATTAACTATTTAAGGGGTTAGAAAATTATTTTTCTGACTCCCTTCTTTACGGTGCTGAATCCGATACTGAATCATCGGCCCAAGGTACGGACAACGACGAAGAAGCTGATACCGAAGCTGGGTTTGATTACGATGGTGGTTTTGTACGTAATGACATTGTACCCATTATAATCAATCTTGACGATGGTGAATCATCAGATAGTAGCTGTAATTTGTAACTTGCCAAAAATATAGCAATAAATGATGATTTAGAGTACTCGTTGTGTCTTGATAACATTATGAAAGAGTTATATGACGACCCTAACTCGTAAGTACCACTTCAATCGTCTTGCATGACGAAGAAGCATGTTCATGATTCGTTCGGGTCATTCCCGCAAAGGCAGGGGGTGAGAAGGAAGTTGTTTACGGTAATGGGAAGGAATTTTCAATACCAGACCACTTCTTGAAAGAAGAAGATGATGATGATAAACCTGCCCCTCACTTATTCAGATATGATACAAAAACGCGTAATCTCATGGGGAGATATGGATATGACTTCACACTCAAAGAAGGTCTTTACTTTGGTTGGGGTCCGCGAGTTCCACCTCGTATGACTTATATACCAAAAGGAAAACCCGATGACTATTATAGCTACAGGAGAGGTTTAGGCTATGTCTCTTCGTCCGATGATGAGTGCTACTGGTAGGTCATTGATCAAATAGCTAATAAGGGTAAAAACGGATATTCTTCCGATTCTTCAGCCTGGGATTCCGACGCTAGTCTTAGAGAAATGTTCAAAAGACTAATATCGAACATGGCTACGATCGACCCCGTCACAATAGACGAAGATGAGCAAATGCTAACTTGGAAAGATCCTTGGGTTCATCACTTAAATATATGGTACAGTGATAGGTTTAAACAAAGAGAACCCCCTACCGAGGATCAAGTAATCCAGGTAAATATGGGTGATGAGGATAATCCGAAACCGATATTCATTAGGATAGTCTCCCACCAAATGAAAAAGAAGAGCTAATTGCCCTCATTAGGGAGTATTACATTGATGTTTTTTCTTAGAACTACGATAATATGCCAGGGCTTGATCCAAATGTAGTAGTGCATCGCCTTAATATTAAACCTGATGTCAAACCTGTCAAACAACAACAAAGATGGTTTCGTTCGCAAATTATGGAGGCAATCGAGTCCAAAGTTAAAAAGCTTATTGACTCGGGTTTCATCAGGGAAAAACAACATCCTGAATGGCTTACCAACATTGTCCCGGTCCATAAGAAAAACAGTAAAATCAGAATCTGTATTGACTTCAGAGATCTTAAAATTGCCTGCCCAAAAGATGATTTTCCTCTTCCCATCATGGATGTTATCATTGACAATACGTGTGGATTTGAGAGAATGTCCTTCGTGGATGGATTTTCTGGTTATAATCAGATAAAGATGCATTCAGATGACAAAAAGCATACCGCATTCAGAATACCCCTTGGCGTTTTCTGCTACACGGTTATGCCCTTCGGCTTAAAGAATGCAGGTGCCACATATCAGATAGCCATATAAAAGATTTTCCAAGAGCATCTCCGGAAGACTGTCGAATGCTATATGGATGACCTAGTCATGAAAAGCCGTGATAAAAACAATCACATCAAAGACTTGAAGACGATGTTTGACCTGATGCAGACTCATCAACTGAAGATGAATCCTACCAAATCTTTCCTCAGAATATCCAGCGACAAATTCCTTGGATTCGTCATCACCACCAAGGGTATTCACATCGACCCTGATAAAATGAAGGCAATTAACGAGTTGCAACCCCCAAGAACTCAGAGGGTTACAAGGACGATTGGCTTATATCCGTCGGTTCATCTCGAACCTTTCGGGGAAATGTCAACCATTCTACAGGCTTACAAAGAAGGGCGTATCATTTGTTTGGGATCACACTTGTCAAAAAGCATTCGAGGATATCAAAGAATATCTCTCGAAGCGTCCTGTACTCATTGCACCAAAATCAGGTAAACTATTCTTAATATATATCAAGGCGATGAGCCACTCGTTAAGTACATTACTTGCACATGACGACAACAACGGTCACGAACATATAGTATATTACTTGAGCTGGACCCTCGTGGGCGCCGAATCCCGATATCTAATGATTGAAAGGGAGTGTCTCGCCTTGGTGTTCGCTATTCAAAAGATACGGTACTACTTGGTCGAATAGATTATTTACATTATTTTAATGTTAACCCAGTCCGTATATTTATGATGCAACCGGCTTTCATTAATTGGTAGTTAACAGAATGGGCCCTACTTCTGTCTCAGTATGATCTGCACTTTAAACAGTAGAAATCGGTCAAAGGACATGCTATTTATGATCTACTGGCAGCTAACCCAACTACGGATACCGCCGAAGTATACGACGATCTGCAAGATAAAACCCACGAAGCCAACGTTATTTCCCATCAATAGGTGTGGCATTTATACTTCGACAGTGTTTCTCGAGCAACTAATGAGGCAATTGCTCCTGGATGTTCTAAGATCTCCTCCAGAGTTAGAGTTGTCTTAGTTTCCCCGAGAAAACATATGATGCCTCGAGCCTACTCACTGACCGAGCCGTGCTCAAATAACATAGCTGAGTATAACGTGCTGCTTATTGGACTCAGGTTTGCTAAAGAGCTGGGGGTCGAGTACCTTGTAGCTTTCAGTGACTCTCAACTGGTAGTTAAACAAGTTCATATGAGGTCAGAAAATAGGATTTGATACCATACCATAGGATGGCCGTTGAGATGGTAGAATCGTTTGAAGGATTCTTCATCGAATACATTCCATGCATACAGAACACCTACACGGATACATTAACAGCATTAGCAGTATCTCTGGCACAGCCTACCGAAACAGAATAATTCTTTACGGTAAGAACTCACCAGCTCTTCATACCAATCTGTGATATAGACGATGGAGAAGAAGATATTAAAGAAGCGCATTCAACCCAAGTTGAGTTAGAATCCCGAGACTAGCATTTTCCTAACATAGACTACATCCTACACGGGATTTTTACCAGAATACGTGAAGGAAAAAGACTCAATCCGATAGAGAGTACCGAGATTCTACTGTAACACATAGAGTCGAATGCTATATCATCGGGGGTATGATGATTTACTATTACACTGCCTATCGACTAAAGAAGCGGAAGAGGTCATTAGGGAGACACATGAAGGAGTTTGTGGTGCACACGAACCTGGCTCCAAACTTTATGACCGTATCAGAAGGATGAGATACTTTTGGCCAATCATGATAAAAAACACAGTCGCATATGCCTGAAAGTATTACGCGTGTCAAGTGCACGCGAATTATATGCACCAACCCCCGGAGCATCTACACCCTTCGGCTACATCATGGCCTTTCGAAACTTGGGGAATGGACGTCATGGGTCCTATTATTCCCCTGTTGGTCAAAGGCGATCGATTCATCCTGGTAATTATCGATTACTTTTCTAAATGAGCTGAAGCGATTTCGCTCAGAGAAGTTAAGACGAGCAACATCATGGCTTTCATCAAACACCATATTATCTATCATTATGGTGTCCCAAGATGAATCATTCATGACAATGGTCTTCAGTTTGTCAGTAATGCCTTTATCAAATTTTGTGAGAAGTTCAAAATTCAAGACGTCTCGTCGACGGCTTATAATCCCACAACGAACGGATTGGCCGAAGCATTTAATAAGACTATCATAAAGCTTTTGTCGAAACTTGTGAATACTAATAAACAAGATTGGAATGATAAACTCGGCAAAGCTCTATGGGTCTACCGCATCGCAGTTCGCACGCCTACTGGCACAACCCCATATTCTCAAGTATACGGGTGTGAAATAGTTCCTTTATTGGAAATTCAAATTCTATCTCTTCGAATCGCTCTCGCAACCCAGATGACGACCGAAGAACAACATCAAAACTATCTTGAAGAACTAGAGATGCTCGACGAGAAGCGTTTGGAAGCTCAACAGCACATTGAGTTCTACGAAGCCAGAATTTCTCGGGCCTTTGATAAAAAGGTTTGACAACGAAGTTTTAAAGAAGAAGACTTGGTCTTAGTAGTCCGATGGCCAATGATCCTTAATTCCAAGAAGAAAGACAAGTTTGAACCTAAATGGGAATGACCATTTATGGTAGAGATAGTCTATTCAAACGGCACATATCACCTTATTACCAAAGAAGGCGCCCGACTTATAATGCCGATAAACGGGAAGTTCTTGAAAAAGTACTACCCTTAGTACATTCAGGACAACCCAAGTATCGAGAAGTTCCTGGAAGAATACTACATGTGATATTCTTAGGGATAACCCTGTTACTACAAGAGTAATAAATGAGAAATCCACACTTAGACTCTGAATGTCTTCAAAGTTGGAACGTTTCTTATTGTTGATATCAAATTCACTAACTCTCATGAATTCTTTCGCTGAGACGAGATTCAACCATTTTGACAGATCAATCTTTCCTCACAAAACCCCCACTGATCAAATCAATTAACGGTGGGTCCACAAAAATTTATATTCGCTATTTTTTAGCAATTTTCAAACTTAACGTATTAAGTCCTGATCGCTTAACATTGAAATCCTCCATCGAGTGGCTAGTACAAGTTAACATTCTCATTGCTATATGTATTCTACTCCCATTGCTTTCTTGGTCAAACCTATAAAAGTTTGGGCCAAAAAAAAAATCCCCCCTCGATAACTTTCATGAACGAGAGGTCCACTTTTAATTTGAGCAATCAAACCTATAAAAGTTAGGATTACCTCCAACCTCACTTGGTCAAACCTGCAATAGTTAGGACCAAGATCGGATTAACCCTTTCGATAAATGAAAGGCTTCAACCTTTTCGATTTCAGTCAAACCTATGAAAGTTAGGGCCGGAATCAGAATTTTACCTTAATAAATAAGGAATTCTTTTCTTGGATTAAGCAACCAATCCTATAAAAGTTAGGGTTGCTTTATTCTTTCTGATTCTCGGAGTGGATATCCCACTCCTAGTTTCACCTTTCCAGATTCTGGGGGAGGAGATCCCATCTTGAGTTCCTTTGTGACTGAAGATAAAATATAAAATTCTTCCTTTACAATTTTGGGAGATAGAATATAAAATTATTCCTCTCCCATTTTGGGTTTGTATTTACCCTGAGAAAAGATATAATTTTCAACTTCAAATTCATACACTTCATGTACATGGAACTTTATCTCGACTCCTAAATAGAGATAAGACAGCGCTTAATACGCGTTGCCTGGTGCCATATCCCCGTAAGAAAGGATGAAGTCTATGTATCAAAATCATAGCACCAAGTCTAAGAGAATTAACTCTCTTAGCATAACGTTACATGTGAAACGAGTTTTAATTATTCACATGCTAGCTCGATTCAAATGGTAATCGGTAAAGGCACATCAAATCCGTTGAAGGCTAGGGCTTTGCCAAAAATCCTAAGTCTACGTCTAACACACATTGTCGGTTTAGTTTTTTACCGATTAAAAAAGACACCAGAGTCTAAGTTTGGGGAATTTTATCCTGAAGCCTAAGTAGGGATAAGTTAGCACCTAACACACGTTGTCGGGTGTCATATTCCCATAAGAAATGGTAAAGTCTATGTATTCAGAGTCATAGCACCAAGTCTAAGTGAATTAATTCTCTTAGCATAACGTTACATGCAGAACGGACCAAAATAATCTTCATGCTAGCCCGACTCAAATGGTAGTCGGTAAAAGCTCATCAAACCCGTTGATGACTGAGGGTTTGTCAAAAATCCTATAAATATTATGGCTGATTATTCCAAACAGAATAGGATATCATAACAAAAGAGATATAATGAATGAAAAAGAAATATTTGCTATTAATGAAAATTGAGTTTGTAGGTACAAAAATCATAATCAATCTACACAAAGCTTATGGCTAAGAACTTGCTACTCTAACTTAGACAATTCCACAGTATAAGCTTACTCAAGCTCGCTTTGTAGTGTGGTCTTCATAGAGTCTTCATCACCAGCCAATACCTTCGCGGCTTCTGCTTTCATTGTGACCAACTTCTC
This sequence comes from Asparagus officinalis, assembly GCF_001876935.1. Taxonomy (NCBI): domain Eukaryota; kingdom Viridiplantae; phylum Streptophyta; class Magnoliopsida; order Asparagales; family Asparagaceae; genus Asparagus; species Asparagus officinalis. Next base: position 78,543,666 of record NC_033797.1, read on the forward strand.
TTTAGTGAGTGCCAATTGCCTGGACATTTCTTCTCGAGTGCGCTCCACGTGTACCTTCGTCATCTTCAAAGCAGCTTGAGCATCCTTCACCACTTTTAGCTCTAGCTTGAGTCGCGCTATTGTGGCTTCACCTGACGCAAGAGAAGAATCAATGTTGCAAAGAGTTGCCAACTTGCCAGCACAAGCCGCTTCCATTTGGTGAACAATACCTTCTGCTTCCTGAATCTTAGAATCAACAGATGCTTGAGCTTTGTGCCATGCTTGTAACTTGGCTTCCATCTGAGCAGCCATATATGAAGAAACACCAGCCGCCTAAAATTTCTTCAGCTTTTCAAGCTCACACTCAAGGCGAACCAAGTCTGTAGTAATAGCGCCCGTCAGATCTGAATACCCTTGACTCCTCAAAAAGATCACTTGGTGATCGAGATATGACATGAAGAGATCAATAGAGAGCCCGTTGCGGAGAAGATTGTCAACCATCTCGTTCACAAACGAGAAGAAAGAATGAACTTCCATGCGGAGGAGGATTTTATCTGGGTCGTTATTAGATAGCAGCGCCGTGACGAGATCATAAAGCAGAGCTGAAAGCCCTAAAAAGATGAGTAACTATTTAGGAATTTTAGTCCAAATAGTTTTAAGATAAATGTCGGAACAGGACTCACTAATAACGACTGAAGGCTCTTCAATTTGAGACTCTGCATTCGACACAGCTTGCACGGCTGCAGGAGTCATTGGAGTTATTGCAGATATAGTAGTCGTAGATGTATCGACTTTTTCAGTTGGTCTTGCGACCTGTTCAACCGAACTGATCCCTGCAGCTGCAGTAGTCATCTCGGTCATCGCGATCGTAAGCTGAGTTTGAGCTACTAACGACTGAGTTTCTACGATAGTTCCTGCCAACAGCAAGAAATAAAGACCCTAAAGATCATTAGATATCCCAACAATAGTAGCTGTATTAGTCTCAATGACTGGTCCTACAAGCATAACTCCCTTACGGTTAAGTAAGACTGACAAGTGAGCAACTTTTGCAAAGGAATAAATTCATACCGGCGGGGGGACCAGCTTCAAAAATTGGTTCGACGGTCTTACGACGAGCTTATTCTGACAACATATCTTCAAACAACCTGTCACCGGATCCCGAGGGGTCTTGTGCTGGGTCAGATGGAGGTATGTCCAACTCCATGAGAGACGTGTTGTAAAGAGTTTCTTTGCCACTTGGGCCTTCCATCGAAACATCTATAGAAAGGTCTAAGTGTTAAGACATGAGATGGGAAGTTGGAAATTGATGATGAATGGGAACTAAAGTTACCTCTAGTAGTAGCGGGAGAATCTACCATCCCGACATCAGCAATGGCCTCTTGTAGTTTTTCTAAAAGAGCCAGAAGCATAGAAACAATTAATGGAGGCACGAATTCTAAATCAGCCAATTTTCAAAATTGCCATTTGAAAGATGTACTACCGAGGTTATATGTACCTGGGCTAGTGACTATTCTAGATAAACCAGGTTCTATAACGACACCCTCGCCGGTCTCAATGGCTGCACCTGCGTCAACACCAGCTAGATCCTCAGCTATAGCCTCATCTGTCTGTAGCACGAAGCTGGATCCTCCAAAAAAATCTAAGTCGGGAGAAGGAGGGTTGTATATCATGACGTCTTCTTCATGACCTCCTAGAATATAAAAATTTGTTGAGTCTAAAGATTGGTAGATGAAAAGACTGAAGAGAGGACAAGAGTTAGAACATTACGTTCCCCACCAATGGGTGCATCGCCGGCCACCTCCATTTGAGAAGACTGAGGTTTAGCGTGTCGCTTGATGGTCAACTTCAGTCATTTTGTAGGTCGGGCCTCTTTAAGATCTATAGGTCTGTCCTGTGTTGGTGTGGCACGCGACTCAATTTACGATCCTGCTTGAGTTGTGGCCCGAGATCGATCATGAGTGACGAGGCTACTTCTCTCCTCTTCCCCCTCGGAACATTCATCTGAAAGTTTAACCATCATTCTATTATAAGTAGGCAAAATTCTCCACTTTTTTCTAGCTTTTAGTCGACGAGCTCGATCAGCAATCGATAGATCCTATAGCTCTTTATAAAAAGACTCAGACAAACCTACCGCATGTTCCTCGAAGTCGCTGTTGACCTCCATAGCACTACCAGCAGTGACTTGATCCTTTTCGGAAGCCTCCTCATCGGAAACGAACGATCCCTCTTCTACTTCCTCCACTTTTTGCTTACCTTTGCCCGAGGGACCAGTAAGCTTACTGTCATGTTTCCTTCATTCTTGCAGATTTTCTCAAACCATCCTCTCAGCAATACACAATGCAGCTTCAGCCATCAACTCTTTAATTGGTCTTAGGGGAACGAGCTCGTTAGCTATCATAATCCATTTGCAACATAAATATGTGAGCACTAAGTGGCGTTCAGTATTCGGAAGACTAAACTTGGCACCGGTACAGCCCGTCACATTCCATAGCCAAGCGCGAGCGCCGTCCACTAGTCCGCCGTGAGTATGAAACCGTTGATTCAGATTCCTGACATATAACTGGTTGTATCCAAATTGACGGGCGAACTGACATGGAAGATAAGGCTCTAAATAGTAGCGCTCCTTCACTCAAAAAATGAGATGACCTGGCCTTATATTCATGAGCCACGTGAAGTAGCCAACATTAAGAGAAGTTCGATCGGTTCCGGGCGCTTCTATGTCGGTAAGCATCCCACTATATTTGCTGGCAAATCGAGGGAGGCATGGATTGATCACCCAACCCTTATGCATGTGCAAGCTCCTCCTAACTTCCGAGAGGTCCCGAGCTTTCCATCTACACTCCTGGAGTAATTGTAGTAGAGGAGTCGATAGATCTACATTAGTAGGAGGCGACATCAGATCGGGCGATGGAGAACCAACCACCCTATGAGATAGGTGTAAGGGATCTCTTCCTTCGCCATAGGGATCTTCTCGGTGGGGTCTTCTCAGTTTGAGTAAAAGCTGTGACCACTTGACGAAGCCCATGATGGATATCAGTAACCATTGCTGACAAAAGAGATAAGCTCCTTCCATAGGCATGCTGGACAGCGGGAAATAACACCTCTATCGGCAAGTCGTCCGAGGTCTGATACGACACCACACACTTCTTCAACCAAAGTGCAATATAGCCGGTTAACAAAGTCTTAGGGTGGATGGATTTCTCCGCTTGCAACAACAAAGTCTTGAATTTAGTCCCTGCAGAAAATCTACCTTGGGCACTCGCAATAGTGTAAGATTGGACATCGCATTTTTCAATCAACTTGTTGATCTCTGAAGGAGTTAGCGGTTTCAGTTCACAAATAGCTTTGCCAGATTTCTCCAAATTCTTGAATAAGTAACCCGAGAATTGCTTCAAGCTTATTTGAGGAGACTTCTTCCTCGCAATTGGGTTAGTCCCAGCCAAAGAAATCTGATAATGACACGTGAGTTCCCATAACGTGTCGTACCAAGCGGGCTTGTGGATTTTCAATTGAAGTAGCTCCCGATTGGAGGGAAAATATTCCTGACACGACATATCTCCCATTTGTAGTCTGGAGACTTTGTACATCTCATGGAAGGGTAGTCCTAATTTTCCGTTTTGGGTAAGAAATGTGTTGGTATCTGGATTGTACAACTCTATTAACCCTGTGAAATGGAGAGCGTTCACCGGTAATCCATATTGGGTGGCACGAATAGCTTCATATAATCTTATCGACTTTAATTCATCACCCCATCGGTGGAGAACATAACCTGTCATCCTTCCCCACCATAACTTGTCTGAAGGATGAGATCAGCCATGGCACCTGTAATTTTCGACAGGTAGCTCTCGCCCTAGCTCAGCAAGGCGATTCTTCACTGGGGGAGCCACTATAGGTAGCTCATCTTTAGGCGGGTCCTCCAATCCCATCACATCGGGGTGTAATCTTGTTATGTATTTTCTACCACTGGAACCCAGGAGTGAATGGCTGGTGACGTATCCGTAAGGAATGTTGGTGTGCCCTTCTGTCAGAGTCCATGACATCTGTCACGTCACTGCTTTCCCCCGCAATTCTATTAGCCAATGATGATGAGGGAACAGAGGAAGGTATAAGGAAGTTGTACCATCACTGTATAACCACCATTCATCTCCGAGGGTTATAATGGTTGGATCCATCACGGAATCACCGAACATGTAATGTGTCTTCCTTAAAGGATGAGCAGGATACACATCTTCAGCGAACGATGTGTCTATAATTAACTGGCGAGTGAAGCAGCGACCCCCCTCCCGTACCAACTTAGAAACTTCATCTTGGAGGTCCAGAGCGAACTGAGAAGTGGACGGAATCGACGTTGGGTTATCAATAGCAGTGTAATATCTACTCCTATGGGCATCTATCTCGAATTGAGAAAACGGCATTGCAGGATATTCAACTGAAACAAATAATGCATATTTATTAAATGCGGTTATGAAGAAATATTAAGATGACATAGGGCGTCGAACTCTTTTCACTAATCCGTGAGTTAGAGTCACTACCTTATAAGTGGCGAGACGATTTTAACTGTATCACGAACACACAAGACAACATACATCATAGCGCGAATAGCGCAATAACGTACCTTATCTTACAGAACGTGATACAGCAAAAATCGCCCCGTATTGTCTTAAGACGCATTTTGACCAAGCGAAACGTATCTGATAAGCATCAACCCCATAAAGAAGGATATCAGCTCTTCCCAATTGCCTTACCAAGGAGAACAAAGCGGAGATGTAATATAGAAGCGTCCACCCCCACAAAGGAGGAAACCAGCTCTTTCCAATTACCTTATCAAGGAGAATAAAACTGGGATACAATAGGAAATATGATATGATAAATATTGAATTCATGAACAGGAAGTTATAAAGGCTTACCGGTGAAAGACAGAGGCTCCCTCTCAAGCGACTGAGTAGCTGAGCAGATCCTTGGGAAGCATGATCTCCTCGTCGACATGGCTAATCTACAACAAAGATCAACAACTCAGTCAGATCGAGAATCGAGATACATAAATCAAAGTTTAAGAGGCAAATTGTGAATCTTTGACTGAAATTCTACAAAATAGAGTTTTCCAGTCAAAGGTCTAATTAAACCTATACGACATTCTCAATTCAAGTTAAAGTGAGAGGAAAATCAAATATACAAGTCAAGCAAATCAAGTGCCTCATACATAGCTCACATCCATAATCAAGCATGAAAATTCAAAGGCAAAATCAAGTTAAGGGTCGCAAAGTCAAACATAGGGTCTCGACCACGTCAAACATGCAGACTTACAAGCTCACAGAATTATCCAAAATCAAAGCATGAATATTGACTTGAGTTTCGAAATCATACATACATACATACAAGAGTTTGAACAAGAATTAAGTTATATCAAGTCATTTACACAACCAAAGATCCCAAATGTTCAATGTTGACAAGAATTCAAAATTAAGTTTCATTCAAGCGTCAGCTCATATTCAAGCTTCAGTTCATCAATGCCAAGGCTAACAAAATTCAAAGCTCGACAAATTAAAGTAAGGGGTTGCGGTCATACACGAAGTCAAAGTCAAGAATCAAAGCCTCGATATTTTCCCTAAATCGAGAATTCGGTACAATTCTCATACACAACCAAGTTGAGTGAATTCCCACACAAGTTAAACAAAAAAATATCACTACTTTAAGTTTACAAAATCCACTAAAAATTTGGAAGCATGGGTATCGATTCAAATCTCAAGTATGAACATGGACAATAATCAAAGGCCTCATCTATGCTTATGTTCGAGAACTACAGATTCAATCATCAACATCAACCAAGGCCATGTACAAGTTCGGATTCAATCATCAACATCAACCAAGGCCATGTACAAGTTCGGATTCAATCATCAACATCAACCAAGAGCTCAAAAAAAAAATTTCGATCATCATTCGAGCCCAAACCCAAATTCGGTTTTCCCCCAAAATTAAAGAGCTAGGGTTTCAAATATCAAGTTATGCACACAATTAAAGGATCAAAATTCAGCCACCATCAAGACCAAATGATAATTTCAGTTTTTTCCCAAAATTCAAAAACTAGGGTTTTTAATATCAAGCTAAAAAAAATCAAAGACTCAACCAAAATTGAAGAGAGGACATTGAAGTTTACCTAGATCCGAAGAAGAATCAAGGAGGAGGAGAAGTCCGTTAGTGCTCAGACCCAAATCAACCAATTGCCAAGCCCTAGCTTTTGAAGAAGTGAAGAATTCGGCCAAGATCAAGAGCTTCTAAAGGGTTTTGATCTTAGGAAGCCCTAGCTTTTGAAGAAGTGAAGAATTCGGCCAAGATCAAGAGCTTCTAAAGGGTTTTGATCTTAGGAAAGTGAGGAGGTTGAGAGTTCTTAGAGGGCGGCCAAGATCAAGAGCTTCTAAAGGGTTTTGATCTTAGGAAAGTGAGGAGGTTGAGAGTTCTTAGAGGGGAGAATTCCTGAAGTGGAGGAGTTCTTAAATGAGTAGAGCTCAAGGAAGAAGAAACTGAAAGAGGAGGTAGGAGATGAAGTCTGGAACCGAAAAAAAGATAAAAGAAGAAGTCGGGATTTTAATCCCTATAGGAAACACCCAACCCGCTTCCTGCGGGTCGAATTGACGCTCGACCCACGCTCACGCGCGTCGGATCCACCTGACCCATGTTTGCACGGGTCGGGTATGATTCGACAGTCATTTTGTTATGTTCTCGCCTGCTTTCGCCCACTTTCGAGATATTCGGGACCCGCTTTCATACTCCCGGGTAGTTTCACGGCACTTTCGCTCACTTTTGAGATATTTGGGACCCGCTTTCATACTCCCGAGTAGTTTCGCGACACTTTCGCTCACGTTTGAGATATTCGGGACCCTCTTTCAAACTCCCGGGTAGTTTCGCGGCACTTTCATTCACTTTCGAGATATTTGGGACACGCTTTCATACTCATGGGTAGTTTCGCGACACTTTCGCTCACGTTCGAGATATTCGGGACCCGTTTTCATACTCCTGGGTAGTTTTGCGGTACTTTTGCCCATGTTCGAGATTCTAGGGACCCACGTATACTCTAATAGGTGTACGAGTCTAAATTATTTCCTACTTTTTGACGGAAAGTTCCTGGAGAATATTACACATAATATTCTTAAGGATAACCCGGCAACCTCCGACAGGTACGCGAGGTTAAACTCATTCCCAAAACTCCCAGGAGTTAACGTGTAGCCCTAGGTCAACATCGGTCAATGCATTATAATAAGAGTCAACGCCGATCGATACAAAACCCTAAGGTCAACACCAGTCAATGCGTAGCCCTAGGTCAACATCGGTCAACGCGTTGTGATGAGAGTCAACGTCGATCGATACAAAACCCTAAGGTCAACGTCGGTCAACGTGTAGCCCTAGGTCAACGTCGGTCAACACGTTGTGATGAGAGTCAATGCTGATCGATACAAAACCCTAAGGTCAACGCCGGTCAACGTGTAGTCCTAGGTCAACGCCAGCCAACGCATTGCGATGAGAGTCAATATCGATCGATACAAAACCATAAGGTCAACACCAGTCAATGTGTAGCCCTAGGTCAACGCTGGTCAACGCGTTGCGATGAGAGTCAACGCCGATCGATACAAAACCTTAAGGTCAACGTAGCCCTAGGTCAATGTCGGTCAACGAGTTGCGATGAGAGTCAACGTCAATCGATACAAAACCCTAAGGTTTACCCCGGTCAATGCGTAGCCTTATGTCAACACCGGCCAACGCGTTGCGATGAGAGTCAACGTTGATCGATACGACATATTGCGATGCAGATAATTAGTTTAAAGTCAACTCAATGACATGAGCCAAAATACACTTACAAATTTTGGTTCGAGACTTCAACAATGGTCAGACGATAAACGCAGCACCAAAAGAATTTTAGCTATTCGTTAAAGTACTGAATAGGCTAAAATATGGAGAAGTCAAGAACCGAAGCCAGTTATAGGTCCGTTGACACCGATTGAAGGTGGGGGCCTATCACATCCAAAGCATTCTAGACTCCTCTATAAAAGAATAAGGCTAGAACACTTTAGAGGGGGTATCTATAGGCATCTAAAATTGCCTATGAGAGCCCACATGTAGTTTGAAACAAAGAGTGGACGAGTCAAGAAGAATTATCCAATTGGCCAACGCACGTACGTCAGTCAACGCGCGTACATCAATTAATGCGCGTACGTCAATCAACACGCGCACATCAATCAACGTGCGTACGTCAGTCAATACGCACATGTCAGTCAACGCGTGCACATCAATCAATGCGCGTACGTCAATCAACGCGTATACATCAATCAACATGCGTACATCGGTAAGCTCACGCACCTCAATCAACGTGCGTACGTCAATCAATGTGCGTACATCAATCAACATGCGTATGTTGGTAAGCTTGCGCATGTCAACCAACTTGTACACGTAAGGCAGCCCTAAGTGACCGACGCGTTCTTCCGTCAGTCCCTTAACGAAGCGTACAAGTTAACGAGTCGACCAAATACGTAAAATGGTAGAAGGTATAAGGTCCGAGGGAGCTTGGAAACACCGAAAGACGAAAAATAGCCTGAACCCGCGTGGGAGAGCGGGTCACCAAGAGGTGACCTACGGCCGCACGGGTCGCCTAGCGGTGTCCCGCAGCCACGCGGGTCGCCAGAGCCCGACGCGCAGTCCAGAGCTCGAAACGCGTTTTTGACGGTTTTAGAACGGTTTTCACAGGATTTATCGGTTCCAGGGGTTCCCAACTGACTTGATATCATCCACAAACGTGGTTAGGCCATTATTGACTGAAGATAAGGCCAAATCACTCATTCTCATCCAAATACCCGCATTCGAGGCCTATAAATATAAGCCTAAGGCCTCCATTTTACTGATCTGGAAATCAAGAGGGCGAAGTGCAGTCAAATTGGAGAGTGGAGCACGAATTTCTGATGAGTTAGCAGATCTTAGCAGAGTTCCTTAACTAAAAGAGAGTTCGAGAGATCTGAGACTTATTGTCCCCTTATTCCTCCAGATTTAAGCATAGTCTTAATCTCGAGAAGAGCCGTAATCTCGTTTGGTCGAGATTATTACTGTTGCGATTACTTCCTTCGTGAAGTAAGAACATTGATCATCAATCTTCTGCTAGCCGGATCCGATTCGTAGGCGGTCCACGAATAAGCCCCGACACCGGCAACGATCCTGCACAAGCAATAGGAGTTAGAACTACTATTGTGTGTAGTTTGACGAAAGTTGTAATTTTTTTTATTTAAAATCTTATAAAAAGACTATTTGTTTGAGTTTATTATAAACGTTTGAAGTTGTAATGGACTCAGTAATGAAATCAACTTTCCACCCAAACAAAATATTGAATATGTGGGCTTTTGTCCCTTTTACGGTCAAAGACTAACCGACAACGTGTATTAGGCGTTGACTTATCCCTACTTAGGATTCGGGATAAAGTTTCCCATGTATGCGAGACATGGATTTTGGTATCTTTTCATGACAAAAGACTAACCAGCAACGCTTGTACGGCATATGCTTATCCCTACTTAAGATTTAGGATAAAGTTCTCCGTGCGTGTAAGGCATGGATTTTGACGTTATTACTATCGACCTGCCACGATGTTGAATACATGGGCTTTTGTCTTTTTTTCGGTGAAAGACTAATCGACAACACGTGTTAGGCGTAGACTTATCCCTACTTAGGATTTAGGATAAAATTCCCCATACATGCGATGTATGAATTCAGAGATTATTAATTTAATGATAATCACTGGCTTCGATATTGAATACGTAGATTTTGTCACTGTTTCTTCTTGTGTTATATTTTTATTTGAAACACTAAAAGAAAGTTGGAAGTACCAGAGGTGTAGTATTAACTTGGCATGAATTTTTACTTAGAGTGAAATTCAGAAATTTTCTTCATTATCACTAGGATAATTCTAGAAAATCTTTAATCCGCTAGGGATTTTATAATGAAAACTTACTATTCTTATAAAAAAAAGGATTAACAAGTTTATTGGGGGGGGGGGTTTGACTGTTAGAGGTGTGATGTTAACCTAACAGTATTATATGGGCCTATCGCTCTAATGAAGAGAGTCGATAAGTTGGTTTGTGTCGTCAAATGTGTGATGTTAACTTGAGAGGTTTGTGGACCTATCGCTCTATTGAAGAGAGTCGATAAGTTGATTTTGTTAGAGGTGTGATATTAACGTGACAAGAAGAATATTACGATCGTGGCAATTTTAAGGACCTATCTCTCTATTGGGGAGAGTCGATAAGTGGATTTTGTTAGAGGTGTAGGATTAACGTGATAAGAATTTGTTATGATCAGAACAACCTTGAGGACCTATCGCTCTATTGACGAGAGTCGATAAGTTAATTGTCAGAGGTTTGGTGTTAACATGATAGAAATTTGTTACGATCGGAGCAACTTTGTGGACTTATCATCCTATTGTAAAGGATTGATAAGTTGATTTGTCAGAGGTGTGATATTAACATGATAGGAATTTATTGCGATCGGAGCAACTTTGAGGACTTATGTCTCCTTTGACAAGAGTCGATAAGTTGATTTGTCAGAGGTGTGGTGTTAACACGATGGGAATTTATTACGATCAGAGTAACTTTGTGGACTTATTTTCCTATTGAAGAGGATTGATAAGTTGATTTGTCAGAGATGTGATATTAACGTGACATGAATTTGTTGCGATCGGAGCAACTTTGAGGACTTATCGCTCTATTGACGAGAGTCGATAAGTTAATTTGTTAGAGGTGTGATGTTAATATGATAAGAATTTGTTATGATCGGAGTAACTTTGTAGATTTATCATCCTATTGAAAAGAATTAATAAGTGGGTTGTTAGAAATGTGATATTAACATGACAAGAGAATGTGTACTTGTGACTTGCACAAGATTTTGGGAATTAGCGTTTCGCTGGAGAAACTTGCTAGGGGAGTTTATCATCAGAAGCGATGAGTTTTGATACTTGTGATTTGAATAAGATTTTGAAGACTTAGTGTCTTGTTGGGGAAGATTGTGATTTAAACAATTTGGAGGACCTATCATCCTATTAACAAGGATTGATAAGTTGATTGTCAGAGGTATGTTGTTAACGTGATAAATTATGAGTGATGCAAGCTGCATTCATACCCTGTGGGGGTGATAATCATCAGAAGTGTAATGTTCACTCGACGATGAGAAAGATTTATTACTCTTAATCTAATAGATTCGAAGTAACCAACCCCCAGTCTTGATTAAGACTTAGCAAGGGAATAAAAAAAATAGACAAGACACATCGCCTAGTGGGGCACTATCCATGAAGTCGGAATAAAGGCACATCACCTGGTAGGTCATTATCTGATGAGTTTGACTATTAGTGGTAATTGTTAACGTGATAGTTTTATGGATCTACCATCCTATTGAAGAAGATTGGCAAGTTGATGAACTATCAAAGGTAACTGCTAACGTGATAGTTTTGTGGACCTGCCATCCTATTAAAGAGGATTGACAAGCTGATGGACTATCAGATGTAAATGTTAATATGATAGTTTTGTGGATTTGTCATCCTATTTAAGAGGATTATCAAATTGATGGACTATCAGAGGTAAATATTAACGTGATAGTTTTGGTAGACCCGCTATCCTACTTGAAGGGGATTGGTGGGGGGGATTTGAAAAAAATAGACTATCAGAGGTGTATTGTTAACTTGATAGTTTTGACGGATTTCGTGGTTAATAAAGGTATTCTATTGAACATGATAACTCAGAAAATTTATTACTCATAATTTAATGAACTACAAATAAACCAACCCCCAATCTTGAATAAGTGTAGGGGGAAAAGGGTATACGTGGCACATTGCCTAGTGGGCCACTATATAATGGGTCTGACTATCAGATGTAAGTGTCAACGTGATAGTTATTGGACCCGTTATCCTACTGAAGAGGATTGGCTTCAGTGATCGTAGTATCTTCCCCTTCTGACTGAGAAGATTGAGCTTGATCCGATTGCTCAGGTTGATCCTGCCTACTTTGTTCTTCAGCTTTGATCTTGGCAATAATCTTTTGAGCCTGTTCACCTTGAGAGCTCAGTTGTCTCCAAAAATGATATTTTGCAACCATCATTTGTGCTAGAAGGTCGTTCTGCAAGTTGTGTTGACAGGTCTCCACTAATGTAGACTGCGTCATACCTGACAAATATCGAAGAGCCATGCTTCAGAACCTCTTGACGAAGGCTTTGACGGGCTCCCTCTTCTTCTGTATAGTGGCGAGAAGGGTATGGATGGATACTTTTGTATCCTCTTCAAAGATTCTTGATAGAAAAAGTCTCTCTAGATCTGCCCACTTTTGGATACATCCCACAGACAGTTTCCTAAACCATTCAAAGGTAACTCCCTTGAGGATGCCAATGAACAATCGAGCCAGTATGGCATTATTTGATATTACATTCCCAGCCTGTGACTTGAAATAATAGATATGTTGGTTCGGTGATCCCGTGCCGTCAAAAGTTTATAGCGTCGGGACTTCAAACTTTGGAGGATAAGGGGATGCATTACATTTGGCAGGATAGGGCCTAACAACTTCCTCGTCTTGGAGTGCGCTCCTGTTAGCAATGGCATTGAGATAGACTTCCAATTCTTTGATTTTAGCCGACTGAGGATTTTTCTCATTCTTAGCTTCTTCTTCGGAGGATGATTCTAGGTTGTGGGCATCTTGGTCAGAAGTAGTGTCATCAACCACTCTTCCCTTACCTTTGCTTGTGTGAGGTCGGGATGATGATGCTTTTCCTCTCAGGAAAGGTTCTTACCTAGGTGGAGAATCTGTCTTCTGAGATTTGGCCTTGTCTGCGACGATTTGAGTCAACAGGGCCAGGAGTTCATTGAGAGTCTTCTGTTGTGATTTGAGCATAGCCTCATGTTCAGCAACCCTCTTTGAGAGATCTTCAGAATGTTCTGCCATGTGGGTGAAGCTCTCATGTTCAACGAAAAGAGGGATCTTCAGAATGTTCTGCCATGTGGGTGAAGCTCTCATGTTCAACGAAAGAACTTGATTATTGAGACTTCGCAATGGCTGAATGTCCATCATCGAAATTGGTTCCTCTGGCTAGCCTCCGATAGTTGACAGGGGGAATAGCTCCTGTTCGCGTTCGAGTGCGTTGGTAGATTCCTTCAAACTCGTCAGCGATTTCTCTGACGGTCGGTGAACGACTTGTCTCAGAGTCATCGGATGTAGGACTTGAGGCTTTCCCTCTACCGATCACATTGATAGTGACTTCAAGATACTCGGTCTCTGGGGACGATATTTCAGCAAGTTTTGATATAACCCTAGATGACAAAGATTGCGTTTTTGTTAAATCCATACCTATGATATATGTTCTAAATATATTGATTTGTATTTTCATGTTGAAAAAATATAGAAAAGTGTCCCAAAGTTTAACATAAGAAAGATATGAGAAAATTTACTTTGGGACACAAGAACGATATGAGAAAACCCTAGGCTAGAATATGAAAAATTTGCTACAAACCTAGATTTAGACGTCTAGTTATATAGGATTCAAAGGACTAGTTCAAATTTTGAATGTCTAGAGGGGGTTTTAGACGTCTCTGCATTGTTGTTTTGAATTTCTGGTTTTGTATTGCTCATCTAGTTTCAGATGTTAGACGTCTAGTCTGAAATTCAAGACATTGGGTGCGATAATTTAGATCTTTGAAAACGTGCATACAACATGTTTTCTTTTGTTTTATGAGTCGCTTGACCCTGTAACTTCTTTGTATGAAACTTTATGAACATTTTTTTGTTAATGAGTTCTGAGTGTGCTCAAAGTTTTCATTTGGTGTTTTTTAGTTAAATTTTAATAATTATCATGTTAAACTAAAAGGTTTGAAAATACGATTTTTCTTTAGAATTGCGTCTTTTGTCCAAACTCAACACAGAGTTGTTATTAATATGAAAAGTAGTTTCTTTGCAATTAAATGAGTTAAATGTTATGATGACTCTTTTGATTATGGTTTAGCAAAGGATAATAATATTTATACCTTTTTACATTACACATACAACCCATGGGAATTAGGAGTTTAAATATCGGATGTTTGTCTCGATCAACATGGTAAAGTTTTAGCTGACATGGTGGTGAATACAAAAGGTGCAAACTTGC
>NC_033797.1:78558789-78596262 GCF_001876935.1 Asparagus officinalis
ATCTCTCAGACCAAACCCTAAAACAAAGCTCTAGATCTCTCAAAGCTCTCTCACAATTGGATGCAATAAATCTCTCTTAGAGGCTGCTCAAATTCGTCCATATCATCCCTAAACAAACAGACTTAGGTATATATAGAACTTACAAAACGAATCAGGTCGAAAACCTGAAAGCCCAGCCCAAAACAGCGTCGGTCGACCGGACCGGTCGACCGCGATCAATTCCGGTCGACCGGCCCGGTCGACCGACCACCTTCCAGCAGAAACGCACCGGTCGACCGACCACCTTCCTGACGCACAGTAAGCTTTGTGCATGAATGCGGTCGATCGGACCGGTCGACCGCCGCCTGCTTTGCCTGATTCTTCTGAGTTTCTGTAATTTCTTCAGTTCCTTAAGTACAGCCAATTAGTAAGATCAAACACCACCAGATCACAATATATTTTATTTACTTTTTAACTTTTACTTATTTGCAAAAGAAGGACACAATCATCACTTAGGTAGGAAGCCGGGTCATAAGTATAAAGCTTGTTCTAAGCTCATATAGGTTTTTTTTTTTTTTTTTTTTTTGTGTTCTAAGCTCATATAGGTTTTTTTTTTTTTTTTTTTTTGAGCTTCTAAAATTACAATTTCAAAGTTGATTACAAGTATCAACCATGGTTACTTCCACTACGCCTTCTTTCCTTAATTTCTATCCTTTTCTCTTGGTGCTTTTCTATCACGAATCACGCAAAGGTCCACAACCTTTTGAATCTCATTTTTTTTCTAAACCTTATTGAATCTAAGATTTGATGTCAAAGGAAGCTGAATATAGGCATGTCCATTCGGGCCGGTCTGACCCGACCCGACCCAGAAATCCGGGCCCGGGCCGGGCAAAACCGGAGCCCGGACCCGGACCCGGGTACCCCGGGCCGGGCTCCGGGTCGGCCCGGATTTTTTTCAATTTTTTTTCTTTTCTTTTTTTTTGATAAAAAATGCTAAAAATTAGTTTAAATTTATTATATTTTATATAATTATGTATTAGTATATACTTATAAATTATTATGTAACTATATATTATATATATACATATATAAGAGAGAGTATACCTTTATAAGAGGGAGTATACATATTATACATATATAAATAAGAGAGTGTATACCTATATATACTTATATAAGAGAGAGTATATATACATATATAAGAGAGAGTATACTTATATATACATATATACTAAGAGAGAGAGTATACACACACACACACATATTATACATATATAAGAGAGAGTATACTTATATATACATATATACTAAGAGAGAGAGTATATACACACACACACACACATATATTATACGTATATAAGAGAGAGTATACTTATATATACATGTATAGTATAAGAAAGAGTATATATATACATACATACATACATTATACATATATAAGAGAGAGTATATATACACACACATATTATACATATATAAAAATATATTATATATACATATATTATACATATATAAAATATATTATATATACATATATTATACATATAAAAATTAAAAAAAACCACTATTCCGGGCCGGGCCGGGCCCGGGCCGGGCACCAAAAAGGCGGCCCGGGTCCGGCCCGGAGCCCGGACTTGGCCCAGGTTTCTGGGCCGGGCCCGGGCCCGGGCCGGCGGGCTTTTTGTACACCCCTAGCTGAATATAGTGACAAATCATGGAGCTGTTATAATCACTCAAAGACACGTTACAAGTGCTTGTGCCAGTACTTACTCCATTGAAAGAAGATGCGTTTAAATATTCTTGTTAGTTAAAAGAGTACTTTCTTCTTACTCTTTTCTCTCGTCATTGCCTTTTTTTTCTCCTTCTTTTTTATCCGACTAGTTGATTAATATTAGAGTCTTTATCCTAGTTTGCTATATAATTCAATACTGAGATGGTAGATGTGATTAAATTTCTCAAGTGCTTGTCACGATATGAATCTCTTAAGATTCGTGTTGAAATCTCATGTGTCCTGCAAGTTACTTTTTGACATTAGTGAGATTTAAAGATATTAGTGTAGTGTTGAAAAAGATAGGCATTTTTTTAATCTAGTATAGGATTGCTTTGCAAGGGAGAGAAAAATAAAACAGATACAGATTGATGATTGAAATCATCGATCGCGGAGTTCTTGAAAGAGAAATACTTTCTAGGCACTTGATATTGGTTGAGTCTTAGAGGGTGTTTGGTTGGCTATTTTTATTAGAAAAGTTCATTGAAAAGGCTTGACAGTGGCATTTCTGTAAATAAAAATTTGCTGTAAAGTACAGAAAAGTAACAAATTTTACAAAAATCAATTTTCTCTAAAAATAGTCAGAAATCATTCAGAAATTTGACACACTCAATTTTAAAATCATTTATATTAAGCCCGCACCCATTTTCCGAGCCGAAAAATTTTCTCGCGCTGCCAAAAAGATTTCTCGTGCTTGTTGAAGGGCGGAAAAATTAGGGCTTCAACCCTCTCGTCCCCGCCCCCAAATCCAGCGATCCTTCGCGCCTTTTACCGCTCCCATCTCGTTCCCCTCTCGGTCATCGCCCCTATCTCGTACCCCTCTCGGTCGTCGCCCCCAAATCCAGAGTTCCCCTCTTCACCGACGGTATTTTTCGAGCTGTCTAGTGGTACTATAGCTTTCCCCTTCTCGTGAAATCTCGCCGCACTAGGAATTCTGATCACAAGGCTCTCAAAGGTAAAAAAAATTCTCATTTCTCAGCTAATTAATATAAAGTTATGATCTTTTTATTTTCATACTTGATCTATTTGTGGATCTGTGTTATTTATGGTAGAAAAATATGTCCTTTTTATGATAGTTATGGTTGATTTCTTGTTAGTTAAGGTGTTGTTTGGTTCGTTTCCTAGATATAGGGAAATGCAATTCCATGTAAAGAAACTCTAGTTTTGAGTTTTCCAAACAATTCCAAGAAATACATTGTTTTAATTTGGTTCGCATGTAAAATATAGTGGGAAATCAATATATACTTTTCTTGTGTTTGGTTTGCATGAAAAAAAGGGAAAACTTTTGTTGATTTGACATTTTCCCTTTTTTTGTGTTTGGTTGGTTTTGAAATCGGTAGGAAGAAGTGTTTATGGTCACCATGGTAAGATTACCGCCCCCACTATACACATGGTACAAACTAGAACTAACATGATATAAATTAGAACTAACATGGTATAAATTAGAACAAACGTGGTACAAATTAGAACAAACATGACATAAATTAGAACTAAAATGGTACAAATTAGAACTAACATGTCACAAATTAGAACTAACATGATACAAATTAGAACTAATATGGTACAAATTAGAACTTACATGGCACAAATTAGAACTAAAATGACATAAATTAGAACTAACATGGTACAAATTAGAACCAACATTATATAAATTGGAACTAACATTGTACAAATTAGAACTAACATGATAGGTATAAATTAGAACTAACATGACATGTCAAGTTAGTCCTAATTTATGTCATGTTAGTTCTAATATGTCATGTTAGTTCTAATTTGTACCTACCATGTTAGTTCAAATTTATACCTATCATGTTAGTTCTAATTTGTACAATGTTAATTCCAATTTATATAATGTTAGTTCTAATTTGTACCATGTTAGTTCTAATTTATGTCATTTTAGTTCTAATTTATGTCATGTTAGTTCTAATTTATGTCATGTTAGTTCTAATTTGTATCATATTAGTTTTAATTTGTGTCATGTTAGTTCTAATTTGTATCATGTTAGTTCTAATTTGTACCATGTTAGTTTAATTTATGTCAAGTTAGTCCTAATTTATGTCATGTTAGTTCTAATATGTCATGTTAGTTCTAATTTGTACCTACCATGTTAGTTCTAATTTGGACCTACCATGTTAGTTCTAATTTGTACAATGTTAATTACAATTTATATAATGTTAGTTCTAATTTGTACCATGTTAGTTCTAATTTGTATCACATGGTACAAATTAAAACTAACATGGCATAAATTAGAACTAACATTGTACAAATTAGAACTAACATGACATAAATTTGGACTAACTTAACATAAATTAAACTAATATGGTACAAATTAGAACTAACATGGTACAACCTAAAACTAACATTGTATAAATTAGAACTAACATGGTACAAATTAGAACTAACATGGTATAAATTAGAACTAACATGACATAAATTAGAACTAACATGATACAAATTAGAACTAACATGGTACAAATTTGAACTAACATGGTACAAATTTGAACTAACTTTACATAAATTAGAACTTACATGGCATAAATTAGAACTAACATGACAGAAATTAAAACTAACATGACATAAATTAGGACTAACATGGTACAAATTAGAACTAACATGGTATAAATTAGAACTAACATGATATAAATTAGAACTAACATGATACAAATTAGAACTAATATGGTACAAATTAGAACTATCAAGGTACAAATTTGGACTAACGAGGTATAAATTAGAACTAATGAGGCATATATTAGAACTAACGAGGCATCAAACCTGATAATTTATGCATGTTGATGAACTTTATGTGCAAAAATCAATTGAAAATATGTCTTGACATCATGTCAAATAAATCAGCCACATGTATATGCAAATTATGGCTGTGAGCTTAGAACTTGTTCAATATCATCATTGTTAGCCATCTAGTGCAATATCAACAGATATTGCAGGTTGCTAATCTTAGAAAAATTGATAATCATCAAGCCTCAAATTAACACCCACAAACAGCATCAAAATCAACAAATCCACGAACCTAAAATCAACAAATCCACGAACACAAAACTGAGCAAAAATAGTGCAAAAAACATGAACACAAATAGAACTCCAAGTGACTGAACACAAACATAACACAAACCCAAGTATCAGGAAATCTGGTGTGCACAAACATGAACACAAAACAACCTCATGGGGACTGTTTTGCACAAAAATGAATAGAACCTGAAGATAAGGAGGCTGTTGTGCACAAACGTGGCTGAGAACTATAAAACCCCGTAAAATTTGAATATTATGTGAAAAAAATAAATATGTTATATGGTGATAAATAACATATTTTGATGTTTGAGTATATTAGGGATAGATTTGAGATCAATCCAATATATATATATATATGAATATAGGAGTGAAATCATGCACGACATGTACGAGCTTGAATCTAGAAAAATGACCAGTTAAAAGTTTTAATATTTTACACACCGATACAGTAAGAATTTGGAAATAGACAAAAGTTATAGGATGTTTTAATAGCTTTCCAATAAATCTTAGATCACCTCATTATGAGGTGAGATGAGAAACTTATAGCCAAAATACCGAATGTTGTTTTCCTAGTCAGACTAGGTTTCCTGGTTCGGATCAAACATGTTTGTTTCGGGTTTGTCTTTATAAATACTTATGTTTTTCACGAAAATTCTCTCTTTTTATAAAATCTCTAAACCCTAGCAGTCACCCTCTCCCCTCAAAAATCATAGATCACTTTTTGGTGAATTTTGAGAGCTTTGTGAAGCTAATGCCGTGAAGAGGGCGAGTTTGTCAGCTTTTGGCAAGGGAGAACTTGTTTTCTTGCATCGATGAGTATTTACAGTAGCATTTGAGGCAAGATCATCTTCCTCCAAACCCTTCCCTTAGTAAAGATTAAGTTTTTATTAATTATAATGATGAATCTCATATTGAAGTTTAACCTAATCCTTTAAAACCATGATTTTTGAGGTTAAATCTTAATCTAATGTAAAAGAGAGATGTTTAAACCCTAGATTTATCTCATGTTAATCATGTCTTAATCATGTTTAAACCCTAGATTTCTTATTAATTAAGTTTTCATGTAAAAGAGAGATGTTTAAACCCTAAGTTTGTGATACCTAAGTTCTGTTAAACATGTTTAAATAATTTTTCATCTTTGTTAATTATATAGAATTTATCATGTTCAGTTAATCTTGTGGACAAATTTCATGTTTTATTCGAGAAATTGATTAATTATGATGTATTTATCATGTTCAGTTAATCTTGTGGACAAATTTCATGTTTTATTCGAGAAATTGATTAATTATGATGTTAACCCTAATTAGATTAAATCAAAAGTTTAATTTTTGTAGAGATGATCTTTGTTTTTTTAATGTTTAAGTTTTAATATTGTTATATGTATCATGATATGATATAAATAAGTATTTAAATATAGTTACAAATTATGCAAACCCGAAAATCTAAGAACCAGATATTGCTCTTGCCGGTCGACAGACGCCCAAGATGCGGTCGACCGGTAAAGTCATGTGTGTGCACGTTGTCCACATTACTTTGTTCGGTCGACCGACACCTTTGGGACGGTCGACCGACCTGGGATATTTTTGACATGTAGTTCTGTTTCTTACGTTTTTTTAATGCGATTGCGGGGATCGAGCTGCACGATAATACATATACAGTCATGGGTACACCTCAATAGTATCGTAGAACACCACAAGTTTCCCGAAAGAGGATTATGATGAATTTTGTTTCGATTACACCTGAGATAAAGGTTCATTACACATTTATATACATGTTGGATATCGTTGATAAGCACCGCTCAGTACTACGTGGAGTAGTATGTCGATATACCATTAGTACAGGCGATGGAGTTAGGTTTAGGATGCTTTATCTAGCAGTCCATCCCGTACTAGGGTGTGATGGGGCTTGTGAGCCATATTTCTAGGATGCCTATTTGGTAGTCCGTCTTGCACTCGTATTACGTACAGAGATGCGATGAGATTAATGAGTTATGTACACTGTTAGGATACCGACGGGGTAGTCCATCCTGCATGATGATACACTAAATCAGAATCTTACAAGGGTTTGTATTGAGACGATTGTTGATAGCCTGAGTCTTTGGCGAATGCCAATTATGTATATGACTCATTGCTGAGATATATGATCGATATACTTTGCCCTTGAAAGTACGCGGGGTTATATGCTGATATTTATCTTATCTTCCTAGTGATAGTGGAAGATATTATAAATACGATATGGTTATATGCTGATATTTATCTTATCTTCCTAGTGATAGTGGAAGATATTATAAATACGATATTATGAATGTCTTTACTTTCTGTATCTTATCTTCCTAGTGATAGTGGAAGATATTATAAATACGATATTATGAATGTCTTTACTTTCTGTATTACTTTATTTTAATCTTAGGTTGGGATCAATGATTAGCGATTCACAATTTGAGACATATGGTATATACATGAGAGTTTCCTTATTTGGATTATTTCGCTCGACGTACCAGTCTCGTGTTATGGGTTTCTAATTATTGATTTTATTTAGATTGTTTATCTCTAGTTTGGTGTTAATGTTTAGGCATCTACAATTTGAGACATATGGTATATACATAAGAGTTTCCTTGTTTTGATTATTTCGCTCGACGTACTACATCTCGTCTTGTATGTGTCTAAATATTTACTCCATTAGATACGGGGTATATCATCTAGATAGACTATATTTAATAAGTAGAGTCTCTACTTCATCTAGCAGCCCTTCTCCTGCGGACGGATGGAGGTGATCTTGCTGTAGCGTTCTAACACTCTTGTTGTTGTTATTTTTATTTTAAATTTTTTTCAGGCAGCTCAAAGTTTCAGAGAGCCGTAGGATGATGGAGTTCTTGCTTAGTCATCATCGCATGAGTTATCAGTAGAGGCTCCACAGTAGATTTATGTTTCCATTCAGTTATTTGAGTTGTATTCCATTTTGTAAAGGCTATGAGCCTTAGTTACATTTCCAGTTGATTTATGCCGAGATATTTTATATTATTTCAGAGATTAGGTGTTTATAGTTTTATTCATTTAAGACATGGTTTCATTTATGAGATTTATCCTTCTATACCAGGTCTACTGTAATTATTTACCTTATTTTTCCTGTTTTGTACCTACACTTCTTTTTTATTCCACAAGAGTATATTACTGTGATTGGTAAAACATGTTATTATACAGTGTGGGTGCATGGCGGGTTTGATATCTTTGGTTTTACTTTGGACTGCAGTCATGTGTAAAAACGGGGGCGTGGCAAGAACAAACCTGAACAAAACAACATCCACAAAACATAGCACAAATAGAACTTGAACAAAAGAGCATTCACAAACAGCCAGGCTCACAAACCTGAAAACAACTAAGCTCGTAAATAGCCATCCACCAACACCAAGTGACTGAACATCCAACAACACCAACCAAACAGCCAGGCTCACAAACCTGAAAACAACTAGGCTCACAAACAACCATCCAACAACACCAACCAGCCATCCAACAACAAACACCAACCAACATTCCCGACCCATCCAACAACACACACCAGCCATGAGAAACACCTACCAGCCATCTAATAACAACACCAAACAACCAACCAACAACACCCACGAACAATCCAACCAACAACACAAACCAACCAACAACGCCCACCAACAAGCCAACCAACAACACAAACCAACCAACCAACCAACAACACCAACCAACAACATCAAGTAATCAGTTGTTGGCTACTGATTACTACTTAGGGCTCAGAATTTGGTCAATATCATTATTAGTCATCTAGTACAATATCAATAGATATTACAGGTTGCTAATCTCAGAAATTGACAATCATCATAGACTAAAAGTAAAAAAGACACCAAATTAAACTCGAGGCATGACAACCGAATACTTTAATAACCCACAGTCAAAAAGGATAAATCATAAACTTTAAGCAGGTATAAAACATAGGCAGGGATTATATATACATTATAAAACTACAAAATGTCTTCATACTATTAAATAAAGCAAAAGTTCAGATCTGCTAAAAAAAATATGTTACTCTAAAATCTCAAAAATTAATCAAATACAAAGCTCAGATCTGAATAGCGTCGGCAAAGATCAGATATCCCTCCCCCAATTTCTTAGAAAATTAATCTAAATTAAACTAATAATTAAAAAATAAAAAAAGTAATTTTTACCTTGATTTATGAAGCAACAACGTCGGCAAAGATCAGATCAATAGTGAAGCAACAACGTCGTCACAAGATCAGACGCCCCTCCCCCAATTTCTTCGAATACAGCCACATAAAAGGTCACTAGAGTTTATGATGGGAGGAGAGCAAGGAGGTAACAATAGCTCACCGAATAAAACAACGAGGAAGACCAAAATCCGACGTGGCCAAGGTTTCTGCCGATTTTACTTAGTTGGAGAAGGAATTAGGTGTGACGGCCTAGGTTTCACGCAAGGCTGTAGTCCAAGGTAAAACCCGGAATGTCAAACCTACCAAGCACCAACTACCATGCTACAACACATTTCATCATCACAGTCACTATCTCTCTAGTAGAAATAACAAATAGATAAAAGTACCGACAAGCAAATAATAGAGATAGAACAAACCATGTGTACACAGAAGCAATAAGAGAATAATCATCAGTGAGCCCAAGCAAATAATAGAGATAGAACAAACCATGTGTACACAGAAGCAATAAGAGAATAATCATCAGTGAGCCCAACTAAAATAGAAATATCTCTGAGTCTATGTGTACACAGAAGCAATAAGAGAATAATCATCAGTGAGCCCAACTAAAATAGAAATATCTCTGAGTCTAAAATAAACCTCAAGTACAATAAGTCAAATAAAGTATCACTATGGCTCTCAGCCTCTACAAAATAAAACACAAGTCTAGAGTCTGAACATAAACAACTAATTGTGGAGTTCTGTAATAACTACTAAAATAATAAATAGCTAGATGGAATCTATGAAGAAATCCCATCAACCTGCGACTCTACGTGCGCCAGACTCGCTGCTTGAAAGGGGGGAAAACAACGAGCGTCAAAGCACTATAGCGAGATCAAAATATAAGTATAAAATCATTCATATAAATCTAAGTAGAGATTAGTATTTAGGAATCCATAACACGAGAGTTAGTACGTCGAGCGAAATAATCCAAATAAGGAAACCCTTATGTATATACCATGGCTCATATTGTGACTCCCTAAATACTAATTCCAAACTCTATGAATTAAAAAGAACAATAAACAAAAAGGTAGCACTCCAAACCTCAAACCTGTAGAACAAATATCTTATCCCGATCTACACTCGGGTAGACGGATCTAACATAAGAGAAACTCATCCAAAATAAAGATTAACCACAAGCCCTATCGTGTAAGCCGGGTCTTAGAGAAAATACCCTACTTACGAGTATTCAAAATGGAAGCAAAACTATAATTTATAATACTTACAAGTGTGCATCTCATGTGCATTAGCGATACTCTTTTAATATTCTAACTCAATCGCCTTGCGGAAATAGGTTTTATCTCCCTATCCCAGATACATGAAATAACGATAATTTTGTAATGTTTTTACTCAATCGCCCTACGGAAATGAGTTTTATTTCCCCATTCCGGATACATAATATGATGATACTTTTATAATATTCTTACTCAATCGCCCTGCGGAAATAGGTTTCATCTCCCTATTCCAGAAACATAAAATTATTATACTCTTCATATTTATTAACTTAAATTAGAACAAAGGTATGTCTACATAACATATTCTAAACATACGTGCACATGTCTCGGTGTGCGTGTCCATATCTGGTGTTTACTGACATCTCGATTGTTAAACAACTCATAAACATTGTATTATAGCAGTACAAGATCGAGAGGCTCTCTCGAAAACTAAAACAATCGAACAAAACATGCACAGGCCGATATACAGATTGGCGGTCGATCATAATTATACGGCGGTCGACCGCGACGGGTTCCAGAACCTATGCAAGCGGTCGACCGCCACTAAGGCGTGGTCGACCGTGGGCTGAAATTCCAGATTCTAAATCTGGTTGTGTGTGTTGTGTTCACGCCGTGTTTAGGTGATTCAAACATGATTAAAAACAATATGAATCTTGCATAGAAACATGTCAACAGCAGATAAAAACTTCTGGGAGCAATACAATATATAAATACATGATTATGTGCATAAAAATTCATATTTAAAACCCTAAAACATGGATAAGAACTTGGAACAAAGAACAATTCATCTTTCTTCAGATTAAACAACTTTTAAATTATTTTTAGATCTTAAATATCTTCTGTAAATTCGTTCTCAAACCTTTTCATATAGAAAGACCTAGTCTTTATACATATAATACAAAAGAATTAACTTTTATTCATAAACTAGTCAATTTGGCTCTATAAAATATGTTAAAAACTCTTTTAAAATGTTTTAAATACTAGGAGGGGGATTAGCAGAGATGAACTCGCCTGAGATTTGTAGAAAAACGTTTAAGATGCCAAACCAAAGAAGATCTCTACTCCAAAAACCAAAAACCACACGAAATCACGCTTAAAAGCCTCCAATCTTCTCCAAGAATCAAGTTAGGGTTTATGGGGGTTTGGTGGTTGTTAGGGTTCTTAGAAAAATTAAGAAAATTCGTGAAAGATTGAAATATAAACCAAGGAAAATGAATATGGGCTTTAGAAATCTGAAACCAACTCAAAACAGAAGAAAAGCTTCTGCAGGTCTCGCGGTAGACCATGGCGGTCGACCGCGACGGTCGACCATTTGCGATCGACCGCGACGATCGACCGGACTGAAATTTTCCAACTCCTCATATATTTGACCATTATGCATGTTTTAACTCTTTTCTTCCTCACGAATGAACTTGTTTATACTCAAAACACATGGTATACTACTTATATACCATTTAACTGTATTTATCAAAATAAAAAAAATCCATATATTATAATTAATCACATATTAATTATATATATCATAAATTTTTAGGGTTTTACATTCACCCCCTTAAAAGAATTTCATCCTCAAAATTCCATAGTCCTATCATAGGAATTAATAATATAAGAAAAGCACTAAGAGGGGATAATCAAGACAAGGAAACCCTCTTGTACACATCCCGTACCATTAATTCCTAGATATGAATCATAGGCCACATTTAAATTTAACCAATCTAAATATGTGTATCCTTATTTAACCCCTAATTAGATGGAACTAGTACGTCGGGTGAAAATCCAAACAAGGAACCCCTTATATATATACTATATGTTCCGAATAATTAAGAGCTGAGTGTTGAATGACTCATTCTAGCGTTAAGTATAAACATGACTAAACAACACATGCAATCACATCTATCAATGCATATAAGCACATTTAAATATCAACATCTTACATGTTCAAACAGGTGTGGATAGTCATGACATACATCCTCCTCACGCTCCCAAGAAATATCTTTGGCTCCTTACCGGTTCCACTGGATTTTCACTAATGGAATGACTTTGTTTCTAAGCTTTTTATTCTCTCTAGCAAGAATGCATACCGGAATCTCTATGGTAGTTAAATCATCCTAGATCTTAACCTCTGGTGAATCATTCACCCTCTGCTGCTCTTCGTGACGCAAATGCTTCTTGAGCATCGAAATATGAAAGACATTGTGTATGCTCGACATCGATGCTGGAAGGTCTAATCTATAAGAAACAACTCTGATGCGCTTGATAATCCTGAAGGGACCAACATATCTCGGGGAAAGCTTCCCCCGTCTACTGAATCGCTGAACGCCCTTCATCGGTGATACTTTCAACATAACTAAGTCTCCGACCAGAAACTCTAAGGATCATCTCTGCTGATCTCTATAACTCTTTTGCTGACTCTGTGCAGCAAGAATGCTCTCCCGAATCAATGCCACCTTTTCCGTGGTTTGCCTAACTAGCTCTGGGCCAAGTAACAGACTATCCTCTGGCTCTGCCCAACATATAAGCGATCTGCAAGGCCTCCCGTATAAGGCTTCGTACGGTGCCATCCCGATGGTAGCTTGATAACTATTATTATATGCAAACTCAATCAATAAGATGTGGTCCTCCCAGCTACCCTAAAAATCTATAACACATGCTTTCAGCATATCCTCTAATACCTGATTAACCCTCTCGGTCTGACCATCTGTCTGAGGGTGGAATACACTACTGAATGATAACTAGCTATCAAAAGCATCATGAAAACTCCTCCAGAAATAGGATGTGAAGACTGAGCCCCAATCTAATACAATCGTCTCCGAAACTCCATGCAATCTGACAATCTCTCGAATAAAAATCCTCACATATGTGTCCGCCGTATAAGTCGTCCTCACAAGTAAGAAATGCGCTGACTTTGTCAATCTGTCTACTATCACCCAAAAAGAATCATTTCCTTTCTTTGATTTAGGCAACCATACTATGAAATCCATAGAAATATCTGCCCACTTCCACTCGGGAATGGGTAAAAGCTGTAGGATTCTTACAGGTCTCTGATGGTCTGCCTTAACTTCCTGATAGGTATAACACTTAGTCACATAATCTATAATCTCTCTGTGCATACCACCCACCAAAAATGCCTCTTCAGATCCCTGTACATTTTCATCATGCCTGGGTGCACTGTATATCTGCTACGATGTGCCTCATCAAAAAGTTCCCTCTTCAACTATAGATTGTTCGGCATGACAATCCTGCCCTTCATTCAAAGGCCTCCATCTACTCTAATATGTTTGCGTCGAAAATTATTGTATTCATTGCGGTATTCATTACAACTTTAGTCGTTACAATGAAAACAAAAAAAAAATTATCTTTTTATAAGACTTTTGCACAATGAAAATAAAAAGTTACAACTCTCGTCAAAACAAACGCAGAGATCGTTTATCGGTCTTCTGCTTGCGTGGGATCATTGCCTATGCCGGGGTTTATCCGTGGACCGCCTTAGATCTGGATCCGGTTAATAGAAAATTCGGCAGAGCTTCGCCTTCACTGAGGTAGTGCTTGATTTGAAGCGCTGAGATCGACCAAGCGAAATTAGAACTCTTCTCGAGATTAAGACCAAGCCTAATCTCAAGGGACGGACGGACGGGGTTCAGATCCTTCGAATAGCTCCTTCTTTATGCCGAAGTTCGCCGGGATCTGATTTTCCTTCGCTGAAATTCGTGCTCCTTGACTCCTCAATCCGGCAACACCTCCACGTTTTGATAATAACTCCGCCCCCCTGAAAGGAGGCCCTAGGCTTGTATTTATAGGACTCGGATGCGGTTATTTGGATGAGAACAAGTGATTTGGCCTTATCTTTAGTCAATAACAACCTAACCACGTTTGTAGATGATATCAAGTCAGTTGGGAACCTCTGGAACTGAAAAGATCTCGAGAAAATCGTCAAAACCGTCGAAAAACACATCAGGGGGTCAAAACAGCGCGATGGGTCAAGCCTGACCCGCGGGGGCGCGGGTCGGCTTTGGCCGACCCGCCGACCTGCGGGTCGGTCTTGGCCGACCCGCTGACCCGCGGGTCGGCTTTGGCCGACCCGCCGACCTGCGGGTCGGCCTTGGCCGACCTGCCAAAACGCGGGTCGGCTGTTGACTCGCGCCTCCGCGGGTCGGTTTGGTCCGTACCGCGCGGCGCGCTTTTGGGCTTCGCTGTCTTTCTTGTTTTCTGGTTCTTCCGGGACATGTATTTTTCCCTGTTTTACATATTTGATCGTCTTGTTGACTTGCACGCTTCATTACGGGATTAACTGTAGAACGCGCGTTGATTGATATACGCGCGTGTTTGATTGATGAACGTGTGTTGACCGACGCGCCCGAACTGATTGACGTGTGAACTGATTGACATGTACGAGCTGAATGATGCGTGCGTGTTAACTGACTGTTGGGCGCGTTTGTACGCTTTGAGTTGATTAACGCGTACGGTCCACTTGGCGTTTGCCATTGTGGTGGTTCGTTGTTGTGTCATCAACAGTTTGCTGATTCGCTTCATGCGCTTGTCGACGTCAGATAATCCTCTTTGCTTCGGATAATAATGTTCATCGCCTTCTCTTTGTCTTGAGCTATGTGCGGACACCCATAGGCATTTTTAGACGCCTACACAATAGTCCAATCATCCTTAGGTTCTTTGGAAATCTCCCCCTTGCGGGTTTGAATCCAAGAATCCTCTAACTGAGCTCCGACTACTCTATCTCCCCAAGACGGCTGTACTGATAAAGCTCCTAAGAAAAACATTACTCCCGCTAATCACTAGCCTGAAATCATAATGACTGAGAGTATAAAGATCCCGATATAGTGAGCACCTCAAAGCTGCTATCTTGTGACGACGCTTCCTGCTCAGCGCGTCTGCTACCACGTTCGTCTTTCCCGGATGGTACTGTATAGCGAACTCATAATCCTTAATAAACTCTATCCATCACTGTTGTCTCTGGTTGAGTTCTTTCTATGAAAAGAGGTACTTTAAACTCTGGTGATCTGTGAATAACTCAAACTGTACTCTGTATAAATAATGTCTCCATGCCTTCAGTGCAAAGACCACTACTACTAGCTCCAAATCATACGTGGGATAATTCTGCTCATGAGTCCTCAACTGTCTCAAAATATAGGCTACAACTCTCTGGGTTTGCATTAATACACCTCTAAGACCTGATAAGGATACATCAGTGTAGACAACAAAAATCTTATCACTGCTGGGAATAATCAATACTGGTGTTGAAGTCAACTTAGTCTTCAATGTCTCAAAGGCCTCTTGGCATTCTGTGGCCCAAATAAATTGTACACCCTTCTTAGTAAGGCATGTAAGTGGCATCGTGATCTTTAAGAAGTCTTGAATAAATTTTCTGTAATAGCCCGCCAAACCTAAGAAGCTACGAATCTCGATAACTGTCTTTGGTGGTTCCCAAACAAGTACGGACTCTACTTTAGTTGGATCTACTGCAATGACCTCCCGGCTGATGACTTGGCCTAAAAATCTATCATCCGATAACCATAATTTATATTTGCTAAATTTTTCATACAACTGATGTTCCCGCAAAGTCTGCAATGCCAACCTCAAATGCTGCTCGTGCTCGGCCTTCGATCTCAAATAGATGAGAATATTGTCGATGAAAACTATCACGAACTGGTCCAAGTATGGATGAAAAACCTAATTCATCAAATCCATGAATACTATGGGTGCATTGGTCAATCCAAATGGTATGACAAGAAACTCAAAAGACCCATATCGAGTCAAGAAGGCGGTCATGAGAATATCCATCTTCCGAACCCGCAACTGATGATAACCGGAATGAAGATCTATCTTCAAAGAACACTGAGCCCCTGTAACTGGTCGAACAAGTCATCGATCCTCAGTAATAGGTACCTATTTCGGATAGTGACATTGTTCAACTTGCAATAATCAATGCATAATCGCATACTGTCGTCCTTCTTCTTCATAGAGAAGATCGGCACTCTCCACGGAGAGTGACTCCATCGAATGAATCTCTGAGACAACAACTCATTTAGCTGGATCTGTAGCTCCCTCATCTCAGCAGGTGCCATACGGTAAGGAGCTCGGGAAATCGACACGATGCTTGACTGCAACTCTATGCAAAACTCAACCTCTCTCATTAGAGGTAATTCTGGTATGTTCTGAAAGACATCCTGGTACTCTGAGACTACTCGCATCTTACTCAAATCTACGCTTCGATCCCACAATATCACCTCCTCGACGTATGCCAGATATGACTCTGAAAACAAGTTACCTCTGGAGGTCACCACCACTAACCCAAATCCATCATATGCTCGCAAACTGACTGTCTTCGCAAAATAGTTGATACTCACATGGTAGGAAGATAGCCAATCTATACCAAGGATAACATCAAATTCAGACATACGCAACACGATCAAGTCTATCACGAACTCGGAATCGTCCAAACTGACGATACATCTCCTACAAACACTCTCTAGAAGAGACGACTCCCCTAAAAGAGTAGATATAGATAAAGAAAAATCTAATGGCTGCACCACAAGTTGGAGTCTAACCGTAAAATCAAAGGAGATAAAATAATACAAAACGCTAGAGTAAAAAAGAATACGTTCTGGAAAGGAATTCACAAGGAAAGTACATTTCACCACCGTCCCGCTCACACCATGATCACGAGGAACAACTGCATACACTCTACCAGTCGGCTGCGTTGCATCACCTGGAACGTATAGGACTATCTGTCCCTGCTGGGTCTCCTGAATCGCTCGTACCTATCCCTCAATCCTCGAGACTACTGTAAGTGCCTCAATCCTCAACTGCAAACCCTAACCACGACCCTAAGTGCGGTTCTGTTGTTGCTGTAGATTTCTGACCTGCTGGCCTGCTGCGGGTGCGCTACGGCACTTTGCTGCTCTATGACCGAGCTTGTTGCAATTAAAACAAGCTCCATGAAATCGGCGCTGCTGTTACGCTCTCTGATCCTGTTGATTGCCCTTCTTATGGGGACCCTGCAGATGTGGAGCCTTATTCTGATGCTGGGGTCCTCCTGAGCCTGTAAAAGGTCTCTTATCCTTACCTTTATCCCCGGATTGTCCTGACTTAGCATTACCATCTTTGCCCTTAATAAATATAGCTGTGTCTGTCTCCTGAGCTATGGCAACATCTTCCACCTCCCGTAATGAATGAAATATCTAAGATACTAGATATCGGCATAAACCTGGGCGAAGTCCCATCATGAACATCTGAGTCTGCCTCTCCACGGTGTGCCACATGCCAGTAAATCTAAGTAGTGACATTAATTTACTCTCAAAATCCATCACCGACATATCCCCCTGCTCCAACCGAGCCAGCTCTAACTCCTTCCCGGCTTTCACTACAGCCGAAACATACTGCTCTTCAAAGAAATACACAAAAGTCTCCTACGAGGCCATCAACCTCTGCTCTAGAGTAAAACAAAGTTGATATCATCCTCCCATATCGCTCTTTAGGCTGAAAACTTCTAGCTTCAGCTTTTGCACAGTATCCACATTAAGCATGTCCAAAATATTGCTTACATCTTTCTTCCATTTGTGTGCCATAATGGAATCCGTCAAACCATGAAACTCTGGAGCCTTCAACTTCTGGTACCTCTCTACCAAACGAAGCTAAGCCTCCCACTCAGTCATTCCATCATCAACTGAAGGTAGTAGTGTGACTATCGGTGTCCCCTCTGGCATCTCCTCCTGAATGGGTGCTCCCTGTCGAACCTGATCTGCTAACTGCTCACCAATAGCTGCTAGTCGAGCAGCTAATGGTGCTATGAGATCTACTAAGTACTGCAGAGCCTGTTGCGACTCGTGCTCTCTATCGACTTGCTCAGCTCCCTGAGCACGAGTACCTCGGCGTCTACGACCTCTTCCTAACATCTATAATATAGAAGTATGGCTTATTACACAGTAAATAGAATCTTAAACAGGAAAAGATATAACATATACTAATAAGTAAATCGTATCGCATATTACTCATAGCATGCCTTATTATTCAAAGCAAATAGTTCATCATAAAAAAAATTTTTATAATTTTCCCTGTACATATATAATACGTCCTCACTCATACTAGGAATTCCTAGCGGACTGTATACATGATTCCTAAAACTTTATCCTAACTCCACAATATGACACATGAATAATCCTAAGGATATCGGAACCTAGAGCTCTGATACCAACTATGACGCCCTAGGTTTAACGCAAGGCTACAGTCCAAGGTGAAACTCGGAATGTCAAACCTGCCAAGCACCAAATACTATGCTACGACACGTTTCACCATCATAGTCACTATCTCTCTAGTGGAAACAACAAATAGGTGAAAGTACCGACACGCAAATAATAGTACACAGAAGCAATAAGAGAATAATCATCAGTGAGCCCAACTAAAATAGAAATATCTTTGAGTCTGAAATAAACCTCAAGTACAATAAGTCAAATAAAGTATCACTATGGTTCTCAGCCTCTACAAAATAAAATATAAGTCTAGAGTCTAAATATAAATAACTAACTGTAGAGTTCTGTAATAACTACTAAAATAATAAATAGCTAGATGGAATCTATGAAGAAATCCCATCAACCTGCGACTCTCCGTGTACCGGACTCGCTGCCTGAAAGAGGGGAAAACAATGAGATCATCTCCACCTCTCCCTAGGGGAAGGGGTAAGAGTGTATAGAAAATACAGACAATATATAAGTATAAAATCATTCATATAAATCTAACTGGAGATTAGTATTTAGGAATCCACAACACGAGAGTTAGTACGTCGAGCGAAATAATCCAAACAAGGAAACCCTCATGTATATACCACGTCTCATATTATGACTCCCTAAATACTAATTCCAAACTCTATGAATGAAAAAGAATAATAAACAAAAAGGTAACACTCCAAACCTCAAACCTATAGAACAAATATCTCATCCCGATCTACACTCGGGTAGACGGATCTAACATAAGAGAAACTCATCCAAAACAAAGATTAACCACAAGCCTTGTCGTGTAAGCCACGGTCTCAGAGAAAATACCCTACTTACAGGTATTCAAAATAGAAGCAAAACTACAATTTATAATACTTACAAGTGTGTATCTCATGTGCATTAGCGATACTCTTGTAATATTCTTACTCAATCGCCTTGCAGAAATAGGTTTTATTTTCCTATCCCAAATACATGAAATGACGATACTTTTGTAATGTTTTTACTCAATCGACCTGTGGAAATGGGTTTTATTTCCCCATTCCGGATACATAATATAACGATACTTTTGTAATATTCTTACTCAATTGGCCTAGGAAAATAGGTTTCATCTTCTTATTCCGGAAACATGAAATTACTATACTCTTCATATTTATCAGCTTAAGTTAGAACAAAGGTATATCTACACAACATATTCTAAACATACGTGCACATGTCTCAGTGTACGTGTCCATATCTGGTGTTTACTGACATCTCGAGTGTTAAACAACTCATAAACATTGTATTATAGCAGTACAAGGTCAAGAGGCTCCCTCGAAAACCAAAACAATCGAACAAAACATGCACAGGCTGATATACAGATTGGCGGTCGAACGTAATTATGCGGTGGTCGACCGCGGCGGGTTTCAGGGCCTACCCAGGCCTCTGCCCTACACGCGGTCGACCGCCACTAAGGCGCGGTCAACCGTGGGGTGAAATTCCATATTTTAAATCTGGTTGTGTGTGTTGTGTTCACATCATGTTTAGGTGATTCAAACATAATTAAAATAATATAAATCTTGTATGGAAACATGTCAAAAAGCAGATAAAAATTTCTGGGAACAACACAATATATAAATACATGATTATGTGCATAGAAATTCATATTTAAAACCCTAAAACATGCATAAGAACTTGAAACAAAGAACAATTCATCTTTCTTCAGATTAAATAACTTTTAAATTATTTTTAGATCTTAAATATCTTCTTTAAATTTGTTCTCAAACATTTTCACATGAAAAGACCTAGTCTTTATACATAGTACAAAAGAAGTGACTTTTATTCATAAACTAGTCAATTTGGCTCTATAAAACATGTTAAAAACTCTTTAAAAACATTTTAAAAACTAGGAGGGGGATTAGCAGAGATGAACTCGCCTGAGATTTGTAGAAATTAAGATGCCAAACCAAAGAAGATCTCCACTCTAAAAGCCAAAAACCACATGAAATCCCGCTCAAAAGCCTTCAATCTTCTCCAAGAATCAAGTTAGGGTTTGGTGGCTGTTAGGGTTCTTAGAAAAACTAAGAAAATTGTTGAAAGATTGATATATAAACTAAGAAAAATAAATATGGGCTTTAGAAATACGAAACCAACTCAAAACAAGAAAAAAGCTTCTGCAGGTCTATCGGTCGACCGCGACGGTTGACCGGACTGGAATTTTCCAGCTCCTCATATATTTGGTCATTGTGCATGTTTTGAGTCTTTTCTTCCTCACGAATGAACTTGTTTATACTCAAAACACATGGTATACTACTCATATACCATTTAACTGTATTTATCAAAATAAAAAAATCCATATATCATAATTAATCACATATTAATTATATATATATCACAAATTTTTGGGGTTTTACATTGGGGGAGAGAAAAAAAACCTAGGTGGTGGCGATTTCCACTTTTGTTTCTCTCTTCAGTCCTAGCGAAACAAAGCTGGAAAAGAAAAACATTGAAAATGAAATAATCGACGTGGAAGGGGAAAAACCAACGTGGAGGGGTTAAAAAAGTTTTCCACAGTGAATAAAAGCAAACCAAATAGCCCCTAATGAGATTTTAGTAGCTTTTGGTTTAGTTTGAGTTATGTGGATTAGGTGCTGCTCTTCGATATCTGGGGAATTGTTTGATGTTAAGAAAAATCACTGTGACATAGCATGAACTAGATGAGTGACAGTCTTATTATGAAAGTACAATAGTCTTATTATGATCTTAGTCAAGGACATGCACGATATGTTGAACTCTATTAATGTAGCTAATTAGTGGTAAAATAGTTTTATTTAGAACTCGTTAACATGAAAAGTTTTACACGTTTTAGAGAACTATAATGATAAAAAGATTTTGAGATAGAATTACTACCAATTAAAATATGCAAACGAGCTTTTTCCAAACTGAAATCTCTTATCGAAGACAAACCTAGAGATCAAAAATATGTTGATTAGCTTCTTATCGAAGAAACTGATAATTGACAAAAAAAAGTTGATTACAATTCAAACTTTTCAAAGTAGATATTTTGATATTTTTTTAGTTTTTTAAAACTTTTAATGTAGTACATTTGTTAAAGAAATACAGGAAACAACAAAGAAATCAGCCAGGCAGACTGACGGTCGACCGCTTGATATATAACCTAAATCTAATTTGTTAGGGTTAAGCAAGGACGAATTTAAGCAGTCTTTGAGAGAGGATTGTTGCATCCAATTGTGGGAGAGTTGTGAGAGATCAAGAGTTTTGTTTTAGGGTTTGATCTGAGAGATTTGCAACTCTACTTGTATTCTCTGATTTCTAATAGTAAGAGCTCCCTCCCTCTTGCCCCGTGGACGTAGGCAACTTGCCGAACCACGTATATTGTTTGTTCTTGCTGTGGTTGTGTTTGCATATTAGTTGTGACTTAGTTCGAGTTATTGTTCGTGTTGCACAAGAAAAGCTTCCGTCACACACAATAATTGGTATCAGAGCTAGATCGACAACATGGGAGATGCAAGCACATCAGGTTCATCTCTAACAAAGGCGATACAGAGTCTGAGCATCAATAACACGAAGATTGATGTTCCTAAGTTCGATGGCAAGATCAATTTTGGATTGTGGAGGTGTCAGGTGATGGATGCCTTGAATGCACAGAATTTGGAGGAGACACTTGAGTTAAAAGAGAAACTCGCAGAGATGGAGGATAAGGTTTGGAGGAAGATGAATAGTAGAGCTTGTGGTGTTATTAGGTCATGCTTGATGCTGGATCATATTTATGATGTCATGAACGAGACGTCGGCGAAGAATATGTGGAAACACTCAATGAGAAATATCTTACGAAGAGCATTGAGAATCGGCTTCACTTGAAGAAGAGATTTTACCAGTTCAAGATGAAGAGGGGAGTTTCCATCAGGGAGCATGTTAACAACTTCACTAAGCTACTTTCAGATATGGCCAATGTGGACATTATAGTTGAGGATGAAGACAAGGTGATGCTACTTCTGTGTTCGTTGCCCGAAGATGATTATGGTACGTTCGTTCTCACTGTGATCAATGGAAGAACTACAGTTAGCTACAAGGAGGTGACCTCAGCTTTGGTAAACTATGAGTTGAGGAAGAGTGATGGTGAACCCTCCGAGAAGGCATCGGGAGATGCGTTAGCAGTTCGAGGCCGAGATCCAAACCGTTGCCAGTTCAACCACTCAAAATCAAGGAGTAGGAGTGCCTATAAGAGTGTTGGTAGGAATCAATATCGGTATTGTAAAGAAGAAGGACATTGGAAGATTGACTGCCCAAAGTGGAAAGAAAAAGACGGGAAGAATAAGGGGAAAGCTGCACAAGCTTCAGAGGTGAATGTTGCAAAAGCTATTGGTGAGCATTCAGATTCAGATTCTTCAGGCTATTCATGCCCTGCTTTACCGTCGGTTTGCTATGCGGATTCCACGGAGTGGATGATGGATTCGGGAGCTACATATCACATCTGCCCTAAGAGGGAGTGGGTTTCTAGCTTTGAGGAGCTGGAAAGAGGGGATGTCGTGCTTATGGGTAATGACCACGTATGTCCTATTGGTGGTATTAGTTCAGTCCGGATTAGGATGCATGATGGTGTAGTGAGAGAATTGAAGAAAGTGAGGTTCATGCCGCAGTTGACGAAGAACAACATTTCTCTTGGGACTTTGGAGGTAGCAGGATATCGAGTGATCTTAGAGGATGCTACAGTGAAGGTCACGAAGGTTTCTATGGTGGTGATGCGAGGAGTCAGGGAAAACAACCTATACTACTTGAAGGGCAAGACAGTTATAGGGGATCTGGCAGCTTCTATCGCTACAGAGGAGGACACTACCACCTTATGGCACATGAGACTTGGACACACAGGTGATAAGTCCCTACAGTCATTGGCAAAATAGAGGCTATTGAAAGGTGCTAAGACCTACAAGATGGAGTTGTGTGAGAACTGTGTACTTGGGAAGAAGACTAGAGTGAAGTTTGGCACCACTGTTCATAACACCCGAGCTACATTGGATTACATTCATACAGATGTTTGGGGTCCTTCCAAGAACACATCTCTTGGTGGGGCCAACTATTTTGTCACTTTCATTGATGATTATTCAGGAGGAAATGGGTATACCCTATGAAGCATAAACATCATGTCCTGGATATTTTTGTGGAGTGGAAGAAGAAAGTGGAGCTGCAGATAGGTAGAAAGGTAAAGACTCTACGTTCAGATAACGGTGGAGAGTACAAGAGTGATCCATTTTTATAGTTTTGCCAGGATCACGGCATTAGAAGACACTTCACAAATCGAGAGACACCGCAACAGAATAGGGTGGCTGAGAGATTGAACCGTACCTTGCTGGAGAAGGTACGGTGTATGATGACGCAGAGTGGATTGCCTAGATCCTTTTGGGCCGAGGCGTTAGTTTATATGAGCCATCTCGTGAACAAGTTACCGTGCACTGCGATAGACGGGAAGACTCCTTTGGAGCGTTGGTTTGGTTCGGTGGCTAGTGACTATGAGTCGCTTTGGATATTCGGGTGTCCAGCTTATTATCATGTCAGTGATGGTAAATTAAATCCGAGAGCGAGGAAAGTAGTCTTTGTGAGATTTAGAGATGGAGTTAAAGGCTTTAAGTTATGGGATCCACAGGACAAGAAGATAGTTATTAGCAGAGATGTCACATTTGACGATGCGTACATGATGAGGCCTCGAGCCCCTCAGCAGGTGGAGGGAGACTAGACAGGAGAGATATCACAACAGGTGGAGGATGATGTGACTCCACCCACTCCAGAGAGCACTGTATCCATTGAGGCTCCTACAGAGGTGACACTGAGAGGAGATAAGATGATAGCCGGACAGATAGAGGATACAGTGGATTATGGGACTCATGAACAGGGTCATGTTCAGGGGTCCATTGCAGCAGATAGACCGAGGAGAGATATTTGTCGGCCAACTAGGTATAATGATGTCATGGTCGCATATGCATTATCAGTGGAGGTCGTTGATGATATGGTTCCAGCCACATTCAGGGAGGCAGAGTCTAGCCCCGATTCGATCAGGTACAATCTGAGCTCCAAACGGAACCAAAACCCAACAACGTAGAGCTAAACAAGCTCAAATCTGCATATTAAAAAAACCCGGGGAGTTCGACAAGGAGTATAAATAGCAACCAAAAACCCAACAACATAGAGCTAAACAAGCTCGAATCAGCATAGTAACAAAAAAACAGTCACGAGAGCTCGACAACGAGCACAAATAGCACCAAAAATCCAACAACACAGAGCTTGACGACGAGCACAAATAGCAACCAAAAACCCAACAACATAGAGCTAAACAAGCTTGAATCATCATAGTAACAAAAAACAGCTGCGGGAGCTCGACAACAAGCACAAATAGCAACCAAAAACCCAACAACATAGAGCTAAACAAGCTCGAATTAGCATAATAACAAAAAACAGTCATAGGAGCTTGACGACAACCAAGAAATACTTATTAGGGCTCAGGATAAAAATAGATTTTTCATAAAAGGTTGCCTCGCCTATCA
Organism: Asparagus officinalis; assembly: GCF_001876935.1. Taxonomy (NCBI): domain Eukaryota; kingdom Viridiplantae; phylum Streptophyta; class Magnoliopsida; order Asparagales; family Asparagaceae; genus Asparagus; species Asparagus officinalis. The sequence goes on from NC_033797.1 coordinate 78,583,782, forward strand.
ATTTATGGTGAAATGTAGGCTGCTATTTTGCGGGATTGATAAACCCAAACATTATTCACTATGAGAAAGGGTTACATTCCATACAAAATTGCCTCACCTAAACAATACAGAATAAATTTAGGCTGCATTCTCAGTTTATTATCATCATCATTTCCCACCCAAGAATTAGCACAAGCCAATAAGCATTAGCTCAATATGAGAAAGGGTTACATTCATCTTTATTTGTTCTTCATCTACATCATCCATCTACATTCGTTACAAAGCAAAATTAATTTAAGATGTTTATGCAACAATATACAACGATAAAAAATTGATTAATTAACTTACCAACAAAACTCTTGAATATACCTGACATTTTGAATTATAATCATGCTTGACATGATACAAATGTTGTGCGCGACGGAAGTTTTTCTTGTGCAACACGAACAATAACTCGAACTAAGTCACAACTAATATGCAAACACAACCACAGCAAGAACAAATAATTTACGTGGTTCGGCAAGTTGCCTACATCCACGGGGTAAGGGGGAGGGAGCTCTTACTATTAGAAATCAGAGAATACAAGTAGAGTTACAAATCTCTCAGATCAAACCCTAAAACAAAGCTCTTGATCTCTCACAACTCTCCCACAATTGGATGCAACAATCCTCTCTCAAAGACTGCTCAAATTCATCCTTGCTTAACCCTAACAAATTAGGTTTAGGGTTATATATAACTCAGAAACAAATCGGGTCAAAAACCGAAGCCCAGCCCAGAAATCATCGACGGTCGACCGCGGCGGTCGACCGCGCAGGTCTCGCGGTCGACCGCGGCGCACAAACCCGAGAGCAAAATCAATTACAGTCATCCGCGGTCGACCACGGCGGTCGACCGCCACCAGCTCCGACTCCTACTAGTCTTCGTGCACGTTCACGGTCGACCGGGGCGGTCGACCGTCAGTCTGCCTAGCTGATTTCTTTGTTGTTTCCTGTATTTCTTCAATTCTCCACCTCGGTGAATGTTTTCACCAAAATTGAGCCGATACCAAATCATCTAATAGTCCCTCAACAAGCCAGGAAAACAATCTAGAGCTGAAACGCGATCTCCCCACCATCTGAATCAACTGATCAAACCGGCTGCATCTGAAAGACTGTCTACATATCCTCTTGTCCAAGGAATCAAGCCGAACGTAGTTCACCCAAATGGCATCCAAAGGCCTCAGCACTGAAGGATGTTCAAAAGCTTCAAACAATGACCAAATTTCACTCCTGAAACAACTTTGGTCAACATATCTGCAGGGTTGTCATTTGTGTGGACCTTCTCCAATATGACGTCTCCATCATCCAAAACGTCCCGTACAAAGTGGAATCTGACGTCAATGTGCTTCGTACACGCATGATAGACTTGGTTCTTTGCCAAATAGATAGCCGACATGCTATCATAATATACCCGAATGGTCTCCTGAGCGATCCCCAAGTCCTCCAATAAACCACGCAACCATAAAGCCTCCTTAATAGCTTCAGTTACTGCCATATACTCTGTCTCCGTAGTAGATAGAGCCACTGTGGACTGAAGCGTGCATCGCCAATATACAGGTGCACCTGCCAATGTAAAAGCATAATCTGAAGTAGATCGGCGCTTGTCAAGATCTCCAGCATAACTTGAATCCACATATCCAATACAATCCTACCCATTCTTCTCATCCTTCTGGAATACTAAACCAACATCCATGGTGCCTCGAACATACCGTAGAATCCACTTCACGGCCTCCCAATGACCCTTCCCGGGGTCGTGCATGTATCTTGATACCATGCTCACGGCCTGTGACAAATCTGGCCTCGTACACACAATCGCATACATCAATCTACCTACTGCACTGGCATATGGGACCTTCGACATATAATCTCTGTCCTCAACTGAAACAGGCGACATCAACGCTGAATGCTTGAAGTGGGGAGCCAATGGTGTGCTAACTGCTTTTGCATTGCCGTCAAAGCTGAATTTCTTCAACATCGTCTGCAAGTAGCTCTTCTGTGTAAGTTTCAAGCTCCCTTTCACCCTGTCTCTCTCGATCTCCATACCTAATATCTTCTTTGCCTCTCCAAGATCCTTCATCTCAAACTCAGATGATAGCTCCTCTTTCAGCTTTCGAATAGCCGAAAAATTCCTAAAAGTAATAAGCATATCGTCAACATATAAAAGCAAATATATGTGCTCACCATCATGTAGCTTGTGCATATAAACACATGGGTCATATGGGCTCCTCGTGTACCCTCGGCCAATCATAAAGCCGTCGAATCTCTTATACCACTGTCTTGGTGACTGCTTCAAACCTTAAAGAGATTTCTTCAGCTTACTAACCAAATCTTCCTTTCCTGCAGCTTTGAAACCCTAGGGTTGTGTCATGTAGATCTCCTCATCTAAATCACCGTGTAGAAAGGTTGTCTTCATATCCATCTAGACCAAATCCAAATCCAACTGTGCCACCAACGCTAATAAAATCCGTATAGACGAATGCTTCACAACGGGTGAAAATACTTCGTTGTAATCAATGCCCTTAAGCTGTGCATATCCCTTGGCAACCAATCTGGCTTTGAAGCTTATGTCCCCAATAGAAGATCCCTCCTTCTTCGCATATACCCACTTGTAACCAATAGCCTTCTTACCCTTAGGTAGATGTGCAAGTGTCCAAGTATCGTTCTTCTGAAGAGACTGCATCTCCTCCTCCATAGCTTCCCTCCATATGGGTAAAATTTTGGGATACCAAATCGCAATTAAGCCTTTATAAATAGAGAGACATGACCCCTGAACTCACCAAATTGTAGAGAACCTTTGCTTCATTTAAATCATATCTTCCGCAGATTTGTGAGAATAGATGGATATCCCTCCATATAATATTTTCCAGAATTTCTGGAGTTGATATATGTAGAAGAAACATACCAAGAGCTGTTAAGACTGTATAACAGCAAAGTTACTAATCAAGTCAACAGAAAAACAAAAGATTGATTTCAGTTTCTTCCTAATTAATGATCAGCCATTTTGGCATTTACAGTGAAAAATCCTAAATCAGTTGCTAATCCTTTTTCCCCCATGGCAGCAGTTAATATCAATTTCCACAATCTGCTGCATTGTTCACAGATGAAGGTAAAATACAACCACACTAGCATTCTGAAACAAAAAACCATTTCAATAAAAACAGAAACTGAAAAATAATAGCGTGAGAAATTCAGCATTCATTCATAAGTAATAAACATGATGACAATTTTGAAGAACCAAAGTTCTGATATATAGCAGACCAATAAATATTTACAATCATCCACAGGGTGAAGTGTTATAATGATAAGTGAATTAGATTAAAATTATGGCATCAATAGGTAATTAGGTGCCAGAGCTTATTTGAAAAAAATAAAAAAAAAGGTACAAAAGCAGCACGAATTTTAGCAAACCCAGGAGAAAAAGACAGTAATGTACAAAAAATTGTAACAAATATCTGTACAAGATTTCAGTATGTTAAAGTTGAATTACCTTTATACAGTCAATTACAATTTAAATATCTTCGTGTTGCTTCAAAATATTGTAACAGTTATCTATACAAAATTTCAGCACAGTTGAACTTCCTCCTCCTTTTCAATATTCTGTTCCAATAAATATTTTATAATTTAAATATCTTCATGTTTCTTCGTAAATAAACACTTTATTATAACTCAGCAAAACTATATATAGTCAACATTTAGAAAATCACATTACTTCCTAAGCGGCTTATGTACTCCCTTGTAACTATTCAGTTCTTGTTGGTTGAAACTTGATGTTGTAGCTTACTTAAAGAGTTGATTATGAAATATACAACTGCAGTTAGCTTTTATTATCTTATAATAATCCTGATTAGCTTGTTAATGCTTTAATTAATTAAGTGATACTTAAACAATTGATTAGCAATTAAGTAGAATATCCAGGGCATTATATTCTCCCCCACGTTAAATTAAGTTTCATTCTCAAAACTTTACTTGCCTTCCTTCTTGAAACGAGATATATAGATTAGAGCTTCAGATACTAACTCTGATCTATCCAGTCAATTATGAAATCTACCTGTCATTACATGTTAAAGTGTACACCTGTCCTTTCATAAGATAACGAAACTAAATTGATATTCCATCAAATTTTGGTTTTGATCCATTGAATTGAGAATTACTTTGAACTACATGAAAAGCTTAAATATTGGTATACTTCTTAGCCTTTATCAATTCAGCTTTCATTCTAAATGCTAATGTATTAAAATTTAGGGTTTCTACACATCTATCCTCTAAATCTTTGGTATTTTGAGAATTACGTCTCAAGTCTTATTATTTGCCAATTATTATATCCCTTCAAATTAAACTTCTCATTAATCTACCCCAGTGTTATCTCAGGTGCATTGAGGTGCACGCCTCGACGCTGGGCGCTTGGGCGTGCTGAAAATGTGCCCCGCATGAGTTTTCAGGGGCATCACATGATAAGCGCCTCGATGCGCAACATTAATTACACCTCGCACCTCAACGCGCCTCATTGCATCTCACTACTCTGAACCATGCTCTAACTGGTTCTACATCTTCTTATTCCTCCTCTTACCTTCTCTTTTGCCTAGGTTTCCTCATTCTCTTCTCCTTTGCTCCTATATTATTGTCTACTTCATCATCTTTTTCCTCTTTTCTCTCTCTTGTTGTTGCTACTTCTAAAAACTAGAACACTGATTAAGAAACCGCAAATTATTATTCCAAACATTAAGACATTAGTTATTAGTAAATTTAGAAATTATGAATGAATGATTTTGTAGCATATGTTCTTTTATATAATTCATTGTGATTAATTAGACAAAATATGGAAGGTAGAGTTAAATTGAAATTAACACTTTTTTAACTAGTGCTAAGATTATGAACTAAGACCATATTCTGTAATTTGATAAGTGAGGTTATAATCTTGTGCATTTTTTCTTCCAGAAATCATAAAAATGTTGCTTGTTTAATTTGATATATGTATCAAATAATTTTATTTGTGGTATGTGTCTCGCTTCACTAAGGCGTGTGCATTGCTTTGTAAAGGGACTTTGCGCCCTGCATTGCCCCTTGATAACACTGATCTACCCATTATTGACTCCTCTTCTTCCTCAATTGTAGTATGCGTCCCAACATTATACCAAGCAATACTAGGTTATCATTGGCACCATATTTCTACAACAAAGCATACCTATCTCTTTGGAAGACTACCTTTTTTCAGATCCACCACAGTTCTACAGTTTCAGCCGGAAATTTATGATAACTTATGTATTAACATATATGTACATAATGAAGAAATCAGGGGGCTGTAAAATAACATTATCTACAAAATATGCGAATAATGACAGAAAAAATGTTAATAAGGGTATAAAAACGAGAAGCCAATCATGTAGGTCGTCTGGAGACATTTACAATTTAAAGTCATTTTCCTAGCAATCTTAAACTCTCCCAGAAACTATTACCCAGGAATGAAACTGAGATCAAAAGAAAACACATTCCATTAAGGAATGAACGCCAGGAAAATGATGTACTTTAAAATATTGAAAATATCCTGATTTTATGACTTCATATATGATCAAGCAATTGAAAGATCTATGGATATGTGAATTCTACTCAAGTAGTATGTTTTCTGACCATCTAAAAGGCATTATCACAAATTAATTTATATATACTTTACCATTTTCTTGAGAAATATTTGCTAAATAGATATCAGCAATCACCTTGCAATGCATTCAATGGTCCCTTAGTGAATGATAGCTTGCTCGAATTCTACTATACGAATGAAAGATAACAGACTAACTGTGATGTGGGGGCCACGGCTACCACGTGAATGCAGAGAGCCAGCGGAAAAAAACAGCGGACAAAATCCTTTGGCCCACGCGTGAACATCAAAGCCCACCCGAAAGTCTTGTATAAAACCCTTCCCTAGGGTTTTGTGCGGCTTAGAGCAAGGACGTGATTTTTGCGGCTTCAGGAGTTCGGAAGCAGAGGGCGTGCAAAAGTTGGGGGCTGATTTTGAGCGGCTGTTTTGTGCAAACCGAGGAGAAAAGGCAGCGGCTAACTTTGAAAGCAAAGTCCTTTGTTTATTGTTCTTTGATTTGTGTACCCCTTTGAGAGAGATTTTGTAAGAGGGATTTGAGAGTTTGTTTGAGAGGGTTTAGATTGTGAGATTGTAAACCCTAGTTGTATCTCTCCCTCTAATAGTAGATCTCCCCCTCCTTGCCCCGTGGACGTAGGCTATTTGCCGAACCACGTAAAAGTTGTGTTCTTGCTGTGATTTGTAATAGCTTGTAGGATCCCTCGACAGGTCAGTCCTAGAACTGATGAGAGGAAGAGCCGATATCTCACTTGGTTGAGATATCCGCTTCAGATTCTTGTTTCCTTGGTGAGACGAGAATTCTTATCGATCTAATCTCTCTTGTTGTGCTGCCGAAGTGCTGCCGAAATTTCCGCTGCGCACAACAAGTGGTATCAGAGCTCCGGGTTGGACTTGGGAGCTTGTTCGAAGGATTCGCTGAAGGATTCCTATTTGAAGATTAGATCGACAACATGGGAGAAACAAGCACATCGGGATCGTCTCTTTCGAAGGCGATACAGAGTCTGAGCATCAATAACACGAAGATTGATGTTCCGAAGTTCGACGGCAAGATCGGTTTGTGGAGGTGTCAGGTGATGGACGCCTTGGATGCACAAAATTTGGAGGAGACTCTTGAATAGACTTCATTTGAAGAAAAGGTTTTACCAATTCAAGATGAAGAGGGGGTTTCCATTCGGGAGCATGTTAACAACTTCACGAAGCTAATTTCGGATATGGCCAATGTAGATATCATGGTTGAGGATGAAGACAAGGCGATGTTACTATTGTGTTCGTTGCCGGAGGATGATTTTGGTACGTTTGTTCTCACTATGATAAATGGAAGAACTACGGTTAGCTACAAGGAGGTGACCTCAGCTTTGGTGAATTATGAGTTGAGGAAGAGTGATGGCGAACCCTCCGAGAAGGCATCGGGAGATGCATTAGCAGTTCGAGGCCGTGGTCCAAACCGTCGTCCAGGTGATCGCTCAAGATCGAAGTCAAGAGGTGGCCATAGAAATATTGGTAGGAATCAATGTCGGTTTTGCAAAGAAGAAGGACATTGGAAGAACGACTGCCCAAAGTTAAAAGATAAAGCCGGGAAGAATAAAGGGAAAGCTGTACAAGCTTCGGAAGTGAATGTTGTCAAGGCTAGTGCTGACAATTCAGATACGGATTCTTCAGGCTATTCTTGCTCTGCATTACCGTCAGTTTGTTACGCTTACTCTACGGAGTGGATGATGGATTCTGGTGCTACATACCATATTTGCCCTAGGAGGGATTGGTTCTCCAGCTTTGAGGAGTTGGAAAGAGGGGATGTCGTACTCATGGGTAATGATCACGCATGCCCTATTGGTGGTATTGGTACAGTACAGATCCGAATGTGTGACGGGGTGACTCGGGAGCTGAAGGAAGAGAGATTCGTTCCTCAATTGACGAAGAATATCATTTCGCTTGGAACTTTGGAGGCAGCTGGCTATAAGGTGATCTTGGAGAATGCAACTCTGAAGGTCACAAAGGGGTCCATGGTGGTGATGCGAGGTGTCAGGGAAAACAAACTTTACTACTTGAAGGGCAAGACAGTAAAAGGGGGTTTGGCAGCTTCGATTACCACAGAGGAAGATACTACCAGATTATGGCACATGAGATTGGGACACACTGGTGATAAGTCCCTGCAGGTATTGGCGAAGCAGGGGCTATTGAAGGGTGCGAAGACCTGCAAGATGGAGCTGTGCGAACATTGCATACTTGGGAAGAAGACAAGAGTGAAATTCGGCACCGCTATTCACAATACCCAAGGTATATTGGACTATATTCACACAGATGTTTGGGGCCCTTCCAAGCACACATCACTTGGTGGGGCCAACTATTTTGTCACTTTCATTGATGACTATTCCAGGAGGAATTGGGTATACCCGATGAAGCATAAACATCAGGTCCTGGATATTTTTGTGGAGTGGAAGAAGAAAGTGGAGCTGCAGACAGGTAGAAAGGTGAAGACTCTACGTTCAGATAACGGTGGAGAGTATAAGAGTGATCCATTTCTGCAGTTTTGCCGGGATCACGGCATTAGAAGACACTTCACAGTTCGAGAGACACCGCAACAGAACGGGGTGGCTGAGAGATTGAACCGTACCTTGCTGGAGAAGGTGCGGTGTATGATGACGCAGAGTGGATTGCCTAGATCTTTTTGGGCCGAGGCAGTAGTTTATGCGAGCCATCTCGTGAACAGGTTGCCGTGCACTGCGATAGACGGGAAGACTCCTTTGGAGCGTTAGTTTGGTTCGGTGGCTAGTGACTATGAGTCGCTTCGGATATTCGGGTGTCCAGCTTATTATCATGTCAGTGATGGTAAATTAAATCCGAGAGCGAGGAAAGCAGTCTTTGTGGGATTTAGAGATGGAGTTAAAGGCTTCAAGTTATGGGATCCACAGGACAAGAAGATAGTTATTAGCAGAGATGTCACATTTGACGAGGCGTACATGATGAGGCCTCGAGCCCCTCAGCAGGTGGAGGGAGACCAGACAGGAGAGATATCACAGCAGGTGGAGGATGATGTGACTCCACCCACTCCAGAGAACACTGTATCCATTGAGGCTCCTACAGAGGTGACACTGGGAGGAGATGAGATGACAGATGGGCAGATACAGGATACAGTAGATCATGGGACTCAGGAACAGGGTCATGTTCAGAGGACCATTGCAGCAGATAGACCGAGGAGAGAGATTCGTCGGCCAGCTAGGTATAATGATGTCATGGTCGCATATGCATTATCAGTGGAGGTCGTTGATGATATGGTTCCAGCCACATTCAGGGAGGCAGAGTCTAGCCCCGATTCGATCAGGTGGAGGGAAGCTATGGAGGAGGAGATGCGGTCTCTTCAGAAGAACGACACTTGGACACTTGCACATCTACCTAAGGGTAAGAAAGCTATTGGTTGCAAGTGGGTATATGCGAAGAAGGAGGGATCTTCTATTGGGGACATTCGGTTCAAAGCCAGATTAGTTGCCAAGGGATATGCACAGCTTGAGGGCATTGATTACAACGAGGTATTTTCACCCGTTGTGAAGCATTCGTCGATTCGGATTTTATTGGCGTTGGTGGCACAGTTGGATTTGGATTTGGTCCAGATGGATGTGAAGACAGCCTTTCTACACGGTGATTTAGATGAGGAGATCTACATGACACAACCACAGGGTTTCAAAGCTGCAGGAAAGGAAAATTTGGTTTGTAAGCTGAAGAAGTCTCTTTATGGTTTGAAGCAGTCACCAAGACAGTGGTATAAGAGATTCGACGGCTTTATGATTGGCCGAGGGTACACAAGGAGCCCATATGACCCATGTGTTTATATGCACAAGCTACAGGATGGTGAGCTCATATATTTGCTTTTATATGTTGATGATATGCTTATTGCTTCCAGGAATTCTTCAGCTATTCGAAAGCTGAAAAAGGAGTTATCATCCGAGTTTGATATTTGTTGTTATATGTTGACGATATGCTCATAGCTTCCAGGAATACTTCAGCTATTAGAAAGTTGAAAAAGGAGCTGTCATCCGAATTTGAGATGAAGGATCTTGGAGAAGCAAAGAAGATATTGGGTATGGAGATCGAGAGAGACAGGGTGAAGGGGAGGTTGAAGTTGACACAGAGGAGTTACTTGCAGAAGATGCTGAAGAAATTCAGTTATGATGGCAATGCCAAGGCGGTGAGTACTCCATTGGCTCCCCACTTTAAGCTATCAGCTAAGATGTCATCTGTTTCAGTTGAGGACCGGGAATACATGTCCAAAGTTCCATATGCCAATGCTGTGGGTAGCTTGATGTATGCGATGGTGTGTACAAGGCCAGATTTGTCACAGGCCGTGAGCATGGTATCCAAGTACATGCACGACCCCGGGAAGGGTCATTGGGAGGCCGTGAAGTGGATTCTACGGTATATCAAAGGTACCGTGGATGTTGGTTTGGTATTTCAGAAGAATGAGAAGACAGGGCAGGATTGTATTGGTTACGTGGATTCTGATTATGCGGGGGATCTGGACAAGCGCCGGTCTACTAGCGGATATGTGTTTACACTAGCAGGAGCATCGGTGTGTTGGAGATGCACACTTCAGTGTACAGTGGCTCTCTCCACTACGGAGGCAGAGTATATGGCGTTGACTGAAGCTGTGAATGAGGCTTTGTGGTTGCAGGGATTATTGGAGAACTTGGGGATTGCACAGGAGACCCTTCGGGTATATTGTGATAGCATGTCAGCTATCTATTTGGCGAAGAACCAGGTTTATCATACACGCACGAAGCATATTGATGTCAGATTCCATTTTGTTCGTGACGTTTTGGATGAAGGAGACGTCATATTAGAGAAGATCCACACGAAGGACAACCCTGCGGATATGTTGACCAAAGTTGTTTCAGGAGTGAAGTTTGGTCATTGTTTGGAGCTTTTGAACATTCTTCGGTGTTGAGGCCTTTGGAGGCCATTTGGGTGAACTACGTTCGGCTTGATTCCTTGGGCAAGAGGATACGTAGGCAGTCTTTTAGATGCTTGTCGATCAATTTTCGAACAGTATTCTGTTTAGCCTCTCCATCTAGCTTAGTCTGAAGTTTTGCTACTGTCATATAATCCATTGGAAGAGCATAATACAGAGCCTGAACCGAAGGCAAAAGCAATTTTTAAAATAATAATAATTGTGATGTGGGGGCCACGGCTACCACGTGAATGCAGAGAGCCAGCGGAAAAAACAGCGGACAAAATCCTTTGGCCCACGCGTGAACATCAAAGCCCACCCGAAAGTCTTGTATAAAACCCTTCCCTAGGGTTTTGTGCGGCTTAGAGCAAGGACGTGATTTTTGCGGCTTCAGGAGTTCGGAAGCAGAGGGCGTGCAAAAGTTGGGGGCTGATTTTGAGCGGCTCTGTTTTGTGAACCGAGGAGAAAAAGGCAGCGGCTAATTTTGAAAGCAAAGTCCTTTGTTTATTGTTCTTTGATTTGTGTACCCCTTTGAGAGAGATTTTGTAAGAGGGATTTGAGAGTTTGTTTGAGAGGGTTTAGATTGTGAGATTGTAAACCCTACCTCCTTGCCCCGTGGACGTAGGCTATTTGCCGAACCACGTAAAAGTTGTGTTCTTGCTGTGATTTGTAATAGCTTGTAGGATCCCTCGACAGGTCAGTCCTAGAACTGATGAGAGGAAGAGCCGATATCTCACTTGGTTGAGATATCCGCTTCAGATTCTTGTTTCCTTGGTGAGACGGGAATTCTTATCGATCTAATCTCTCTTGTTGTGCTGCCGAAGTGCTGCCGAAATTTCCGCTGCGCACAACACTAACTTGATTGTTTATTTATCACTTCCTGTTCCCCGCACTGACCTACTCTAAACCTTACTTGACTTTAATCGTTTGAACTGCATTATCTACTTACCAATACACGAATGTCAATTGAGCAATGTACTTTAGTTTCAACTAAATTTACATTATTGCAGTATATTTTGATCTACAAGGTTAATAATGATATGCCAAAAATAATCAAGTGTAGTAAAAGATAACACATTGTATATAATGAAGTCTACAATGGCTTAAAGACTCAAATATATATTGCAAAAAGTGCCTGTCGTTTCTAGAGAATTTCTACTGTATAAACAAAATATTTGTTTTTTGCAGCAGCACCATCACTATGTAATATTCTTTCTTATCAATAATAGAGTGGGGGAATGCCTTATAACTAAAAGATAATAATAAGTAAATAACTAACTAACCTTTCCAAAGTAGCAGCAGGCATAACTTGTGTAGAGGTACTGGAAATTTTTCCTTGCAAAAGACAATGTATTACCTACAAACCATTAAGAAATGCATCCAAAATACACAATCAATAGAGCTATTGGACCAACCAGCAACTGTTAATATTCAGAAAGCAGTAGGCCTTCTCTCTCGGCGACTTATTGGGCTGCTTATGACTCCTGAGGCAACAACCTGAAGCAATTCAATAAACCTGTGGTTATCAACCAAATAACGTCACAATAAATTACTATCAGATGATGATGAAACAGTAATGGTTAGATTCTGAAACAGTTATGGTTAGATTCTGAAACAGTAATGGTTTGTAAACAGAGAAATAACTTGTTAGATTTTGAAATAGTAATGGTTTGTAAACAGAGAAATAACTTGTTAGATTTTGAAACAGTAATAGTTAGATTCTGAAACAATAATGGTTAGATTTTGAAACAGTAAGGGTTTGTAGAAAGAGAGATAACTTGTTAGATTTTGAAACAATAATGTTTAGATTGTGAAACAATAATGGTTTGTAGACAGAGAGATAACTTGATCTTGGATAAATTTTTAAAAACAACACTTTTGCAAAATTAATGAGCAATATATACCTTCTCCAAAAAAAACAGCAAAATCGACCAC
>NC_033797.1:78596272-78610759 GCF_001876935.1 Asparagus officinalis
CACCACCACCATCGACTCCCTCTCCCGCCGCCGCCGCCGCCTCATTGAAGAAAACATTTCAATAAAACAATATTTTCTTTTCTTTTTTGAAGCAAACTATATATAAAACTGCGACAAGTAAAACCACTAACCGTAATGAGTGGATAACGAGTAAGGAAAACCTCCCCTGAATCCTTTTTTTATTTTTGTGCATTGTGCATTCCATACCTAGGTTCTGCTACAAGTCTGCGCGTTCCTGAAAATGATAGTGGGCTTTGTCTGTTATTGAGAAATATTTAGGGTGAGTTTGGATAGGTTTTTTTAGGAGGGAAGGGAAGGAGTTGGGGAAGTTACAATAATAACCATCTTAAAACTATATTTGTTTATATTTCTAGTAAGTGAGGGGAAAGATTGGGAGGGTAAAAAGAAGTGAACAAGTTGGGAGGGAAGAGGTTGGATTTTAATTGAATTGCTCCATTCTCTTCCTATTTTCTCATCTAAATAAACACAAATTGTTGTGCGCAGCGGCTAAATTGTTGTGCTTCGAGGAACCAAACCAAACGTCGAGATAGAAGGCTAAATAATCCAAGATAATGGCACAAACGCAAACAAACGAATTTTACATGGTTCGGCAAGTTGCCTATGTCCAGAGGCAAGAAGGGGATGGGGTTTTCACTAATAGAGAGGAAGAGTACAAACTGAGATCACTCAAAATAACCAACTAATCTCACCAACAAATCTCTAATTCTCTCCATATAAAACTCTAACTAATAACTCAGAAAATACCTCTTTTCTGTGCTCCAAATATCCCCCAATCAGTGCTTAATTAAAGCCCAATCAAAGCCAAAGAAACCCTAAAAACGTGTCTCTATTTATAACAAAACACAATCCCTAACAGATTAGGATTCTAAAAAATGAGTTTGCCACACCTGGGGGTGGTAGACAACACACTTCTAAAAACATGACAGATTCTGCCACACCTGGATGTGGCAGACACCACACCTATGTCAACAGGGACAGATTCTACCACATGGATGTGGCAGACACCACACCAATGTGTGGTGGAGCCTATCTTGCTTATTTTTCACTTTTTTCTCAAATGTCTTCGTTGTTTTCACAATTCTCCACCCCGATAAAGTTTTTCTAAAACTGAGTTGACACCAACCAAATCAAACGTCTCACTTGTTGCGTCTAGTATGAAGTGGAACAAAAATATGATAACGGACTTAATCCACAACAAGTCGGGAACCCAAACGAGAATGCGAACAAACTCTAAATGTCGGTATCAACTCACCAAACCGGCTGCATCATAAATGACTACCTGTGTATTCTCTTGCCCAAGAAATCAAGCATTCACGTAGGTCACCCAACGGCCTCCAAATGTCCTCAATCAATTGAAGAGTTCTCAACCCTTCTCCAACATCACCAACGAATCAAAAATTGATAGCTCTCCCAATGGTCCCAAAGTGAAACAATCTAAACACCTCCACCTGAGGTGAACCAACAACCATAACCAAATGCGAACTATGTCCACCAGCTGCACTCGAATCCAAAACCAACTCATCATCTGCATCCAAATTTAAATGATCCCCAAACTATGTCACCTCAGTTGGAATCTCAAACGATGCAGTATGATATGGAATATGTGGAGTAATCTCCACCCAACATGGAATAGCATCACTCTCCACCCGCTGTGATATCCCAATAATTTGATCAACACTCTCCACTTGTTGAGAGTCGAATGTGAAATACCTATTCAGAACAAAATCAGAGTCTCCCAATTGATAACCAAACGAGCATCTGAATCCCAAATGTGCAATCATATCAAATCTCACATCCTCGATATGACCAAATGCTGGGCAACTAAATATCTAACACAATCCAAAATCTGAAGCAGCTCCACCAGATCCAAAATATCCAAACGCAGTAGTCGGCAACCTATAAACAAGATGACCCAAATATGTCGAAGCTCGAACACCAAAATCAATGCTCGACATCAAACACTGATCCTCCTCTAGAAAGGAATGACCAATAAAAAATATTGTCTCATCTCGTTATCCTAATATTTTCTCCCCAATGAAGTGTCTCCAACTGACATGAGCTCGGCACAAACGCAAGAAAGGACACCTACCAGAACTAGAATGATGAGTTATCTTTCAACCAATACACTTCCTCCATCTGTTGTTAACTTCGAGGACTTTATACCAACGGGACTTGGTTGTAACCCACAAATGCCTTGAACAATCACCTACTACGGAAACCAAATACCGATTACCTCCCAATGATGTATCCTTGGAAGGCCCATAAATGCCTGAATGAACACAACCTAAAAGACCCCTCGATCGATGGATAAAAGTGCCAAACTCCACCTCAGTCTTCTTGCTCATACCAATGTGGTCACAGGACTTCAATCAGCAGGTCAAAGCACTCCTCAACAAACTATGTACGATGCAACCAATCAAATAACCCGGCCTCAACAAATGTCAAAGTCTAGCCAAATCCAAAGAAGTCGTCAGCTCTCTACCAATCACTGTGCTTCCAATCAAATAATATAAATTCTTCCTCCTGACGCCCTTCATCATAATAATGGATCAAAATGTGACTTTCAAACATGCATCCTCTAAGGTCACCCTATAGCCTGCTGCCTCCAAAACTCCAAGCAAAATGATATTCTTCTTCAACTGAGGAATGAACCTCACTTCATCCAACTCCCTAATCATCTCGTCACATATCCTAATCTGAATGGTACTAATACTACCAATAGGACATTTATGATCATTACCTATGAGCACGATATCCCATCTTTCTAACTCCTGAAAGCTGGAGAACCAATCCCTCATAGGACAAATGTGGTATGAAGCACTCGAATTCAACATCCACTCCGTAGAATCGACAACACAAACTGACAGTAGTGCAGATAATGAGTAACCCAAAGAATCCGAATCTAAATTGTCGTCACTAGCATTGGTAACATTCACCTTGAAGCTTGAGTAGCTTTCCATTTATTCTTTCCGGCTCGATCTGTCAACTTTGGGCATTCGGCTTTCCAATGTTCATCTTCTTTACAAAAGACATACTGATTCGTACGAATTCCAGGATGTGCCCCTCTAGACTACGACCTCCTATTTCAGTTTGGACTTTTTGCTCTTACGACTAATGCCCCCGTTACCGGCCCAATTGAAGTCTCATTATCCTTCTTTTGAAGCTGATAATTCACAAATACAGCGGTGCCTCACTATATGAAAGACATGCCTTCCCATTGATAAGAGTAAGAACGAATGTCTCATATTCCTCGTCAGGCAAGGAACTCAACAACAACATCATCTTGTCCTCATCTTCAATAATCACATCTACATTCGTCAAATATGTAAGAAGCTTCGTGTAGTGGTTCATGTGATCACCAATGGAGGTTTTTTCTTCAATTGGAAGCGGTAAAGCCTCCTCTTCAAATGCAAGCGATTCTTCACACTCTTGGTCAAATACTTGCTCTCAAGGATCTCTCAAATCTTCTTAACCGAAGTCTCATTGATACATCATATTTCAAATCTTGAGTCAAACAAAACCTAATCACATCACACGCCGTTCTATTCATCTTCTTCCAAATATTTTCCTCAATATCGTCCGGTTTCCCGTGTAACTCTAACGTATCCTCCAAATTTTGCACATTGAGTGTATCCAAGACTTCGCATCGCCAAAGTCTAAAATTGTTAGTGCTATTAACAGAGATAGATTCTGCCACCTAGGTGTGGTAGACACCACACCAGGGTGTGGTAGAGCCTGTCTTGCTTATTTTTTACTTTTTTCTCAAATTCCTTCGCCGTTTTCACACAAATTAGTTCCATCCCTCTCCATTTCCTCAATGATCAAGCAATTCAATAAACCTATGGTTATCAACCAAATAACGCAATTTCCAAGTTCACAATAAATTACTATCAAATGATGAAACAGTAATGGTTAGATTCTGAAACAATAATAGTTAGATTTTGAAACAGTAATGGTTTGTAGACAGAGAGATAACTTGTTAGATTTTGAAACATTAATAGTTAGATTTTGAAACAATAATGGTTAGATTTTGAAACAGTAATGGTTTGTAAACAAAGAGATAACTTGTTAGATTTTGAAATAGTAATGATGAGATTCTGAAACAGTAATGGCTAGGTTTTGAAACAGTAATGGTTTGTAGACATAGAGATAACTTGATCTTGGACAAATTTTTGAAAACAACACTTTTGCAAAATTAATGAGCAAAATCTACCTTCTTCAAAAAAATAGCAAAATCAGTAACCACCCTCGACTCCCTCTCCCGCCGCCACCACCGCCTCATTGAAGAAAACATTTCAACAAAAAAAATATTTTCTTTTCTTTTTTGAAGAAAACTATATATAAAACCGCGACAAGTAAAACCACTAACCGTAATGAGCGGATAACGAGTAAGGAAAACTTCCCTTGAATCCATTTTTTTTATTTTGTGCATCGTGCATTCCATATCTGGGTTCTGTTACGAGTCTGCATGTTCCTGAAAATGATAGCAGGCTTTGTCTGCTTTTGAGAAATGTTTAGCGTGAGTTTGGATAGGTTTTTTTTAGGATGGAAGGGAAGGAGTTGGGGAAGTTACAATACTAACCATCTTAAAACTATGTTTGTTTATATTTTTAGTAAGTAAGGGGATAGATTGGGAGGGTCAAAAAGAAGTGAACAAGTTGGGAGGGAAGAGGTTGGATTTTAATTGAATTGCTCCATTCTCTTTCTATTTTCTTATCTAAATAAACACAAATTAGTTCCATCCCTCTCCATTTCCTCAATGATCAAGCAATTCAATAAACCTGTGGTTATCAACCAAATAACGCAATTTCCAAGTTCACAATAAATTATTATCAGATGATGATGAAAGAACCCATGACCAATAAGAACCTGAGGGCCCGTTTGACAAAGAATTAGTGAAGAGGGATTAAGGATAAGGATTAACATAGTTATCCCATTCGATAATCCGAATGACTAAATTATTAACCCGTTATAGAAGTTTTATTTCAGTCATTGTGATCAGTTTTAGTGTTTGAGAATAACATTTAGAAGGGTTAACTCTTAATCTTTTTAAATAGGAGTATTAGTAAACCTCTCATTTTGAGAGGTTAACTCAGTTTAATCCCTCTAGAAGGGTTAGCTTAACACTTCTATATTTTTTATGTTTGACAAATTATGGAGGGTTAACTCACTTTAACCATTATATAGATTTTTTGTGTTTGACGGGTTAAGAATGAGTGGAGTCTCATTAACCCTTCACTTAATCCTCTAGAAGGGTTAGCTTAACACTTCTAAGGTACCATTTGGCAAAGGATTAAGTGAAGGGTTAATGAGACTCCAATCATTCTTAACCCGTCAAACACAAAAAATCTATATAATGGTTAAAGTGAGTTAACACTCCATAATTTGCCAAACATAAAAAATATAGAAGGGTTATTAAGCTAACCCCTCTAGAGGGATTAAAATGAGTTAACCCCTGAAAATGAGGGGTTTACTAATACTCCTAATTAGAAGGAATAAGAGTTAACCCTTTTAATTATAAAGAAAATAGTTAAAACCATTGTTATTCCTAAACACTAAAACTAATCACAAGGGCTAAAATAAAACTTATTTAACGTGTTAATAATGGGTTAAGCATATTAATCATTCTCTTTAACTCTTCTTCCTTAACCCTTTGACAAACGGGGCCTAAAAGAACAAGTTTTTACCAAGTATCGCACCAAGGATAATTCTGCATAAAAGGAAACTATGCTTGAAAAGAATAACAACTGTGGGTCTAAGACGTTCAGTAACGGAAGCCTTTTTATATTGACTATTACACATCTAAAATTTTTAAATAGGCATTATTTACTTAAAAAATGACTGAACGTTTTTTTAATAAGCAACACCAAACACATCCGTAGTATTAGTGAATGCGTGCCAGTTTATTCGCAAACGGAAGTTTCTGCTGGTCATTGAGGAAATCATGCCTACCCTAAATCCTCATTAATTCGTATATAGCAGAAACTTCTGAACCTCCCCGAATATTTCGATGATATCACCCTATCGGTACAAAAGGACACAAAAATATTCGGCGATCTGTGTTGGGGAATGAAGGAACCAAGCAAGTTGTGAGGAATTTAATTCTTTCAACCCCTATGGCAATATAGATTTGAAGCTTGAAAGAGATTGTGAAGCACAGAGATAAGCGAAAGAGATACTTAGGTAGTAACTCTAGCAGCAGTTTAGGGATGTTATATTTGTGGTTTGGCTATTAAATGGGCTGACATGTTTAGCTCATTTACTCATTTATGGCTCATTTAATATTTTCTAAATGGACGCGTTTTTGCTCGTCTATTTAATAAACGGACCGCTCATTTTCCCATTTAACTATATTAATAATATATATAATATTTTTGGTGTGTTTTTTATAAATTTTTAGGGGGCTTTCTACAAACTATCGGGGGCTTTTCATAAACTTTTGCGACTTTTTGCAAACTTTTTGGGGGCGCTTCGCAAACTTTTTGGGGGTTCTTCGCAAACTTTTTTGGGGCTCTTTGCAAACTTTTTGGGGGGTTTTTACGACCTTTTAAGGGTTTTTGTCCAAACTTTCTAGGAGTTTTTTTTTTTGCCCAAATAGAATCCTTTGAGAATTCGAAACTAGAAATAGAATTCCTATTTAACAAATGAGTCAAAAGAATTCTATTGGTAAATATACATATGATGTAATACATAAGATATTAGGCTCTGTGTAATACATAATTATCTACTTACAGGAATCCACAACAATTTCATATCTTACTGAATTATTGCGTCCAACCCATGTTAATTATCTATAGTCAAATGTAACATGGTTTCTATTATTATCTATACAAAAACTACTGTTAAAAGCTTAACGATAATTTATTCAGAAAACGTTTTTATTAGAAAAAAAACATTCTCTCATTCCCAAGGCTAGGATCAAATAGAGGCAATCATGCTTCAGAAGAATCCAGCTTAAAGCTTGAATATTGCAGCGTTGGTTGAAGGCTTGGTGGCAAAGACATAAAGACCGAGATCATTCTTGTTGATGATACCCTTCTCAATCCTAGATTGGTAGAATGACTCTTGCAATAGTTAAAAGGATTTGAGTTGCACAAGTTTGAAAGTGTTATGTTTTATATGAGAGAACTCATGATTTTAATGAATAATGAGCTAGGTGTTTTCGTCGAAAATTGTTGTATTCATTGCGGTATTCATTACAACTTCAGTCGTTACAATGAGAACGAAAAAAGATAGTCTTTTTATAAGACTCTTACACAATGAAAACAAAGATTACAATTATTGTCAAACAAACGCAGAGATCGTTTATCGGTCTTCTGCTTGCGTGGGATCTTTGTCTGTGCCGAGGTTTATCCGTGGACGACCGTCGATTAGATCCGGTTGTTGAAAATTCGGCAGAGCTTCGCCTTCGCCGAGGAAGTATTTGATTTGAAGCGCTGAGATAGACCAAGCGAAATCAGTAGCTCTTCTTGAGATCAAGACCAAGCCTGATCTCAAGGAAATGGGGGAAACGGGCGTCGGATCTCTCGAACTCTCCTTCTTTATGCCGAAGAATTCACCAAGATCTGTCAACCTTCGCTGAAATTCGTGCTCCTTTGACTCCTCAATCCGGCAGCACCTCCTCCTCTTGATAATTAATCTGCCCTTGAAATGAGGCCCCGAGCTCGTATTTATAGGCTTCGGTTGGGGGTTTTTAGATGAGAATGAATGAATCGTCCATATCTTCAGTTAATAACTGATTAACCATGTTAGGGGATGATATCAAGTCCGTTAGGAACCTCAAGAACGACCAAATCCCGAAAAAAACCGTCAAAAAACCAAACTGATGTCGAAACAGTGCACGCGAGACAAATCTGACCCGCGCTTGCGCGGGTCGGATCGAATCCGAGACCCGCTGTACTGTAGCGCTGGTCGGAAAAATCCAACCAGCGGTTAATGTAGCAAAATTCCGACCCGCGGTACTGTAGCAGAATTCCGACCCGCGGTACTGTAGCAAAATTCTAACCCGCGGTACTTTAGTAGAAATCCACCCCGCGATACTGTGGCAAAAATCCGACCCGCGGTACTGTAGCAGAATTCTGACCCGCGGCACTGTAGCAGAATTCCGACTAGCGGTACTGTAGCAGAATTCTGACTCGCGGTTACTATAACAGCCTTAACTCACTCATCCGACCTCGGAATGAGGCGATTCAAGATGCGTTGGAAAGCCGACGATGAGATCTACAGGATCCCATGATTGAATCATATGTGGAATAAATAAAACACGAGGGGTGCTTCGCCTTTTGTAAACGACGTGGGGCTCCCGATCAGCTCTCGTTTCCGTTATTCCGAAGTTCTGTTGCTTCGTATGACCCGTCGACTCACTTCATGTGTTTGTCGTTGTCAAATGAACTCCTGTGACTCTAAAAGCGACGTTTATCATCTTTTCTCTGTCTCGAGCCGTGTGCGGATACCCATAGGTATTTTTAGACGACTACACTAGGGGGTGGTCAGCTCAAATCAATGATACTACAGAGGGTCTACGTGCAATTAACCCTAGAGAATATTATACGATTCTAGGATCAAATTACAAGCATTCGCAAATAAGCGACCTTTAAATTGAGAATTAACTGAGGGACGATACTTTCTTTAACTAAAGCAACTGAACAGCCACCTCATCCAGCACCAATAACTCTCGCTCCAAGTGCTCCATTGTCTCGACAAACTTTCACAAGCTCTTCCAACTCCGGGCAACTAGAGAAAACACATGCAAAAGCAACATAACAGTTACAGTTAAACATAGCCAGGTATCTTAAGATTTTCCACCACTAAAATCGGGTTCTCTCAAGTATTTTATATAGGTTTTCTCAATTTATTCAATTAAATCTTTCATATTTTGAAATTACTCCCTCCAATCAAGAGAGTAGAAGTAGGAATTAGGGATGAATTTGAAACAACTTATAGGAATTGGCGGATCCAATAGCAATTTCAATGACTTAATTTCAAAACAAGTAGAAACTTTAAGGAACTGCTTGCAAAATATGAAAGATTTAAAGGACTAATATAACCAGAGAACTTACCTGCACTCATACAGAACACTACAGCTATAATGACTGTCATTCATCAGATCACCGAGTCTCTTAAGAATGTCTTCCTCATTGCAAATTTTGACACTTTAGAAACTACCGGCCTTTTTGTTAAAATAAGAAGTGCAAATGTAATACCACTTAACTAGCCTATGATCTCTCAGGCAAGTTTCAATACATAATTAAGTGATTATGTTTATGGTTTCATTTTGTTGATGGAACTTGCTTTTGTTGACACCATAGTTTAATGTTGAAATGAACTATAGTGAAAAGCAACTTACTCATTGATCACAAAGAGATATTTTTACTAATTTTTCTCTGATGAAGCACTTGATAACAATACTTCTGCTCTGATGAAATTAAATAAACAATCATATGTTCCTACTCAGATTTTAAATTATGCAACTTAGAATGATTTACAATGGACAACTCCATAGATATATAGTTGAAACATTGACAGGCACAAACATGCATCAGTAGTCCCAAATACTTTGAACTCTAAACATTAGTGTCACCATATATCTTGCATCAATAACAAAGTATTTGATATGAGGGCTTGCCAACCAAGAAGAAGATCAGTACATGAAGATGCAGCTGAATCAAGGGAAATGCTGCAAGAAGGAGAATGGAAATTACACATGCGATGGTCAGCGCATCCAAATAGTTTGCAAATCAACCAGAATTACATGAGTTAGAAGAGGGTGGATATTAGCAAACTTTGCAAGTAGATCCAAATAATCTGTATGTACAATGTTGTCACTAAATAGTGAGAGATCATAATACTAGTGGAAGAAATGGTAGTTTTCATGGCAAAGAGAATGACAATGGCACAGACTGACTGCAATAACTTCAACGTTATCTATTAGAAGCAACTCTTCAACGTTATCTATTAGAAGCTTGTAGAAAAGCCTCTCATTTCTCTCCTAAAAAACATTAACGGAAAGGCTTCGAAATTTTTTTTACGTCCAACCAAATATTGCAAAATAACATATATAAGCCCAAACCTGAAGGTCCATCAATGCCACATATCGTTGAAGGGGCACCTGATACTGGCGAAGACTATTAGAGAAAATATTAACTAGAGTCTAGCTAGTCGGAAGAATATTAATTAGGGACCACAGATTAAAAAAGCAGTTTGGTATAGGATGAGGATAAAGGCTTCCTTCTCATCAGATTTTCCTCCTAATTTTCAATTCCGTCGCAGATAAAACAGTTAAAAAGATGGTCATATGCGATTCTCTCTCGGGCCTGCTTCTAATTATGGAGTTCCAGTAAAAAGCGTCTCTTCTTCACACACTTATTGACACAAAAATATTGTTTAGTAAACAAACAAAAATAATTGCGGCATGGCTAAGCACCTTTTTTATCTTTTTGGATTTCTTCTAGAGAAGTGTGAAAGCCGCAAAATATATTGTAAATTTAAAGTAGATATAGAATGGAGAATTATTAAAAGAATATAAAGATAGAAACATACACAATAGCTACCGAAATCCATGAGGGAAATAACGAATCAGAGATGTTGAGCTCAACTAGAAAATAATAACAGTCAACAGTCGAGGGATCAAGATAAAGAAAAACCAGCCTGGTACTCATAATAACACTCACAGTCAAGGGCCCAAAAAAAAACTTCCAATTATTCATCTTCACATTGATGGGATACACAGTTGCAACAAATTTCTCCGAACTTCCTCTATTTACAATTCCAGATACAGGTTGCAGCTACAACAGCAAGAAGATCATCTCAAACCCTCAGATTTTGGCATCACAACCAGGAGTTCCACCAAGCAAAGGAACTTGACCGGCCACTCCCTTTTTAATCCCAAGCAACATATCACACCTCACATACATCGCATACCACTGACTCTTAAAAGGCCCAGGCTTATACTTCAACCTCCCAAGCAACACAAGCCTCATCGCCACAACCCCATAATTTTCATCAGTCATCAGCCCGGCCGCCACATCAGCAGACACCGGTACCACCTCGCCTCCGATCACTGGCGACACCGCCACAGAGCTGTCCTCCTCCTGAAACAGCGGCGGAAGCTGCACAGGCGGCGTGATGGCCTGGCCCTATAAGTCACGTAGGCTGAGAGGCGATGTAGCGGATTGATGCTCGGTCGTTAGTGTTTCGGATGGAGATGTTGATATGCGATGCTCGTCGAGACTGCAGTGGCTGGGGACCATTGCTGGCATTTGAAAGTTGGAATACTGAGGCGCTGAGGATAGAGAAGTGGGGTTTGGATGGACGATAGACTAGGTAGAGGATGAGGGCCACAACTCCGGAGAGAATTAGGATCGTGAAGAATGCGCAACAGATGAGGCGGCCGAGGGCGTTGGAGGGGCCATAGCGGTATAACATCGAGTCTTTCGACATGTTAGAGATGAGAATTTGAGGAGAGGAGAGAGGGGAGGGTTGGCTTTATAAGAGGAGGAAGCTTAGCGTGGTGGTATAAGGGGACTGTTGTGCTGCAGGAGGAAAGAAAGGAGGGGAGCTTAGTGGGTTATGATGTGTAAAATTATCAGGTTCCTTTCCCACTGAGCTCATCTTTAGGTTGTTCTAGCCTACGACTTTTCTTTTAGAGGAATTGAAAGCAGAAAAGAAAGGCATCAGGGAGCAAGAAAGTGAAGTTGATGAGTGCATGTATATTGGGTTTAGAATGGTAAAGCAGAAAAGGGTATTGGAGTGAAGGAGACAAACAATTTGAACATGGGAAGAACTTCCCCTTTACTATCGCATTATTGAGTTCATGTCTGCAAAATTTCACCAAGAACAAAATGATGATCATCATTTGTGCCGAGGTAACCCGATGATTCTGTAGATTCTTTTTAACTCTTTACTATAGATGACAGGCGTCAAGGGTCAAATCCTAAGATCCAATCTCAAATTGGAGTAACCTTTTCCAAGATTATCTTGCAGACAAGTGACGGTCTTATGTAGTGATTCTGAAGATTATCACTATGGATCTGACGAGCACGGACTTGACTTCAGTTAAGCAAGTTTTTCCTTACATACCTCGTAGGGAAGTAATGGAAATATATGCAAAAAAAAAAAAATATCTGTCTATGGACCTTAGTGTTGTGCGCAACGAAAATTTCGGCAGCACCTCGATAGCACCTCGGCGCAATAAGATAGTAAGATCACAATAGGAATTCCCGTTTCACCAAGGAAACAAGAACCAAAAACAAAATATCTCAACAAAGTGGGATACCAGCTCTTCCTCTCATCAGATCTAGTACTGACCTATCGAGAGAAGCTAGATAAGCTATTACAAATCACATAAACAGCGAGACAATCAATTTTACGTGGTTCGGCAAATTTCCTACGTCCACGGGGCAAGGAGAGGGGAGATCTACTATTAGAGAGAGAGAATACAAATAGGGTTTACAATCACACAAATTAAACCCTCACACAAACTCTCAAATCTCTCACAAATATCTCCCTCAAAAGGATGCTCAAACTCTAAAAACGGCTGCACAAAACTCCTCTTCAAAACAGCGAATCTCTACTGTTTTTTTTTCTGCACTCTGCCGTTTTCACCCTCTGCTCACAAACCCTCTTTTTGCACAAAACCCTAGGCTATTTTTCGACTTGCATTTATAAGCACGAACAAAAGATCTCGGGTGGGTCATCACCTATTGCACAAAACCGCTTCGTTCACGTGATCTCTTCACTCGGGTGGGAACGTGGTGGCCCCTCCCAAGTCCATGTTCACAATTCTCCACATCGGCGAAGTTTTCCCAAAACTGAGCCGACACCAAAGCAACTAAATGTCCCACTTGTTGAGTCCAATACGCCGTGAAGTTAATTCACGACAACGGACTCAATCCACAACAAGTCGGGAACCCGAATGAGAATGCGAACAAACTCCAAACGTCGATACATACTCCCAAATCGGCTATATCACAAATGACTACCTACGTATCCCCTTGCCCAGGAAATCAAGCCTTCACATAGTTCACCTAAATGGTCGTCAACGGCCTCAATAATCACGAATATACAAAGTTTCGACAATGATCAAACTTGTTGCTCGGAACCACCTTTGTGAGCATATCCATCGGATTATCCTTCGTGTGGACCTTCACAATCTCCACATCGCCATCTTCAAGAACATCACGAACGAAGTGATAACGAACATCAATGTGTTTTGTCCTCGCATGAAAAACCTGATTCTTTGCCAAATAGATATTGTTTGGGTCAAAAGTTGATGTTTTCATTGCCTTGAATCTATTACAACTTTAATCGTTACAATAAACTCAAATGAATAAAAAAATTGATCTTTTTATAAGATCTCTTTTACAATGAAAATAAAAGATTACAACTCTTGTCAAACTACACACAGATCCTATTTATTAGTCTCTGTTTTGCGTGGCATCTTTGCATGTGCCGGGGACGTTGATATCCGTGGACCGCCACGGATCAGATGCGGTTGACAGAAATTTGACATAGCTCCTACTTCACCAAGTAAGTATTTGCTTGAAGCTCTGAAATCGACCAAGTGAAATCAGTAGCTCTTCTCGAGATTAAGACCAAGCCTAATCTTGAGGAACGGACAGACGGGGCTTCAGATCTCTCGAACTCTCCCTCTTTATGCTGAAGAACTTCGCGGAGATCAGTTAGCCTCCTCTAAAATTCGTGCTCCCTTGCTCTCCAACTCGGCAGCACCTCCTCCTCTTGATAATAAATCCGCCCCTGTGAAATGAGCCCCTAGGCCTGTATTTATAGGCTTCGGTTGGGGGTTTTGGATAAGAATGAGTGATTTGGCATTATCTTCAGTCAATAACGGCCTAACCACGTTTATGGATAATATCCAATCAGTTGGGAAGCTCTGGAACGAAAAAATCCCGAGAAAATATCAAAAAACATGTTTTCGGGCAGTTAGCACGCGAAACAGGTCATGCTGACCCGCAGGGGTGCGGGTCAGCCGAGTCTGACCCGCGCTGGCACGGGTCGGCCAGCTCCGACGCGCGCGTGGGTCGGCAGCTCCGACCCGCGCTGGCGTGGGTCGGCCAGAGCGCGGTCCTGCAACGCCGACCCACGCGGGCGCGGGTCGGCCACGCCGTCCCACACTGGCGCGGGTCGGCCACGCTAAGCTGAACTTCTTTTTTTCTTTTTGGCACTTTGCGACTTTTCAGAACTTGTATTTTCTGTCGTTTTGCGTATTTGATCATCTTGTTAACTTGCACGCGTCGTTAACTTGCTTCATGCGTTCGTTAGCTTCTTTACGACACTTGAAACTGACCGACATGCGCGTCGGGCACTTTGGATCTAACCGACAAGCGCGTCGGACACTTTAGAACTGACTGATAAGCGCGTCGGGCACTTTGGATATGACTGACAAGCACGTCGGGCACTTTGGATCTGACCGACAAGCGCGTCGGGCACTTTGGATCTGATTGACAC
>NC_033797.1:78610781-78617544 GCF_001876935.1 Asparagus officinalis
GATCTGACCGACAAGCGTGTCGGGCACTTTGGATCTGACCGACAAGCGTGGCGGACACTTTGGATTTGACCGACAAGCGTGGCGGGCACTTTAGATCTGACTGACAAGCGTGTCGGGCACTTTGGATCTGACCGACGCGCGCGAGCTGACTGACGAGTGTGTTTGGTCACTTGTGGCTGACTGACGTGCGCGAGCTAACTGACGCGCACGGGCTGACCAACAGGTGTGACGGCCAATTGGAGGTGGCCGGTGAGCGTACGAGACACAGTTGGTTCGCCATTCCGGTTCATGCACTTGTCAGTGTCAGATAATCCTCCTAGACTCGGATAATGACGTTCGTCATCTTCTCTTCGTCTCGAGCTGTGTACGGACATCTATAGGCATTTTTAGACGCCTATAGATACCCCCTCCAAAGCATTTCAGACTCATTCTTTTATAGAGGAGTCTGGAATGTTTTGGATAAGATAGGCTCTTTTCTCAATCTTGTAGAGGGACCTGTGAACTACCTCAATTCTTAACTTTTTCAGCGTTCAGTCTGTTCAGTATAGATGAAGCTCTTCCGGTGCTGCGTTTATCGTCTAACCGTTGTTGAAGTTGGTGTGTAAGTTTCTAAACTTAGCTCGTGTAGTTGAGTTGACGTTGAACTGATTATCTTCGTCGGGAATTCATATCTGAATCGCAATTGAATTCCCTGGAATCATCATTTAATCCGAAATTTTTCCTTAGCCTTATTTTGACGAAATCGTCGATGCGTTGACCGGCCTTGACTTTTACTGTAACGCATTGACCGACGTTAACCTTTGCTGTAACGCATTGACCGGCGTTAACATAGTGTATACTCGAATGTTTGCTGGACTTTACATAGTTTAAACTCTTAAGGCATTGGAGCATGATTGTCCCAAATGTCGGGGCTGCAGGACCAACTAGTAAAGTTGATTCATCTGCAGGTATGGATCTCATCCTGAGGTTGTCGGATCTTTGAGTCACGAGACCAATTAATAAAGCTGGTGTGTTAATTACTCTTGCATTTATAAGATTTTTGGCAAACCCTCAGCCATCAACGGGTTTGATGAACCTTTACCGACTACCGTTTGAGTCGGGCTAGTGTGCAGATTGTTTAAATCCGTTCTGCACATAACGTTATGCTAAAAGAGTTAACTCTTTTAGTGCTATGATATTGAATACGTAGACTTTATCTTTCTCATATGAAAAGATTAAACAGCAATGCGTGTTAGACGTAGACTTAGGATTTTTGCCAAATCCTCAGCCTTCAACGGATTTGACGTGCCTTTACCGATTACCGTTTGAATCGGGCTTGCATGCAGATTGTTTAAGTCCGTTCCGCATGTGACGTTGTGCTTAAGAGAGTTAACTCTCTTAGTGCTATGATATTGAATACGTAGACTTCGTCTTTCTTACGGGAATAGACTACCCAGTAACACGTGTTAGGCACTGACTTATCCCTACTTAGGTTTCGGGATAAAAATCCCCAGACTCGGATTCTGGTGTCTTCTTCAATCGGTGAAAGACTAAACCAGCAACGCGTGTTAGGCGTTGACTCATCCCTTCTTAGGCTTCGGGATAAAAGTCCCCAGACTTGGATTCTGGTGATTTCTTCAATCGGTGAAAGACTAAACTGGCAACGCGTGTTAGGCGCTGACTTATCCTTACTTAGGATTCGGGATAAAATTCCCCATACGTGTAAGGCATGGATTATGATGTTATTAATAACAACCTGCCATAATATTGAATATATGAGCTTTTGTCCTTTTTATGGTCAAATACTAACCGACAACACGTGTTAAGCGCTGACTTATCTCTATTTAGGCTTCGGGATAAAAGTCCTCAGACTTGGATTTTGGTGTCTTCTTCAATCGATGAAAGATTAAACCGGCAACGCGTGTTAGACGTTGGCTTATCTCTATTTAGGAGTTGAGATAAAGTTCCTCGTGCGTGTAAGGTGCGGATTTTGGCATTATTAATCACGGCCTGCCACAATATCGAATATGTGGGCTTTTATCCTTTTTACGGTTAAGGACTAACCGGTAACGCGTGTTAGGTACTGACTTATCTCTACTTAGGCTTCGGGATAAAAGTCCCGAGACTTAGATTCTGGTGTCTTTTTTACTCAGCAAAAGACTAAACCGGTAACACGTGTTAGACGTTGACTTATCCCTACTTAGGTTTCGGGATAAAATTCCCTGTGCGTGTAAGGTACGGATTATGGTGTTATCAATAACAACCTGTCATAATATTGAATATGTGTGCTTTTGTCCTTTTTATAGTTAAGAACTAACCGGCAACGCGTATTAAGCGTAGACTTATCCCTACTTAGGTTTTGGGATAAAATTTCTCGTGCGTGTGAAGCACGGATTTTAGGAGTTATAATGTTGAAAGATTATGTCTTCTCTTGGGGCAAAGACGAACCCGATGTGGGAGAGGAAGAATTTTATATTTTATCTTCCAAAGCTGAAGAGGAAGAATTTTATATTCTGTCTCCAGTTACTAAAGGAAACTCAAAGTGGGATCTCCACTTCAAGAATCCGGGAAGGTGAAACTAAGAGTGGGATCTCCACTCCGAGTATCGAAAAGATTCGGATAATCCTAACTGTCGGAATATTTGATTACCGAACTAAAGGTGGATTTCTCGTTTATCGAGAGTGAATTGTGGTTTTGGATCTAACTATAGGAAGGTTTAACCAAGTGGGAGGTTTGAGACGATCCTAAATGTAGAAAGGTTTGATCACTCAATTTGAAAGTGAACCTCTCGTTCATGAAAGGAATCGAGATGATATTTTGGTTGTGGTCCTAACTGTAGGAAGATTTGACCAAGTGGAAGGTTTGAGACGATCCTAACTATAGGAAGGTTTTATTGCTCGATTTGTGAACCTCTCGTTCATTGGAGGAATCGAGAGGGGATTTTGGTTTTGTGGTCCTAACTATAGGAAGGTTTGACCAAGTGAACGGTGAGAGTGGGAGTACAAATTACAGCGGGAGTGTTGATTTGTACGAATCACTCAAAGGGGGATCCTAGTGTTAAGTAACAAATACTTAACACGAAGGAGTTTGACAATTGTTAATAATCAGGAGATTAAAATTCCGAATACTATGTCCAGACTCTAACAATGGGAGTGTTGAGTGCACAGACGTAGCGGGAGTTTGAATGGATTAAACCAGAAAGAATTTTAGTGGACCCACTGTCAATTAATTTGATCATTGAGGGACTTTGTGGTGGAGAACTATGAATCGTCAACACCAGTGGGAGCTTTTTATAAGGGAAGATTGATCCAACGATGTGATCAACTCTCATCTTAACAAAAGAGTGCTCAGAACCTGGTGGAATTGCTCCCAGCATTTAGAGTCCAAGTGAGAGTTTCTTATTCATCCCATTTTTGTAGCGACCGGGTTATCCCTAAGAACACAACATATAGCATTCTTTTGGGAACTTCCTGTTACATCCACCCCTAACTTTTTTTATGAAACTGGGTCTAATATTGTATTCAACTGAATGATCGGTTTATCCTTAAGAATATCATATACGATATTCTTCCAGAAAATTCCTGTTAAAATTAGGAAATAGTTTAGACTCGTATACTTGTTGGAGTATTGAGAAGCAGTTTATACTCGTATACTCTTCGGAGTGTCAGAAGGAGAAGTTTATACTCTTATACTTGTCGGAGTCTACATTCGGTTTAATTTAGCGTTATGACGTCGGCTTAAAACAAGGTTTGGAGGCTATTCTTGAGAGTGAAGCAAGATTTAGTGGGATGAAGGATCCTCCTGTGGTACGTACAGTACTTTGGATCCGAAGTGTTATCAGTTTCCTCCTGATTTATGATAGGTGGTAGCTTGATCTTGTTGTTTTTAAGGAGGGATTTGAAAATGGCTGGAACGTCTTCGTCCTTGAAGGAGTACTCTTTTTGGAGTCTCGGATCTGAAGTCTTTTGCTGTCTCCGGGATTGTTGTTGTGATGTCTGATTAATGTCTACCGCAGCTGCAGGTGCCTTCCCCTTACCACAGGAGACGAAGCTTGAGAGACTAAGCTTGAGTTCGGACGAAGCTGCAGGTGTCTTTTACTATCAATAAATGCTAAACACAACTCACATACAAAGAGATAAAGAGAACACATATGAATATATCAATATGAAAAATAGTGTCTCATATCAAAGAACATAAAAACCATGTGTAAAGATAGATTTATGAAATCAAGAGAAAAGGAGCATGGGAATCATGCAAAATGTTTTCAAATGAAAACAAATCAATCAAATAAAATCATAAATCAAAATTTAAATCATAAAACCAAATCATCATTGATTTTCAAAAATCAAGAGAGGCAATTATATCTAGCTATTGAGCTAGTATCAACCCATGTAAACATTTAAGCATCCGGTAAACAAGATTTGGGAATAAACACCCAATGATCCGGGGGGTTATATAAATACAAACCTCTCATCAAAACAAGATCAATAATCATGAAAACAAAAAAGATTTGATCAAAGAAAATTTGTTTTCATAACAAAAAGATTTTAAGACATAATTTTCAAAACCAATAAAAGGGAAAAATAAGAACATTAAAATTCTTGGTTTAAAAAATCAAATTTGTTTTGGTACCAAAGAACTCTTGGTACCAAAAGATTTAGGGACATGACCCCTATCATTTAAGCTCAAAGCCCTAGGGTTATGAATCCTCTTAGGCATATGTGGTGCACTAACACGATCAAGGCAATAATCACTCAAATGACCCTTCCGATTACAATATGTGCAATGAAAGAGATCCATTTGTTTTTGTGGACCATTAGCTCGTGCACGGGAAACATTAGAATCATTTGCAAACATGGATGGTCTTTTAAAATTATTTTGCAAATGAGAAATCTTATCAAAACAAAACTTTCCTAAGTGGCCATATCTACCACAAACATCACATTTAAAAACATGTGGTCTATTAGAAACATTTGGCAAATGAGATTTCTTTTTTAAATCAAAACAATATTTTGCCAAGTGAGCATGATGAGTAGATGATGATTTAGACTTGGCACACATATCCATAAGCTTCTTATGATTATTAATGCATGTTTTCAAAGTTGAATCTAAAGATGAAATGCATTTTTTCATAAGATTCAAGTCTTCATTTTTAGGCACATATGCATTTTTAGAAGTAGAACATAAATAGTCATTTATAAAAGAAACAGTATCATTATGTATGTTCTCTACTTCTAACATGGCATTATCTCTTTCATGAGTTAACTTAGCAAAGTTTGAAAGCAAAGAATCATGATCCAATTTTAATTTTTCATTGTTTTCTTTAAGGATCATATTTTCATTAGAAATAGTATCAAACTTAGAAGTTAAAGACTCATGATCGGATTTCAAATTTTCATGCTTGCTTTGTAAGTTAATGAAATCATTTTGCAATTTGTTAAAGGCATGTAATAATTTTTCACTAGCACAAGCAAGTTCATCATTAGGTAAATCATTAATAGATTCGAACTCGCAAACCTCACTAGGGCTATCGCCTAGTGCACGTGTGCATGAAGCTCCATATGAACTTGAAGCGGGATCCTCCAAAGCTTGTCGGATCGCCTCCAAGTCTCCTTGATGCGCTTCTATGAATTTCCATAATGTATAAGCGCTATCAAAAGAATCAAGCTTGTTAGACATAAATGAATTAAATGTATTTAATAAAAATTCTAACATAAGCTTGTTCATAATAAACATCTTTTTATCATGTTTGCTCCACTTGGATTTCTCCAACGTGGGCACAATATAAGTACAATCAATGATTTCTCATAAATCGATATTTTTAGATTGAACAAATAATTTAAATCTAAAACATCATTGAACATAAGGGAAAACATTGAATTTAGGAGCAACGCTAGAATCATAGCCTAAACAAGATGCATCATTCATATCCATATTTTGTAAAAATATGCAAGCAAGATACAAATGCAATCAAAACAAGATTAGCACAAAAATATAACTTGGATCTTTAACTCAAGGCGATTAGACCTTAAATCAAAGAGCACCAAGCTCTGATACCAATTGTTGGACCCTAGAAGAGGGGTGATTAGGGTCTTATGCTAATCTAATCCAATTATATGCCAATTAAAAACTAATTAACAAGTTATATTCTTGCAAGATAGATATACAAGTATAAGCTAGGATAAGCAATATGAACAATGAGATATATCCTATATGATGAATATATATATGCAAGGATATATAAACTAACACAAGATGATATATCCTATCAAAGAGATATACAATATGATATATGTAAGGATATGCAAACACAAGGGTAACATAAACAAATGAAATAGTGGATGAAATAAACAATGAGAGAAATGCTATAAAGATGAACAATTATAAGTGCTAAGTCAAACTCAAACAAGCAATATGATCACGGAGTTCGGACCTTCCGTCCTACGTCTCCGCTCCCCACTCCCGGGGAGAAATCCACTATCACAACCCGGTTTGGAAGCCGGAACTTCTACACACTCGGTTTACAAGTTCACCAAAAACTCTCACATAACAAACACTATGCAATCACACTCTATACCCACATAAGTGTTGGACCTAGCCGTATCTCCCTCAAGTGCTCGGTTACAACCTCTCCCTAGGCTCGTCAACCGACGCCACTCCTCTTGGGATGATCCCCGACTCTCACACTGCTAGAAAACAGCATTTCACCTACGGACTAATAGCGACAGATATTTCCGTCGCTATAACTATAGTATTAGCGACGGAAATATCCGTCGCTATTATT
>NC_033797.1:78618544-78658615 GCF_001876935.1 Asparagus officinalis
AGGAACTTCCCGTTTATTGGCATTAATTGCCTGGTGCCTTCTTGAGTAATCAGGCGATATGCACCGTTTGAGTAGACTGTGTCTATCACAAACGGTCCTTCCCATTTGGGTTCAAATTTACCTTTCTTCTTGGAGTTGAGGATTATCGGTCGGCGAGCAGCGAGGACCAGATCTCCTTCCTTGAAGCTTCTCTGTCGGACTCTTTTGTTAAAAGCCCTAGATATTCTGGCTTGATAAAACTCAATGTGTTGTTGAGCTTCCAAGCGCTTTTCATCCAACCTTTCGAGTTCTTCGAGACGTTTTTGATGTTGTTCTTCTGTCGTCATCTCGGTTGCGAGAGCGATCCGAAGGGATGGGATTTGAATCTCCAATGGTAGCACAGCTTCACATCCGTATACCAACGAATATGGGGTGGCCCCTGTAGGTGTGCGTATGGTGGTACGATAAGCCCAGAGTGCTTCACCGAGTTTATCATCCCAATCTCGTTTATTGGTCTTCACGAGCTTTGATAGGATCTTAATGATCGTTTTGTTAAACGCTTCAGCTAATCCATTCGCAGCGGGATAATAAGCTGTTGACGAAACATCTTGAATTTTGAATTTGTCACAAAACCTAATGAAGGCGTTGCTTATGAACTGTGGACCGTTGTCATGAATGATCCGTCTTGGCACGCCGTGTCGGTATATGACATGATGCTTGATGAAATTGATGACGTTGTTCGTCTTCACTTCTTTAAGCGGAATCGCTTCAGCCCATTTTGAGAAGTAATCTGTGATTGCGAGGATGAATCGATCACCTTTGACTGAAGGGGGAAAAATAGGACCAACGATGTCCATGCCTCATGTCTCGAACGGCCAAGACGTGGTTGACGTGTGTAAACGCTCTGGTGGTTGGTGCATATAATTTGCATGTACCTGACAGGCATGACATTCTCGGGCGTATTCGATTGCATCACGAACCATTGTTGGCCAAAAATATCTCATTCTCCTGATGCGATCATAGAGTTTGGGACCGGGCTGATGCGCACCACATTCTCCTTCGTGTGCTTCCTTAAGAACTTCTTCTGCTTCTTTGTTCGAAAGGCATCGGAGTAACAAACCATCGTACCCTCTACGATATAATGTATGGGTCTCAGTATTATAGAAGAATCTTGGTGCTCTTCGGCAGATTGATTCTCTTTCTTTTACATTCTCTGGCAAAATACCATATTGGACGTAGTCAATGATAGAAAAACGCCAATCTCGGGACTCAGACCCAATTTGAGTTGAATTCACCTCTTTGGCGCTTATGTTTCTATCATCTTCTTCTTCAATATCCATATCGTATATGGGTATGCAGAACTGATGCGTCCTTACTGTGACTAACAGCTCAGTTTCGGGAGGCTGCGCAAGTGATACCGCTAGTGCTGCCAGTACATCCGCATAAGCGTTCTGGAGATGAGGGATGTATTCAATAAAGAATTCTTCAAAAGAATCTGCCATTTTGATGGCCTCCTGGTGGTACGGAATTAAGTCTTGGTTCCTGACTTCATACTCTCCACGGACTTGGTTGACTATCAATTGGGAATCCCTAAAAGCTTCAAGATATTCGACCCCCAGCTCCTTGGCGAAACTGAGTCCAATGAGAAGCGTGATGTACTCTACTACGTTATTGGAACACGGACTAGTCAGTGAATAAGCCTGAGGCATCACATGCTTCCCCGGGGAAACTAAGACAACTCCAACTCTGGAGGAGACTGTAGAACATCCGGGGGTTATTGCCCTATTAACTGCTCTCGAAGCACCATCGAAGTATAATTGCCATACTTATTGGTGCGATGTAGTGGGTTTCATCCGGCAAGTCATCATATCCTTCTGCCGTATCCGTTGTCGGGTTTGCCGCCAAAAGATCACAAATCGCTTGTCCTTTGATCGACTTCTACTGTTTGAAGTGCAAATCATATTGGGACAAGAGAAGGGCCCACTTCGCTAACCGCCAATTCATAGAGGCCGGTTGCGTTATAAATACCCATACCGGATTAACGTTAGAAATGACATAAATCGTCTGTCCAACCAAGTAATGCCGCATCTTTTGCATTGCGAATACCAATGCGAGGCATTCTTTCTCAATCATCGGATACCGAGACTCAGCGCCTATCAGGGTCCGACTCAGGTAATAGACTGCCTGTTCGTGACCATTATCATCGTCTTGTGTTAGTAAAGCACTTATCGAGTGGTTCATCACCTTGAGGTAAATCAAGAACGGTCTACCCGATTTTGGTGCAATGAGAACAGGAGGATTTGTCAGATAGGTTTTGATATCTTCGAATGCTTTTTGGCAGGCGTCGTCCCAGATGAATGACACCCCTTTCTTGTTTAGTTTAGAGAATGGTTGGCACTTTCTAGAAAGATTTGAGATGAACCGCCGGATGTAAGCTAAACGCCCTTGCAATCCTCTGAGCTCTCTTAGATTTCTAGGGGGTTACAGTTCATGTATCGCCTTCACCTTATCAGGATCGATATGTATACCTTTGGTGGTGATGACGAATCCAAGGAATTTTCCGCTGGACATTCCAAGGAAGGATTTAGTGGGGTTCATCTTCAATTGATGACTCCGCATGAGATCGAACATCGTCTTCAAGTCTTTGATGTGATCTTCTTTGTTGAGGCTTTTTACAACCAAATCATCAACGTAGCACTCGGCTGTTTTCCTGAGATGTTCTTGGAAAATCTTAGTCATTGCTCACTGGTACGTGGCGCCAACATTCTTTAGACCGAAAGGCATCACCGTGTAGCAAAATACACCAAGGGGCGTTCTTAACGTTGTATGCTTCTCGTCATCTGGGTGCATCTTGATTTGGTTATATCCTGAAAAGCCATTCATAAAAGACATTCTTTCAAATCCGCACGTATTGTCGATAATGACATCTGTGATTAGGAGAGGAAAGTCGTCTTTTGGACATGCCGTATTCAGGTCCCTGAAGTCGATGCAAATCCTGATTTTACCGTTCTTCTTCATGACTGAAACAATATTGGCTAACCAGTCTGGATGTTGCTCCTCTCGGATAAATCCTAATTCGATCAATTTCCCATAATCTGCGGACGAAACCGTCTTTGCTGTTGCTTGACAGGTTTGGCATCCGACTTGATATCGAGGCAGGGCATTGCCACATTGGGGTCGAGCCCTGGCATATCTTCATAGTTCCATGCGAAGACATCAATATATTCCCTAATGAGAGAAATTAATTACTCCTTCTCATTTGAGGGAAGACTATCGCTGATGAATATCGGTTTTGGGTTGGCCTCGTTACCCATGTTAATTTGGATTATTTTATCTTCAGTGGGGGGTTCCCTCTGTTCAAACCTATCACCATACTGCATGTTCAGGTGATGAACCCATGGGTCTTCCCATGTTGGCATTTGATCGTCGTTCTCCATTGTGGACGGATCAGCTGTAGCCATGTTCGCCATTAGGGCTTTGAATGCTTCCCCAGACTTGTATCAGAATCCCATTCTGAGGAATCTGATGAGTACCCATCTTTGTATCGCTCAGATGATTGTTTATTGATTAACCAACAACATTCGTCTTCTGAAGAAGATTCATACCCTAACCCTCGTCTGTATTTATAATAATCGTCCGGTTTCCCTTTTGGTACATATGTCGCTTTGGGTGGAACACGAGGACCTCGATCGAAGT
Organism: Asparagus officinalis; assembly: GCF_001876935.1. Taxonomy (NCBI): domain Eukaryota; kingdom Viridiplantae; phylum Streptophyta; class Magnoliopsida; order Asparagales; family Asparagaceae; genus Asparagus; species Asparagus officinalis. The sequence continues at coordinate 78,622,220 of NC_033797.1, forward strand.
ATAGACCTTCTCCGAGTGTGAAATCATACCCCTGATTTTCCATGAGCTTGCGCGCTTCCAGACTATACTTAGATAGATGCTGACCAGGTTTGTCATCATTCTCATCTTCCCTTAAGAAATGATCTGGTAATGGAAAGCTTTTTCCTTTACCGTAAATCACTTCTTTTTCACCTCCTATTTTGGTCGAGAAGACCAGGGTTGTCCCGAAAGAATGCTGGAGGCGTTCCTTCGTTATATAGGACGATCGAAGCGGCATATATAGATCGGGATTATCATACAATTCTTTTATCACATCATCAAGAGACATGGAGTCCTCTAAATCATTATTTATTTCATTATTGGCAAGTTGCCAGTTACAACTGCCCTCTGACGATTGTTCATCGTCAAGGTTGATTACAAAGGGTACAATGTCGTTTAAAACATAACCTCCATTGTAATCAAATCCGGCTTCGGTATCAACTTCTTCTCCGCTGTCCGTGCCATGGGCCGATGATTCAGTATCGGATTCGTTACCATAAAGGAGAGAATCAGTGAAATAATTCTCATACCCTTTGAATGGTTGCTTATCCGCGACCACCGTCCTAACCTTATTATCAGTGTCGACATACTTTAAACACTGATGGAGTGTGGAGGGAATTATAACATTACTATGGATCCAAGGCCGACCCAATAGTAAGTTATATGAAGTCTCGGCATCGATCACATAACATGTGACTTCTGTCTTCAAATCTCCCATTTGACACTTTACCCGGATCTTACCCAAGGGTCTTGACCCCGGCTTGATCCGAGTAAGGAACACTTCTGAATCGGCCAAGGCTTCTTGCAAGGCTTCCCTGGTTTCTTTAGACAACCGTAGCAACTCATACAATGTTATCCGTGCTGGAATGTTAGCCAGTTGAGCCATAATATCAAAGACATGCGGAGTGTTCGAGCTTTCTGGTTTATCTCTTCCAATCGGACGATTAAAACGAGACTGCTTCGGATTATGAACCTCCTGGGGCCTCTTTTCTTTCTGTTTATCAACCGACTATCGTTGAGCTTCTTCAACCGGTCTAGGAGTCGTAATCACCCCCAGCTCCGTGAGAGTTTTAGCTGGTCCCCGTTTCGTCACCCCCTGCTCAGCTAACTGATCACTAGGTGATGGATAGTTGAAGTGATACTCATTTCCGCTGCTAGTGGCGAAGACATCTTGTTCTTCTTCGGAGAGCGGAAAGGTAGGAGCTTCATTACCATCCTCTTCGAAGATCATGGAGGTAGCATTGCAAGACTTGCCTTTACCCTTTTTGGTCGAGGAAGTTGTCCACTGATCGTCTTCAATTAGATCGGGATGAACCCAGAGAATTTCGCCGTTTGGAGCTGTGTGTGGCACAAGTCCTTTTTGGCGCTGTCCATGTGGGTCATCATTCACCATCTTTATTCCTACTTTGGTGATGCGTTTTGGTTTAAACCATGTTGTGGGTACTGATCCAAAGCTGATTGATACTGCATTTGCTCCGACATTCTTGGACGGCTTCGGGGTTATGACGCCTACGTCAATCAACGCCTGGATTTTATCCTTAAGATGGTAGCATGACTTCGTAGGGTGATGGACCGCTCTATGGTATGCGCAATACTTTGGATCCGTCACTTTGCGAGCCCCTTCTTGATCCACGATCGACGGCAGCTGGATTTTATTGTTTTCCAACAGGTACTTAAAGATGCCGGGAACTTCGTCTTCTTTGAAGGAGTACACCTTAGGAAATCTTGGCTTCGAAGATTTCTGCTTCTGAGGCCATTGTTGCCATTGCTGCTGCGATTGTTGTGGTGCTCGTTGCTGCTGCTGTTGCTGAGGTTGCAATTGGAAAGTTTGATTAGCATCAACTGCATTAGCATGTGCCTTACCTTTCCCTCGTGGGACGAAATTCTGCTGTGGAGCATTCGTCGCCTGTTGGCCTCTCTCCGCCTTCTTCCTTCTTAGGAATCGCTCTGCTTGCTCTCCTTGGACCTTCAAATCCTTCCAGGTTTTGGATGGTACTGTCCCCATTGCTTCCAACACATCCAATGCGAGGTTGTTGTGGCAAGTCTGGAGAATGAACTCCTCAGTGATCGGGTCCCGACAATTCATCGCCTTGTTCCGGAACCTTTTGACGAAGGTATCAACCAATTCCCCGTCTTTTTGTTTCTCATCAAGCAACGACCCGATGGATATCTCGGTGTGTCGTCGAAAAAGTTAGCGAGGAATTTAGTCTCCATGTCGTCCCAGCTATTCACGCTTCCTGGCTTGAGGCGGCGATACCAATCGAAGGTGGCTCCACGAAGAGTGCCAACGAAGGACCGTACCATCAGAGGCTCATTACCAGAGATAACCCCCGGGTGTGATTTGAAGTAAATCAAATGATGAGTGGGTGAACCCATCCCATTAAATAGCGTGAAGTAAATTAGATTGAACTTCGTCGGATATGGGATTGATTCCCATTCTCTTGGGTATGGACAAGGAATGCCTGTCTTCTTCATCTCTTGAACGAAAATCAGTGTATTGATTTTGCTCTCGAGGTTTTTAATCTTCAAGTTTTCACCTGTGTTTTCGCTAGCATTCTCGTTACCACCCCCTGCATTAACAGGAGGATTATTGGCATTATGAGCTTCATTCGCATTCGTGTCCTCCTCTTCCTGATTAACCTGATTACGACGACTTGGTTCGCCTTGCTGGTTTGTCAGTGCTTGGATCTGTTGGTCATGCATTTCTCTCATATTCTGCATGGCCATCTGCATTTCAAACCTGAAGCTCTCCTGTTGTTTAGCCATGGCTTCTTCGAGCATCTTGGCTACTTGTTCCGCACTTATCATAAGTGCCTCACGGGGTTGTCCCACGCTGGATACTGTATTATCTGATGCGACCGCAGAGCTGGCATCCGATTCTTCATCTTCCGAAGGTAATCTTGTCCGAACCCTACCGTAAGTTCCTCGTTTGATGGCTCCAGACTGCAGACGGGTTATGCGCTGGGATGCTTCCAGAATCGACTTAGGATTATCCCGTGTCGATGTCCCTTTGCTGGTCATGTTAGTGGTGACCCTCGGAAATTCTCCGTCTTCAACCACCGTTCTCCTTCGTCGGAAACGCCTAGGCCTTGGTTTTGGCGTTTCAGTACTGAGCCTTTCGAAAACCGAAATTCTCTCAGGGACTGCATTGGTGCAGTTGCACTCCGACAATACTGCCCGAATGAGTTTGGAACAGGGGCATTGAGTTTCTAGTCCTTGGGGACTCCTTTTCCTGATTTTGCTTGTACCCCCAACACGATAGTACAACTCGTCGGTTTGAAGGTTAGAGTAACCTATCGTGTGTTGGCACGACTTTTCAGGTATAACGTTATCGTCATCAGACGATAATGTTTCCTTCTGAGGGCAAACTGCCTTCTTTGGACTTTCAAGAGTCACGCGCCTCGAAACATGCCTTTTTGGGCGTGAGTTCCCAGCGGGCTCTTGGACTTCGATGCACAAATTAGTATGCGCAGCTACCATGAACTCCTTGTTATGTTGAAGGTGGCGGCGACCCCCAGCATGTTGAGTCATTCGGGGCTTCTTCATCGGGCCCAAACGTTCTTGAACTGGAGCTTTGCATCGCTCATCGGGAAGCGGACCGAGGCGCTCCAAAACTGACTTCTTTCTTCGGGACGATTCCGCGGGATCTCCCGGAGTAGCCATGGGAATTATCGGCGATTTAGAGTCGTTCGCCAGAGGTTGAACTTTTGCTGAAGGCTGCAATGGTTGCTCTTTAGCCTGAATCGCCGCTTCAGACTTCGGCCTCCATACTTCCACTTCCTTCCGTAGTCTTTTGCGGGCTTCTTGGACTTGAGCCCGTGCCTGCGTTGACAGTGCGCGGCGCTTACGAATGCGCTCCTCAAGTGTCGAACGATTCCGTTTGACACGGATCCATTCATTCGTTGGCGGCTTGGAGGAGCTGCCATTCATTGGTTGTTGAGGCTGTTTGCCTCTCCTGTTCTTCAGATCCGCGTTATAGCGGATTCCATCCGTGGATTCCATCGTCTTCGCGAGTTCCTTGGCCAAACGTTGGCGTCGCCTCTGACGGGCTCTCTTGGAAAGAGTAACGGAGGAATTGGCGGGAACAGGCTTAACCTGGTTGGAGGTTGGTGGAGCCTCACCTGATGCAACCATGGCATCAATCGGGGTGAGATCTTCGTTGGTATTCTTAACTTCTTCATACCAACGGATTTTTCCCCTGGAGGAGAACTTCTTGGACTTGAGGGGGGAAGTCGATCCGGACGAGGATGACAGATACTCCTCGAACTTTTGTTGGTCAAATTCATATTGGACCTCCTCCTCGATCGGGATCGAGATCCGCAGCTGTGACGCATCGATCTCGGCAGTGAGATCGTTGGCTCCCACTGTGGTCGCCAGATTGTTCGCGGGAAAAATTACACTCATTGATTCTATTGATTCCTTTGTTAACAGTTTATTGGTTACAAAGATCTGATCTTTTTATAAGATCTGGTTACAACGAGATCAAAAAAGAAATAAAAATTACAACTTTCCTTATTTGTCGAACAAATCGCGAGATCCTGTTTTGCGGTCTCTCGCTTTTGTGGGTTCTTCGCCTGCGCCGGGGTTAATCCGTGGACCACCGCGCGATCTTGATCCGGTCGGATCTACACGGTATGACGGGTATTATTTCACAAAGAAAATAATAGCCGGGGGTACTATTTCACCAAGGAAATAATAGCCTTCTCGGGATCAAAAACCATGTTTTGATCCGGAGGGTGACCGTGCAGATCTCAGATCCGATCTCTCTCGAACTCCTACCTTGTTTAACGTGGATGCTCGCCAAGAACCAGATCTGAAAATCCAAGTCTTCAAAGCTTCAAAACTCCAAAGTTGAGCTCTCAATCCAGCAGAGTTTTCCCTCAAAAATTCCAACCCCCTTCAACAATGAACTTCATGGTCTATTTATAGGCACTAAAAGCGGATCTGGGCTCAGATCTGGGCCCAGATCTGCCCGTGGCTTGGCCAGGTGGCTCGGCCCCCTGGGTGGCTCGGCCACCGAGCCACCACAAGGTGGCTCGGTGAGCCACCCAAGTGGCTCCCGAGCCACTTAGGTGGCTCGGTGAGCCACCTGAGTGACTCAGTTTTGGCCGAGCTCTTCCTGGGTGTTCGCCGCTTCGCCCATTTCACCCGTTTCGCGGTTTCGTGGTTTATCCGAGCTTCGTCGTTGATCTGAACTCTGATTTGGCAGTCCGGATCCTGATTTGGCAGTAAATCCGCTTCGGTGTTCGAGTTCGAATCCGTTCTATGGTTGGATGACTCGTTGACTCACCGAATCGTTAGCTTGATTCCTCACGCGAGTGGATGTATTCCGTTGTTTGCGTGCGGTTCGTTAACCTCGTCGCCTCGTTAATCCGCTTCGTCGCATGTCACTTGGCTTCGGTGTTGTGGACTAACGATCATGTTTAGATACGTCACCCGATGGTTCGTTAGTTTGTCGAATCACCATACCGAGCTGTGTTAAGGGACCCATAGGTAGTTTTATACGCCTACACCCATTAGCAAGGATCGATGACTTGTTCGACTAGTTGCAGGTAGCGCAGTGTTTCTCGGAGATAGATCTTCGTTTCGGTTATCATCAGTTACGAGTTCGGGAGATGGATATTCTCAAGACCGCTTTCTTGACTCGATACGGGTCTTTCGAGTTTCTTGTCATACCGTTTGGGCTGACCAATGCACCAGCAATATTCATGGATTTGATGAATTGGGTTTTTCGTCCATACTTGGACCAGTTTGTGATAGTCTTCATTGACGATATTTTTATCTACTCGAGGTCGGAGGCAGAGCACGAGCAGCATTTGAGGTTAGCATTGCAGATATTGAGAGAGCACCAGTTGTATGCTAAGTTTAGCAAGTGTGAATTCTGGTTATCAGAGGTTAGATTTTTGGGCCATGTTATTAGCCGGGGAGGCATTGTAGTGGATGCGGCTAAGGTAGAAGCCGTACTTGATTGGGGACCACCGAAGACAGTTACCGAGATTCGTAGCTTCTTAGGCCTGGCAGGCTATTATAGAAAATTCATTCAGGACTTCTCGAGGATTACCACACCACTTACATGCCTTACTAAGAAGGGTGTACAGTTCATTTGGAGCATAGAGTGCCAGAAGGCATTTGAGACATTAAAGACTAAGTTGACTTCAGCACCAGTATTGGTTATTCCTAGCAGTGATAAGACTTTTGTTGTCTACACTGATGCATCCTTAACGGGTCTTGGCGGTGTATTGATGCAGACCTAGAGAGTCGTAGCCTATATTTCGAGGCAGCTGAGGACTCATGAGCAGAATTATTCCACGCACGATTTGGAGCTAGCAGTAGTGGTCTTTGTACTAAAGGCGTGGAGACATTATTTGTACGGAGTGTAGTTTGAGTTATTCACAGATCACTAGAGTTTGAAGTACCTCTTCTCACAGAAAGAACTCAACCAAATGCAACAACGATGGGTAGAGTATATTAAGGATTATGAGTTTGCTATACAATATCATCCGGGAAAGGCGAACGTGGTAGTAGACGCGTTGAGCAGGAAGCATCGTCGCGGACTAGCAGCTTTGAGGTGTTCACTATATCGGGATCTTTATACCCTCAGCCATTTTGATTTCAGACCAGAGATTAATGGGAGCTGTGTATTCTTAGGAGCATTATCTGTACAGCCATCTTGGAGAGATAGAATAGTCAGGGCTCAGTTAGAGGATTCTTGGATTCAAACTCGTAAGGGGGAGATCTCCAAAGAACCCATGGATGATTGGACAATTGGAGTAGATGGAGGCCTGAGGATGAAGGGTAGGATCGTTATGCCGAACAATCTACATCTAAAGAGGAAACTTTTTAATGAGGCCCATCATAGCAGATATACAGTGCACCCAGGAACGACAAAAATGTACAAGGATCTGAAGAGGCATTTTTGGTGTAGTAGTATGCGTAGAGAGATTGCTGATTATGTAGCTAAGTGTTATACATGCCAACAAGTTAAGATAGAACATCAGAGACGTGCAGGAACCCTACAGCCTTTACCCATTCCCGAGTGAAGGTGGACAAATATTTCCATGGATTTCATAGTAGGGTTGCCCAAGTCAAAGAAAGGAAATGATTCTATTTGGGTTATAGGGGACAGATTGACTAAGTCCGCATATTTCTTACCTGTGAGGATGACTTATACGGTAGATACGTATGCGAGGATCTTCATTCGGGAGATTGTTAGATTGCATGGAGTTCCGGAGATGGTTGTATCAGATCGGGGCTCAGTCTTCACATCTTATTTTTGGAGGAGTTTCTAGGATGCTTTTGGTAGTCAGTTGTTATTTAGCAGCGTTTTTCACCCTCAGACAGACGGTCAGACCGAGAGGGTGAATCAGATCTTAGAGGACATGCTGAGAGCGTGCGTTATAGATTTTCAGGGTAGCTGGGATGATCACATCCCACTGATTGAATTTGCTTATAATAATAGTTATCAAGCTACCATCGGAATGGCACCGTATGAAGCTTTATACGGGAGACCTTGCAGATCGCTTATATATTGGGTAGAGCCAGAGAATAGTCCATTGATTGGTCTAGAGTTAGTTAGATAGACCACAGAGAATGTGTATTGATTCGAGAGCGCATTCTTACGGCGCAGAGTCGGCAGAAGAGCTATGCAGATCAGCGGAGACTCAGTCATGTTGAAAGTATCACCGATGAAGGGCGTTCAGTGATTCGGTAGACGGGGGAAGCTTGCCACATGATATGTTAGTCCTTTCAGGATTATCGAGCGCATTAGAGCTGTTTCTTACAGATTAGATCTTCCAGCATCGATGTCACGATGTCTTTCATATCTCGATGCTTAAGAAGCATCTGCGGGATGATGAGCAGCAGAGAGTGATTGACTCACCAGAGATTGAGATTCAGGATGATTTGACTACCGTAGAGGTACTGGTATGCATACTTGCTAGAGAGAATAAAAAACTTAGAAATAAAGTCATTCCATTAGTGAAAGTTCATTGGAACCGGCAAGGAACCGAAGCGATTTCTTTGGAGTGCGAGGAGGATGTTCGTCGCGACTACCCACACCTGTTTGGACAGGTATGATGTTAATATGCTTATATGACTTGATAGTTGTCATTATCTATGATTATTTAGTCACATTTATATTTATCTTTAACACTAGAATGGGGATATTTTTACCTGATCCTTAATCAATTGAAGTATATGGTATATACATGAGGGTTTCCTTGTTCGGATTATTTCGCTCGACGAACCAATTTCGTTTAGTTAAGAATTTAGGTAAGAATGTTTGCATTCTAGGTTGTTAACTTTAAATATCATTGTGCTAACATTATGTGATGTGTGCAGAAGGAATTCTTAAAATGAATTACACCTTCTTAATGTGTTTTCCTAGTTTTTGAGCTTTGAGATGCGACTGCAGAATTTCGAGGATGAAATCCTCTTAAGGGGGGTGAATGTAAAACCCCGATAATTTATGAATAATATAATTAATGTGTGATAAATTATGTTTAGTATGATAAATATTATTAAATGGTATATGAGTATAATACCATGTGTTTTGAGTATGAACGAGTTCCTACATGTGAGAGAAAAGAGTCGAAACATGCAAAAATAGCCAAACATATGCGGAGTTGGAAAATTCTAGTTCGGTCGACCGCCACGGTCGACCGTAAAACCTGCAGTTTTTTTTTCTCCTATTTTGAGTTGGCTTCGGATTTCTAAACCCATATTCTTTTTCCCCTGATATATATATGAGTTTTTCACGTTTTTCTCATGTTTCCTAAGAACCCTAACAGCCACCAAACCACCCAAACCCTAGTTTGATTTCTTGGAGAAGATTGGAGGCTTTCTAGTTGGTTTATTTGTTGATTTTCGGCTTTTGGAGTGGAGATATCATTCGATGTTGCTTCTAACAAGTTTTCCTACAACCCCAGGCGAGTATCATCTCTACTAATCCCCCTCCCAGTTTTTAAAATGTTTTTAAAGAGATTTAAACAAGTTTTGTAGAGCCTAAACGAATAGATTCTGTATAAAAGACAACTCTTTTCTATTATATGTATAAAGATTTGGTCTTTTCATACTAAAAAGGTTGAGAATATTTTTACAGATGTGATTTAGATCTGATAATGATTTTAAAATGTGGTTAATCTAAAGAAAGAGGTTTGATTCGTTGTTTTGAGCTTGTATGCATGTTTTAGGGTTTTGAATACAAATCTAATGCATAAAATTATGTTTATAATTATTGAGTTGTTTCCTGATGTTCATATCTGCTGTGGCATATTTGCATACAAATTTTACGAAGTTTTAGACATGTTTATATCGAGGAAACACGACATGATCACAATACATACAACCAGTTTGGAAAACTAGAATCAGGGTTCACGGTCGACCGCCACGGTCGATCGCGTGCAGGTCAGACACCTGGGTAGTAGCTGGAGCCCGTCGCGGCCGACCGCCACGGTCGACCGCCAGTTTGTTTTGACTGTGCATGTTCAGTTGAGTTGGATTTTGGGTTTTCGAGTGTTCCTCTAGACTTTGTGATGATTAACTACAATGTTAAGACTTGATAAACACCTGGAATAATGGTAAACTTCAGATGTGGACACACACACTGAGATTTGTGCATATATGCTAGATTGTGTCAGATTGACACACTTTTAACACGAGTTAAGTTGATAAACACATATGAATAATGTTATTCTATACGTATCCAGAAATAGGCAGATGAAACCTATTTGCCACAGAACGATTGAGTAAGAGTATTACAATAGTATCATTTTTTTATGTATTCGGAATAGGAGAATAATAATCCTATTATCGCAGAACGATTGAGTAACGAGCATTACAAAAGTATCGCTATAGCACAAGATAATGCACACATAGATAATTGATCGGTTGTGAGTTTTACTTCCTTGATAGATTGCCCGCGAGTAGGGTATTTCCTTTGAGATTTTGATACACCCGTTATGAACGACAGATATATTTGTTTTAGCAATTATTGATATCCTCTTATATTAGAGCAGATCACTCGGACGTAGTTTAAGATGAGATGATTATTCTTTATGTTGGTGATTGGGGTATTTATCATTGATTACTTGTTTTTCATTCAAAGAGAGTTATATGAATGATTTGATATATGTATATACTGACTCTATTTTTCTATTTACTCATATCCCTTTCCCTGGGGAGAGGTAGTGATGATCTCGCTAGTACTTTGACGCTCGTTGTTTTCCCCTCTTTTCAGGCAGCGAGTCTGGCATATGGAGAGTCGCAGGTTGATGGGACATCTTAGTTGTTCCCTTAGCTATTTATTATATTTTGTAGTTATTACAAAACTCCACTTGTAGTTGATTATTTCCAGCTTCTAGATTTGTATTTTATTTCATAGAGTTGAGAGCTATTGTGAGACTATGGTTATTTGACTCATTGTCATAGAGTTGAGAGCTATTGTGAGACTATGGTTATTTGACTCATTGTATTTGAGATTCAGTTCAGACTTAGAGATATATCTTTTTCGAGACTATGGTTATTTGACTCATTGTATTTGAGATTCAGTTCAGACTTAGAGATATATCTTTTTCATTCTAGTTGGGCTCATTATTAATATATCTTATGCTTCTTCTGTGTATATTTTTCAGTGTTGCTCTATTTCTATTATTTACTTGTCTGTACCTTCATCTATTTATTGTTTCCACTAGAGAGATAACTATTGTGATAGTGAAACATGTCGTAGCATGTTGTTTGGTGCTTGGTAGGTTTGACAATCCAGGTTTCACCTGAGATGACAGCCTTGTGTGAACCCTGGGGCGTCACAGTTTGACCATCCGTCTGAGGGTGGTGTTCGCGGGAAAAGTTGGTGTTTTCTTCATTATCGATGTCATTGCACTCAGTTAACAACTTTATGCGTTACAAAGAGATCCGGTCTTTTTATAAGATCCGGCTTACAATGAAAATCAGAATAAAACAAAGAAATCAAAATTACAACTTCTCTCTTTTACCGAACAAATCACAAGATCCTGTTATCCGGACTCTTGCTTCTGTGGGTTGTTTGCCTGCGCCGGGGTTGCCTACCGTGGACCACCGCGTGATCTGGATCCAAGCAGATCTACGAGGTATTACGGGTATTATCCCACCAAGGAGATAATAGCCGGGAGGGATCGTTTCACCAAGGAAACGACCGCTCGAATCTCGGGATCTAAGAGCCAAGCTTAGATCCGGAGTGTAACGACGTAGATCTGAGGATTAGACTCTCTCGAACTCCTGCCTTTTTCGGTGCGGGTGCTCGCTAAGAATCAAATCCGGGTCTCCAAGTCTTCAAGCCTTCAGATCTCCGAGTTGAGGTAACAATCCGGCAGAGTTTCGGCTCTCTCAAAAGTTTCAGAAGAAGTCCCCCAAATGAACGAGTACCAGGCCTATTTATAGGCTCTCAGAACTGTGCGTTTGCACAGTTCTGAGCCTAGCCACCCCTAGGTGGCTCGGCCATAGCCGAGCCACCCAGGGGTGGCTCGGCCTTGGCCGAGCCACCTCAGGGTGGCTCGGCCTTGGCCGAGCCACCCTGGGGTGGCTCGGCGCCAAGATCTCATTAGGAGATATTAGGAACCCTCTCATTAGTAGAGGATCCGGATCCGATTAAGTACAGCGGGTAGGTGCTGCCGAAATTTTGACGAAATAAAAGTACACTTGAACACACGTAAATACATATACACGCTACGTTTACATACCTAATGGGATAGAAGCCTTCCTCTGACAGCCGATCACACACACTTGTCCTATAACTTAAAATGATATATGTAGGGATATGCTCACTTCCATTAATTTTTAAATTCTAGATGCGGACAATTCCTGACAAATCGTTCATGGGCATACCACGTGATCGAAGGCATCTAGACACTCGATACAAGGATGGGATAGAAGCTTTCTTAGCCTACTCTGACACCAACCCTCTACGGTCACTCAGCGGGTTGATTTTTTGTCCTTGTAAGAATTGTAGGAATGATAAAATGCTCACTAGGAGTGACGTAAGTTTCCATCTGTCAATCAATGGATTTGATAGCTCTTATGTATTTTGGAGTCATCACGGTGAAGGCGTCCCGGTGATGCAATTAGAGGAAGAGTTTACTGATGTCGACAATCCGACAATTGACACAACTGATATGTTGGAAGATATTCTTACCGTGCCGTCTTCGAGTGATGTTAACACTACTGATATGTTTCAAGATGTAGCCCGATTGATGAGACTTGTTGAAGAAAACGAGTCACCGTTATACGAGGGTTGCACCGAGTTCACAAGGCTTTCTTTTATGCTGAGGCTTCTTCATATCCAAACACTCAGTGGGATGGCTGTTACACATTTCGATATGTTATTAGACTTGCTCAGGAAAGTCATTCCAGGCGGCGAGAAGAGCATCCCCACAACTTATTATGAAGCTCACAAGATTGTTGATACCCTGGGTCTTGATTACAAAAAGATAGACGCCTGTCCTAATGACTGCATCTTGTACAATAAGGGTAATGAAGGTCTAGAGGAATGTCCGACGTGTCATGTATCACGCTGGAAAAAACATACGGGCACATCTGAAGGCATATCATCCAATAAACAGAGCAGAATCCCTGTGAAGGTTCTCCGATATTTTCCTATTATTCCTAGGCTGCAGAGGTTTTATATGTCTGCCGAGCTGGCTGAGAATATGCGATGGCATTCGACCGATCGTAAAGAGGACGGGAAATTGAGACATCCTGCTGATGGTGAGGCATGGAAGCACATCGATCGTATATACCCTGACTTTGGTAAGGAGTCTCGGAATATTAGGCTGGGGCTTGCTAGCGACGGATTTAATCCGTTTGGAGTAATGAGCTCTGCTTGGTCTACCTGGCCAGTGTTGCTGACACCGTACAACCTGCCGCCGTCGATGTGCATGAAGCAGCCATACATGATACTGTCACTCTTGATCCCTGGAAGATATTCTCCTGGAAATGACATTGATGTTTTCCTCCAACCATTAATTGACGACTTGAAGCTTCTCTGGGATGAAGGCGTCAGCACTTACGATGCTTATGGTAAGGAGGCTTTCCGTATGCGTGCAATGGTCATGTGGACAATTAATGACTTTCCAGCATATGCTAACTTGTCTGGATGGTCGACGAAGGGTCAGATTGCTTGTCCGGTTTGCATGTCAGATTATGAGGGAAAGTTCCTGAAATACAGCCGCAAGTTCTGTTATTGGCAACACAGAAGATGGTTACCTACAGGGCACAAGTTCAGAAAGTTAGTAGGAAAGTTCGACGGCAATCCAGAAAACAGACCGGCACCACCAAGGCTGACCGGGGAAGAAATATTTGAGCTTCTACATCCTCTACCTAAAAAAATATTTGGAAAGAAAAGATTCAACAAAGAAAATCCATTTGGGGTTAGGAGAAAAATATTGAAGCAAAATTGGAAGGGAAGGGGAAAGGGTAAGCAAACAAGGATGGGAAATAAACCTCGCACTGTCCAATCGCATGTGCGTGTCTCTAAGGGTACTGAACTTCCGCATGGATGGTCAAAATTCAGCATATTTTATCAATTGCCATATTGGAGAAGTTTAAAAATACGTCACAACTTGGATGTCATGCACATCGAGAAGAACATATGCGAGAATCTCTTGAACACTTTGTTGCAGGACGGGAAAAAATCAAAAGATGACTTAAGGGCACGTCGAGACCTAGCAGAATTGAACATCCGTCCCGAACTGCAAGCTATAGATAAGGGTGACGGAAAGTTTGTACTCCCAGCCTCCCGTGTCACACTGTCGAAGGATGAGATCCATAATATGTGTTTATTTCTAAAGTCCGTGAAGACACCGGATGGTTATGCTTCAAACATTTCAGCAAATGTGCATATTGAGGACAGGAAAATTTTGGGACTCAAGACACATGACCATCATATTCTATTGCATCAACTTCTCCCGGTTGCGTTGCGACATGCTGAGAAGGAACTCGCGATGGTGGTAATAGAATATTGCGGTTTCTTCAAGCAGTTGTGCTCCAAGGTGATTGATGTCAGGGAGTTTGAAGAATTAGAGGGACGTGTAGCCAATACACTGTGTAAAATGGAAATTCTATTTCCACCCTCGTTCTTTACGGTCATGGTGCATCTCACAATACATTTAGCATATGAAGCCCGCATCGCAGGACCAGTTCAATATCGCTGGATGTACCCTGTGGAGAGGTATTTATTATTATAATGCTCAATTAATATTTGTTAAATTACGTATATCAGTTTTATTTTGTCACAAATCATGAAACTATATGCTTGTAGGTATTTGGGTTTCATGAAACATTTGATGCATAATCGTGCACGTCCTGAAGGATCGATAGCAGAGAACTATATAAGTAATGAGAGTTTGAATTTCATCTCTCGTTACTTGCGGGGTGTGGAGACAAGGCTCAACCGTCCCCAACGAATAATTGACGGAACATTCTATAATGATCGTGGGGAGGACACTAGATTCCCCAGAATGGAGCTAGATCAAGCCCACACATATATCTTGAGCAATGATACTACATTTAACATATACGCGACGTAAGTATTTAACTGTTTGAATCAGATCATATCACATCACAATAACTATCTCTATTTAACTGTTGTAAATGATTTTATTCTAGGCTTCACATCCGATATGTCCAGACTATTCTTAAATGCAGAACAAAAAACAAAAGAGTTATGGACACACACTCTAGACAATTCCCTGCATGGCTGAAGGGTGAAGTAAGATTTATTTACATTTCTGATTCGTATATCAAATATGTGCCTGCCAACAGATATTTAAACTATTTGTTTCTTTTCTTAAAGGTTGACCGACGTATTACGAATGGGGTTAACCTGCCTGAGAAAATATGTTTATATGCCAGAGGTCCTTCTAACGTGGTAAAGCGTTATGGAGGCTACTGTATCAACGGCTTTAGGTTTAACACCATCGGTTTCGAAGAGAGACGACAAACGCAAAATAGCGGTGTGTTCTGCTCCTTCTCGCAACTGTCATACGCTAGTTCAAAAGATCTAAATCCGATACAAGGTGAAATCTATTGCTACGGTCAGGTAGAAGACATTGTGGAGATTTTCTATGGGATTAATAATGAAGTCAGACATGTGATGTTTAAGGTTCGTTGGAGTGAGCTGAAAAAGGCGAAGGATGACTACGGTTACACACTCGTTAATCTTAACAAGGAAATATATCAGACTGAAAAGTACATGTTAGCTGCTCACGCAAAACAGTGCTTTTATGTCAAAGATATAATGAAAAATGACGAATGGGTTGTCCTTAAGAATCCGCCTAGATCCTACATTCATGAAGCCGTGTCTGATGAAGATCATGAAGATGTTATCTTGGCCGACGAAACAGTTGCTGAGTTTTCCTTGACACAAAATAATCTGGTGGATGAAATTGCACTGGCACGCCCTGATGTACCTGCGGTTATATGTGAGCCAAGGCGTAAAATCAAAAAACGAGTCCACGGTAGAGTCGATAAAACTATAAGGACAGTCCTTTTGTCTGCACGCACACGGTCGCAGGCTAACCGCACACGGTCGCAGAGTAGAGCCTCAACATCATCATAAGGACATGTATCAGTTTGTGTTATGTAGTATAGTATTGCCTTTATATTATCTGTTTGACTGGTTATCATGTATCAGTTTTTGTCATGTATTATAGTATTGCCTTTATATTATCTGTTTGACTGGTTATCATGTATCAGTTTTTGTCATGTATTATAGTATTGCCTTTATATTATCTGTTTGACTGGTTATCATGTATCAGTTTTTGTCATGTATTATAGTATTGCCTTTATATTATCTGTTTGACTGGTTATCATGTATCAGTTTGTGTCATGTATTATAGTATTGCCTTTATATTATCTGTTTGACTGGTTATCATGTATCAGTTTTTGTCATGTATTATAGTTTTGTTGGGTACTCATTATGTTTTCAAAGTATAGATGACAAAAGGATTACGTAAGAGAGCGCTTGAGAGACTTATTGGTAGACATTCTGGAGGCGACGCACATGGCTCTACGTCAGGTATTTTTATTTATTTATTATATCTGTACATTTCTATAAACTATTAATACGAGCCTAACATTATTTTTTCACATTTCCTACGCAGGCCGCATCGCTGCTACACATGACGGGCCGCCACAGGACACAGGACGAGGAGATGCTCCACCTGATGCGGAGACACTCGTTGATCCTGCCCAGCATGCAGAGATGCCGCCGTCGCCTCCTCAGGCTGCAGATGTATTGGAGGAGCGCCGATATGAGCCATATAGCGCAGCTGTAGAAGCTGCGCCACTACCGCCGGATTCTATTCCGGATCAGCGAGCCCACGACCCGGCCAAGGTGAAGGAGGATTGGGATGCTTATCATGATTTGCGACTTATCGCACAGCAGAGGTATGAACAAGCAAGGCGTAGATGCCTCGAATTGAAAGGTGTGTATAGATTTTTATAGTTTATATGTTAATATTTTAATTTGTATTATCGATATTGATTGATTTATATTTCGCCTGAATTTCATTTTTTCGTAGGTACCGAGCGACCTACTAGGCGCGGCCGCAGTAGTACCAAGCCACAGAACCTCGTCCCAGATATTCGTCGGAGGGCCGTGATCCGATGGGAGAACGGTGTGCCTGTCGGGCCATTTGCTAACTCTTTCAACAATTTCCTCGCCGCTTTAGCCAGGAGACATGATTTCTTCAACATATATTTGACGTGGAAGTCGCAGCGGATTGATGCGCTGGTGGCTTGTTGGCGATATATATGTGTGAGTCATTTATTTTAATTCTCATAATTATTAGTCATTTTATTATTTTGTTTAACACACTGATTTGTATCTCTTTTTTCATTGTATGCTGAAGCGATTTTTCTTTCTTGACGATTACGCTTATGCCTGGACTTACTGCTTCACGCAAATCAATCTATCGTTCAAGAGGTGGCGGTCAGAGCTGAAGAAAAAATATTTTACTCAAAGAACAGAAGATTGGGAGCGTTACTGGCATCTTGACGAGCGCGCCGATGGAGTTGATTTTTTTGCACTTTGCGATTATTGGGACACGGCCGAAGCTCAGGTATTATTGAAGTATATATCTTTGTTTATTGTTTGAAATTCTATATTATATCTGTTTAACATTCTTTTGCAGGAACAAGCTGAAATAGCAAGGAGGAACCGCAATGCGCCCCGCAGTTACGAGCATCACGGGGGCTCCAGGTCCTTCAGCCAGCATTATCATCAATTGGCGCTTGAGGTATATAATATATTAGCTCTTAGGTTATCAATTTGAGTATAATTTATGTGTTATGAGTTAATGATATATGTGAATAAAATAGGGAAGGGGAGAACTCGGGCATTTTGCAGATCGTATTCTGACTGGTTGGAGACCAAATTACGCCGATGAAGTGAAGAAAGCGCAGAACCGGGATCTGGCTGTAAGTAGCAGTTAATTTGTATATTTAATTTTTATACCAATGCATTTTAAATGTGTTAGAATTGACCGGGTTGTTTTGGTATATCGCAGGAGAAATTACATGCTAAGGTGCAGGAGCAATTATCACAGACTCAGGTCGATTCTAACACTCCGACCCGATTAAGTAGAGAGGAGGAGGATAGCATCATCGAGACGGTCATTGGACCGAGTAGGAGGAACAGATACAGGTGGAGAGGATCCGAGCATCGGCCGTACGAGTCCGGTACTAGCACCTACGAGTCTGCAGCTCCACCAGGATGCAGTTCTTCTCAAGACCCGACTATGGAGCAGCGGATGAAAGCGATGGAAGATTGGCAGTCGCGTCGGGAGTCGGAGCTACTCCAGATGGCGGAGGAAGAATGGAGGCGTCGGGAGCAGAGGGAGCTGGAATTCACCCAGTTCATATCGACTCTACCTTCTGATGCTCAGGAGGCATATAGGAGACGGTTTTTGGCGGATCAGGTAATATATATATATATGTATATTTCTTTTTTAATTAAATGAATTAAATATAAAATTCTTACTTAGTTACGAGTATGCCGTGTGACTAAATGATATCACACAAACTGTTACACACAAACTATATCTCTCTCCGAAACACAACTAAAATTATATACTTAATGTTTTTATGTGATGGTGGTGTTGATGGTGCGTGCATGCGTAGCGATGGTTGTATTGGATAGTGAGTTGGTTAGTTAGTTGTTATTTTGTTTTGTTGTGGGGCGTTCGTGTGTAGGGTCGTTGGTTATGTTGTTGGTTGGTGGGTGTTTTCGTCGTGGTGGTGGTGGTGGTGGTGATGATGATGGAGGGGGAGGGGGTGGGGGGGGTAGGAGTTTGGTTGGTTCGTGGGTGGGGGATTGTTATTGTAGTGGTGGTGGTGTTGTTATTGTTGTGTTGTGGTGTTGCATGTGTTGTATTGTCGTGATCGTTATGTGCGTGCTTGATGTTGGGTTTGGTCGTGGTGGGGGAGGGGGAAGTGTGGAGATTGGGTTGAGCTGGGTACTCGTGCGTGCGTGTGTGCGTGTCGGTGGAGATAGGTACGGGTGCGTGCGTTGTTAAAAACATGTGCGTGCTTGCGTATAATACATAAAAATATGCCATGATACTCTCTCTGAATCATATAACATGTAAGAATATGCCATGATACTCTATTATTGCTATACTTGCATGTTATGCCTTGTTGTTTTACAATTTGTTACTTTACTGTAAAATTCAGTTTTTGATGATGTACGTATTGCTCTATAACGTTTTATTTATTTTTTTAGGCTGGGACTTCTCGACAAGGTGGAGTTGGTGATGAGGATGAGGATGATGATGATCGGGACTGAGTTTATTTGTTTTAACATTAAAAACAATGGGTGTGTTGTATAAACATTTCTAATGTTGGGTGTGCTGTATAAACATTTCTAATGTTGGGTGTGCTATATAAACATTTCTAATGTTGGGTGTGCTGTATAAACATTTCTAATGTTGGGTGTGCTGTATAAACATTTCTAATGTTGGGTGTGCTGTATAAACATTTCTAATGTTGGGATATTTATTATGTTTTTAGTGAAATAATTGTTATATATGCGTGAAATATGTGTTATATGTGCTTGTGTTGGGTAAATTTATTGTACAGGTTATTGTTGTGAAATATATTGTACAGGAATTTCTTATTTTCAAAAAAATTTTAAAAAAAATTCAGATTATTTTTAGCGACGGATATTCCGTCGCTAAAAGCTCTTTTAGCGACGGAAAACTGACACGCTAGATGTGCACTAAACAACTTTTAGCAACGGATTTTCCGTCGCCAATATATATTGGCGACGGAAAATTATATAGCGACGGAAATAGGGCGACGGAAATACGGTCGCCAAAAGAATATTTTGGCGACGGAAAATCCGTCGCCAAAAAATATAGCGACGGTTAATTGTATAGCGATGGAAAATACCGTCGTCAAAAAATAATAATTTGGCGACGAATTTTCCGTCGCTATATATCCGTCGCTATAAATTAGCGACGGATTTGCCGTCGCTAAAGGTAGATTTACCTACCCTGACAATAGTGACGGAGTTTTAGCGACGGAATTTCTTTTTTTCCGTCGCTAAAACTTTTAGCGACGGATTTTGGACTTTTGG
Source organism: Asparagus officinalis (assembly GCF_001876935.1). NCBI lineage: Eukaryota > Viridiplantae > Streptophyta > Magnoliopsida > Asparagales > Asparagaceae > Asparagus > Asparagus officinalis. The sequence continues at coordinate 78,641,847 of NC_033797.1, forward strand.
CAACGGATTTTTCCGTCGCCAATAGTCCCCTTTGCAGTAGTGTCACCACACACTCCTCTCGGTGTACAAGTGTATTACAAAGTGTATCTAACAATAAGCACAAATACAATAATTGATTGTTCTCTAATATGGATGAGAACACAATGAAAGCTCACACTCAATGTTACAATCTCTCACAACCCTAATATACTATGTATGCAAATACAATAAGCTCAAAGTGGGTGTGTGTAACAATGAGATAAAATCAAATCTAAACTCAATATAAAACTAGCTTTAATAGAAATGATAATCAATAAATAATTATAAGTAAAAGCTAGAGTTGAGTTTAGGAAAACTTCTCTAGATCAAGATGGAGAGATGGAGATTTGAGCCCAAACAAGAAGATGATCTCCTCCACTTGTGAAAACCAAAACAGCTTTTAAACCAAACTCAAAACAACCATAAACCCTTGTTAAAAACTTTCTTAAACTTGTTCAAAACATTCTCATGGTTACTAAGATAGAAAGGGGGTTTGGGGGTTTATATAGGAAGAGGAAACAATAGCAAAAACCCCAAACAAAACAACAAAAATCCCAGAAAAACATGAAACAGATTCTGTACCCAATATGACCGTTGGGAGTTCGACGGTCGACCGAAAATATTCGCGGTCGACCGCGATCCAGATCCCAGACTGAGAAATGAGCAAAGACTTATTCGGTCGACCGGTGCGGTCGACCGATGGAAATTTTGAGCTCTCGGTCGACCGCGACGGTCGACCGACAAACCCTCTGCTGCCCACTTACCAATGAACACATGAGCGGTCGACCGGTGCGGTCGACCGAAATATGATACTACAGAAAAAACAGTTTTTAAAAGCTGATTTTTGAGACTTTGGAAAATTATTAAAAATAACAAATGAAGTCCAAAAATAATAAAACTTTGGGAAATGTATATAAACATGTAAATGAACATGTTACAAAAAGAATTTTCCAAATTGCATTTCCCATTTCTGAAAAATCATCATTTTGTAAAATAGTCCAAAACACGAAAATGTAAACATATGAATTTTGACATTTAGGCTAAACCATGTTTTGAAATTTTGCACAATAATTTTGTAGACTTAATAAAATTTGTATATGTTTATTGTTAAGTCCAAAAACTAAGAATATAGTATTTTTATAAATACAATAGAAAATAAAACATATGAGTATGTATATGAAAATATATTTGTTTCATATCTAAGTAGATAAACCAAAACACAATAATAAATATGAAATATGTAATCTCATATTTATAAACATGAAAAACCAAAAACTATGCATGTATATATATAACTATATATATGCATAGAAACCAAAACTTATGTATATATATAACTATATATATATACGAAGAAACCAATAAATGTGTGTGTATATGATATTGAGCTTAGAGTATCTAACACACATAATATAAAATCTAAACTAGTTACCCAAGCTTGATCTTGATCTTCAATTAAGCTTGACTTGGTACACATGCGGATGAAGCTTGAACTTGATCTTTAACTTTGAATTACAAGGCTTCACCGACATTCCGCCAACCTCCTTTGGATATGATCGTTGAAGCTCGATTCCATCCATCTTCCAACATATTGTTTTCCTAGAATAAATATAAAACACAAACACCAGATAAACAATATTAGATGTAAATTGTTTGTAAATCATCATCAAAATAAGAAGGCCAACAGCTTCATCGCTGGAGATTATGCCCAAATGGGACTTGAAGTAGATCAGGTGCTGAGTGGGCGAATCCTTCCCTTCAAATGACGTGAAGTTAATCAGGTTGAACTTTATCGGATACGGGATCGACTTCCACTCTCTTTGGTAAGGACATAGAATATCGGTCTTCTTCACCTCTCGAGTAGACATGAGAGCGTTGATTTTGCTTTCGAAATTTTTCATCTTCTCGTCCTTGTCTGTATCATGCTTTGGACGATTTCTAAGAGGAGCAACGTGGCCACCCCCGGCATTGTCATCTTCGGTGGGACCACCCCCAGTGTCGTTACCTTTAGTGGGGCCACCCCCAACGTTTTGATCAACGGGAGGGTTATCCGCATTAAGGTGTTCATCCATGTCTGAATTGTCACCTATCCGATAGGCATTATTGTGACGACTAGATTCACCAATTTGATTAGACATGGCCCGAATCTGTTGGTCATGTTCTTCCCTTATCTGTTGCATAGTCATTTCCATTTCGATTTTGAATGCTTCTTTCTGCTTGACTAGAGCATCCTCAACCATTTTGACTACTTCCTCGATGTTAATCATAAACACTTCGCAGGATTATCCTGGACTGGATACCGTTTTGCCAGAAGCAACTGCAATGTTACCATCTGACGCTTCATCATCCGAGGATAATCCCCTCTGCATTCTCTGATAATCCCTACGTCTAGTAGTCCCTGCGCGTAGCCGAGTTAGACAATGCGATACGAGCAGGTCAGAACTAGAAGGTCGAGCCAACTTTCCCTTATCAGCCATGTTAATTGTGACTTCTGGAAGTTCGTCATCTTGAACAGCTGATCGTTTCTTACGGAGACGCTCTGGTTTGGACTTAGCCTTTCCGTTAGAGATTCTCTCGAATACCGAGACCCTCTGTAGAGCGGTCTTGGGGCAGCTACACATTGATAATACTGCCCTGATGATCTTGGTACATAGACAATAAAAGTCCATCTCCCGGGAATCTCTCTTTTGAGGTTTGTTCGTACCCCCAGCCCGGTAGTACAACTTATTGGCATGATGACCGGAGTAATCTATCGCGTGTTGGCACGACTTCTCAGGTATAACGTCATCGTCTAACGAACATGTTTCCTTCTGAGGACTTGTTGCCTTGATGGCGTTCTCAAGAGTCACACGTTTGGAGCCACGCTTTCGTGAGGTAGGGCCTTAACGGGCTCTTGGATGCTGACTTGCAGTGCGAGGCGGTCAGTTACAGGAGTTTTCCCATTATAGAAAGGCTCTGACTTGTTGCGAGGGCACGTACGACCACCAACTCGAGTAGTTACTCGGGATTCAGTCACTGGACCCAAGAGTTCTTCGATCAGAACTTTGCCTCGATCCTCATGCAAAGGACTCAGGCGATCCACCATCCTCATCTTGAATCGGGACAAATCCACGCTGTCGTGGGGCTCCACTGGAGGTTCGGGATCAATTGAAGTAGGGGCGGAACTCGATGGAATCGGAAAAATAGGTGCAGAATGTCTCCTGTCTTGGCCCTGGCGTGGGTCAGACCTATGTGACCCGCAGTTGGGAGGGTCAGACTTGAGTGACCCGCGGCTTGGAGGGTCAGACTTGAGTGACTCACGGCTTGGAGGGTTAGACTTGAGTGACCCGCGGCTTGGAGGGTCAGACTTGAGTGACCCGCGGCTTGGAGGGTCAGACTTGAGTGATCCGCGGCTTGGAGGGTCAGACTTGAGTGACCCGCGTTTTTTGATCTTTTCGGCCGCCATCTTGGACTTTGGCTTCCAAGTTTGATGCAGTCTTAGTTGTTTCTTGGCTATGTCCTTTTGCATCTTTTGTGCCTTTTGCACAAGAATTCACGCATGCGCAAGCAGTGCGTGACGCTTCTGGATTCGCTCCTCAAGAGTTGAACGGATCCTTTTGACTTGGATCCATTCACTTCTTGATGATTTGGAGGAGGGGGCGTTTGCTCGTTGTTGGGGCGCTTGTTGTTCCCTGAATTTTAGATGCGTCCGGTAACAGATCCTGTCTACTGGCTCCAAAGCCTTAGCGAGTTGGCTCGCGAGGCATTGACGTTGCCTTTGATGTGCTCTCTTTGACAGGATTGGCGCGGCTTCAGCGACTATCTCCTTGATTGAGGAGGAGTCCAGATTTGTAGATCCTGCCTCGTTGGAGGCCGGAGGGGCGTTGCAAGGAGTGATTACTGTTAGATCCTAGAGGGAGGGTGATTAGGGTCTTATGCTAATCTAATCCGATTTTATGCCAATTTAAACTAATTCAAACTATTCTTCTTACAAGATAGATATACAATATGTTATAAGCAAGAATAAGCAATATGAGCAAATGAAATATATGAAATATATGCAAGGATATATAAACTAACACAAGAGTGAAATAAACAATCTACAAATGTGATAGGGCAAGTTACGATGGCGACAAGAAAGTAATGAATACTAAGCACAAATGAAACGCTAAAGCAAACTCAAACACAAGCAAATGATCATGGAGTTCGGACCTTCCGTCCTACGTCTCTGCTCCCCACTTCCGGGGAGAAATCCACTATCACAACCGGATTTTCTACACTCGCCCGAATAACGTTTACACTCACAATTTTATTCACGGAGTTCGGTCCCTACGACCTACGTCTCCGCTCCTCACCTCGAGGAAATCTCCACCTCACACTCGGTTTTCTAGCTAACCGAAAACTTTACAATCTCACAATATTATAAATGATTTGTTCTCTACAATAGATGAGAATTGAATGTAAGCTCACACTCAATGTTACAACACTCACCAACCAAAATATACTATGTATGAATACAATAAGCTCAATAGTTGTGTGTGTAAGCAATGAGAAAAATAAGTCTAAACTCAATTTAATCTAGCAAAATAAATATGACATATTATGCATAAACAAGCTAGATAAGAGTTTAAGAAAACTTCTCTAAAACAAGAGTGGAGGGATATAGATTGAAGCCCAAACAAGATTGATGATCTCCTCAAACTCTTGTGAAATTCTCTTCACAAACTTGAAACTTTTAACCCACTTAAAACCAAACTTAAACTCTTTTAAAACTTGTTTAAAATATTTCTTGGATGCCCATGAGAACTGAGATCAATGGGGTATTTATAGCCTCCCAAAACCTCAGCCAAAAACCCCAAAAGAAAAGACCAAAAAGCCCAAGAATCAGAAATCTGATTTTGTACCAAAATGACCGTTGGGGTGAACGGCGGTCGATCGTGGAAAACTCGCGGTCGACCGCTGTAGACGGTAAAAAATACCTCTATGGGTCTACAGGGAATTTGTCTACGAGAAGAGTTGAAAGTTTCTGCTGCCCACTCAGGAAAAGACACAGGCGCGGTCGACCGTGGCGGTCGATCGCAAACAGATATAAGAAAATACAGGTTTTGAAAGCAGTTTTCTGATTTTAAAACCCTGTTTAAAAATATCAAATAAATTCCAAAAAATATAAAACTTTGGAAAATGATTATAGACATGATAATACACTTGCTACAAAAACTAGTTTTTAAAAAGGACCTCCCAAATGAAAAATATCATGATTTTGTAAAATAGTCCAAAACATGAAAATGTGAACATATGAGTTTTGACATTTTAGCTTAACCATGTTTTGAAACAATACAAAATGATTTTATAGACTTGAAGAAAGATGTAAACTATTGTTATGAAGTCTATAAACAATGAATACAGTATTTTCACAAATACAATAGAATATGAAACATATGAGTATGAAATTAAACCAAACCAACTTATCCACATAAAAACAAACATGTATGAATATAAATATTTATTTATATGCTTGTAAAAACTTTATTTGTGGATAAACCAAAATAAAAAATGTGTGTGTGTGTATATATATATATATATATATATATATATATATATACATAGAAACTAATAAAATGTGTGTGTATATGATATTGAGCTTAAAGTACTCAACACACATAATATAAACTCCTAAACTAATTATAACCAAGCTTACGATCTTCAACGAAGCTCTATCTAGGTACAATTGCGGATGAAGCTTGAACTTGGATTTTGAATTTTGAATTGCGTAGGCTTCATACCACAATTCCGCCAACCTCCATTTGATATGATCGTTATGGCGCAATTCCATCCATCCTCCAACTTGTTATTTGTCTATAATAAATAAGAAAACACAAATGCTAGACAAACAATATTAGTGATAAATTGTTTGTTAAACATCATCAAAACAAAGAGGCCAACAATTACAGCAGCAAACGGTGCGTTGATCTTCTTGCGCTTGCGAGAGGCGGAGGATTTGGAGAAGGAGGACGACAGATATTCCTCGAACTTGGCCTGCTCGAACTCGTACTCGACCTCTATGTCAACCGGGATCTGGATCCGAGGTTGTGACACGTCAGCCTTCGCAGAAAGGCTATTGGCTGCCACTATGGTCGTCAGTGTGTTTGGGTCAAAAGTTGATGTTTTCATTGCCTTAAATCTATTATAACTTTAATCGTTACAATAAACTCAAATGAATAAAAAAATTAATCTTTTTATAAGATCTCTTTTACAATGAAAATGAAAGATTACAACTCTTGTCAAACTATACACAGATCCTATTTATTAGTCTTTGTTTTGCATAGGATCTTTGCCTGTACCGGGAACGTTGATATCCGTGGACCGTCGCGGATCAGATCCGATTGATAGAAAATTGATAGAGCTCCTACTTCACCAAGTAAGTATTCGTTTGAAGATCTGAAATCGACCAAGCAAAATCAGTAGCTCTTCTCGATATTAAGACCAAGCCTAATCTTGAGGAACAGACGGACGGGGCTTCAGATCTCTCGAACTCTCCCTCTTTATGCTGAAGAACTTCGCCGAGATCAGTTAGCCTCCTCTGAAATTCATGCTCCCTTGCTCTCTAACTCGGCAACACCTCCTCGTCTTGATAATAAATCCGCTCCTGTGAAATGAGCCCCTAGGCCTATATTTATAAGGTTCGGTTGGGGGGTTTTCGTATAAGAATGAGTGATTTGGTCTTATCTTCAGTCAATAATGGCCTAACCACATTTATGGATGATATCCAATCAGTTGGGAAGCTCTGGAACGAACAAATCCCGAGATAATATCAAAAAACGGGTTTTTGAACAATTGGCGTGCGAAACAGGTCGTGCTGACCCGCAGGGGGGGGGGGCCGGGGAGTCTGACCCGCGCTGGCAGCTCCGACCCGCGCTAGCGTGGGTCGGCCGCCTTAGCTGAACTTCTTTTTTTCTTTTTGGCACTTTGCGACTTTTTCGGACTTATATTTTCTGCTGTTTTGCGTATTTGATCGTCTTGTTAACTTGCACGCGTCGTTAACTTGCTTCATGCGCTCGTTAGCTTCTTTACGACACTTGGAACTGACCGACATGTGCGTCGGGCACTTTGGATCTGACCAACAAGCGCGTCGGGCACTTTGGAACTGACCGACAAGCACGTCGGGCACTTTGGATCTGATCGACAAGCGTGTCGGGCACTTTGGATCTGACCGACAAGCGCGTCGGACACTTTGGATCTGACCGACAAGCGTGGTGGGCACTTTGGATCTGACCGACAAGCGAGTCGGGTATTTTGGATCTGACCGACAAGCGCTTCGGGCACTTTGGATCTGACCGACAAGCGTGCCGGTCACTTTTGATCTGACCGACAAGCGCGTCGGGCACTTTGGATCTGACCGATAAGCACACCGAGCACTTTGGATCTGACCGACGTGCACGAGCTGACTGACGAGTGTGTCTGGTCACTTGTGGCAGACTGACGTGCGTGAGCTAACTAACGCGCACAAGCTGACCGACAAGTGTGACGGCCAATTGGAGGTGGCCGGTGAGCGTACGAGACACAGTTGGTTCACCATTCCGGTTCATGTACTTGTCGGCATCAGATAATCGTCCTAGACACGGATAACGACGTTCGTCATCTTCTCTCCGTCTCGAGCTGTGTGTGAACACCTATAGGTATTTTTAGATGCCTACAGATAGCACTCATGCTATTACAATAAATAGTGACGGACCGCTGCGATATACCAAGTTCCTCTAAAAGTCCTCGAAGCCAAATAGCCTCCTTCACAGCCTTCGTAACCGCCATATACTCTATCTCCATCATAGACAAAGCCGCCGTAGACTGTAAGGTGCATCTCTAACACACCGACGCATGGGTCAAAGTGAACACATACCCCGTCGTAGATCGGCGCTTATCCAAATCTTCGACATAATCTGAATTAACATAGCCAATACACAACTGTCCACCTGTAGTGTCCCGCTCATAAATCAAACCAATATTGAGCGTACCTCGAATGTACCTCAAAATTCATCTCACGGCGTCCCAATGACCCACTCCTGGATCGTGCATGTATCTCGAAACCATGCTCACCGCCTAGGCGTCCCAATGACCCACTCCTGGATCGTGCATGTATCTCGAAACCATGCTCACCGCCTATGACAAATCTAGTCTCGTACATACCATTGCGTACATCAAGCTTCCAACCGCGCTCGCATATGGAGTCTTCGACATAAACTCTCAATCTTCAACTGTCTTTAGTGAAAGGTCAGCTGAAAGCTTCAAATGGGCTCACAATGGTACACTAACTGGCTTCATATTCATGCTAATATGAAATCGCTGTAGAACCTTCTTCAAATAAGCTACTTGTGTCAAACAAATTCTGCTCTTCTTATTGTCTTTGCCGATGTCCATCCATAAAATGCGCTTCGCCTCACCCAAATCTTTCATCTCAAACTCCTTTGAAAGTTGTGCCTTCAACTCATCTATAACAGATCTGAAAATAGAGGCAACCAACATGTCATCAACATAAAGTAACAAATAGATGTACGCACCTCTTTTCAACTTGCAAAAATATACGTAAGGATCAAACTGGCTCCGAGTGTACGAATGACTAATCATAAAATCATCGAATCGCCTATACCACTATCAAGGAGACTGCTTCAAACCGTATAGTGATTTTTAAAATCTGCAAACCAATTTTTCTTTCCCTGTAGCTCGAAATCCCAATGGCTGAGTCATATATATTTCTTCATCAAGATCGCCATGAGGAAATATCGTCTTCACATCCAACTGATCTAACTCCAAACCATATTGTGCCATCAAAGCTAGCAAAATCCGAATCAAAGAGTGCTTCACCACCGGAGAGAAAACCTCATTATAGTCAATACATTCCTCCTGTACATAGCCCTTCACAACCAACCTAGCTTTGAACCTCAATGGAGTGCCCTCAATGCCCTTCTTCTATGTGTATACCCACTTACAACCAATTGCATTCCGCCCCTTTGGAAGCTCAACAAGCTCCCACGTTTCATTCTTGTGAAGAGACTCCATCTTCTCCTGCATAGATATCTGTCACGAATCAACCTCCGAACTCTGCTTGGCCTCTCTGAATGTAGTAAGCATCATCTCATCGATACTCTCTACTAGAAGTGCATACGCAACTGTGTCGGTATATCGTGTTGGCATCTGTATGTCTCTCCTCTGCCTCTGAACCGTAATAGAATCTTGAAACTGAGCCGTCGGTTCCTGATCCTGCACATCAGTACCCGTATCCTCCGTGTCATTGTCGTGCTCGCCTGACGTCACCTCAGTCGGCACTCTAATGGATACTGTACCATCTGGATACTGTGAAGCTGCATCGATCTCCACCAACTGTGATATCTCCTCTGTCGGGTCACTCTCCACCTGATGAGAGCTGGAAAGCTTTAAGATAGAAGCCTCATCAAATGTGATGCCCCTACTCAGCACAATCTTCTAATCAACTGGATCTCATAGCTTGTATCCCTTGACACCACGCTTGAATCCTACAAATATGACCTTCCTAGCTCGAGGTTCCAACTTATCGGTTCTAACATGATAATATGTAGGGCACCTAAATACCTTAAGCTGGTCATAATCATGTGCTGGTTCTCCCGACCACATCTTCATAGGGGTCTTCCCCTCAATCGCAGATGAAAGCAGCCTATTAATGAGGTGGCTCGCATATGAAATTGCCTCAGCCCAAAAGATCTTTTCCAAACCACTATATGCCAATAAACATCGGATCTTTTCCAGCAAAGACCGATTTAACCTCTCTTCCATCCCATTCTGCTGTGGTGTATGACTAACTGTGAAGTGCCCCTATGACCTCGTATCGACATAGCTGCAGAAATAGGTCTGAAGTATATTCACCACCGTTGTCGGATCGCAACGTCTTGATCTTTCTCTCAGTCTGCAGTTCCAATCTCTTCTCACTCCACGAATATATCTAGGACTTCGCTCTTCTTTGCCATGGTGTACACCCAACATCGCCTAGAATAGTCATCAACGAACGTGACGAACCAATGTTGACCACCAAGTGATGCAGTCTTGGTGGGACCCCAAATGTCCGTGTGCACATAGTCCAGATTGCTCCTCGTCTGATGAATGGTTGTCTCAAACTTTACCTTTGAATTTTTGCCAAGTACACAGTGCTCACAGAACTCCACTTTACCACTCTTGGCTCCCTTCAATAGCCTCTGCTTGCACAACGCCTGCAGTGACTTCTGGCCTGTGTGCCCTAACCTATAATGCCAAAGCTTGCTCATGCCCGCCTCTGAAATAGCCAAAGCAACCTGGCCAATCTCGGTGCTCCCCTTCAGATAGTATAAATTTCGACTGCGGACTCCCTCCATTACCACCAAAGATCTCTTATCAACCTTAGCTATAGCATTTTCAAATGTCACATTGAATCCCTTTGCCTCCAAAACTCCAACTGAGATAAGATTCTTCTTCAGGTGAGGAACAAATCTCACCTCCTTTAATTCACGAACTACTCCATCATGCATCCGGATCCGCACAATACCTATCACACAAATGTCACAGCTGATCATTTCTCATGACTACAACTTCCCTCATCGAGCTTCTTAAAAGATGCAAAGCAACCTTGCCTAGGGGTCACATGATAAGTAGCACCGAAATCAAGCATCCAATCTGATGCATCCAAGTGGTTCACCTCCGGAGTAATCAGTAGAGAAAATCTCGAATCATCGGAATCATCGCTTTTCACAATATTCACCTCATTGGCCTTTGGTCCATTTTTCTTGCTATTCTCCTTCTCCTTGAGTTTCTGGCAGTCTCTCTTTCAATGTCTCTGCTCCTTGCAAAATACACATTGGTTCTTTGCTAATTGGTGGTGACTTCTTGACTTTGACCTCCCTTTATTACCACTTTTCGGATATGGGCTTCTACCTCTCGTCGACAAGACCTCACCTGAAGTACTAGCACGAGAAGTCTCCTTATCCTTCCTCCTCAAATCATAATTCGCCAATGCATTAGTAACTTCACTATAGCTGGTAGAAGATCTCCCGTTCAACAAAGTGAGCACAAAGGTGTCAAACTCCTTATCCGGTAAGGAGCCCAATAAGATAATAGCCTTATACTCATCTGAAATCTTCTCATCGACATTAGCCAAGTCTGACAACAACTTCGTATAGTTGTTCACATGAGTCGCAAGCGAGGTGCCTCTGGACATCTGAATTCTGAATAGCCTACGCAGCAAGTGCGACCGGTTCTCAACATTCTTCGTAAGGTACTTATTATTGAGAATTTTCACATCTTCATTGCCGACGTCACCCCAATCACATCATACTTCAGCTCTTATTCCAAACAGGACCTGATCACCCCACAAGCATTCCTATTTATCTTTTCTCATATCGCCACTTCCTATTTTGGTGGTCTCTTATGGACCATGATGGTCTCCTCTAAGTTCTGAGCATTGAGCGTGTCTTGTATGCCGTTCATCAACAAACCAAAGTTTATTTTACTGTCATACTTCACCACACTAATTTTGATGTTCTGAAAACCAACTTGAACTGTACTCACCGTCATCTTGTTGCTTTCACATTCTTCTCTTATTGCAAACTAACTCCAAGTTGTAGAGAAAGAATCAAACTTTGATAGAAATTAAGAATTACCCAACTGAACCTAGATTGGATTCCAAATAGATCTCCTGTCCACACGAGGAAAACGAAATCTCTAACGGTAACTCCTAATGCTATCTCCACTGAAGCCTAGAACTCCAAGAACCAAGCTTCACACAGAATCTTCCTCCACCTAATTCTAAAACCCTAAATCTAAAATCTAGGCTCTGATACCACTTGTTGTGCGCAGCGAAAATTTCGGCAGCACCTCGACGTAACAAGTTAGTAAGATCACAATAGGAATTCCCGTTTGATTAAGGAAATAAGAACCAAAAGCAAAATATCTCAACAAAATAAGATATCAACTCTTTTTTTCATCAGTTCTAGGACTGACCTGTCGAGGGAACCTAAATAAGCTATTACAAATCACACAAACAGCGAGACAATCAATTTTACATGGTTCGGCAAATTACCTACGTCCACGGGGCAAGGAGGGGGAAGATCTACTATTAGAGAGAGAATACAAATAGGATTTACAATCACACAAATTAAACTCTCACACAAACTCTCAAATCTCTAACAAATATCTCCCTCAAAAGGATGCTCAAACTCTAAAAACAGCTGCACAAAACTCCTCTTCAAAACAGCAAATCTCTGCTGTTTTTTTTTCTGCACTCCGTCGTTTTCACCCTCTGCTCACAAACCCTCTTTTTGCACAAAACCCTAGGCTATTTTTCGGCGTGCATTTATAAGCACGAACAAAAGATCTCGGGTGGGCCATCTCCTATTGCACAAAACCGCTTCGTTCACGTGATCTCTTCATGCGGGTGGGAACGTGGTGGCCCCCCTCCCACGTCCACGTTCACAATCATCCACGTTCACACTTAGAAACACGCATGCATGAACCACACGAATCTGTGACACAATAAATTCCGAAACAGTACACACAAAAGGCAATGGCACGATAAGAAGTATCCCCCTGTGCAGTAAGTTCTCAATGTACATCAGATTTTATGGATTCATGATAGTAACGACCAGTATCAGATATCCCATTGCTCATAAACTATTTCTAGCATCGTTCAAACAAGCATCACCATAGATATCATTTTTATTGACAAGCAAATCAGTTGAAATAGAAATTTCTTCTGAAAACGAAAAGAACATACTGCTGACTGAAATTTCCTACACAAATATTTGACTTTCCCTCTGTTCCTCCCAAAGGAATTTTGCTCTCACAACACTACCTCACTCATTATCCAAAAAAAATAGTTTTCTGACTGAAGTTTAATAGCAGAAAACATTTTTTTTGTTGGTATTCTTAGTTGTGTAGAAAATACTTTGTATCTTGTTGTTGGTTGTGCAGTCACTGGATACTTTATCTTTATAATTTTCTGGAAACACACTATTCCTCTATAAAGTTTTCATCAGTAATGCATTTTTTCAAATTAATATATCTATTTTATCACCCACAAAACAGTAGTTCTTTTCCCCCCTAGTCTAGTAAATAAGATTAGTGCTTTGGTTTAAAGTTCAAGGAATATATAGATCTCCCTATGAAGTTTGTAACTCAATAACTCCATAAAGTGAACGATCCCACACAATGTGTGTTTTCTCCACAAATTCATCAGGAGACATGACAAATGGAACATTATCCTACTAGTAACGCATGAAATCATTATATCAAACTGTCACCGTATGAGAAGCGAGTCATAGGAATAATCAAATAAGTCAAATAAAGATAACAAATGCTACTTAAAGTTTAGGTCCTAGCTACGTGAAGCGAATATGCACCTTGATGTCAATACTTGGGTCTGTGTGTGTGTGATCAAATCCAAATCTATGTATAATACTCATAAGCTATATTTTCCTTTTAATATATAAGGAGGTTAAATAGTACCGTTGTCCCACTGTTTTCCCTAAAAGAGAGAACATTCTTAAATACGTAGGTCGCCTGTCTTAACCCGTGATCTCTGCCACGGAAATAACAACTTTATCTGCATTCCCTTTACCTCTGTGCATGCATATGTCAATCTTCATATAATTCTATGTGGCTCTCTCCAAAACTACTGAAAAGTTACTTAAGGATTATAGCACCTTGATTCACAAGATAATAATTTTTATGTGGACATCACTAGATACTTCCATCAATGTGTCTAAAAGCAAATCTGTTGATAACATACACTATATTAAGTACTCCATAGGGGAAAAAGAAAATATATCATATAATATGATCATCTTTGATGTTACACCACTTAAGCAATACAAACAAGAGAAACAAAGTCTAAAGCAGATGAAGACACTGAAAATTCCCCCAACTATAAAGTACTTTAAATGATCTTCTGTTAGGATTAGCCACTGGCTACTTCAGACACAAGTAAATGCAAACAATAAAATAGGGCAGAGGTCTACAGAGCACGCAAAGTGAGACTTCTCATTGAACTAAAAGACTACTTATTAAAAGAAAACTTAAAAAAAACTAACATGATATCTGCAAAATCTTCGTCATTCGGCTAAAGCAGAAAACCTAATATGCAATCAGGTGTATAATGCATCATTGCTCAAACCAATGTGATGTTCAAGAGTTTGAGACAAGCTAATGTTCCCTGTCCTCTGTTGGTTTTATAAAGGAGAATTTTTTTTAAGAGACCAAATTTGATAAATATTTAACAAAAACAAGCGTTTTGCTAAATATTTAGCGAAATCGACCTCTTTTTGGCCAGCTCACCAAGGCAGGCCAGAAAGAGGTCGATTTTGCAGAATATGATTTTCAAAACACACAGAACTACTAGTCTCGTGTGTTTAGTGGTTGTTAATCGCAGTTTACACAACACACAAAACCCACGGGACTAGTAGTCCCTTGGGTTTTGTGCACAGTGGCAAATCCTTTGAGACAAAAGCCAAATTAGTCTATGATTAGTGTGATAACGACTATATGCATAGGTTGGGATGTAAATATACTATTTGGAAACTGTTGTTTTATTTGAGACAAAAGCTTGATTATTTTCCGTCCAGCAGCCATTATTGTGAGAGCAAACAAGAGTGGGGATTTTGTTGGTTGGGAATAAAATTAAAGCGAGGGGAAAAAAGAAAAATGTTTGCTTCTTTAACTTCTTCCCTCTCCCTCGCTTTCAATCAACACCGCCATTTGTGCACCCAGAATCAAACCCACTCCTCCATCCCCACCCAACTCTATCTGGCAATGTGCACAAAACCCACAGCACTAGTTATTTAGGCGGAGATTAGTAATCACTAAACACACAAGATTAGTAGTCTCGTATGTTTTGAAACTCGTATTTTGCAAAATCGACCTCTTTTTGGCCAGCACTGGCTAAAAAGAGATCGATTTTGCTAAATATTTAGCAAAACGATCGTTTTTTTTTTGCTAAATATTTAGCAAATTCGGTTTCTTTCAAAAAATTCTCCTTTTATAAATGTATGTGTTTGTAGTTGACACTCATAAATACATTTCGATTAATCTATACATAAGTTTTTCTTTTATTACTTTCAAATTTTCAATCATTCAATCTCACAAAACAGCAAGTTAGTGTTATGTCAATCGCTAGCTACTAAGAACTAGAGGAATCCACTTGAGGGTTTCCTTCTGAGATTTTAAACCATTGACAATATCTTCCCTTTCGCTACCTTACATCTTCCTGTTGATCATCTGAGCTTCTATAACTGGTCATGCAATTTAAGTATTTCTACAAATTGGATCTCTCATATACTCCTAACTTTTGTCATTATAGATAAAAAGACTAGGCTTAATACCGTAACTCTGAGAATTACAAGCAGGATAAGCAGTTAAGCAGTTCATCGAATAAAAGACAGCAAAAAGAAATATGCACGACATTCAGTTGGAAAGATTTTTCCATTGGAAGAGATGGAAGATTTGTCTGAGAGCTCGCACTTGTGGGTATTCACAAATTCGAGCACACGACCAAATCTCCCTGGTGTAGCTCTCATCCATTAAATGGCATAGATTATGCCCCCATCGTCTGATTTCAAACAGGCGAACCCCGTCGAAAATTATCAATTAGTCCACAACTTCGAATTCCTGAAGCAAATGGATTGCCCGTAAACTGATCCAATTTCCAATGATTTTGGTTTTGGTAGAATCCTACTCTATCTTTAAAGTCTATTGTGACTTGGGTCTTTCCACAAACACATGGCGTCCATAACAGTTTCATACACCCAAAGTTGCTCTATGAAAACATACAAGCGCAAGCATCTTTATAAAAAAAACATATAAGCGCTTCATTTCTTCAAGCCTGTACAGAACTTCTTTTTACACAAAGGTGATTTTGACAGCACTCAAACTATTATTTTTTCTGCAAATTTCGTGTTCAGAATTGAATTGACTATGAGAATGAACTACAAGATAGAGCAACAGTAGGTACCTTGGCTTGTTCAATGACTTGATGAAATGAAGACACTGAAATTTATAAATAAATAAACTATATCAAACATAATCTTGAATCCTTATAAATAGAAGGATTAGTTATGAGGTGGTGACTCATTTATCAAAATGAGATACCAAGAGATGAATTTAGATATGAGAGTCTCAAATTCCTCCAACCATTGCCATACATTCTGAATTTAATAGACGAGATTAGGTCATGTAGGATTCCATTTTTGTGATAGTGGTTTCAAAGAATAGTGGTTCTTGAAAAATAGCGGTTTTCAAGATCATAATGGAGATAGAAGTGTGAGACTCCCCAATTAACTTTAAATGTGAATTTCAGGATGGACCTTATTACATGACTATCTCTTAGTAGTTTATTTAGCATAATGAGCCGCGACCGCATACCCATTTTTTTCTAAATAAAATCATACTTGTATGTTAAAATAAGTAGATTTCCAAACATACTCTAACACCTACATGCTCCTGACTTCTTACAAAAATAAAAAGAAAAAAACTCAAAAACTTTTTTTATTGACTATGAAGGTAGACAATCGAATAAGTTACTACAAGATAGGCTATTTGTGAGACATATTGTACTAGCAATATCAGAATATGCAAATATTTATCTATATACTAAAATAATTGGGGTTAGTAGAATAGCTAGACACTATTCATAGCTTCAGCGCACCCCATAAAACCAAAAAACATCATGGTTTGGCTTTCTTTATCCCAAAGTTTCTCTACATTTAGTCGTAAACCCATCCAAATTC
>NC_033797.1:78658625-78693245 GCF_001876935.1 Asparagus officinalis
AGTTCAAACTTCAACTTCATTATTGTAAACCCCACCCGCTCTAAACTTTTACTTCTTTCTTTTTATTAATACAAAGTTTTATCCCTATTTATTTTTATCCCCATTCACTTCAAAACTCATTATTAAACTAAAAATATTCACTTAATTATCCTTTTTTGGTATATCAACACTTTAATTAATGATGTAAGTTATTATATTTTGTTCATAGCATTAGTGTATCCCATTAAGAAAGTATCTGTGGGGACGGCCACTATCATTAAGTGTGCGTCTAATTGATGTCAATCGTTAGATCTAAGCACAAATCTCGAAATCTAATGATCAAACGGTTACTATTATTTGGTGCAATTTTAATGCTATGGACCTGTTCCTTTATGTATTTTAAATCCACTACATTCAAACTTGTGTTTCTTGCCTTTAAAGCTAAAGTTTTATCTCATTCATTTATAAAATCACTAATATCAAAAGCTCTATTATGATTTTTCACCTATAAAACCTAAGTTCTATTTTTAAGTTGAACCACTTTTAAAATTACTCTTGGATCTGAAATACAAATGGGTCAGTTTTATCCTTTTTTTCGATAATAATGTTGCCTCATTGGAACTGTAAATGAGTTTTTGTCTGTAAACAAAGTATTTGTCCCATTTGTTTTTACAAGCACCAACTTCTATAATTTTTTTTGCCTATAAATCCAAAGTTTACCCATTCACTTCTAACCCCACTTGCTTCTAAAATCACTTCAAAACCACAAATACTCCGTTGAATTAATTTTAAAGCACTCGGTACTTCAACAGTTTAATATACAATATATTGTGTTATATTTTATTAGGCTAAATTATCAAATTGGTATGTTTATACAACCCTCTTACCACTTACATATTTTATTTCTAGCTCCAGCAATGTTTAAGTATTTTTTGTGAGCTAAAGGTGCAATTAGACCAAAACCTTCACAGAAGCGAAAAAGTCGTGACATCTTACATGATGCTATTAATACTATCTTATTCATAAGGGAAGTGCCAAAAGAGTATTTGGCATATTGGTATAATGATAATAACTATGTTGATGCTTACGGAAGGATGATGAGTCAACTACACTGTAGTGAATTTTGGGATAAAGAAGGGGAGGACATGATATTAGAGAAAGCTTGGGAGGCCAAATGTGTTAGAGAAAATATGTTTTGTAGCTATTTTTCACTGATGACTAAGCTGTGAATCTAATTGCATATTTGATCCAGAAACAATACCAATATATCCCTAAAGCTAGAAAAATATCAAATTGGTAAGAGGAGTGCATATACCAATCTGGTAGTTTAGCCTATATGATTATTATTTTTTACTGGTCATAATATTTTATTATACTTTTATACCCTCATTATCTATATCATTTTGAATAAGATATCTGCTAATAAGTATTTTTAATTTTGTGAGAAATAAAAGAATAAAGAATAAGAGCCCAAAAGAACTCAAATCTCTCATTTTTTTAATCCTTGTTGAAGCCCATGAAAGCCCACACAAGAGAAATTCGGTTAAAGGAACATGAATTGAAGAAGTATCGATATGTGCATCAATAGCTATATCGATACTAACATCAATACCAGTATCGATACTAGTATCGATAGGGGTATCGATACTAGTATCAATACCAGTATCGATACCAGTATTAATACCAATATCGATACCTAGTAAACAATTACGAATCAAAGGCTAAAATTGTATAACTTGGGGATTAAATTTAATCTAAGGGCTAATATTAATTGTACTACTCTAACCATAGGGTAGAAAGTGAGGGTTTAGAGTGTAAAATTTTTGTAAAAACTCCATTAAGAGAGGAGGGTTACTCTTAATTGAGAAGATTTTCTAAAATTATAAACTTTATTTATAATTAATAAAAAAATTTACATCTTCAACTTCTTCTTTTCTTCTCTTTATTCATTGATGAAGATGAAGATAAAGATAAAGATAAAGATGAAGAGGAAGAGGAAGATGGAGATTTACTCTCAAGGGCAAACTCCTTGCAACGTAAATATTTATTTTTCTCCTTTATTTTCTTGCTTTAGAAATTTATTTTAGGATTTTATTTTTTCTTTTGATGTTGGTAGATTAGATTTATTTCGATGTCTGTAGAGTAGATTTACTTACATGTTCTCTTATTTTTGTTATTTTTTACATTTTTATTTTGTAATATAGATTTACTTTCTTGCATTTTTTTGTCTGTAGAGTAGATTTACCTTTTATGCTCTTTTATTTTTGTTAGTTATATTTTCTGTATGCCCATAATTTAGATCTTTATTTTCTTATTCTTATTTTTACTTTTATAATTATTTTTTATTTTTTATTTTTTATTTTCTTTCTTTCATGCTCTCTAGTCTAGATATTATTTCTTCATTTTTATTTTTTAAAATGTGTAACTAAAATCTTGTAGAATTCTAGAATTGTATGAAACTAGTTTGTTTCTTTATGATTTATGAATTGCTCTATTGTGCTTAAAATAACCATGTTTCGGCTAATTAGCTAAAGAACTAATCGGTAGAAGAAGAATATAATAATCTACACTTATCCTAAATGATTTAATAGATTATGCTTATAAATTCTAGAATTACTATCTAGTTGTTATTCTTTTCATGAATATTAATTTCTCTTAGATGATAATTTGATAGGTTATGCTTTCTTAAGTGATTTGATAGTTTATACTTAGTAAATCTAAAGCAAAATATGATAAAAAGAGAATAGTTCATAAATTCTAAATAAAAAAACTAGTGGATTTAATTCTACATTTCTATCTTATCCACTTGATTTTCTCACCCTTTCTAGATTGATTTCTCACTTGATTCCTCTTTTCTTATTTTTATTTTTATTTTTAGTTCTTTTGTGAATCTATTACTTTTTTGTTTCCTCTATGTTCCCTTTTCCTCTTTTGAATTTTCTTCTTAACTTTGTTCTTCTCTATTTTCTTGTTTATTCTTTGCTTCTCTTCTATTTGGTCACTCTCTTTCTCCCCACATGTTATAGTTTTCTTTTATTTATAAATAATCACACACTTTTCTTATGTCTCTCCACATTTACACTTTCACTCCTACTCGTTCACACACAATTCTAGAAATCATTTTAGAATTATTCCTACACACCTTCCTCAAGGGATCGACATCTTTCTATACTATACCTTGATAGTTGTGCATTTGTAACTTTATTTTATTTAGCCCCACATCATGTCTTTGGTGCTGCTGTCGAGAAAGGTGCTTATGATTAGAATTTTTCTATTTTGATTCTTTGATTTGTGTAGTTTAGTGTGAAGGAACAACTTTAAAGGAGAAGGTTGAAAATTAGAAAAAATATTTGCTTGAAAATTAAGATAAGTTCTTTTCTAGTATTTTTAATTTCACCCTCTAGTTAGGCTTTTTACATTAAAGACAATTAGGAGCTAAAAAAATTCTTTTGTTGACCCTAATAAAATCCACCCTCCACTTAAAACAACTACTAATAAGATAATAAATTCAAACAAGAACTCTGATCTCTCTCTCTCTCTCTCTCTCTCTCTCTCTCTCTCTCTCTCTCTCATTTATTTGGTTATCTGTTGTTCCTAATTAAAAAAAGAAAAATATTTTCCTTTTTACATCCTTCTTAATTTGACACACACTTGAAAATGTTAGACCCTAGAGGGGGGGTGATTAGGGTCTTATGCTAATCTAATCTGATTTTATGCCAATTAAAACTAATTAACAAGTTATTCTTACAAGATAGATATACAATATGTTATAAGCAAGAATGAGCAATATAACCAAAGAGCAATATCCTAACAATGAGATATATAGTGAAATATATGCAAGGATATATAAACTAACACAAGAGTGAAATAAACATAAACAAGACAAGAGTGATAGTGTGCAAATAAACAATGCAAACACACAATATGATCACGGAGTTCAGTCCTTCCGTCCTACGTCTCCGCTCACCACTCCCGGGGAGAAATCCACTATCAAAACCGGGTTTTCTACGCTCACCCGAATAACATTTACACCTCACAATGTCAGTTTTCAACGTTCACCGATCAACGTTCACAATCACTCACAATGTCGGTTTTTAACGCTCACCGATCAACGTTCACTCCTCACTCTCGGTTTTCTAGCTCACCGAAAACTTTACAACACTAACAATGTAATAACAAATATGTTTTCTACAATAGATGAGAACTCAATGTAGCTCACTCTCAATTGTTACAACTCCCACAACCTAAATTATACTAAGTATGAAAATACAATAAGCTCAATTGTTGTGTGTGTAAGCAATGAGAAAAACAATCAACTAAACTCAATTAAATTCTAGCATATAGAAATTATGAACAAAACAATAAATAGCTAGAAATAGATTTTAGAAATTCTTCTCTGAAAAACAAGATGAAGAGATGGATTAAGATGAAGCCCAAACAATGTAGATGATCTCCTCCACTTGTGAGACACTCTTCACAAACCAAACTCTTTTAAAACACACAAAACAAACTTTAAAACTCTTGTTAAACTTGTTTAAAACATTCTCATTGTATGTGGAGAGCTG
Source organism: Asparagus officinalis (assembly GCF_001876935.1). Classification (NCBI taxonomy): domain Eukaryota; kingdom Viridiplantae; phylum Streptophyta; class Magnoliopsida; order Asparagales; family Asparagaceae; genus Asparagus; species Asparagus officinalis. The sequence continues at coordinate 78,663,170 of NC_033797.1, forward strand.
AAGGCAATGGGGTATTTATACCCACTCAAAACTTCAGCAAAAACCCCTCTAAAATGACAACAAAGCCCCCAGAAAAATAGCTCAGAAAATACCTGTTGGAACCCAACGGTCAGATCGGCGGTCGACCATGACGGTCAACCACGAGCAACAAAATAGCAAAACTACAGCTCAGAACAACAGACGGTCGACCGTGGCAGTCGACCGCGAAATTCTCTGGACTGCATACGGTTGACCCCCATGGTCGACCGTGAGCCACAAAAGAACATATTGAGCCTCTGGACTCTAGGCGGTCGACCGTGGCAAAAGAACATATTGAGCCTCTGGACTCTAGGCGGTCGACCGTGGCGGTCGATTGCAAACTGACATATGAAAATACATGTTTGAAAACTATTTTCTGATTTTAAAACCCTGTTTAAAAATATCAAAATTCAAAAAATATAAAACTTTAGAAAATGATTGTAGACATGATAATACACAAGCTGCAAAAACTGGTTTTCAAAAGGGACCTTCCAAATAAAAATATCATCATTTTGTAAAATAGTCCAAAACATGAAAATGTAAACATATGAGTTTTGACATTTTAGCTTAACCATGTTTTGAAACATTACAAAATAATTTTGTAGACTTAATAAAAGATGTATATAACTATTATTAAGTACAAAAAATGAGAATACAATATTTTCATAAAATTGCATTTCTTGGCAAACTTTTCAAAAAACAATAAATATGATTTCATTAAATATACACTTGATATTGATAAAATCATATATAAGCATATAAACATGAAACAAAAAGTATTTTCCAATTATATTAAATTATTTCATATTTAAACTTGAAAAACCAAAACAATAAATATGAAGGATGTAATTTCATATTTATATATACATGGAAACCAAAACATGTATGTATATATATGACTATATATATACATAAAAAAACCAAAACATGTATGTGTGTATATGATTGAACTTAAAGTACTAACACACATAATATAAAACCTAAAGCTAAATTTACCCAAGCTTGTGATCTTCAACGAAGCTCTATCTTAGAACACTTACGGATGAAGCTTGAACTTGGATCTTGAACTTGAATTACATTGCTTCAACCACTATATCTGCCAACCTCCATTTGATATGATCGTTATGACGTAATCCATCCAACCTCCAACATGTTGTTTGTCTACAATTGATACAAAAACATAAATACTAGACAAACAACATTAGAAGTAAATTGTTTGTAAATCATCATCAAAATAAGAAGGCCAACAGAAAATACTATTAAGGGCATGCAGTACCCCTAATTAAGATAAGGTGAGAGATTTTGTCACCATTTTCTTAGCTCACAAATCACTAATTCTTTACAACACAAACCTAATCCTTCTAAAACTCATTAGGTGTTAGCCCTTAAGGACTCGAGCTCATTAAGGAACAATAAATCTTTAAGTGAACTAGTCTAAGTTTACTTAAAACCATCATGTCTAAGGCAAGGTTTAGGGGTAGCGTAAAGTACTCCGCAAGAAAAGAGATAATTAATTGGTCATTAACCTTCCTCTAGTACTATCCTTATCTAGCTAACTGACTGAGTGAACTTCAATATTTTCTTTCAAAATATTTTCATTCAAAGAGTTTTTTGGTTAGGAGCTTAATCCTAGAATCAAAGGTAATTGTTTCAAAGTGATTGCTTTTGATTAGCTAACTTTTATTTTGCTTAGAACTTTTTCCTAATTTCCTTTTCAGTAAAAAATTCTAAAAAGAATTTATTTTGGTGTATACAAGTTTAAATTAAGGATAATATCAATCGATTAATTTGTGTTAAACTAATTTTTGAAACAAAAAAAAATAGCAAATATTAATCCACCCATTCTTTAAGACATTTGTTTTCTCGAAAAAGAGAGTGAGTTAGACCTCAGCTTTAAGGAAATTTTTGGTGATGACATCAAGGTATTAAAAGAATTTAATCAGAACTAGTTTTCACAAAGGCGGAGAAAAAATTCTCTGATCTTAGTTTTGAAGAACTTTTTGCTGATGAACTTAGGTTCCTAAAAAATATAGAATAAGAAGCTTACACACACACACACATATCAACCATGAATCATGGGATTAACAAAATTTAAAAAAAAACTGGTTGTACAAACCTTCAGTTATGTAGAACTTGAGTTCAAATCTGAGACTTGCTTTTGTCTGATCAACATCAGAAATTTAATATGCATAACATTGTTCTAACCTACCTTCAAATGCTACAAAAATCATTGAAAACTTGAGAGTGTTTAGAATTTAGGTATATCATTGAGTTTATCTTTCTAGACTTTTTTAAAATCCGAGGTAGAATTTTCGACAATAAGATATGATTTAATATAGAATACGAGTTTTTCATGTTCAATCTTTTATTCTACATCTTTACTCTTTGTCTCATAATAATAAGAACAATAAAAAAAGTATTCTTCTCTTATTTGAGAGTTTCTTGTTCTTTTAAAAAATGAAAAAGAAAAAAAAGAAAAAAAAGAAGAAAAAGTGAAGAAAAAGAAATTTTACTATATACTCCTCATGCCAAAGATAATTACAGATTTTATCATGTTATCATTGGTCTTGGTCGACCAAATAAATGTAAGTGCATCATTTCCTATCTACTTTATCTTATGCATCATATAGTTTTCATTGAGGATAATGCAAAGCTTTAGGAGTATAGGTGGAGACTAGCCATATTTTCTCTTTACTCTATCTTTTTTTTTCTTTTTCTTTGCCCTCTATTTCATATTTCCTTTTCTTTTCACACCAAAAAAAATTATCACTTGCCAACTTAATAGAGTTAATTAATAATTGATCTAATTGATAAATTTTAAAATTTCTAATTCCTAGTTAGTTTTGTACTCAAATTAACCTTTTATGATAACTATAAATAAGTCTTTTAAGAAATGATTTTCAAAGTAGTTTACATCACAAAAATCTTAACTTAGACTTTTAATTAAAGCAATAAAATTTTTGCATGTTTGATCACCCAAATCCGCAAGTGCACGGATATCGTTGTAGCGATACAAGGTCGTATCCTCAGGGACTTCATTGTTCATTACTGATTTTTATTGTTTTATGACTTTTCTAAACCAATCATAATAGGAGGTTTGGTGTTAATGATAGAAAAATAATGACCGCACTAGCTAATATCAATAGCGGATTTACTCAATTAAAAGAACCTAGGATCAAATTCGGTTTCAACTCCGGTTTAAACTAACAAATTAATCAATCGTTATCGAACCACTCAATTCATTAGGAACGACTAACCTATGATAACTATTAGCCTCTTTCGACGACTAAAAGTCGAGTCTAATTCAGCCTAACAACCTATTCTCATGGCGCTAAACCAAATTAAACCTATTAAGTTCACATTAGTCCCTTACGTTCCCGAGAATCATTAGCCTACTTTCGTGATCAATCAATTCCCATTTAATTTCTATTTTTTGGCATTAATTTAACCTTTCAGTACAAATTAACATCCTAAATGAGTCAAATCAGTGGCCTATTGAATTATCCCTAGGTAATTAGATACTAGCAATAGAATAATGCAAATCAAATGATTAACGATAACAACAGAATTAATTCATCGATTCATAACCGTAGTCAAACCTAATTCGATCCTAGAAAAAACAATTACTCACACATAATTGGAATAGAAAATATGATGACAATGTATAAGATCATAATCGTAATCAAGAAAACAAGATAGAATAGAAAAATAAACCATAACGTCGAAATCGAGATGTTGTACACAATTCTCCGCAACCGGCAGATTACAAATCAAAAGAAATCTTGATCTAAGAGTTTGTAGAAAGATGGAGAAAGGAAGAGGAAATAAAAGAGAAAGATATCCAACTAGGAGATGCCCCCTGAGATGCCTAAAACGTCCTTTTAAAGGTCTGGAAAAAGAAAAGCCCCTCGAAAATAACCATCATAGCCCGATTAAAATATTGCGAGAAACTGAATGCTGACATCCAACACAGTAATGCAGCTAAACACGGCCAGGTCGTGTTTGATGCAGTACTACAATATCGCCCCCTGACGCTGAACATGACCGTGTTCAGCTTTGTTGCTCTGTTCCTTCTGGCTTTTTCTTCCGCACTTCAACACCCCGGTTGTGACGCCCCTGGGTTCACACAAGGCTGCAGTCCAAGGTGAAACCAAGAATGTCAAACCTGTCATGCACCACACCGTGCAATAACATGTTTCACCATCATAATTAACATCTATCTAGTAGAGTCAACAACTGGTGTAGGTACAAAACAGGTAAAAGATAATACAAGGAATACTGATGAAATGATAATAGTCACATAAATATCTCATCATCCATCAATACAGAAATACATAGTCAAGATCTGAGTAGATAAACTGAAATACTCAACAAGTCTCAAATACAAATATCTGACGATAAGGAGATAAGGCTCACAGCCTTTACAACTTCTAGAATAATACCCTCAAATGTCTAACCTCACTACAGTGGAGCCCAAAGAAAATAATACATAGCTAGAAAGTAAAGATGAACACTAATGTGGTCCGCTATCAACCTGCGGCTCTCCGTGCTCTTGGCTCGTGACCTGAAAGGGGGAGGGACAACGAGCGTCAAAGCGCTAGCGAGTAACATCACAACCAACCCCAAGGGAACATGGCTCGTTGTATAAGAAAATACAGTGAGTATATAATAGAGCTAAAATCATTTATCTTACTAAAGAGGGTTTTAGTATTTAGAAATTTACAACACGAGCATAGGTACGTCGAGCGAAATAATCCAAACAAGGAAACCCTCATGTATATACCTTGTATCTCAAATTGTAAATCTCTAAACACCAGACCCGAGGTTCTAGTACAGAAAACAATAATAAAAGAAATACAGCTAATCTCAGAGCAAAAATACAGTGCCATACCATAGCTAACATGAACATCATGTTATTACTTACATGAATATCATATCGAGATTTACATAAGTGTTATGACATAAACTCACATGAGTGACATGTCAGAAAATGATTAAGTGTCCAAAACATAGACTATATAAATTAAACGTCCAACTCATGGACTGATTATAACCGTTGTCCAACGCATGGACCAGATGTGACCCTTATCCAACGCATGGACCAGATGTGACCGTTGTCCAACGCATGGACCGGGTGTGACCGTTGTCCAACGCATGGACCGGGTGTGACCGTTGTCCAACGCATGGACCGGATGGTAATGCATATCCAACACGAGGATTAAAATAGCTATGCATGTCCAACACGAGGACTAAGAGGTAATGCTTGTCCAACACGAGGACTGTGGATTTTAGTCCAACACGAGGACTGTGAAATGGTGAAAATATCACTGGAATACATAGTGAGATCTACCTATATCAATTCACAGTCAAATCAGTGTATATATCCATAATTGGTACCCTCAGGTCATCTATCGTGCCTGGGTACATAGTAAGACTAAATACCAATGTCAGATAGTCCAGTCAAACTCTCACACATGAGTGAAATGTTCAAAATACCCAAAACAGGAAAAATTTCACAGACAGTGCGTCGGTCGACCAACTCGGTCGGCCGAACTCTGCTACGAGCCTGGCGGTCGACCGCCGGGAAATTCGGTCGACCGGAAGGACGCCGCGGTCGACCGCCAGGAAATTCGGTCGACCGAAAGGACGTCGCGGTCGACCGCCGTGGTCGACCGCGCAGAGGGCAGACTCGGTTCTGCCCTCGCTGCGCGCCCTGCGGTCGACCGATACGGTCGACTGCGAGGCAGACAGAACCCAGGTTTGGGTTTCTGTCAAGAATCTAACCTGTGTTAAAAATGCAATATAGCAGATTGAAATTTATCATTAAACAGGTAATAAAAAAAACTTATACATTGAGGAATCATTATCAGAGATCCAAACATAGTTAAACATGATCTATGTATAGTTAATCAACAAAAAACAGGGTTTTTCTCCTTTCTAAACATATTCGATCTGGATCTCTTTAACGAATCATGGTGACTTTAAAAAATAGAAATACCTGAATCTCGTACTGTACGGCAAAGATGATCTATTAGCTTTTTCAAAAAATATGATTTTGGCTCAATAAAAACTCACAAAAATCCAAAGAGAAAACCATAGAGAACAGGGTGAGGGAATGGCGAATGATACTCGCCTTTGGGTGTTGACGAAAGCCCTAGATCTGCAGGAGGTTGATCCTCTTCGCTGAAATCCCACAGACCTGCTGACAATCCTCTAAACTGCTCCCAGATCACCAAAAGAGAGGATTAGGGTTTAAGGGAAGAGAGAGGGGGCTAGGGTTTTGATTTCAGAACTCAAAGAGGCTCTCTCGTGAACAGTAGCATATATACCCACTCACAACCCGACCCGAAACCCAAAAGACCCGAAACAGAACCGCAAAGAAAACAAAACCTGAAACTCTCTGTACGCTGATCGGTCGACCGCACCGGTCGACCGTCACGGTCAACCGCATCGGTCGACCGCTCAACACAAAAATGCCTTCTGTAGGCATTTCACCTGCTGGCCATATACCACTCGATTTCTCTCACTTGTAAACACCTGCTGGGTTCCCAAACACTGATAAACATATATATCTTATATTTATATGGTTATTCATCACAAAAGAAAGGTTTATTACTATTTATTCACACAAATTCATTATAAAATTTCGGGGTTTTACAGTTTTCCCCCCTTAAAAGAATTTCGTCCTCGAAATTCGGAAATTATACGAATCTCAAAATATGAACTACTAGATAACATATGGAGATATTTACACTTAACGATAAAAAATAATAATATTCTCGCGTAAATCCTAATCTAGTGGAACTAGTACATCGGGCGAAAAATCCAAACAAGGAACCCCCCATATATATACCATGTGTTCCAAAAGATTAAGAATTAAGCGTGCATATTCCCATCTTAGTGTTAAATATAAACATAACCAAAAATATAACATAAAGTAACATATATAACATAATAAGAATTAATTTACCTGCTTAACCAAGTGTGGGTAGTCGCGACGCACGTCCTCTTCGCGCTCCCAAGAAATCTCCTCAATGCCTCCTCGGTCCCATTGAACTTTCACTAAGGGAATCACCTTATTCCTGAGTCTCTTGTCCTCTCTGGCCAGAATACGAACCGGAACCTCGACAGTAGTCAAATCCTCCTGAAGCTCAATCTCTGGTGCATCCAATACTCGATGCTGCTCCTCATCATGCAAGTGTTTTTTGAGCATAGAAACATGAAATACATTGTGTATACTAGACATCGATGCTGGAAGATCTAGTCTGTATGACACAGCTCCAATGCGCTCTAAAATCTAAAATGGTCCAATATATCTCGGCGCAAGCTTCCCCCGTCGTCCGAAACGCTGTACGCCCTTCATAGGTGATACCTTCAGCATGACTGAGTCTCCAACCTGAAACTCCAAGGGTCTTCGTCTCTTATCGGCATAGCAACCCCTGAAGCTCAGGGTCTTCGTCTCTTATCGGCATAGCTCTTCTGCCGACTCTGAGCTGCTAGAATCCTCTCTCTAATCAAGGCTATTTTCTCGGTAGTCTGCCTCACTAGCTCTGGCCCAAGCATCAAGCTATCCTCTGGCTCGGCCCAACATATCGGTGATCTACAAGGTCTCCCATACAATGCTTCATACGGGGCCATACCGATCGTCGCTTGATAACTATTGTTATAAGCAAACTCTACCAGTGGAATATGATCCTCCCAACTACCCTGGAAGTCAATGACACATGCCCGCAACATGTCCTCCAACACCTGATTCACCCTCTCTGTCTGGCCATCCGTCTGGGGGTGAAATACACTGCTATAAGATAGTGTGCTGCCGAAAGAGTCCTGGAAACTCCTCCAAAAATGTGAAGTGAAAACCGAGCCTTGATCCGATACGATTGTGTCTGGAACTCCGTGAAGTCGAACTATCTCCCGAATGAAGATCCTCGCATAAGACTCAGCTGTATAAGTGGTCCTCACCGGGATGAAATGGGCTGACTTCGTCAACCGGTCCACTATCACCCAAACAGAATCATTCCCCTTCATCAAATAACTCCCTCTTCAGCTCTGCGCTGGCTGGCATAACTAATCTACCCTTCATCCGTAGACCTCCGTCAGCTCCGATGGTCCAATCAGTCTTAGGCTCTTTAGAAATCTCCTCCTTTCGGATTTGAATCCAAGAGTCTCCCAACTGAGCTCTGACAACTCTGTCACTCCAAGATGGTTGCACTGTCACAGCTCCCAAAAATGCACTGGCTCCTCCAATCTCGGGTCTAAAATCAAACTGGCTAAGAGTGATAAGATCCCGATGCAATGAACATCTCAAAGCTAAAATCTGATTCGACGCTTCCTGCTTAATGCATCTACTACGACGTTCGCCTTCCCCAGATGATACTGGATCGCGAACTCGTAGTCCTTAATAAACTCAATCCATCTCCTCTGTCTCTGGTTGAGTTCCTTCTGGGAAAAGAGATACTTCAGACTCTGGTGGTCTGTGAATAACTCAAACTGCACCCCATATAGGTAGTGCCTCCAAGACTTCAGTGCAAATACCACTGCTGCTAACTCCAAGTCATGAGTGGGATAGTTCTGCTCATGCACCCTCAGCTGCCGTGAGATATAAGCTACTACCCTCTGAGTCTGCATCAATACGCCTCCTAAGCCTACCAACGATGCATCTGTATATACGACGAATGTCCTGTCGCTGCTCGGAATGGTCAAAATCGGCGATGTAGTCAACTTAGTCTTTAATATATCAAAGGCCTTCTGGCACTCCATGCTCCATACGAACGGTACACCCTTCTTCGTAAGGTGTGTAATAGGCGTCGCAATCTTCGAGAAGTCCTGAATGAACTTCCTGTAATATCCAGCTAATCCGTGGCTCCCAATCAAGAACTGCCGTGACCTTAGCTGGGTCTACTGCTATGCCCTCTCTACTGATAACATGGCCAAGGAATCTGACTTCTTAAAGCCAAAACTCGCATTTGCTGAACTTGGCATACAACTGATGCTCCTGAAGAGTCCTCAATGCTATCCGTAGATGCTCCTCGTGATCCGCCTCCGATCTCGAGTAAATGAGAATATCGTCGATGGATACGATCACAAACTGATCTAAGAAGGGACGAAAAACCCAGTTCGTCAAATCCATGAATACCGTGGGTGCATTGGTCAACCCAAATGGCATGACCAGGAACTCGAAGGATCCATATCGAGTAAGAAAGGCGGTCTTGGGAATATCAATCTCCCTAACCCGCAACTGATGATAGCTAGAACGAAGATCAATCTTTGAGAAATACTGCGCACCCTGCAACTGGTCAAACAAGTCATCAATCCTAGGTAGTGGGTACCTATTCCGGATAGTGACCTTGTTCTACTCTCTATAATCTATGCATAATCTCATATTACCGTCCTTCTTCTTCATGAAGAGGACCGTCGCGCCCTACGGAGAATGACTCCGGCGAACAAAACCCTGAGCTAATAACTCGTCCAACTGGGTCTGAAGTTCCCTCATCTCAGCTGGTGCCATACGATAGGGTGCGCGGGATATCAAGGCTGTGCCTGGCTGCAACTCAATGCAAAACTCCACCTCTCTCACTGGAGGTAATCCAGGTATGTCCTGAAAGACATCCTGATATTCTGAGACAACTCTAGTCTCCAATAACTCAGCACCTTGATCCCGTCGCATCACCTCCTCGATGTACGCCAGAAATGACTCCGCAAGTCGGTTGCTCTGAGAGGCGGCTACAATCATCTCGGACCCGTCGGACGCTCGCAACTTGACTGTCTTCGCAAAGCAGTCAATGCTAACATGGTAGGAAAATAACCAATCCATACCAAGGATGACATCGAACTCGGACATATGCAACACTATCAAATCGACTATGAACTCCGACTCGTCTAAACTGACGGTACACCTCCTACAAACGCTTCTCCAGAAGCGATACCTCTCCTAAAGGGGTGGTAACAGATAAAAGGGGTGTCTAGAGGCTGAGCTACAAGCTGGAGTCTAGCCATAAATACATGCGATATGAAGGAATGCGACGATTTCGAATCGAAAAGAATACGGGTGGAAAAAGGGATTCACAAAGAACGTACCCTCCAAAACTGCTCCATTAGCTCCATGATCATGCGGGACTACTGCATATACTCTGCTGGTGGCTAAAGACTGCTCTGTCACTGGTGCTGGAGAATATGGGACAATCTGCCCCTGGGAAACCTCCTGAACTGCTAGAACCTGCCCTTCAGTCTTCCGTTGCTGCTGAGTTGGACCATTTCCCTTCTGAGCTCTTGTTGGTGCACTGCGGCACTTTAATACCTTGTGTCCGACCTTGCGACAGTTAAAACAAGATCCCCGGAACTTGTGCTGCTGACTTGCTCTCTGATCCTGTTGAGATCCCTTCTTATGAGGGCTCTGCTGATGCTGTTGGGATCCAATCAAGGGTCTCTTGTTCTTGCCCTTGTCTCCGGCGTGCCCTCTCTTAGCACTCCCTTCCTCGTCCTTCTGGAACTTAGCTGTCCCATTTTCTTGAGAAATGACGGTTTCAGCTACTGGTGGTGGTGGTGTAATGTGATTCGCCACAAGCTCCTCGATTGCTGCTATCCTAGCGACTAGGGGAGAAATAAGATCTACCAGGTACTAGGGAGCCTGCTGCGGCTCAGGTGGAGTTTGCTGTGGTTCAGCCTGTCCAGATCTCTGAGTACGTGACATATCATATTCTGACATCTCTGCTCAAAAGAAAATAAGGGTTTAGGAGTCAAAATAGACCACTATAAATAGCGTATCACAATACAATTTTCACAACATATAGTATTTGCACAAATACTTTAAACTTATACAAAAATAGTTGTCATAAAAAAAATTTCTCAAATTTTGAGATATACGCATATATCGTCCTCACTCATACTAGGAAATTCTTATCGGACCCTATACATGAATCCTAAGAAACTCTATCCTAGCTCCACGACTCGACACAGGATGATCCTAAGGATACTGGAACTAGAGCTCTAATACCAACTGTGACGCCCCTTCGTTGTATAAGAAAATACAGTGAGTATATAATAGATCTAAAATCATTTATCTTACTAAAGAGGGTTTTAGTATTTAGAAATTTACAACACGAGCATAGGTACGTCGAGCGAAATAATCCAAACAAGGAAACCCTCATGTATATACCTTGTATCTCAAATTGTAAATCTCTAAACACCAGACCCGAGGTTCTAGTACAGAAAACAATAATAAAAGAAATACAGCTAATCTCAGAGCAAAAATACAGTGCCATACCATAGCTAACATGAACATCATGTTATTACTTACATGAATATCATATCGAGATTTACGTAAGTGTTATGACATAAACTCACATGAGTGATATGTCAGAAAACGATTAAGTGTCCAAAACATAGACTATATAAATTAAACGTCCAACTCATGGACTGATTATAACCGTTGTCCAACGCATCGACTGGATGTGACCGTTATCCAACGCATGGACCGGGTGTGACCGTTGTCCAACGCATGGACCGGGTGTGACCGTTGTCTAACGCATGGACCGGGTGTGACCGTTGTCCAACGCATGGACCGGGTGGTAATGCATATCCAGCACGAGGACGGATGGTAATGCATATCCAGCACGAGGATTAAAATAGCTATGCATGTCCAACACGAGGACTAAGAGGTAATGCTTGTCCAACACGAGGACTGTGGATTTTAGTCCAACACGAGGACTGTGAAATGGTGAAAATATCACTGGGATACATAGTGAAATCTACCTATATCAATTCACAGTCAAAACAGTGTATATATCCATAATTGGTACCCTCAGGTCTTCTATCATGCCTGGGTACATAGTAAGACCAAATACCAATGTCAGATAGTCCAGGAAATCACTCGAACCTGAACAAATATTCAAAAATATACAAAATAGGGAAAATACAACAGAGAGTACTAAATTCAGTCGACCGGAAGGACGCCGCGGTCGACCGCTAGGAAATTCGGTCGACCGAAAGGACGTCGCGGTCAACCGCCGTGGTCGACCGCGCAGAGAGCAGACTCTGTTCTGCCCTCGCTGCGCGCCCTGCGGTCGACCGATACGGTCAACCGCGAGGCAGACAGAACCCAGGTTTGGGTTTCTGTCAAGATCTAACCTGTGTTAAAAATGCAATATAGCAGATTGAAATTTGTCATTAAACAGGTAAATAAAGAAAACTTATACATTGAGGAATCATTATCAAGATCCCAAACATAGTTAAACATGATCTATGTATAGTTAATCAACAAAAACAGGGTTTTTCTCCTTTTTAAACATATTCAGATCTGGATCTCTTTAACAGAATCATTCCCTAGATCTGCAGGAGGTTGATCCCCTTCGCTGAAATCCCACAGACCTGCTGACAATCCTCTAAACTGCTCCCAGATCACCAAAAGAGAGGATTAGGGTTTAAGGGAAGAGAGAGGGGGCTAGGGTTTTGATTTCAGAACTCAAAGAGGCTCTCTCGTGAACAGTAGCATATATACCCACTCACAACCCGACCCGAAACCCAAAAGACCCGAAACAGAACCGCAAAGAAAACAAAACCTGAAACTCTCTGTACGCTGATCGGTCGACCGCACCGGTCGACCGCCACGGTCAACCGCGTCGGTCGACCGCTCAGCACAAAAATGCCTTCTGTAGGCATTTCACCTGCTGGCCATATACCACTCGATTTCTCTCACTTGTAAACACCTGCTGGGTTCCCAAACACTAATAAACATATATATCTTATATTTATATGGTTATTCATCACAAAAGAAAGGTTTATTACTATTTTTTCACACAAATTCATTATAAAATTTCAGGGTTTTACACCGGTGTTGTTGGACATTAGAGGACCGTATAGCATCTTTCCATGCACTCCTTGACTCCTTCTTTGCTCGAATCCATACTTAGCTCCAATACTTCCTACACAATACACAAAGAGAGCAGTAAACACGAACAAGGGAGCTAAACAAGGCCAAAACAAGAGGAAATCACATATAATAACAAGCAACCGGAGGTGAAACATAGTCAAAAAATAGAAAATATTCATGTTTACTAACTCCCCCATGCTTAAACTATTGCTTGTCCTCAAGAAAAACAGATGGAAAACACATACAATGAGAGAGGACGCGGATTCAAAGAAATCACAACTGGAGATATCAAATAAGCGCTAGAGTATCCACTAGACTCAAGTTCACGTGCAGCAGCATTTTACTCAGCCTAAAGTCAAAACAAAAATCTCGTCTCATGTCTCAAGTTGAAGAGAATGCATCTGTAGGTGTTCCCGTATGTTAGTGCAAGTGACTCGATTCATAAATATTGGAATAATGGTATGACAGAATTTTTCTTCCAGTTGATTCCCCAGGACTCCCCGCGTGACAGACACATATCTTATCACACATGGATCATACTTTTCCTACTTAAGGTCTCAAAGGAGCACTCGTTTTCCTTGTGTTTTCTACTCTTTTTTTATTGCTTTTATTTCGTGCAAAGATCTTGTCATAAGTAGCACCTACCGACGTGACAGCCATATTTCTGAGGGTGCAGTGTCAGGTACTCGGTGCAATAAACTTTAGGACTTTGTTTTTTTTCAAGGCCGAGTGTTTCTTCAGTAACCAAAAAGTAGTCCAAGTCACCATAGGAGCTTAGGTACTAATTAGATGGATTAAGCTAAAAGCCATTCCTATCTATTCCTACGTCTAGAGTCAAGTATGGGTGAATTGGAACTCGAACACCCTAACCAACAGGACATGAAACAGAGATTTTTGATCTAACAATGGGGCAAGTGAACTTAAAGATGTACGTGCTAAGAGGGTTGCAAACAATTGTACTCTCCCTTTTCTTTTTTTTCTCTCTCTCTCTCTCTCTATTTGTACAGAAGGAGAAGGAAAAATGAAAAAGGAAGCATAGAAAAAAAAACACAGAAAATCATACCAAAGCACTAAACGAAAAGAAAGAAACAAACTTTCCAAACACAAGGAGAAACACACCAAAACACACATAAGAGACATGAAACATCACCACGACAAACCATACTCCCCCATGCTAGAATCGCACATTGTCCCTAATGTGTGTAAATAACTGAAAGAAGAGAAAGGGGACTCATCACTCACAGAGGTGGTGAAGGAGGTGGATAGCCATGATCTAGGTGCCATTGGTGCATATGCTGCTTCAACTCATTCATGGTCCCAAGTGTAGTGTCAAAACTACCCAAGCGTGTGCCCATGGCATTTAATTATGTATCAAAATATGTTCGTAAGGAGGAGACGGACTCGCGTAAGTGCTGCTGCCTCTGCTCCAATGTGTCGAACATGGTGGTCCAATCGGCTGAAGCACTAGATGAGGAGGCACCGTGAGAGAAGGTGTGCTGAACTGGTGGTCGAAGGGGATCTTGAGGAGGTGGTGGGTGTGGCAAGTCATCTGCAGGTGGCTTCCAGTTAACATGCCTTTCAGTGTTAGTATGGTTAGGGTAAGGAAGGGGAAAGATAGGACGGTTGAGGAAAGCCAACCAATAGATGTTATCGATCTTAGTGATAAGACCGAAAGTTGTGTAGTATGATAAATCCACTCGAGCTATTGGTTTCTCCACAGGTAGGTGGGCAAAGGCTAGTTCCATTCTTTCTGCTAGGATTGTGATTAATCCTCTAACAACAATGTCACCCACACTAGATCTTCCAATTTTTTCTAATTTATTGGCTATAAAGTATCCAGCATCAACCACAATCCTATTAACCAGATAGTGCAACATGAAAACCTCGGTGTCCTGACAAAGATCTGTGCTCTCCCCTCTGCCAAAGATAGTGTTGGCCATGAGCCGCTATAAATAGCGGAAAACATGGTTATAAATTTGGGAGGCCTTATTCTTGAAAGGTTCATAAGGTCGGTGGCCATTTGCCCTATCTATCGGGTGTTGTCTATCTTCTCTCTCACTAGTTAAGGCTCTCCAAAAGATGGTAGGATTCTACTAGCTCTAGGGTTTTCAGATCCCTTGCTCAGGTAGGCTAAAAAGACGGTTAAATCGAGCCATACTTGTTTGCGTCAAGAATAAGTTCTGTTGTAGATTTCATTATAATTGTTTATCGATTACAAGGAATACAAAAGAGTAAGCTTCGTGCTTTGTAAAACTACTCTTTACAACAAAAATCAAATTACAAGCTCCTTAGAAACACACACAGGATCGTTGTTTGGATCGCTGCTGGCGCGTGATCTTTGCCTGTGTCGAGGGTACGTTAGCCCGTGGATCACCGATTCACAGATTCTGATTAAACCGTGAAGGCTATTTGGGGATTCTTGCTTCATTTAGAAGTAAAAAAAGGTAAGTGAATATCTTTTCAACGTAAGATGAACACTCTTCTCAAGATCAAGTCGAAGTTTAGATCTTAAGGAATCCCAAAGTTGCTGTTTGTACTCGAATTTGATGAAGACTCTCTCTCTCTCTCTCTTGAGAAGAATGCTCCAAAATGCTCAAGTTCTCTGCTCAATCTGCTCTCTCTGCTTCAAAATGCTTAGCCCTCCTCAGTAATGGTCCTAGGGGGGTATTTATAGCCCCTAGGAAGTATAACTGAAGTCAGAAGTTAGAAAAAGTCACATCGGGGAACTCTGATTTTCGAGACAGTTGTAACTATCTTGGAAGCATGGTGAGCTTCCTATTTCTGAGACAGTTACAATTGTCTTGGAATCATGCTTCCTTTTTAGTCATTTTGTAACTGCTTTTTCTATGTTTAATTGCCATTATTCTTACGGTTATGGGTGTAATTCTCGCTTGTAACTGCTCCCCCTACGTTCATAGGTGATCTCTAGCAGTTAATAAGCCATGTGGACTGCATGAAGCTTAAGAAAACTATTAGAAAATATATTATCAGCTTCTTAGTGTGCGAGACAGTTGCAACTGTCTCACACTTCCGAGACAGTTGCAACTGTCTCGCACTTCAGAGATAGTTTGTATTATCTCGGGTATTTTAGCTCTAACTTTTTTTTCGATTACAGAATAAGGTGATCCAAGATGATTTGGAAAGATGGTGAAGAGACCTACAACTTTTATCTTTTGAGATTTTTCAGATTCAATGCAAATCATGGTCTAAATTGTAGTTATTGTCTTATAGTTTCCAAGATAGTTGCATGTGTCTCGAAAACTATTTATTGTATTTTATCTCTAACTTCCTCGTCCGATCTCAGAATGAATTGATCCAAGATGTGTTAGAAAGCTGGGGAAGAGATATATAACTTTTATGTTTTGAGATTTTTTAGATTCTATGCGAATCATAATCGAAATTTTAGTTCTTGTCTTGTAGTTTAAGAGACAGTTGCATGTGTCTTGGAAACTATGTGTTGTATTTTATCTCTAACTCCCTTGTCTAATTTCAGAATGAAGTGATTCAAGATGCGTTAAAAATATGGTGAAGAGATATACAACTTTTATATTTTAAGTTTCTTCAGATTTGAATCGTATCATGGTTGAAATGTACGATACATCATATAGTTTCCGAGACAGTTGCATGTGTCTCGGAAACTTATGTGATGTCCGTATTATTATTTTGCCTCTAACTTCCTCGTCCGATCTCGGAATGAGATAATCTAAGATGCATTGGAAATCTCGTGAAGATTTCTATAACCTTCCATAGGCGAGATACTCATGGAGTGGGCGAGACACATATGATACTTTGCCCTTTGTGGGTGAAGCACAACTCTCGGTCGAGTTGTTCCTTCATCGTTTACTGTGTTTCATAGACTCGTACGCTTCATTGACTTACTTCATGTGCTTTTAGCTCCTCTATAGTATCGGATGATCTCCTTTGACTCAGATAATCCTCCTTGACTCGGATAATAACATTCATTGTCTTTTCTCCGTCTCAAGCTACGTACGGGGACCTATGGGCAAAAAAAATTTTATGCATACAATACTCATCACATAGTCCCTATTAAAAAAATCAAAAACTAAGTTGACCACCCGTTACACTATCACCAGCGTCAACGACTATAGAACTTAGAAACTCTAGAGTAAGCCTCCTATATGTAGGCCTATGCAAAGCCACAAAATCTCCCAACCAATGTTATTCAGTAGATTATAGTTATTATCGCTCAACCCTAATTGTAACAATACATTATCATCAATGAATTTAGTCGATATCATGTGCCTAGAGACTAAGTTATTAAATTGGAACTCTTGATTAACATCGGGGTCTTAAATAATGCCATAAGGGTTATTGGGAGGAGGTTAAGGGTTACCCCTCGCTTCATTAGGCTTTCTGCGTTTTGGAGCCATGGTGCACTCAATTGATTAGGATGATAACAGAACAGGGACTTCAGGTGTTGAATGGAAGAATGAAAGGTGTGAAGGCCGGCGAGATCGACGGTCGGAGGAGGAAAGGTAGGCTAGAGGTGGTTTGGTGGGTGGAGGAGGTCAGAGGTGAGAGGTGGAAGTGGTGGTATCGGGGAGGTCAAAAACAAAAACAGGGGGGTGTTGACAAGGGTATGACCGTGTGCCTTGAGGTAGAACCAAGGAATTGAAGACTGCCCGACACGGCCGTGTGTCTTGACACGGCTAGGCCGTATTTTGTTCAGTTCTGTACTTCTTCTACTGCTTTTTGACAAGGCTGTGTCCATGGACACACCCTGGCTGTGTAGAATCATTATTTTGCATTTTCCCTTTGTCCTCTCCTTTTGGGCCTTCTTTAGCCTTGAACTCTTTGCTACCCATTTTTTTCTTGTCATCCACCTATACATCAATTCATGACAACCTAATTACATGTCATGAAAACTAACAATTAAAATCAAACACTCAAAAACAAAAAATAAGAGAAAGATAAAGCAAAAGTAAAGCTTGGGTTGCCTCCCAAGAAGTGCTTGTTTAATGGTCATGAGCTCGACCCCTTTAATGCTCACGATGATGATGGATCGGGAAGGGTAAAAGTACCCAACTTCTCAACCAGAGAACCCACAACATAATGCTTTAACCTCTATCCATTGACCATGAAGGTTCCCGTGGCCTCACTCCATACTTTGACGGTCCTAAATGGGTAAACCTTACGCACTTAGAATGGCCCCGACCATCTCGAACGAAGTTTGCTCGGGAAGAGCTTGAGTTGAGAATTGAATAGAAGTACCAAGTCCCCTTCTCTAAACTCTCTACGGAGGATATGTTGATCATGCCACTTCTTCGTTCTTTCCTTGAAAATCTTGGCATTCTCATACGCATCCAACCTCAATTCATCAAGCTTATTGAGTTGGAGCTTTCTCCGTTCTCCCGCTTCTTTCAAATCCAAATGAAAGCTCTTGATAGCCTAATGTGTCCTATGTTCCACCTCAACTGGCAAATGACATGATTTTCCATAGACTAACCTGAAAGACATCATACCAATGGGAGTCTTATAAGTTGTCCGATACGCCCAAAGAATGTCATCTAGCTTCATAGACCAATCCCTTCTCAAACGAGACACCATCTTCTCTAAGATTCCCTTGATTTCCCGATTAATGATCTCCACTTGGCCACTTGTTTGAGGATGATATGGTGTAGCCATTTTGTAAGTTACACCGTATTTCCTCAAAAATGTACTTAGGATCCTATTTGCAAAGTGGGATCCTCCATCACTGATTACCGCTCTCGGGATACCAAACCGAGGGAAAATAATCTTTTGAAATAACTTGACCACCACTTTCACGTCATTTGTTGGAGATGTCAATGCTTCAGCCCATTTTGAGACATAATTCACCGCTACCAATATATACTTGTTGTTGCGCGATGATGGGAAAGGTCCCATGAAGTCAATCCCCCACACATCGAAGAGTTCCAACTTCAAAATTGCTATTCAGTGGCATCTCACTCCTTCTTGAGATGTTTGCTGTCCGCTGACAACGGTCACAACTAAGCACGAAACTTTTTACATCCTTGAAAAGTTAAGGCCAATAGAACCCAGATTGCAACACCTTAGTAGCAGTCTTAGAGGTACTAGCATGACCTCCATATGGTGAAGAGTGGCAGTGGGAGATGACACCTAATACTTCCTCCTCAGGCAGGCACCTTCTAAATACCTCATCTGCAAAGTGCTTATAGAGACAAGGATCATCCCAGTAGTAGTGCTTGATGTCCAAAAGGAATTTTTTGCATTGTTGGTAGGACAAATCAGGTGGAAACACCTCACAAGCAATATAGTTCACAAAATCTACAAACCAAGGAGCTCAAAGACTTGTAACAACAAACAGGTTGTCATCTGGGAATGAGTCATCAAACGGCTCCTCTTCACCATCACCTTGATCCTTTCTTGCCTACGTCTAGAGAGGTGATCGGCTACCACATTATCAGTGCCCCTCTTATCCTTTATCTCGGAATCAAACTCATGTAATAGAAGGATCTGCCTTATCAATCGTGCCTTTGCATCCTTTTTTGCTAAGAGGGACTTCAAAGCTACGTGGTCTATGAATACTATGACCTTCAACTCAACAAGGTATGACCAGAACTTATCCAAGGCTAACACGACGGCTAGGAGTTCCTTCTCCGTTGTGGCATAGTTCATTTGAGCATCATCCAGTGTCCTACTGGCATAGTATATGGCATATACTTTCCCATCTTTCCTTTGCCCAAGAACATCCCCGATAGCATAGTCACTTGCGTCGCACATAACCTCGAATAGAATACTCCAATCAGGCGGTCTCATAACCGGGGCGGTTATCAAAGCTTCCTTTAACCTATCAAAAGCATCTAAACAAGATAGATCAAATGCAAAAGGAATATCTTTTACAAGCAAATGGGTCAAGGGCTTGGCAATCTTGGAAAAATCTTTAGTGAAATGCCTATAGAACCTGGCATGACCCTAGAAACTCCTAACTCCTTTGACATTAGTCGGGGGTGGCATCTTAGCAATGATATCAATTTTAGCCCTATCCACTTCAATACCCCGACTAGAGATTAAATGACCCAAAACAATTCCTTCTTGCACTATGAAATGGCACTTCTCCTAATTCTGTTAGTGGTTATGCTCTAGGCCAAATATTTGGACCTTAATGTAATGATTATATTTTCATTTAAAGAATGATTTTCTCCACATTAGTATTATTGGCATGTTACATTGTGTAATGTTTATGAATAACTATGTTATTCATGCTATCCCTAGTTATTTATCACTAAAGGGCATAAAGATAAATTAAGACTAGTATGAGTTTTGATTGATAAACATGAGATGATTATATATGGTGATATAAATCAAACATGTAGGTACTTGTTAGAGAACAAGGCACTAAATAAACCCGCTCTGAGATTACTACATGGGTTAGTGTCATAAGTGATCTCATAATAGTTATGTTATAAAATCCTTAGACCTGCGATTATCACAGATTCCTAAATGAGGAACATCGTATTTTAACATAATCAAGCGTTATCTTTAATCGGATAATCATAAAGGTTATGATTGGACATGATGAGAATTATGCAGAGGATAGTGAATAATAAAGATGGAATTTGTCCATCTTATGAGAGAGATATCTATTGGGCCTCTCGATAAGTAGGACTGAGAAATGCATGGCCATGCTCAAATGAATTAATAGTATAATCAATGTCATTTGAATTTATCAGTCTACTTAGTGATCGAGAAATTATATGTTTGAACAATATAAGATTGACATGTACCATGACTTATGTTCAAACAAGATATCGTGTGATAAAAGGATTATAACATGCACTATTGGTTAGGTTAAAATCGGACTATCAATATTCATATTATTTGGGTAGTCATAATGTCTTACTAGAGGCCACTTATGACTTGTGGGTTTATAATGGGATTGGGCCCACTGCCAACATAATATGAACCTATTGGGTCACACACAAAGAACGTGATGAACGGGCTAGGATTTCTTTGGGCAATTTCGAAATTTAAATGTAAAATTCAAAATAAAAATCTGTTATTTTTGAGATATTTTAGAGATAAATTATTATTTCTTATTATCTGAATAAGAAACAAATTTCTAATATTTTGAATAAGATATCCCCAAAATATCTCTCTACATGTTAGGGTTAACGTGACTATAAATAGACTTTAGTGATGCCCTGATTTGATTATCTCTCATAAAAAGAAAAACCCTAGCCGGCGCAAAAAGGAGCTAGAACCCCTGCGTCCGCTCGTGATCGTTCGTGTGTAGCTACTGATAGAGGGTGTTCGTTCCATGAGCAGCACCTAGAGTCCGATCAAATTAAGGTGTTAATTCGATAATCTACGCATAAATAGGTTCGTAATCTGAAATTCCTTTTGAATCAATTGAATTGTATGGATCCTGTTTGGGTTTTATTTTAATTTTTGTTGCACGATTAATTTTGAATTATATGTATAAAACCCAACAAATTCAACACAAGGTTCACTTCTTTACATCTTTTTAAAAACTTAGCAAGGTTATGCAAACAATCATAAAAAAAGTGTCATAAACCGATAAGTCATCCATAAAGACCTTCATAATGTTCTCAATGGAATCAGAAAATATGGTCATCATGCATCGTTGAAAGGTGGCAGGGGCATTACACAAGCCAAATGACATCCTCCTATAAGCAAAGGTGTCATATGGACTTGTGAATGTCATCTTCTCTTGATCGCTAGGGTAAATTGGGATTTGAAAGAATACCGAATACCCATCTAGATAAAGGAAATGAGAATGCCTAGCCAACCTCTCCAACATTTGGTCGATAAAAGGGAGGGGAAGATGATCCTTTCGGGTGGCTTTATTAAGTTTTTGATAATCAATGCACATGCTCCATCCGGTGACCGTTCTAGTGGGGATTAGCTCATTTTTTTTTCATTTTTGACAACGGTATACCTCCCTTCTTAGGTACCACTTGCATCGGGCTCACCCATTCACTATCTGAGATAGGATAGATGATCCCCGTATCAAGTAATTTTAGTACCTCTTTCCTAATGACCTCTTTCATGTTTGGGTTCAACCTCCTTTGTTGTTTAATGTAGGTTTTGAACCCTTCTTCCAATAAAATGCGATGCATACAAATGGATTGATTAATGCCTTTAATATCATCTATGGAATAACCTATCGCATCCTTATGCAACCTAAGGACCTCAAACAATTTCTCAACTTCCTCATGACTCAAGTTAGCATTCACAATCACAGGATATTCACCATATGAGTCCAAGAACTCATACCTGAGTGAGGAAGGAAGTGGTTTCAGTTCTACCTTAGGTACAGCTTTCTCTTCACAAACCGGGTCACTCAACTCCTTTTCAACTTCAGCCACTACTTCAGGTTCTTTGGTGTAGGTAGGGCTTTCATCAAGCATGGTAGCATAAGCAGCTATCTCCTTGTCCTCATCACCGGGTGCTCCATTCTTTACTAAACATTTCTCAAGTGGATCACTTGAGATATATTTAGTAAAGTCTTCTCTAACCACCATGTCAATCGTATCGATCCTGCAACAATTGTCATCAATTAGTGGAAATTTCATAGCAGAAGACAAGTCAAAATCCACCTTCTCATCCCCTATATTGAGAGAGAGCTTTCCATTCTTCACAACAATTACCGCACCAGTGGTAGCAAGGAAATGTCTTCCCAATATAATGGGGATTTGAGAATCCTCCTCAATTTCAAGAATAACAAAATCAACCGGAAATATAGAATTTACCAACCTAGATAGGTACATCCTCTAGTATACCTATCAGACGTTTAACCGATCAATCTACTAATTTGAGGGAGATAGTAGTGGGCTTCAAGTCTCTCATCTGCTACTTGTTGCATATAGACAATGGCATAAGACCGGCACTAGAACCAAGATCACATAGAGCACGATTAATTGACACATCACCAATTGTGTAAGGAATAGAAAACGAGTCAGGATCTTTAAGCTTAGGTAGTAGCTTATTTTGAATGATGTCACTACACTCCTGGGTCAAGGCAACGGTCTCATACTCCTCTAATCATCTCTTATTTGATAGAATCTCCTTTAAGAATTTAGCATAGGAGGGCTTTTGGGAGATGGCCTCAACGAATGGGACGTTAATATGCAACTTTTTTTAAAAGATTTTTATGAATTTCCCAAATTTCTTTTCCAACCTAGCCTTAGTCTGCCTTTGAGGAAAGGGTAGTGGACGCTTGTAAGGCGTAGGTGCAACATACCTCTCGACCTTCTCCCCTTTCTCACCAACATGCTCTTTCTCACTTGTCACCAACTTCTCACTCTCATCAATCACATCCTCATGATCACTCCTCATCACTGGTCCCTCTAACTCTTTTCCGCTCGTAAGTGTGATGGCATTGATAGATCCCTTGAGGTTGCTTTCAAGTTGTCCAGGAAATATCCCTGAAGACCTAGAAGAAGAGCTAGATTGCTGAGCCACTTGAGTGATCTGATTCTCTAGCATTTTGTTGTGGGTGGCTAAAGAATCAACCTTAGAGGCTAGGTTCTTAATGGCATCACTCATGATCCTATTCTGATTTCTGAACTCTTCATTTTGCTTATTCTAGAATGTCACAAAATTCTCCATCAAGGTCTCTAAGTTGGACTTTTGGGGACTAAGGTAAGAGAGTCTAGGGACCTGTAAACCTGGAGGTCAAAAATTAGATTGGGGCACCGGGTTCTAGGGTGGATTTTTATAGGAAAAATTAGGATGATTTCTTCACCCCGAGTTGAACATATTGGAAAATAGATCCCCTTTCTATTTAAAATTATTCAAATAATTAACATGCTCAGATAATGGTGCATCAGGGGATGTGGGGTTTCCAACCTGACATTCCACAGTAGAATGTCCAATAATACCACATATTTTATAGTTAGTAGAGCTAGATGCTACTAAATTCATGCTCATCTTATCAAATTTCTAAAATAGAGCATCTACCTTAGAAGCAATGTGGTCTAATACATCTACATCGTACCTCCCTCCCGCTCTTTTTGGGTAAAGAGCACTCACCTGACCATTGAAAATGGTTCTGTGTCATATCCTCTATGAGTTTTCTTGCATTTCACACACTTTTGTTCATCAATGCCCCACTAGCTGCAGCATCCACAGTCATCCTAGTATTGTAAAGAAGACCATTATAGAAAGTGTGGACTATGAGCCAATCCTTTAACCCATGATGTGGACACATCCTTAGAATATCCTTATACCTCTCCCAAGCATCATACAATAACTCTCCTTCTTTCTGAGTGAAGGTCGTTATTTGATTCCTCAACTAGGTTATTTTGCTCAGAGGGAAGTATTTAGCGAGGAACACCTGTGAGAGTTGGTCCCATGTAGTGATGGAGCCCGGTAGAAGTGATTGTAGCCAAGCCCTTGCCTTATCCCTTAGTGAGAAGGCAAACAACCTTAACCTGATTGTGTCGTTCGACACTCCTTTCATCTTCAGGGTGTCACAATACTCCAAAAAGATTAAGATATGGAGATTTAGATCTTCGGTTGGAGTACCCCCAAATTGGTTTTGCTGAACCATGGATAGGAGTGAAGGTTTGAGTTTGATGTTGTTGGCAGTAACATTAGGCTTTGTGATGCTAGACTGGGAGCCATGAGTGGTTGGTGATGCAAATTCCTTCAAGGATCAGTCTTGATTGCCTTGATTTTCTCGGGATCACACTCGATCGGTTCTTCAAGTCGTAGGGATTGGGGCATGCAAGGGTGCCTACACAAGAAAGCAAAGGAACAAGTCAAACGTAAAAATAAAAATAAAAATGAAAAAAAAGTCTAGTCTAGTCAAACAATGAAATAAGTCAATATTAATAATGCCGAAGTCCCCAACAACGGCGTCAAAAACTTGATCACCCAAATCCGCAAGTGCACGGATATTGTTGTAGTGATACAAGGTTGTATCCTTAGGGACTTCATTGTTTATTACTAATTTTCATTGTTTTATGACTATCTAAACCAATCGTAATTAGAGGTTTGGTGTTAACGATAGAAAAATAATGAACGCACTAGCTAATATCAACAACGGATTCACTCAATTAAAAGAACCTAGGATCAAACTTCGGTTTCAACTTCGGTTTGAACTAACAAATTAATCAATCATTATCGAACCACTCAATTCATTAGGAATGACTAACCTATGATAACTATTAGCCTCTTTCGATAACTAAAAGTCATGTCTAATTCAGCCTAACAACATATTCTCATGGTGTGAAACCAAATTAAACCTATTAACTTCACGTTAGTCACTTACGTTCCCGATAATCATTAACCTACTTTCGTGAGCAATCAATTTCCATTCAATTACTATTTTTCGGCGTCAATTTAACCTTTCAGTAGAAATTAACATCCTAAATGAGTCAAATCAGTGGCCTATTGAATTATCCCTAGGCAATTAGATACTAGTAATTGAATAATGCAAATTGAATGATTAACGATAACAACGGAATTAATTTATCGATTCACAACCGTAGTCAAACCTAATTTGATCATAGATAAAACAATTACTCACACATAATTGGATTAGAAAACATGATGACAATGTATAAGATCATAATCGTAATCAAGAAAATAAGATAGATTAGAAAAATAAATCGTAACATCGAAATCGAGATGTTGTACACAATTCTCCGAAGATGATATATTACAAATCAAAAGAAATCCTGATCTAAGAGTTTGTAGAAAGATGGAGAAAGGAAGAGGAAAGAAAAGAGAAAAATATTCAACTAGGGGATGCCCCTTGAGATGCCTAAAAACATCCTTTTAAAAGTCGGGAAAAAGAAAAGCCCCCCGAAAATAACCGTCAAAACGCTCTTAAAATTGTGTGAGAAACTGAATGCTGACATCCAACACGGTTAGGCCGTGTTGGATGCAGTACAACAATATCGACCCCTGACGGTGAACAAGACCATGTTCAGCTTTGTTTCTCTGTTCCTTCTGATTTTTTCTTCTACACTTCAACACTCTGGAGTTGTTGGACATTGGGGGACCGTGTAGCCCTTTTCCATGCACTCCTTGACTCCTTCTTTGCTTCGAATCCGTGCTTAGCTCCAATACTTCCTACATAATACACAAAGAGAGCAGTAAACACGAACAAGGAAGCTAAACAAGGCCAAAACAAAAGGAAATCAAATAAAATAACAAGCAACAGGAGGTGAAACATAGTCAAAAGATAGAAAATATTCTTGTTTATCAATGTTTAGCTTAAAGTAGAAAATAAATTTTCAAAGCATTCTTGATCCAAATATTATATATATAAACTAACTTTGTAAAATAAGAGTGCGAAAAATGGGCATCAATAAAATATTTCTTGAACTCTAAGGTGATTCTATCTTACCAAATCTAAGTTGAGCAAGTGATTAAGCTTGAGGAGTATTTCTATACTTATGATCTAAGCCCAATTGGGTTGGGATCCATTGGCCCAAAATTCGCTATATAGTCACTTATAAAGCCCGATAAAGTAGAAAAAAAATCACCCATGATCATTTTTAATACAAGAGAGCAATCCATAAATCATAAAAAAATTAAACTAGCTTCATACAATTTTAGAATTTCTGTAATATTTAGTTGTTGGACCCTAGAGGAGGGGGTGATTAGGGTCATAAGGCTATAATTGTGCAATAAAAATAAGACAAGCAAAACACAATATCCAAAGGCAATCAAAATAGAGGAGATAGAGTTAGGAATCGTTCTCCTGTGACGCGCGATGTGTTAATGATGTTCGGTCCAGTGACCTACGTCCCCGCTCCCCACTCTCGAGGAGAAATCCACTACACAACCCAGTTTGGAAGCCGGAACTTCTTCTACACAGCGATCCCCTCACGATCTCACACTACACAGTTGATCTCACTAGATCACACTCCCACACAATTGATCTACACAAGATCAAGCTCTCAAAATAGTAGAAATGGTGTAAGAACCCTCTCTTTACAATGTCCCTATGGCAAAGAGAAGATAACACTGAAGCTGGGATGTGAAACACAAAAACTCAGAAAGAAACAGGTTTGAAAATTTTGCTCTGTAAAAACGTTCTCTGAAAAATGTTTTGAAAGAGCTGGGACAATGAAAAAGAAGAAGAACATAGGTTTAAATAGAAAATCACAGCTGTTTGAAACCCATACCCAATCCCCCAAAACCTGGAAACAGAACAGCGCTAAGATCGTGTAAAATCGGCGCTGAAGATCTGTACCATATGACCGTTTAAAACAAGCGGCGGTCGACCGTGACTTTTTCGCGGTCGACCGCGAAGCACCTCAGAAACTCATCAAAAGTCCAGAGACTTTCGCAGTCGACCATGACGGTCGACCGTGGGAAATTTTGATCTCACGGTCGACCGCGGCGGTCGACCGTGAAAGTTTCTGCTGCCCACTAACTAGTGAGCTCATGCGCGGTCGACCGACCGTGACGGTCGACCGTAATCTGATACACTCAAAAACTTGATTTTTAACTTACTTAAAATATTTATAAAATATTCATTTGACTTCTAAAAATTATAAAACTTTGTAAAATGTTTTTAATACTAAAAACAAATTGTTTGGAAAAAGAATTTTACAAAAAGGTCCTCATACTTGTCAAAAATAGTATTTTGTGAAATATGCTCAAAAATATAAATATGAAAACGTGTGTGTGATATCCCAATAGCTTCAAGTGAAATTGAAAACTCTTTGCCTACATTCTAGCTCTAGAGAGAAAATAAAAACTAGTTAATATCATCACGAGAATACAATTCTTGAGTCTTGATATAGCTTGAGTTGGATGAAGCTTCTAATTAAATTTGGTGTTCTTGATTAAACGTTGCTTCATCACTATGTCTCCTCCTCCTTTGGATATCATCGTTGTAGCGCATATTCCATCCAATCCTCCATTTGTGGTACTAATATGCTTGATATATATATTAACTGTATTATCACTCAATAAATAATTAGTACCGATAATGGTGGTTGTAAAACATCATCAAAACATAAGGGCTAACATTAGTTACTCATTTTACAAAAAAAGAAAATAAAAACATAAAAGTGAAAGAACAGAGATCCAAACTATAAGAAAAAAACAAACTAGCTAACAAAATTAAGAACCCAACAAGAAAATAAAAACCTAAACTATGAGCATAAAGAAAATCTAACTAACAAAAATAAAAGAGCTTAAAAGTAAATCTACGCTATAAAAAAAGCAAGAAAAGAAATAACAACAAGATAATAATATAGCATGAAAGTATAAACTATAAGAAAAAACAAACTAACTAACAAAATTAAGAACCAAACAAGAAAATGAAAACCTAAACTATGAGCATAAAGAAAATCTAACTAACAAAAATAAAAGAGCTTAAAAGTAAATTTACACTATAAAAAAAGCAAGAAAAGAAATAACAATAAGATAATAATATAGCATGAAAGTAAATATACACTATAAGACATAAAAATACATCAAATCACTAACATAAAAATAAAAATAAAATAAAATCCTAAACATGAATTTCTAAAATAAGAAAATAGAAGAGAAAAATGAAAACTTACATTCTAAGGGGTTGACTCCCTAAAAGAAAATATTTATCTTCATCTTCATCAATAAAGAAGAAGAAAATAAAAATTAAAAGATGAACAAAAAATTATTTTTATTAATTGCAAACAAAGTTTATAATTTTGAAAGGTATTCTCAACTAAGAGTAACCCTTCTCTCCAAATGATACAAATTTTTTTACACTCTCAAGCCCTCACTCTACCCCTCTATTTATAGAAAATAAGAATCTCTCACAACCTTTAGATTTATTTTGACCCATAAGTAACCCTCATAATCATTGAATTTGGATTAGGCTCTAAGTAACCCTCATAACTATAGAATCTCTCAAAATAATCTACATCATTGATTCAATACATGAGATATGGGCTTTGTGGGCTTTATTTCTTTATATTTAATTCATTTAAGATTCATGGGCTTTTCTTAAATGCTCTTGAGCTTCTTAGAATTTAGCTTGACTTTCCAATAATTGAATATATATCAATAAAATTTAGATTTCTATCATAACCCATTGTTGCTAATGAAATTTCTAGAATCTACCAATCTGGATGGCTTCGTCTTGTTGAGATATGTGATTCTTATATATAATATGTTGAATTCTACTTTCTGGATTGGGAGATATCGTCTTTTCTTTACAGTTGACCATTCTTAGCATAGTTTAGACTTTATTTTTTTCCAGATATAATATGATTCTCAATTGCATGCCAAGTTATTAATAATTATTGATATAGAAGGTGATGGGTGTTGAGATTTTGCTTCTAAACTTAGTCATGGGATTTGGATTTAGACATTCTGGGCTTCATTAGAGATCTTTTAAGCTCGAAATAATCTTCATTTGAACTCTTATTCAATAATTATATATTACCTTCAAATTATGAAAAAATTATTATCAGATATATTTATTCTGATTAAGATAATGAATGTATAAAATTGTAATAAATTGTGATGATCAATTACATTTTTTTTCTAAACACTCTGTGCATTTTTAAACTAATATAAACTACTATTTTTTATCCCTTTTCATACTAATGTTGTGGCATCATATATTATAGATGGGTTTTCTACCTTTAAACCTAATGTAGTACCCCTATTTATTTTTAAAACTCATTCACTTTCAAAATTACCCTCAGATACAAATATGATACCAAAATCAACTTTTAATTCACTTTGAAGTTTAATAGTTTTGAATAGGAAATGATAACCCAACTACTCCTAATCTACTATAAGACGGCGCTCATGTGCCACTTCTTGGGTGTACTATTTTAATATTAAATAAGCTTTATTAGGAAAGGAAAATTGTTAAAACTTTAAGTTTTTCAAAACAACCGCTCCATCTTCTTTCTCTTCTTACTCTTTCATTTCTATATGACTTCCTAAAATTCATTTACAAGGTAAGAACTGCGCAAGTTACAAGGAATTTTTTTATAAAAAAACTTAGCCTTTTCATTTAAAGAGGATTACTTTGCACATTTTGATAGCCAAAAGTAAGAATAATTTTTGAAAATATTATGGTAATGTTCTTTTTTTTTTGATAGTTCAATCTCTTCTTAGAAACTTTTTGTTTATCAATAGAAATAGGAAATATAATTATTTTACTATGATGCTATTCTCTTTTTTGTGAAAAATATTATAATTAGCACACTTCTTCTCTTCTCTTCCTCAATTCCA
>NC_033797.1:78693255-78790236 GCF_001876935.1 Asparagus officinalis
TAACAAAAAAACTATCCCAAAAAAATGAAGTAGAAGATTAAAAAAGTTTCTTTTCTAGGAAATTAAATTTATTGTAGTTTTTTTACTAAATATAATTTACAAGAATATCATATAATTCATTATATAATAAGTAGCACCACATCAGCGCCATCTCAGCGTAGTGTAATAGTGTAAAAATTATAAATGGTTAGAATACAGTGTGATTTTAAACAAAATGTTGTAATTATTTTTTAGCTTTTCTACTTTATTGTTGCGACAAAGCCCTAGTCAATTTAGCTCATTACTATTGATATCTCTTTATAGCTAATTTTGTTGTATAAGACGTGAGCTTATAAATTGTCATCTCTTTTTGCAAAAGAAACTATCAAGAGTAATAAAATGGGAAATCTAAGTATTCCGATATTACGCTACTCACATATCTCTTGATATCCCATTTTGTGAATGAGATTTTTTTCTATAAACCACCTTAAAATATGCTAATATAGAGAAACCACATTTTAATTTCAATTTATACATAAACTACTTTTAAAGTAGGTTTTTATTACAATCAACCACCTCCTAGTCAAAGTTTTTATTAAACCCCCAACATTACCCTTAAAAACTCACATTTAAGATGCACAACTCACTTTTTTTAGTTTTTAGGTCTTGTTAAGATACAACTCATATACATTGAACTTGAATTATTTAAGTTTATTTTTTATTTTTAGTGAAAATTTTGCGGAGATAGTTTTTGCAACACAAACCTACTTTAAATATGTTTTGTGTATAAATTAAAATTGCAAAGTGGTTTTTCTATAATTACCCTATTTAAGGTATTTCTAGGAAAAAAGCCTTTTGTTAATTGAGTAGTCATCTTATGTCAAAGTGAAATTGGTATGAGTTGGCAATTCATTACATTGAGTCGTCAAATGATAGAAGTGTTCTTCCGTATAATTAAAAGGGTAGACTTCTTTATCTTTTGATAGCTCAGTTTACCCATTAAATCTAGGGTAAATTATACTAAATGTTGAATAAGTGTTTTGCAATAAACCCCCAATAACTTTTAAAATCACACTAAACTTCCAAGAACTTTTGGTGTCTTGTATTAACCCAAATAACTTTTAGAATCACACTAAACCGAGGGCTTTTTTGCAATTCCAAAAGTTGGTGGGAGTTTATTAGAAAACCTTGAAAGTTCTTGGGGGGTTTTGTGTGATTTTTAAAGATGTTATTGGTTTATTGTAAAATGCTAAAAGTTCTTGAGGTTTTAGTGTGATTTTGAAAGTTGTTGGGGGTCTTACTATAGACATTGAAAGTTCTTGCGAGTTTAGCATAACTAGTTTTATGCATGTGCAACACACATGGTTAAATATCAAAATTATTTAATTTTTAGTTTATTTTCTTATTATGAATCAGTCAAATTCATTCTAAGTTAAAATCTTTAAACTTGGATTGTTAGATTTGCCATAATTTTTATTTAAACATTTTAAAATTTTTGATGAAATGGATTTGTGTACTAAACGGGGATCAATATACTTTTTTATACTAGGATACACAACATCACTTTTTTTTCAATTTGCACATATCAAACTTCATGTAATATATTTATTTATTGGATCATCGATTTCTAATTTGTTTATCTTAGTCATTAAATATAGTGTAATTTGGAAGAAACAAATTACAATAATATTTTGTTGATGTGTACAAAATTATAAATAAGTTTCTATAAAGAGAGCTTGATTTGAGGAAGGATATTGTCATAAAAGCAAAAAAAAAACTTAATAGTAAGATAGCTTGTATAAGCTCAATGCAAAACACATACTTTCTGCTAGACTGTAAGAGATCTTAATTATTGATGGTCTTAAAATAAAAAAAGATAAAAACTAAAGATTAATTGTAACTCTTGTATAATTTTATATGATAAAAGAATTCACATAAGCATATAAAAATACAAAACAAATTGCTTGAAAATCCCTTCTTTTACTCAAAAAATTAACCTATACTATAAAATATTCAAACAATATTATCCTATATTCCTTTTTAATAATATTAATATTTTTAAATTTTATATTTTTAATAATACTATTTAATTAATACTTCTTTTTAACCTATTATGCAAACTTATTTGCTTCAAATTTAAAAATCGAGTGTTATATTATCCAAACTACCACATATTTGCTCTAACGCAACGGTTTAAAACTGTCGCATTAGCATCTAAACCGTTACAGTTGCTCAAGCGCAGCGGTTATCAAACTGTCTTCATTGCTGCCGTTGCCCTAGACATAAGGCAGCGGTTGCAAAACATAACGCAACGGTTTCTAAGACAAGGCTAACGCAACGTTTTTCACAAAATGCAACGTTTTTTGTAGTGGTTTACTGATGCCTAATGTAGCGGTTCCATACACAAAGGTAACAGTTATTACAAATGCAACAGGTTTCGACGATAGTTTCTTGATACCTAATGTCGCGGTTTCGTACACAAGGGCAGCGGTTTTTCCAAAATCAGGGACCAAAGGCAACAGTTGTTTTGTAGCTAATGCGACGTTTTGCTATATATTATGTAAACTCGATCAGGGTAGATGGATTACGTAGGTTTTTGGGTATAAATTAAAACTATATATTCATCGC
Organism: Asparagus officinalis; assembly: GCF_001876935.1. Taxonomy (NCBI): domain Eukaryota; kingdom Viridiplantae; phylum Streptophyta; class Magnoliopsida; order Asparagales; family Asparagaceae; genus Asparagus; species Asparagus officinalis. The sequence continues at coordinate 78,695,863 of NC_033797.1, forward strand.
ATTGTTCTATTAATTAATTTGAAATCAGCTAGAAAAAATTCAAAATTTTTTACTAACATCGAAGCTTATTAAGCAAAGACAATGTTCTATTCTTAAATAAATTTATTTATTTCAAATTTAGAAATTAGGTAGATATTATCTAATAAATCCTTTTTAATAATATTAATACTTCTAAAATTTTCTATTTTTAATAATACTTTTTAACTTAGTGCTCTTTTTATCTATTATGCAAACTTATTTATTCAAATTTAGAAATCAGGTATATATTATCTTATTAATTATTTTTTAATAATATCAATATCTCCTAAAATTTATCTTTTTAGTAATACCTTTTTAACTTAACACCATTTTAATATTATGCAAACTTAGTGTAGTTAGGTAGATATTATGCAACTTAGATTAATAGCAAAAGTAGGTTTTTGAATATGAATTGAAAAAATATATTCATCAAATAGTTCTATTAATTAAGTTGGAAAAGAAATTATATATTTTTTACTAAAATTAATACTTATTAAGCAAAGCTTTTATTATTTTTTAAATAAATTTATTTATTTCAAATTTACAAATCGGGTAGGTATTATCCAATTAATCCTTTTCAATAATATTAATACTCTCTAGAATTTATCTTTTTAATAATACTTATTTATTTCAAATTGTTATTATGCAAACTTATTTATTTCAAATTTAGAAATCGGGTAGATCTTATCTAATTAATTATTATTTTTAATAATATCAATACTTTTTAAAACTTCTCTTTTTTAATAATACTTTTTTAACTTAACACTTATTTAATATTATGCAAACTTAGAGTAGTTGGATAGGTATGAGTAGTTGGATTAATAGCAAATTTAGGTTTTTGGATATTCAATAGGGGGGTTTTGGATATTCAATAGGGGGTTTTTTAATCTATTTGTAAACGATTAAAAAATACTCTCTCTTGAACTGATGCTCAGTCCGAGTCCAATAAGTGAACACCCATGGGCTAAACACTTCGGATGGACTCAAGCATCAGACTATGATAGGCTACAGTGAAGTTCGCTTGGATCACAAGCGAACATGACTACATTCGAGACAAAAAGGACCTGAATCCGAGTCAATCCTCAAGTCAGACTTCGGACTAAGTCGAAAGTGTTAGGTCTCATGTTTACGAGCCTATCATCTAATCTAGTTTTGATGATTTAAAAATAATTCCTAACATCATTTGTCGAGTGTTTATATTTGATTGTTAGGTATCCTACACAAAGATTCCCCGTTGGAGGTTGGTTGGACTTGCGCCTACACGATTATATCCATTGGAGGATGGAAGAAAATCAGAATGAAGCCATCGTAATCCAAGTCAATGATATTATTGCTTCATCCTCGCTACCAAGATCAAGCATAATGAAGATCACATTGCTTGGATATATAGTTTTGTAGTTTAGGCTTTACTTTATGTGTTATATTTAAAGCTCAAGCTACACACACATATTTGTTTTTAATTTATCGTCGTTTTCGGATTATAGACTTAATGATACTATTTTATATCATTCCTCAAGTCTATTAATCTGTTAAAAAGTATTTTAAAACTTGTTTGGAATGATTTTATCAAAATCAAGTTTTGGCGATTTTATATTTTTGATATTTTTGCAAAATACTTGTGTTTTCAAAGATAGGAAATGCAATTTGAATAATTTCTTCTCTAACATGTTTATTTTCATATATATAAATTCCCCAAGTTTTATTAATTTTGGAGTTATTTTGTTATTTTTAATTGATTTTACAAAATTAGTTTTCAGCAAAAATTAAGCATCTTAGTTTTTAGTCATCAGTCAACCGATAACAATGCATCAATCGACCGATGTTCCTTCATCAGTCGACTTACCAGAGCATTTTTCAATGTCTATTTTTTTAGTCTCAATCGGTAGACCGATCAACCCTCATCAGTTGACCGATACACCAACACCGGTCGACTGATAGTATCTTTTGTTTTCCAGTCTTGGCCAACGGTCGAAGGATCAGTCGACTGATTTTTTCAACCAGTCAATCTATCAACGGTCAGAAGGCTGTAATGGCTAGTTTTTTGGCCGAATGTTTTCTTTTGTTTGGAGAGACTATAAATGGCCATCTCGATTCATTTGTTCAACTAAGAAAGTTTATAAAAGAGTTTTGCAAGTTTGTTTAAAGTTTTTTTAAGAAAAATTAAGTGTGTTTCTTTATGTGAAGAGAGTTTCACAAGAGAAGGATCTCAATTTCATTTTGAGGGATTCAAACTCAAATATCTACATCTCTTGCTTGAAGAAGTTTTCTAAACTCTTAATCTAGCTTTTTAATACTTTGTTTCTCATACATTTATGCTAGAGTGATTTGAATTTAATTTTGTTTTACTCATGTTTACAAATACAACCACTTGAGCTTAAGTATTTCACATATCGTATACTTAGGTTGTGAGAGTGTATCTTTGAGAGAGCTTAAATTTCATTCTCATTTGTATTAGAGAACAAATCTTGTTTTTGCACTTACATTAGAACAACACGTTGTAATACACAAGGATACTTAGAGGAGTAATTGGGAGAGACCAGGGTCAATTCCAAGAAGAGTGGCTTGGTTGTAAAAGCCTAGGAGGAGATTATAACTCCAAGCACTTGAGGAAGGTGACACAAGTAGGCCAACACTTAGAGGAGTGTGTTATGGGATTAACAACGTGTGATTATAAAAGTTCTCGGTGAGCTTTGAAAACCGATTGTGTAGTTATTCGAGACAGTGGAGAATCTCCTCGAGGTGAGGAGCGGAGACGTAGGTCGAGGGTTGACCGAACTCCGTGATTATATTGCTTGTTTGTGTTTGGTATCATCGCACTTATTCTTATGTATATTTTCATATCGCCTATTGTCTCATAGTTTATATTATTTATTATTTATTATTTATCCTTGCATATCTCATTGTATATCATATTGCTAGGATATTCTTTATAAAGTTTTTATTTTGGCATTAATATCGGATTAGATTAGCAATAACCCTATTCACCCCCCCTCTAGGGAACTTTTAGAGAAGCGTCCTCAACTCGGCTGAGTTAATAATGAGTTCAAATCAGATTTTGAGTCAAATCTAAACTTATCAACAAAGCTCACCTATGTATAATGAAGCTCACTATCAAGACCAAGTCAAAGTAAAACTTCTAGTGAGGCTTGACCAAAAGGAGCTTCACCCAAATAGCCCACGTGGGACATATAGCGATGTTCACTAAAGTCATAGTGAAGTTTGCTGAAGCCACAACAAAGATCACGAAAGATGTAGTGAAGCTCACCCAAGCAGCAGCAGTGAGCTTTGCCCAATAGTCCACGTGAACCATATCATCCATTCCGGCGAAGTTCGCTGATGGTCGTTGTTGTGACCATTATTAGAGAACCTCGCCCATGGCCATTATTGGTGAACCTCACTCATGGTCACTATTAGCGAACCTCGTCATGGTCATTATTGGCGAACCTCACCCATAACCGTTCTCAAAAAGCTACTTTTAAGGAAGCAGTTAATGAATACTAACTCACCCATTTAAGTGGAGTTAATAACCACTAATTCACTCATTTATGGGGAGTTGAGGCCCACTAACTCACCCGCTTATTACTCTCAAACCTATAAATAAGCATGATCAACATGAAGCAAGAAGGCTCTAGTGAGGGAAAGTTTGGCAGAAGAATTAGCACACGCATCGCACTTATGATTCCATTGAGAAATATTTCTAAGAGAAAATTGAGTTTTTTCCAAGCAATTCAACTCTCATCAATAGTAAAAAAACCCATTGTCTTAATTTCCGCATCAACGGAGTACAAGATTGACACTCCACCGGCACTCGGAAAGAGCCCCAGGAAATATAAATTTTTCCTTTGTTTCGTTATAATCTTTGAATTGCAATCTAAGTCAATTGTAATTCAAAAGACCCAATACAGTATGGCGACTCTGTTGAGGACTTCCTTCTTCTCTGATGAGAAGATTGTGTCGCACGCTGACACTAAGATTCTCCGGTCTTTTGCTGAAACACTGGTCATTGAATTTGATCAAGGAAAGTTCGAGGAATCTATTTCCAAGAACCAGATCTCTACAATGGTGACTGTACGCAGTTATCATAGAATTCATTATAGTGCGAATCTCAGGTCTAAAATGACCCTCACGTGTGCAAATGCCACCTTCGTCGAAGATAGTTTGAGCTTAGCTGGAATCCAAACAAACTTTGCCAAGAGCAAAAGAAATTAAATTCTCGCATTGAGCAAAAATCAAGATGTTACTACATTTAATCTCAGACTTTAGTTTTTGACTCTTTTAGGATTTCGATTTAAAGTGTTTCGTGATGCTTGCTATGCTTCCCTAATAGAAACTAAAAATACAGGTAACTCCTTATTAAAATTCCCTCAAGGGAATAAAAACATCATTAATGATCCCGTTGGACAAGCATCTGGCTAACATCGCCGTAAGCGACATTCGCACTCCAAAGCCAAGACCAGCAAAGTTTGCATCAGTATTGATCTAAGAGAATTCATAACTTTGAAGAGAGCTCGCTAATGTGAGAATTGTATGAACCTTAGAGAAGTGGTCTCGGCAGTTCAAAAGAGTTGCTAATGCAAAAAATTAGTCTTCAACCATCTCGGTCATGTTCCTGAGCCTTCAGAGGATTAGAATAAATGATGATGATGTGCTCGAAGAGGCAAAATATAAGTATTTACTGTCAGCATGACAAGTGTGACTTCCAAAGATAACAAGAAAAATACAAATAGCTCACTCGATCTAATATACTCTCCTGGCATTGGATCCATACTACCAGAGGCTAATGACGTTTATCACAACACCAGGATAAGAAGAAGAGTGACAATTACTTTTGACTACTCCTCCATCCCAAAGTGGACATCGCGATCTTCATCCTAGATAAACTAACCCATTTTCAGTAGAGCCAACTCTCCCATGACATCGAATTCAATCCCTAGTTCAAGTCAAGAATGAAAATAGGAGACGAACATGACAGACTAAGAAGACATTCTGGCTCAAATGACAATTCAGAAAAAGGACTCAGATGAATGGATCGAACATCTGGAAGAGATGATTAAACAACTTCTACTAGCCTCTCATCCTCAAGCAAGCCCTTCAAAAGGGAATAGGCCATTTGGCAAAAAGCCTCCTAATGAAGATCAAGAACATCAAGATGATGCAGACTCTGAACACGCAAGATCAGAAGCCACACTACCTTTGAAGCCAAATAAGGAAACGAGAGCATTGGAGGACATTCAAAAATAACTCAATGTTCTTTCTTAACGAACTGAGCTCAAGAAGGTCAGAATCATCCGACCTTATCCTATTGAGTGGGACATGGTTCCCTATTAGATGAAGTTCAAGCTACCTATGTTACATACGTTTGATGGTAAAGGTTCTCCGAACCAGCATACCTACTACTTTCATCAGCAAACTAGAAATATAGTGGGTAACAATGCTATTAAGGCATGTTTGTTTATTAGCACCCTCCAGGGAGTAGCTTTTGATTGGTTCCAAAATTTTTTCGAAAGGTTAATCAGATCTTGGGAAGATTTAGAATCAAAGTTCCTCTCATAATTCCATGAGGAACAATCTACCATAGCCAAACTCCTTTCAGAGAAACAAAGCGGAAGTGAGACGGTTAGAGAATACATTGAGATGTATAGCAACCTGACATTACGATGTTGAGATATGCCTCTACCGATGCTGCTTCAAACTTGTCGGCACAATTTCGCAACACGGATTGAAGCTTACATAGGTGCCACTGCTGCCCACACTTGGAAGGATTGGATGGAACAGGCTGAGATAGATGAAAAGTCATCAGAACATTTCAACAAGTTCGAGCCCCATATCAAATTCAAGGGTAACAAGGGCAAGCAAGGACAGATGTCCCAACCAAAAGCCAAAGAGACTTTCATAGTTAGGGTCTAAAATTCCAATAGCAAATCCCTTGTATTACTTTCAATTCAAAAGATATGCTTGTTAAAGACCATCATCACAACATACCCCTCTTCTACATGAGGTATATAGGGTCATCAAGGTCGAGAGAATTCACATCGATCCAGGCTTCACGCTAAGCATAATTTCGTGAAGGCTCTTGAGATTTTTGGGTATTCCCCTCAACAAGCTCTCAAAGACTTTCACAACCATACTTGGCTTTAACTCTAGTAGTGGCCGATCTCTTGGAAAGATCTGATTTAAGTGTCAAATCAGAAATTTGTAGACGGAGGTAACGTGATATGTCATCGATGTCGAGACACCTTACAACTACTCTTTGGACAACCTTGGATCTACTCTAACATGCTTGTCCCTTCAACACTTGACTAGTGTTTCAATTACATGGATGGACAAGGCGTCCAATGTAAAGTTGAAGCTAAAAATCATTCTTTCAAGGGGTTGGAGAATTACTTCACCGACTCTTTCTTGTATGGTGAAAATCACACAATCAAGATTGCCCTCCCCAATGATGTGGATAGTGATAATAAAATAGATGTTGAGCAAGATCTCATCAATGATTTAATCTGGGAGATAGATCTATTTGTAATTACCCTAGAAGACCTCTGTATCAACCAATTCACTGAAGATCAGGCCGATTGGATCCTTAATTAAGAAGAGTTTAAGTATGACTTCTCTTTAAACTCTGAGTCTGAAAACTTAAGAGTCAAAATTCTGATGGTCAGGCTAGGTTTGGAACCATCATTGCACATGCTAATAAGCGAGTCCTACTCTGCTGATAAGTGTAGGCTGTCAAAAAATCACAATAGATAGCTGATCGCCATCGAACTTCAATGATGGGAGTTACAATCCGACGACTTCCATATCTCAATGATGAAAGTTACAATCAGATGACTTTCATGTCAACAAATAAAAACTGCAAATGGAGGACTTTTCACATAGATCGAGAAGAGTTACAATTCAACGATACTTTCGACAACTGATAAAAACTCTATTCAGTGGTCTTCACAATCAACGGTGAGAGTTACAATCTGACGACTTCCACACCCCCACAACAGCTAAAGCAAAGATTATTGAACAATGGTCCTTGCAATGCTCTACAGAAGAGGTTACAAGTCAACTAGCCGGTCCTTGCAATGCTCTACAGAAGAGGTTACAAGTCAACTAGCCCCTTCTAAACGCGGAATTCATCTTCGCGTTTCAATTCTTGAAACGTGAAGAGGTTACAAGTCAACTAGCCCCTTCTAAACGCGGAATTCATCTTCGCGTTTCAATTCTTGAAACGTAGGCGACCCCCGCATTTCCAATCCTCAGCAAATGAAACACAGGCGACCCCCGCGTTTTCAATCCTCAGCAAACAAAACACGGGTGGCCCTCGTGTTTTTCAACATCCAGCGGATATCCAACTCTGCGTCTCCAGTCTAAGACGCGGAGTTAGGGTCCTGAATGCCAAATTGGGCATTTGACTCGTTCAAACATAAATCGAACGGTTTCAGAACTATTTTCCCCACGATCTGAGGAAATCACGCCCACCTAGGAGCAGATTAAGGGAGTGGTTATAACCCCTTATCCTCCTATAAATTCCAACAAACTCCACAGAGTTAAGGAGGCGGTTTTTTTTATATCACCAAAAAGTTAGATCTTTTGACATCAAAAATGGCACCAAGACAGTTCAATTCCGTTTTTTTTTAGATCATCTGGTGATAGGCTAAGGACAAATCTTGGAAGAGATTGGCATCTTCAACTCCAGCAACAAAAAATCTACTTGGCTTATTAACCGATTATTCGGTTTTAACAACTCTTTTCACAGAGTTTCAACTCGCTCTGAGTTCTCCATCAAATTTGTCACACAAGTTAATTGTTCCCACGAGATAAGATGATCAGATCGTCAACGGAGAACAAATTTGACACGAGCATTTGAAGGAGGTACTCCATCGCTACTGTGAAGAACCCAGAATTAAACAAAGAGGAGAATCCATATCATTCTCCTCTTTTTTGTAATCGTAATTCAAATTGTAATTAAGATCGAGAGAATACATATCAAATTTCTTTTATTTTATTTACTACAAATTTTCCACCAAACAAATAATGGCGACTCTATTGGCGACAAACTTCTCTGATGAAGAAGTGGTGGTGTAATCTGACGTTCATCTCACTGGAACGACCGTTGAAACTCTCATTATAGAGTTCGATCAAGCCAAGTACGAGGAAGCCCTCTCCTCTGGATCACTTAGCCCTAAGGCTATGTGCAACATCCGTAAGATCTCCAAAGAGATCACAACTACTGCTGAAATGCTAAAGAAAGCCCTCTCCTTTGGCCAATATTCATCAAACAACCCCTCTTCTAAAGGAGCGGGCTTAGCCTCTTCTAAAGGAGCGGGCTTAGCCTCTGTGTTAACACGACGTGTTATGGGTCACAAACGGCCTATGGAGGAGGCAAACTCTATAAACGCTGATGACGTTGCTACCAAGGCTTTGAAACAAGCCAAAAAGAATGTCACTCGAAGACGGAGAAGATCCATACAACGGGCGCATCTTCAAGAAAGCCGATCCCTTACCCAATGCGAAGATCGTATTTCTGAGGTTCTGCCCGAACAATGCATTTCTACTCTAGAACGCACGCTTCGTGGCAATGAACCCAATTATGAGCCTCGGGTGATACGGCTAAAACGCGACCCTTAGTGGCGTGTTATTCACCCAAAACACAGCCCTCAAAAAAACGCAGCTAAAGAAAAACGCACATCTCATGAATGCGTTCAACTGAAACATGACCCTCAGGGATCTATTTCACCAACCAAATGCAACCCTCAAGGGTGCGTTCAACTAGAACATGACCCTCAGGGGTCTGTTTCATCCACCAGATGCACACCCCAAGGGTGTGTCCAAATAAAACACGACCCTCAGGGGTCTGTTTGATCAATCAAACGTAGGGCTAAGCCTGGTGTTTACAAATCAAAACACGACCCTCGCGTTTCTTCTTAAGAATGTGACGTGGTCCGCTAAGTTCAAAAAGGTCAACATGGGTTTAAAATCCATGTTCGACAAGAACCACTCTTACCCACTCAAGAGCAGTGGGTTCCATCTTCGTCTTCATGCTCGGTGAAAAGTTCCTCTTAGGTGTCTTATTTACGGGAATTGTTGTCGGGAAGAAGACCAACACAGCGAGCAGCTCATTCCTACTAATATAAGCGGCTTATTTCAGCAGTCCTTTCAAAATACCACTGCTGTGCACCTGAACCTCGGCAATCTGTGTTCGACAGATTGACGGACATCGCTAGACCTACCAAGCGACAACGTCATCACAAGAAGAAGGTTTCTGAAGCTGAATATCTTGAGGTCACTATCAATGTGAACGGCAGAGGAAAAGCCTCGGCTCCTAATTCTGATGAATCAGAAAGAAGTCACTCTCCGACTGTCAAGGATATCTGTGACGAGTTTGAAGGGATATATCACCACACTCAAACCCAGACATGAGCCATCCGCTCGGTTAATTATCAAAAGTTAACCAAGGGGATTACTTCGGATGATGAACATTCAGCAATTACTAATTCTCAATCATCAAGCTCCGTCATGGCACGAGAGACTCCCGTTTACATGACTGGAGGCCCCAAAGACTTAGCAAAGAGGGTTGACGAACATCATGTCATGCTCCAGGCACAAGAGACACTTCTTCAGATGAAGGATATGTTGGCCTAGTTCCTTGTAGAAAAAAGCTAAAGGCTTGAGTCTTCCAGGAGAACAATTTCAAAGGGAAAGCAAAAAGCGCCTGAGAATTCAGACCGCGAAACTCAGAACATAGAATCCTCTTCTGAAAACGAGAGGGAGATGGAAAGAGAGCTACATCCTCAGTCATCTAAAGTGGATGAGCTAGAAGCCCGCCTCAACGCAATCGCCAACAGAAGTGAGCTTCGCGAGGAAGGAGTGATACGGCCTTATCCTGCCGAATGGGATACAGCTCCCTATCCGCCGAAATTTAAGGCCCCAACCTTACAACCATTTGATGGCACATGATCGCCAAATCAGCACATCTGCTACTTCAAGTCAAATACTGGAGACGTAGTGGCAAACGACTCTATCCTGACCTGTTTGTTCATCGGCACCCTTAAGGGTGTTGCTTGCGAGTGGTTCATGAAGCTGCTTGCTGGATCTATTCAAAAATGGATAGATCTAGAAAGACTTTTCTTGGCCAGGTTCTTCGAAGATGATACAGAAGTCTCGATCCCAACTCTCCTCACCACCAAGTAGAGGAAGGAGGAGTCCATCAAAACTTATGTTAAGAGATTCCGTAGCATGGCATTACGATGCCCATCAGGTATGACCCAATCGACTTTGGTTGAAACTTGCAGGCATAACTTGCAGACCCAGCTCCTCGCTCAAATAGGAGTTGTGGAATATCGCTCCTAGAGACAACTGGTTTCGTAAGGAGAACAAGCTGAAGAAATCGTTGCCCGGGTTAAGGTTGAAGAAGCTACTCAACCCAAGTCACAACAGGAACACAATCAGAACAATGCTCCGCGCTCCAAGGGAAAGGAGACTTTGGCTTCTGACACCAACACGTGTACACCACCTACTAAGCAACGTAAAGCACCAAACCAACAAAGAGCGCCTAAGCAATACTTGTTCAAAGAGGAGCATGCAGACACCCTGTTCCAACTACTTTAGAAGAACAACAAACTACAGCTCACTGAGATCAGAAAACCAGATGAAGCAGGGAAGGTGGATGACCCTAATTACCGTCGTTATCATAGGTTCTTGGGATATCCTACCAGAAAATGCTATGTCTTCAAAGATATTTTACAAAATCTGGTGAATGCTAACATGCTCACACTGAAGCTCGAGCAGAAGACCGTATCCACTAATTTGATAGCGGTCCAGTTCGGTGATTTTCTCCAATAGCAACTGCGGACGGTGTTATCCCCATCCACAAAGGGAAAATACACATGAAAAATACTGACTTACAAAGTCAGAAAGACAGGGGGTTAGTACCCCTCACAACCCTAAAAGGGGAGATCATGTGAGTCCATCCTGATCTGGTTGAAGAACAACAGTGGATGAACACCTCATCCAAAAAGAAGAGAGGCAAGGCTAAACCATCCAATATTATTAGCCCCTCCCTTAATGAGAATGATGATCATCTCAAACCTCTCACCGACTCAGAAGAAGAAAGGATTGTTCTTGCAGCATATCCAGGAGGCAACCCTGGCACCCGATCAGGAAAAGCTTACCTAAAAGACTATGATCAGAATGCTCAAGAAGCAGAAGAACAGCACCAAGATGCTGGGGGTTCTGTTCCACAAAAGTAAATTGACAAAGCGAAACAAATGGAAACCCGGTACAATAAGAACCTTCTTCAAGAAGTTGGAGAATCGGGCACTCCTTTCTGATTCAATGTCTTGGCACAGTTGGCCAACATACCAACTAGGATTACCCTGTATGAGCTCCTGAGATTATCTAAAACCACCAAGGAAGCTCTGATTGAAGCTTTAGCAAACACATAAAGCTTTATCACACAAGTCACTCCGATTCCTGAAGCTTCTGAAGGCCAGTCTTGTATACCGTGTCTACAAGCAGCAAGAAGTCTACCATGCATTAGTATCTTGGCCAAGGCATGGCCGAGACACCAAATGGTGTCTCGGCCAATGCTTGGCCAAGACACCAAATGGTGTCTCAGCCAAAGCATGGCCGAGACACCAAATGGTGTCTCGGCCAAAGCATGGCCGAGACACCCACGGGTATCTGTAGGTGTCAAAAATTACCTATACGTCCCCAAACACAGATCGAGATAGAGAGAAGATGATAAACATTACTATTCGAGTCACAAAAACTTATTTGACAACAACAAACGTACAGAGTGAGTCGATGTACCATACAAAGCAACGGAACAACGGAATAACGAAAACACGAGCTGATCGGGAGCCCCGCGTTGCTTATGAAAGACGAAGCACCCCTTGTATCCCATTTATTCCACATGTGGATTCAACCATGGAACCTTATAGATATCCTCATTATCTTTCCAATGCATCTTGAACCACGTAATTCCGAGTTCGGACGATGAAGATACGGTGGAAACAAGTAGAACCGCAAAACTAGGTCCAGGCTAAAGTTTGGCCAATACACCAAATGGTGTCTCGGCCAAGGCATGGCTGAGACACCAAATGGTGTCTTGGCCAAAGCATGATGGAGACACCAAATGCTGTCTCGACCCAAGCTTGGCCGAGACACCCACGGGTGTCCGCAGACCCAAAAATCTGGTTTTGCCAGTTTAAAGCTGTTTTTCGATCCTTAACCGCCTGGATTTGTTTCAACTGATAGAATATCATCCAAGAATGTGGTTAAGTGGTTGTAACTAAGGATAAGAGGGAGTCGGTCGTTCTTATTTGAAAATAGGGGTCCTAAAGCCTATAAATACAACCCCAGAGCCTTCATTTTTGGGGATCTGGAATTCTCGAGCGTCGGCGAAGCCCTGCCGAATTGAGGACTCAAGAGCCACGAAATTCAGAGAGGAGGAGGAGAGATTGATCAAGTTTGTTGGCATAAAGAAGAGGAACTCGTCAAATCTACACTTCCCTGTTCCTTCCTTGAGATCGCCCCATTGCGGTGATCTCGAGGAGAGTGGTTATCTCGCCGTTGCCGAGATAACTGCTTCGGTTTCTTGATTCCTTCGTGAATCAACGAAGCTCTGGATCTGATCTGATCGTTTGGTGGTCTATGGATATAAACATTCCTATCATAGGTTAAGATCCCATGTAAACAGCGGGCGATAAACACCCGTTGCGCTGTTTGACGAGAGTTGTAATTTTTATTTTCATTGTGTAAAGGTCTTATAAAAAGACCGATCTTTTTGAACTTGTTGTAACGATCGACGTTGTAATGAGTTATACAATGAAGAATATAATTTTCTACCCAAACAAGCTAGCGACTACAGTGGGAGCCAACAGCCTCGCTGCCGAGGCTGTCATGATGCAACCGGCAATCAAGATCCGGGTGAACGAAGAGGTCGAATATGAATTCGACTAGCAGAAGTTTGAAGAGTATCTCTCTTCCTCCTCCTCCAGATCTGTCTCTCCTCCCAAGCGCAGGAAGGCCTCCTCTTATGGGAAAACTCGCTGGACTTTAGGCTCGAAGATCCAAGATCCCCTCGCCGTTGCTGCACCTACACCTCGCGACGCCCCTCTAGTGTCCAAAGAGGTCGAAGTTGTAGATCTAGACCTCCTCTCTAGCAAAAGCTTAGCTAGTGAAGATGTGCCAACTCTGTCAAAGAGAGCACGCCAAAGACGCCACCAACGTCTTGCGCGTCAACTGGCCAAGGCTTTGGAGCCAATGGATGGGATCCGCTATGATGTGAATCTGAAATCGAGGCAGCGCCAAGAACAACAACGGCGAACAAACAACCCCTCCTCCAAAGCAGAGAAGAATGAATGAGTTCACGTCAAAAGGACCCGCTCTACCCTTGAAGAGCGAATCCAGAAGCGCCACGTGTTGCTCGCACATGCTCGAGTCCTTTTGCAAAAAGCAAAAGAGATGCAGAAGGAAGAGGCGGTTAAAAAATCACCCAAGCACAAATGAGTGTGGGTGCCGAAGGCGAAGTCAGCGCCTAAGTTAAAAGTGGACGAGGTTACCATTCGGCCTTCATCAACTTCAGATCCCCTTTCCACTATCCCCGTACCTCCGACGGAACCATATAGTAGCGTGGATCTCACAAAATTCAGAGTTACTCTGAAAGACTACCTAAACACCTGTGAAGGAGCGATTGGGGCTGTTGAAAGGTTCCTAAACGACAATTCAAGCTGGGGTCGTACTAATCCCCCCAATAACAACAAAGGAAAAGCCCCTATGACCGACCGCATCGGATTGTGAGTCGAAGTACAAGAGCCCGTTAGAGTTTCACGCTCACGAAGGCATAAATCTGAACGAGTGACTCTTGGAGATGCCAATGAAGCGTCGTATCCTTAGAGGAAAACATGTTCGTCCGATGACGATGTTATACCTAGGAAGTCGTGCCAACACACGATGGGTTGCTCCGGTCATCAGACTGACGAGTTGTACTACAGGGCTGGGGGTACGAATAAGTCCCGAAAAAGAAATACCCGAGACACGGACTCGCACTGTCCGTGTGCCAAGATAATCAAGGTGGTGTTGTCAGAATGCTGCTGCACTAAGGCCCCACAAAGGGTTTCAGTGTTTGAAAGTATCTCCATCAGAACATCCGAGGCCAAGCCGAGGCGTTTCTGCAGAAGAAGGCCAGCTTTCTTGGGTGACAAGTTCCCTCGAGTAACTATCAATATGGCTGACAAAGGCGGGTCCTTGCATCACTTCAGTCATGAACCTTTTGCAGAAGTATCTCAGCGCATGACTTGGCTGCGATCCGGAACTATCAGACCTAGACCCAGAAGGTCACGATCCTTGGACAATGAAGCGTCAGATGCTTGCTCGGCATTGGCTTCTGATGATACGACATCCAGTGCAGGACAATCTTACGAATCGTTCATGATCAGCACCGAGCAAATGGTTAAGATTCTTGAGGACGCTTTGACCAAGTAGAAAGATAATTTTAAATTTAAAATAGAAATGGCTATGCAGGAAATAAGAGATATGCACAGCCAACAAATTATGGCGCTAACGTATCAACAGGGAGAGTCCAGCCGTCGTAATAATCCTAATCGGGTTGACAGTGATCGGGAAACGGACAAGAACGCCAATATGGAAACCCTTCCCATTGATAACAATGCTGGGGGTGGACCCTCAGATGACAAAAATACGAACGAGGACCATGTCACTTATCCCCATAATCGCTCAATGAAAGATATGAGCGAGGATAAGAAGATGAGGGACTTGGAGAGAAAAATCAACACGTTGATGAGTGCTCAAGAGGTAAAAAAGTCCGGAATACCATGTCCCTACCCGAGAGAGTGGGAGTTGATCCCGTATCCAGCCAGATTCAACCTGATCAACTTCACGTCATTCAACGGGAAAGGCTCGCCCACTCAGTATTTGATCTACTTCAAGTCCCACTTGGGCATGATATCTGGCAATGAAGCACTGATGGTTCGGTCATTCGTTGGCACCCTTCACGGGCCTACCTTCGATTGGTATCATCGTCTTAAGTCGGGGAGCATCAACAGCTGGGACGATATAGAGAGCTCATTCCTCGGCAACTTCTTTGATGACGACGCCGAGGTATCCATCAGGACACTCTTTGATGAGAAGCAAAAAGAGGGAGAAATAGTCGCCGACTTTGTTAAATGCTTCCGGAACAAGGTGATAGATTGTCGAGATCCGATCACGGAGAAATTCATCCTGCAAACTTGCCACAACAACCTTTCTTTGGACGTGTTGGGAGTTATGGGATTAAACCCGTCCAAGACTTGGAAAGATTTGAAGATGCGTGGCGAACAAGCCGAACGCTTCCTCAGAAGGAAGAAGATCGAAAGAAGCCAGCAGTCAATGCTTGTGGTTGCTAGTGATAATAATCAGACGTCACAACAATAACCTCAAAAGCAGCAAAGGACTCCAGATCTGAGACTCTAAAAAGAGTACTCTTTTAAGGATGAGGAAGTTCCGGATATTTTCGAGTACCTCTTGAATAATGGTGAGATTGAGCTACCACCTATTAAAGATCAGGAGGGAACTAAAAGGGTTACGGACCCAAACTACTATGCATACCACAGGAGGGTTCTCCATCCTATTGAGGTTTGTTTCAGTCTAAAGAACAAGATTTAAGCTCTAATCAACTCTGGCGCCATAAAGCTAAAATAAGCCGAATGACGGTGCACCACTCCGAAGAGTATACGAGTATAAACTGCTCCTCGATACTCCAACAGGTATATGAGTCTAAACTATTTCCTTTCTTTCACAGGAAGTTCCTGGAGAGTGTCATGCATGGTATTCTTAAGGATAACCCAATCATGTAGCTGAATACAATGATAAACCCAGTTCCGCAAAGGAAGCTGAGGGTGGATGATTTATGTAACGGGAAGTTCCCGGAAGAATGCTACATGTAATTTTCTTAGGGATAACCCGATCATTACAAACAAAGTGATAAACACTAAACCCCCACTGGTGTTTGATAATTCATAATCTTTCACCACAAAGTCCCTCACTGATCAAGCCAATTGACAGTGAGTCCACCAAAATTCCTTTCGGTTGAATCCACTCAAACTTCCAATGCGTCTGTGCACTTAACATTCCCATTGTTAAATTCCAGACATAATACTTGGAATTTTAATATCCTGATCATTGATGATTGTCAAACCCCTCCGTGTTAAATATTTGTCATTTAACACTAGGAACCCCCTCTGAGTGACTTGTACAAGTCAACACTCCCACTGTGATTTGTACTCTCACTCCCACTATCTACTAGGTCAAACCTTTAAATAGTTAGGACCACAACCAAAACCCCCTCTCGATTCCTTTCATGAACGAGAGGTCCATAAATTGAACGATCAAACCTTTCAACAGTTAGGGTCGTCTTAAATTCCCATCTTGGTCAAACTTTAAACAGTTATGACCATAATCAAAATCCCCTCTCGATTCCTTCCATGAACGAGAGGTTCACAAATTGAACGATCAAACCTTTAAACAGTTAGGGTCGTCTCAAATTTCCATCTTGGTCAAACCTTTAAACAGTTAGGACCACAACCAAAATCCCCTCTCGATTCCTTCCATGAACGAGAGGTCCACTTTTGATTTGAGTAATCAAACCTATAAAAGTTAGGATTGCTTCCAACCTCACTTGGTCAAACCTGCAGATAGTTAGGACCAAAACCGGAATGCCTCTTTTCGATAAATGAAAGACTTTTACATTTTCCTCTTCGGTCAAACCTATAAAAGTTAGGGCCGAAATTGGAATTCCACCTTAATAAATGAGGAATTCTTTTCTTGGATTAAGCAACCAATCCTATAAAAGTTAGGGTTGCTTGAATCTTTCCGATTCTCGGAGTGGAGATCTCACTCCTAGTTTCACTTTTTCGGATTCTTAGGGTAGAGATCAACATCCCCGTCACAGGCCAAGATCCCACGCAAGCAGCAGGCGATAAACACCTGTTGCGCTGTTTGACGAGAGTTATAATTTTTATTTTCATTGTGTAAAGATCTTATAAAAAGACCGATCTTTTTAAACTTGTTGTAACGATCGAAGTTATAATGAGTTATACAATGAAGAATATAATTTTTTACCCAAACATGCATATCGTTCACTCAAGACGATATGCATGTAAAACACAAGCATGACAGGCCTTTGTACTACACATGGTACATTGGGTCCTCGGAAATTAGCCGTGTTCAAGTTGACCCGGGCTCAGCACTCAGCATCTTGCCTTACAGGGTCATGCAGGTCTTAGGGATTCCCATGCATCGGTTGAACACCACTCAGACCACTATCTTCGGTTTCAATGCCAACAGTACTCGACCCCTAGGGAAGATCAAGCTCAGGTGTCAAATCAGAGATCTCAAGTCTGAAGTGACTTGTTACATTATAGATGCAGACACGTTCCATAATTTATTGTTAGGACGACCATGGATTCATGCAAACCGTATTGTCCCATCTACCCTACATCAGGTTATGAAGTATGCCAATGATGAAGGGGAAGTCCGAACCCTGATTGCGGAAAAATACCCTTTCAGAGGAGTAGAAAACTTTCACACAAATTTTGTCTTCTACTCGGAATCACAGGAGAAAGAAGATGTTGACAGTGGTAATGAAGCCGATGTCAAGCCAGACCCTGAAGAAGATTTCCATGGGAGTTGAACTTTAATGTAATGAGTCAGGTCGAGAACAATAATAATGTACCAAGTGAGGGCGAGTGGTGTATTAATAAAGATTTTATTTTGGCGTACTTGTCTGATGTGTTTTCTAAAAATAAACAAATAGAGAATGATCTTAATGCAGGTACCGATGCATGGCATACATTGTGCTCAGAGGCATCACTCACATTGCCAATTAAGTCATCATTCTCTCCAGATGAAGAAGTAGAAGATGCACAGAAGGCTTTCTTCAAAGTCTCTCCTAAAAGGAAAGGGCAGAAGCCGATCCATTTCGGTAAAGTTAAACCTGAATTACTCAAAAGAGGAAGTTTAGAAGAAGATAATGGGATTCCTCAATTCTATTACCACGAGCCCAATTCTATACATCTGATGAAACGAATTGGATATAATTTTAATGAAAAACCGGGTTTAAACTTTAAGAAAGGAAGGCGAACACCGATTTGAATGTCTTTCACCCCCGAAGGAAAACCTCCGGATTATTATCAAAAAACTGGAAGAGGTGTGGGCTATTTCACAACTCCCTCCATCTCAAAAAATGAAACCAGTAATTGTTTGTGTCAGGACCATTCATCCGGAACATCCTCATGGGAATCTGACGTCAGTGTTGGACCTTTCTTTAAAAGTTTAACAGTGAATATGGTTGCAACTAGTCACCCGGACGAAGACGTAGGGGGTGATGAAGAGTTAATCGAATCAACTAATGACCCCTGGATCAAACACCTTAACATCTTGTGGGATATGCGTTTTAAATAGTGTGAACCGCCTACTGAAGATAAAGTGATCCAGGTCAACATGGGAGATGAGTCCGACCCTAAACCTATCTTCATAAGTGAAAGCTTATCACCCTATGAGAAAGAAGATCTTATAGCTCTCATTCGAGAATATATACATGTCTTCGCTTGGAATTATGAAGATATGCCTGGCCTCAATCCGAAGATAGCCATGCATCGTCTCAACATTGATCCGGATGCAAAACTCGTTAAACAACGACAACGTCGGTTTCGTCTAGAGATCATGGAAGCAATCGAGTCATAAGTCAAAAAAACTTATTGATTCAGGTTTTGTTAGAGAGGAACAACACCCTGACTGGGTATCCAACATTGTTCAAATGCCCAAGAAAAACGAGAAGGTTCGGATATGTATTGATTTTCGTGGCCTCAATGCAGCTTGCCCAAAAGACGAGTTTCTACTTCCCATTACTGACGTCATGATCGACAACATCTGCGGATATGAGAGGATGTCTTTAATGGATGGATTCTCCGGGTATAATCAGATCAAGATGTATCCTGGAGACGAAAAGCATACTGCTTTTAGAACACCATTGGGGGTACATTGCTATACAGTGATGCCCTCTGCATTGAAAAATGTGGGTGCAACTTATCAATGTGTAATGAATACAATCTTTCACGAACATCTACATAAAAAGATTAAATGTTATGTTGATAACATAGCAGTGAAAAGCCAACACAAAGGCGATCATCTCGCAGACTTGAAGACAATGTTCGACATCATGCGAACACATCAACTGAAGATGAACCTGACAAAATCATTCCTTGGGGTATCGAGCAGAAAATTCCTAGGATTTATCGTTACATCCAAGGGAATTTCTCTTGATCCAGAGAAGTTCATGCTATCCAAGACATGCCGCCTCCGGAAAATCTCAAAGAACTCAGAGGTTTGCAAGGCAGATTGGCTTACATCCGGAGATTCATATCAAATCTCTCGGGACGATACCAACCTTTTTCTAAGCTCATGAAGAAGGGAGTATCATTCGTTTTGGGATGGAGACTGTCAAAGAGTATTTGAGGAGATTAAAAGATACCTCACTCAACCACCGGTTCTTGTGGCCCCAATATCGGAAAAACCATTTCTGCTATATATGAGAGCCATGGATCATTCTCTTGGAGCTTTATTAGCCCAGAACAATGACCAAGGGCAAGAGCAAGCCATCTACTACTTAAGTAATTCTCTTGGAGCTTTATTAGCCCAGAACAATGACCAAGGGCAAGAGCAAGCCATCTACTACTTAAGTAGAACTATGATGGGAGCCATTAGCCCAGAACAATGACCAAGGGCAAGAGCAAGCCATCTACTACTTAAGTAGAACTATGATGGGAGCCAAACACCGGTATAATCCGGTTGAAAAAGAATGTCTTGATTTGGTATTCACCATCCAAAAGATGTGACATTATCTGGTTAGATAAACAATTCATGTCATCTCTAAGGTAAATCCCTTGAGAGTTCTTATGACGAAGCCATCCTTCCTAAATTGTCGGCTAGCAAAATAGGCAATCCTCTTGTCACAAAATGACATACAATTTATGCCCTAAAAAGCAGTCAATGGTCAAGCATTGGCGGACTTCCTAACTGATCACCCAGTGCCAGGGACATCTAAGTTGTATGAAGAATTACCCAACGAAGTTGCTGAAATTTGCGTCACTCAAGAAGTTATACAAGTGTGGAAGTTATTCTTTGACGGTGCATCCAGAGCAAATCCTCATTGAACAATTACTGTGGGAGTAGGAGTAGTATTCATCTCTCCACACGGTTACGTGATCCCAAGGGGATTTTCCCTAATCGAACCCTACACCAACAATGTAGCTGAGTATAACGCCCTGCTATTAGGACTTCAATTTGCCGAAGAACTTAATGTTCAGCATCTCGAGGCTTACGATGACTCTCAGCTCATCGTAAATCAAGTCCGAGGGGGATACGAAGTGCGTCACGAGGATCTGATCTTGTACTAATTCGTAGTGCTAAAGCAAGCCAAGAAGTTTGAAGGTTTCTTCATTGGATATATTCCACGAGCTCAGAATGCTTATGCAGACGCCTTAGCTTCGCTAGCAACCTCACTAGCGTTGCCCCCAGGGGCTGAAACAATGATTCATGTCACCGGACGTGAATTATATTGTTCCAAGCTTCCTGTAGAAGAAAGTTCAGACAAGACAATGACAGTAGAAGTTTGCACAACCTCCATGGAGCTTGAATCTAGGGATTGGCGATTCCCATACATCGACTATGTCGTGTACGGAATTTTACCCGATAATTCCAAGGAAGCGGCCGCGATCAAACGAAAGGCCCTCCGATTCTATTACGATGCAGTTTCTCAAATCCTGTATCGTAAATTACATGATGGAGTTTTGCTTCGATGCCTCTTTCGAAAGGAAGCAAAAGAGGCCCTCAAGGAAGCTCATGATGGAATGTGCGGAGCTCATCAACCTAGGGATAAGTTGGGAGATCTCCTCCGATGAATTGGCTATTATTAGCCAAAAATGTTTTCAGACGTAGTTGACTATGCTAAACATTATCACGCGTGTCAAATTCATGGTGACTTTATCCATCAAGAGCCAGGGAACCTACATCCCACATCTGCATCTTGGTCGTTCGAAATGTTGGGTATGGATATCGTGGGACCAATCTCTCCTCCGACTTTCAAAGGACACCGGTTCAGTTTGGCTGTAACTGATTACTTCTCCAAATAGGCGGAGGCAATCCCGCTGAAAGAAGTCAAGACTTCAAATGTGGTTAAATTCATTAAACATCATGTCATTTACTACTTTGGAGTCCCGACACGAATAGTTCACAATAACGGGACACAATTTGTTAGCTTTAGATTTTAGAGATTTTATGATATGTTTAGAATCCAAAGCGTCGCATCTACGGCGTATTATCCACCAGCAAATGGCCTTGCAGAAGCTTTTAACAAGACCATTGTGAATCTTCTCAAAAAGTTTGTTTCCAAGAGCCAACGCGATTGGGATGAAAGACTCGGTGAATGTCTGTGGGCCTAACGCACAACAGTGAAGACCCCTATAAAAGCTATGTCATTCTCTTTGGTATACGGTTGCGAAGCTGTGCTATCTTTAGAAATTCAGATCCCTTCCCTGAGAGTCGCTATCGCAATTGGAATGACAAAGGAAGAGAAACATCAACTACGTCTTCAGGAACTTGATGCCTTAGACGACAAGCAACTTTAAGCTCAGCAACAGATCAAGTTGTATCAAGCCTGAATTTCTAAAACCTATAATAAAAAGGTTAGAGAACGAATATTTAAGAAAGGCGATTTGGTCTTGGCCGTAAGACGACCCATGGTGATTACACACAAAACCAAAGGGAAGTTCAATCCTAAATAGGAAGGGCTATTTATAATAGAATCAGTCTATTCAAATAGAGCTTATCACCTCATCAATCAAAAAGAAGACAAGCTCATGATGCCAATTAACGGGAAGTTCCTTAAGAGATACTTCCCATAAGTCATGTAGCCCCCTCTCTTACTCTCAAACTTTAGTCAAGCCAGGCTGGGGGTTGCCAAGTCAGAGTGTATTTCGGAAATAAATATTTAATTTTTCTGTTTTGTAGGTTGTCATGTTAACACTACACCTCTGACGATTGAAATTTTCTGGAATTATTCTAAGTGGTAATAAAGAGAATTTCGAGTTCATGCTAAGTTAACACTACACTTATGGCATTTGCAATACTGTTCATTGTCCTAAATGGAAATTCAACAACAAAGAGATGATTGAAGACAAAATGATATCATTTTCATTCAATTTTGATAACTTGATACAAAGTGACGAGAATTAGAATGAAGATGATACAAAATTATTCCCAGCTAAAAGCCATACAGAATTTAAAAATCAAGACTCATCAGCCTAAAGGACTTGAGCTTGGACTTCAACGCCGATATGTTCTCCTCATGAGTCTTTTTGACTTCTTCGATTATCTTGCTCCTGAGCTCCTCTTCATCAGGTGCTGCTTTAGCAATCTCTCATCGAATCTTATCGGCGGCGACGATCTTATTACAGTAGTCTTTGAGAAGTCTATCACAGTGATCAGCTAGTCCTTTTATGACTTCCATGTCCTCATCCAGCGGAGCATTCCTCTGAGATAGCTCGACCCCCATGCGAGCGAGTTCTACTACAGTATCCTAGACTCCGATAGTGAGGCTCCCCATGTCTATTTGTATCTGAAGGTGCTCCTCTCATAGGCTGGCAATGCATGATTCTTTCTCAGACAAACTCTTCTGAAGAGCTTCATGGCGTTGTGCTCTCGAAGCCTTGGTCGCAGAAAGAGCCTGGTCCACTTCTTCGCCCAAATCGCCGCGTTGAAGAATCAAAAGCATCTCTAATTCCATTTCCAAAATGATGATACCTTCCCTGCAGTTCTTATTCCAGAATGCATTCTCATGACTTCTGATATCTGTTAGGCTTTCATTCAGGAAGGGTCTAAAACGCTCAAAGGGGACCCATCCTAAGCTAACGATATCAATCATAAAGTACATCTTCATCTCTAGATTCCTGATGCACTCTCTCAAAGCTCTCAAGCGTAGGGGAGGAGCAGTCGGGTACATCAGACCCGTATACACATTATGAGTAGATCGAGGAATAGCCTCGGAAGGAGAGTCTTCATGCGAACCCTGATTCTGAACTAGAGGGAGAGAAGAAGACTCTAAACCCCCAAGGGGCAATATCTCTTCGGCTCCCACCTCCTCGGGAATGGAAGGAATCGATCGAAGCGTTTCGTCCTCCCTATCGGCCAAGCGCGCAACAGGTGCAGATTTCATCACGTCCCCCATCAGCTTGGGCCTCTTGGAGTTTTTGGCAGCAACGGGTTTTCTCTTACGAGTTCTCCTATCATATTCTCCTTCCTCTTAAATAGTAAGGGCCTTTTCCCCTGACGATCTTAAGGAGCGAGGTTCAAGAGTGGGCGCTTCCTCAGGAACTTCCTCAGTCATCTTTTCTTCAGGAGGATCAGCAATTAATGATCCCCATTTAGTCCCCATAGATACCTCTTCTTTAGAAGGTTCAATGGTGGGCAACTCCTTTTGGACATCCACAATTTCGACCGCTCCTCGCTCACAGGATAGATACTCCTCTATTCCCGGTAAACGAGTCTTGGTGGAACCACTTCTCGATTTATATAATTCACGAATCTCGCTTATGCATGAAGTATATACATCATATTCTGGGATTCGAGAAGCCTCATTAAACCAATCGCGGAAGTCCACAACGGTGGAACAACCAGGCGGTGAGTTAGGTAAGGTGAAGTGCGCATGAGTCCCTCCAGCAGAGAAGAAGTACCACGCGCGGCCCCTTCATACAATTTCCCAATTTGGGCCAATGCCGAGTTAGGATTTCCAACATAAAGTTGATCATATCCAAACTACCTGGCGAATTGAGAAGGCATGTAAGGTTCAATGATGCACTTCTCCCTCAAGCGATAGACCAGATAACCCAATCTGATCATGAGAAGCCACCTGAAGGGGCCTTCTTCCAAAGATGACGAGCCATCGGAAAGCACATCCGTAAAGCTCGTGCATTCTTCTTCAACTCCATCGAAGTTAGGAGCACAGTAGAAAATTTGGTAATTATCCTCCTGAGACAAAAGTTGTCGAGCCCTGACTATATAGGTATTAGTCCATGTGGCCGACTCTAATCTCTACACAAAGGGAACATCGACCTCATCGTCCTCAGATACCCTCATCATCAACGAAGGGCAATGTAATACAAACCAGGCCGCCAAGTAGGTATACGGCACTGGTACACGCAGTTAGGGAGTTTTCCAAGCTTTCCTCCTAGCAACCTGAATTCCCCGGGTGCCGACAAGTTCAGCGATCAATGTCCATAAGCCACTCTATATGCATCTTACCATAGCAGTGAGGAGACTCACTAGTCTCCCATGAGCTAGTAAAACAGCTGGGTATACAACCTCAGCTAATATCGCCTCGACTGGCTTTGATGGTACTACACATCATTTCAACCAGATCATGAAGAAGCCAGCGAGGAGAGCCACGTCGGAAATAGGAGTTGTGGCTTGATAGTGAAAACTTTCAAATTTGACACCAGCCTCGAAACCATCTTCTGTGTGCTAGTTCTGATAGGTAGCATTGGAAGCCTTAATCCGAGCCTTACCGCCTTTAGGAGAAATGGTAGCCAGTTGAGTCACGGCCACATCTTTCTGACCTAAATTCTGAAAAAGATAGTCCACCCACACAGTATGCATAATTCCCCCTCTGCGCATTCCAACAACTTGAGCGCAGATTTGGAAATGGCACATTAGCTCCTAAAAAGTGGCATAAACTTCTGGGTGTGCCGCCCTCAAAATAAAGAGCTCTTTAGTGGTGAGGATGAATTCTTCATAGGGCGTCCGACCAAATGGCAGCCCCGATACCGCTTGCATCTCATGGAGAGCGAAGCCTAACTCTCCTACAGGTGTGAAGAAGGTGTAGCTGTCCGGGTTGTATCTCTCCAGCATGGCGAAGAAATTAGGATAACTTTGAACAATCCCACGTCGAGTAGCCAACACCGGGATTGTAAGACCCAATTGAGCGAGCGGTTCCTTAAGCTCCTCAAGGATAAAATCCACCATCCGGGTCCACCACCCCCCTTCTCCAGAACAAACCCATCCAGGGAATCTAAACGTCTGTGCGGGGAAATCACCCTGAGCCGCAATGAACTGACGAATGAAGACATTTGTTGGGAGTGGCACTTCTTGAACAAGATCTTTTTTTTCAAATAGACCGGGCCTCAAACCCATGAGTTGTCCCCTAATTTGTGTGCGAACTTGTCGAACAAATCCAAACGACACATTTTCTTTCTCCTTGACTAGATCAAAAGTCAAACCACAGCTTACATTCAAGAAGTAGGAGAGTGGATACATCCTCTTCATATTTGGGAGAAAGAGGAAGCGGTTATTGACTCTCTGTAGCAACTTTAAATCTTCTGTATGTATAAGGCTATCATCAGCTGCTATATGATATCCAAATATGATCGCCAGTTTAGGGAATTGATCATGGCCAGCAGGAGTCTCCAGGTCTAAGTTAGTAATCAAAGCTCTGAGAGTAGAGCATAAGGGGGAAAGTGCACAATGGAATTCTTCTGCGAAGACTAAAAAACTTCATTCTTGTCAGGGAGATATGAAGGAAGTCAGGAGCATCTATTAGGCTAGAAACAGCAATCGAAGATGGCTCCACAACCCTGGAAGTGGACGTATTAAAATGTGGATTAACAAGTGACCTGGGTATAGAAGTCATGGAAGCAAAAGAAACATCCAAATGGGAAGGACTCTATGTCAAGGCCATCATTGCCCTCGCCTGAGACGTGCTTGGTACAGCCCCTGTTAGTGCAAGTGAAATCTTCATCAATACTGCCGGTAAAACAGTTATCATGGATGAGCCAGGCAAATGTTGCTCTTGTAAAGGAGCTGACACATGCACAAGCTGCTGTTCCGGAGGAGGAGTTACAGTGGTAGTCTCGGGAGTAGGTGAACCTGCACGCAAAAACGGTCAGAACACGAAAGGAATGTGCAGAGGAATTTGAAATAAACCAGGCTTACCGGTGATAGAAAAAGGGATATGAGCAGACGCTTTATCTGACACAATCTTTGGGGACTCGTCAAAGGTTGTGATGTCGTCCATAGAGTCATGCTCTTCATCTTCTTCGTCACCACTTCTGACGTTATCAACATCAGCGCTTCCATCACCTTCATCTCCATCAACTTCATCACCAGTTGAGTAGGCTTCATAATCCACTTCCTCTTCATCATCACGTGCAGCTAAAGACTCGGGAAGACTTGTGACAGCAGCCGATTTAGTCATGAGTCCCGTTATCGGACTAAGTCTTGAATCGATAGCCTGTGGTATTAGTGCTAAAGGAGGAGAGGATCAATTCTCTTCGAGGCCCCTGGGTTCTAATGCAGGAGTCCTAGGAGAGTCTACTACCGGAGTAGATTCTGCATCTGTAGTCATTAATTCACCCTCTTTGTCCTCAGAAGGATGGTGAGAGGAAGCTTCATTCGATAGGGCTGGACCACTCGAACGGAGCCCAGCTCTTTGTGGTAGGCTTGCGACTGAAGACTCTTGTTGTTCTTCTCCTTCTGCAGCCTTGATAGCATCGGTCATCAATTTTGGTTTCCACTGGCCTTTAGCAGGAGGAGACTCAACCATCAAATTTCTGCAAATCCGCTTATCGTACTGACCAGTTTCATCTGCTAAAAGAGTCCTCTTTCCAGCCGCTCTTGTTGTGGGAGTATCAACCACTCGGGGTTCTTCCACCGGAATAGGCTCAGCTGCTTTTTCCCCTTCTTGTCTAGCAGATGGATCCTCGAAAGATAAGTACTTGTCAATCCCTCTCAGACAAGATGTATTAGACCCCCTCCTTAAAGCATACATACATCTGATTTCTTTCAGACAAGATGTATTCAAGTTATAGCTGGAGATCTGAGAAGCAGCAGAATACCAATTGCAGAAACCCATGGAGGTGTAGGAGTTGGGCGTCTTATAGGGGAGCTTGAAGATAGCCTTGGTTCAACCAGCCACCGAATAGTACCAGGCCCTTGCCCTTTCATATAGATTGTCCAGAATTGCAAGTTGAGGTCGAGCATTCCCGACGTATAGCTGGTCATATCCAAATTGACGAGCAAACCTATATGGTTGATATGGTTCAATGAAACACTTCCCGTCTTGTCGAAAAATCAAGTAGCCGGGCCTGATGTAGAGTAACCAACGAAAAACACCTCCATTTAGCTGGGTGAATCCGTTAGGACCTGCCACATCCTGGAACATTGCTCCGTACACCCCACCTTCGAAATCGGGAAAAAAAAACTAAAGATGTGATAATTGGTGTCTCGCGACAAGATCTGGCGAATCCTAACTATATAAGTCCCCTCCCACTTGGCTAACTCTAATCGTTGCATGAGAGGAGTGAATGATTTGCCTTGAGGAGAGGCTGCACACATTAGTGAGGGAAAATGAGATAAAAACAAAGCCATTAAATAAGTATAAGGCAGTGGCACCCGGGGATTGGGAGTTTTAAAAGTCTTGCCCTCGCCCGACTCTACCTCCGTAACATTAACAAAATCCACAACTAGCTTGCGTAACCCGTTCTGTACACGACACACCATGGCGGAAAGAAGGTTCAACGGCTTCCCATGCTCCAAAAGAACGGCTGGGTAAATCACCTCAGCGACAAGAGCATCAATTGGCCTGGTGGGGACAACATATTATTTTAGCCACAACATCATGAACCCCGACCGTAATGCCATATCTGAGATAGGGATCTGAGCTTGATAGTGGAAGCTTTCAAACTCAGTATAAGCAAGAAAAATGTCCTCTTTGGCTTTATTTGTATAATGGGAGATAGCAGCATTGATTCGGGTCTGAATCTCCTCCAAAGTTCTTACAGGAAGTCTGGTTACCGAAGCTCCCTTATCGGTCAAGTTTTGGAACAAGTACTCTGCCCAAGATACTTGTTTTATACCACTTCCTTGAGCCCCCGTCTGTTGCATACAAATGTGGAAGTGACACATGACTGCCCAAATGGTGGAGTAAACTTCGGGGCTGGTTTTTCTCAGAATTTTAAGTTTAGTTGATCCTGGAACAAATTCTTCGTATGGTAAATCCCCGAGAAGAAGACCTGAGATGTCATGCATCTCGTGAAGAGCAAAACCTAATTCCCCTACCGGAGTAAAGAAGGTATAGGTCTCGGGATTGTATCTTTCCAATATAGAGAAGAAGTGATAGTGGCTCTGGATGATCCCGTATTTAGTAGCCATCACGGGAATTTTCAGACTAGCTTGGGTGAGGGGTGCCTCCAACTTCTCTAAAACGAAATTGGTCATTCGGGCCCACCACCCTGTCACCGGAGAGTGGACCCAGCCAGGAGACCTAAATCCTTGTGCGGGAAATTCTCCTTTCTTCACCATAAATCTCTTGACAAAGTATTCACCGGACTAGCCACTTCACCGACTGGGTATTCTTTGGCGAACAAGCCTGGTCATAAGGCTATCACCTGTCTGTTATAACCCACTATGCGAACCTCTTTAAAAGTCAAGGTTCCAAGGGCAACTCCGTCTTGTTCCTTGACAAGGTCCCAATCCATGCGCCTTGAAACAGAAGCACACTAGAAGTATGATATCGGGTACATCCTCTCCATGTTAAGCAAGAAGAGGTGATGATCCCTAACTTTCCTTAGCTATTTATAATCCCCGTCATAAGCCACACCCGTTTTAAAGTCAACAAAATCCCCAAAGAGGAATGCTGGTTTGATGAGCGATTTACGACTTAGACTCTTAAATTTGGCGTCTATGACCAATGTCCGAAGAGTTTCAAAAGAAGCCTGAAGAATCGCTTCAACACGGTCTTTTTCGATGATACGGAACACAGGGAGCTCTTGGCATAGATTGAACGTCATATTCTTATCAATACCACCTTCATGACCAAAGTGATGGCAGAAAGGAAGAGGCTCATTGGTGTGGCGTACTGCAAAACAAAGAACCACCTTCATGACCAAAGTGATGGCAGAAAGGAAGAGGCTCATTGGTGTGGCGTACTGCAAAACAAAGAAAATAATCAGTCAAGTGCAAAAGCAAAGAAAGGAAGAGGCTCATTGGTGTGGCGTACTGCAAAACAAAGAAAATAATCAGTCAAGTGCAAAAGCAAAGAACAGATGCGTAGGTCGAACCCTGGTCAGTAAAATTAAACGTAGGAGTCGAACCCTGCGCCAATAAAATCAGACGCAGATATCAAATCCTGCATCGGTAAAATTAAACGCATGAGTTGAGTGTTGCGTTGGTAAAAATCAAACACAGAAGCTGAAAGCTGCACGTCAAGTGTTCATCAATGCCTACAAGAATTTTCTGGGTAACAAATACACCTCATTGTAGATTGAGTGGAGTATCTCAAGGACCCAGACAAAATCCAAAGAATACACCTCATCACAGATTGAGTGGAGTACCTCAAGGACCCAGCCAAAATCTATAGAATACACCTCATCGCAGATTGAGTGGAGTATCTCAAGGACCCAGACAAAATCCGAAGAATACACCTCATCGTAGACTGAGTGGAGTATCTCAAAGATCCAGACAAATTTGTTGTCATCATCGTTCTTTTTTGGTTCATCAGCAATGACTTGGGCTTTAGCTTGTTTGACTAAGTTTATTATCACCAAGACACAAAAGTTACCTTGTTTGGTTTAAGGAAGCAGAATTGCGACATTCCGGCAACTAAGTTCTTGATATCTTCGAATCAGACAAAGTGGACAATCAATCAATCAAATTTTGGGATCCAAAGTATTTCGAAAGTTCGTCTCTGTCAATCGTAAACTTTTGAAAACTTTGGAGGGAGTTCTATTGGCTGTGTAAAAATCACAATAGATAGCTGATCCCCATCAAGCTTCAATGATGGGAGTTACAATCCGACGACTTCCATATCTTAATGATGAAAGTTACAATCAGATGACTTTCATATCAACAAATAAAAACTACAAATGGAGGACTTTTCACATAGATCGAGAAGAGTTACAATTCAACGACACTTCCGACAACTGATAAAAACTCTATTCAGTGATCTTCACAATCAACGGTGAGAGTTACAATCTGACGACTTCCACACCCCACAATAGCTAAAGCAAAGATTACTAAACAATGGTCCTTGCAATGCTCTACAGAAGAGGTTACAAGTCAACTAGCCCCTTCTAAATGTGGAATTCATCTTCGCGTTTCAATTCTTGAAACGCAGGCGACCCCTACGTTTCCAATCCTCAGCAAACGAAATGCAGGCGACCCCATGTTTCCAATCCTCAGCAAACAAAACGCAGGAGACCCCTACGTTTCCAATCCTCAGCAAACAAAACACGGGCGGCCCTCGCATTTTTAACATCAAGCTGATATCCAACTCCACGTCTCCAGTCTAAGACACGGAGTTAGGGTCCTGAACGTCAAATTGGGCGTTTGACTCATTCAAACATGAGTCGAATGGTTTTAGAACCGTTTTCCCCACGATCTAAGGAAATCACGCCTACTTAGGAGTGGATTAAGGGGGTAGTTACAACCCCTAATCCTCCTATAAATTCCAACAAACTCCACAGAGTTAAGGAGGCAGTTTTTTTTATATCACCAAAAGGTCGGAGCTTTTGACATCAAAAACGGCACCAAGGCAGTTCAGCTCGGTTTTTTTGGAGATCATCTGGTGATAGGCTAAGGACAAATCTTGGAGGAGATTGGCATCTTCAACTCCAGCAACAGAAAATCTACTTGGCTTATTAACCGATTATTCGGTTTTAACAACTCTTTTCATAGAGTTTCAACTCGCTCTGAGTTCTTAAACTCGTTAAGAATTCTCCATCAAACTTGCCACATAAGTTAATTGTTCCCGCGAGACAAGACGGTCGGATCATCAACGGAGAGCAAATTTGATGCGAGCATTCGAAGGAGGCACTCCATCGCTACTGTGAAGAACCCAGAATTAAACAAAGGGGAGAATTCATATTATTCTTCTCTCTTTTGTAATCAGAATTCAAATTATAATTAAGATCGAGATAATACAGATCAAATTTATTTTATTTTATTTACTACAAATTTTTCACCAAATAATAAGAAGCTAGACAACTCAGAGGATGCCACCTTCATTGTCCGATCCAATGAGGACACTTCGAATCCAATCATCTTTGGAAAAGTTTAGACACAACGTCACTTATCAAACCCCGATGAAGAAGCTAAAGCAGCGATAGAATTATCCCGATGGAGCCAGCAGTCTCAGCAAATTATGGCGAAAATGAGACACGACCTAACTGCAAAACAAGGGTCGAATTTCAATAGAGGACTAAGAGTTTCTTTGATCCCCTTTATACCATAAGGTGAAGTTTTTGATTATTATAATCAAACCAAATGATGACTCAGTTATATTTCTCCAGATGTCGAGCCACAAATAGGACCAGCATATGACGATTTTCTAAGCAATTCTTTAGACATGTCTAACTGGGACTCCGACGTTAACCTTGGAGCCTTACGTAGTGAATTTACAGCCAATAAGGTCTCATACGGCCTAACCATAGATCTCGATGAATCTAGAGTGTTTGAGGATCCTGAAGATGATTCATGGGAAAAGCAACTTGAGAAACAATAGGAGTCACATTTCAAAGTCAGGGAGCCACCCACGAAAGATAAAGTAGTTCAGATCAACATAGGTGACCAAATCAACCCTAAGCCCATCTTCATCAGCGAGAGTCTATCATCCTCTAAAAGAAAGAACTCAAAATTCTCCTGCAAGAATACATCGATGTCTTCGTCTGGAGCTAAGATATGTCGGGTCTCGATTCTAATGTGGTTGTACATTGCCTTGACATCAACCCTAGCGTTAAGTTGGTCAAACAATAGTAATGATGCTTCTATCCTGAGTTGATGGAGTAGATCGATAAGAAAATCTATAAACTCATTGAATGTGAATTCATCAGTAAAGAACAACACCCCGATTAGCTAGCTAACATCTTCGTGGTGATGAAAAAGAGTAGCAAGATCCGAACCTGCATTGATTTCTGGGGTCTCAATCTTGCTTGTCCGAAAGACAAGTTTCCTCTCCCTATGACGGATGTTATGGTTGACAACACGTGCAGGTTTGAGAGGATGTCTTTCATAGATGAGTTTTTTTTGGATACAACCAATTTAAAATGCATCCAGATGATCAAAAACACACAACCTTCAGAACACCCTTAGGAGTATTCTGCTATACAGTAACACTCTTCTGTCTGAAGAATGCTAGAGCTACTTATCAACATGCTATGAATATGATTTTTCATCAATATTTATGTAAAAACAATGGAGTGCTACATTGATGACCTTGCG
The DNA here is from genome assembly GCF_001876935.1 of Asparagus officinalis. Lineage (NCBI taxonomy): Eukaryota > Viridiplantae > Streptophyta > Magnoliopsida > Asparagales > Asparagaceae > Asparagus > Asparagus officinalis. The sequence goes on from NC_033797.1 coordinate 78,728,191, forward strand.
ATCAAAAGTCGTCACAAGCAAGATCACGTTGGTGATTTGAGAATGGTGTTCAAAATTATGCGAAAGCACCAGCTCAAAATGAATCTAACCAAATCCTTTCGGGGGGTATCATCAGGCAAATTTCTAGGATTTATCGTGACATTCAAAGGAATACATGTTGATATTGAAAAGTGAAAGCCATCCAAGAGATGCCACATTCGAGGAATCTCAAAAAAACTCAGAGGACTACAAGGAAGATAGCCTACATCCGAAGGTTTATAGCCAACCTATCTAGGAAATGTCAACAATTTCAAAGAGTCATAAAGAAAAGTGCTTCATTTGTTTGGGATGACACCTATCAAGAAGCTTTCAATGAGATTAAGGGTTATCTCACGAAATTGTCGGTTCTAGCCGCATTAGTATCAAGTAAACCATTTATGATGTACGTTAGAGCAATGGGCTATTCTCTTGGAGCACTTCTTGCCCAGAATGTTAATGGCCAAGAGAAAGCCATTTACTACCTTAGCCAGACTATGATTGGTGTCGAGCATCACTATAATCCAATCGATAAGGAATATTTAGCATTAGTCTTTACAATCTAGAAGATGCGACACTACCTCACCGGCCAATCCATTCATGTCATATCAATGGTTAATCCTCTATAGATACTCATGATGAAACCTGGATCACTGAATTTCAGGTTAGAAAAATGGGTGATACTGCTCTCACAGTACAATATGACATTCGTGCTGCAGAAAGCAGTCAAGGGTCAAACAATAGTCAACTTTCTAGAAGAACACTTTATTCTCGAGTCTTCCAAGCTCTATGAAGACATCCCGGAGGAAGTCTTTGAATCAAATACTACTTCAGACCATCAAATATGGCACTTGTACTTCGATGCCATGTTACGACGCAACCACAAAGGAGCAACCATTACAGGAGTAGGGTTAATGCTGATCAATCCCCCATGGACATGTTTCTCCCCGGGCCTGCTCAGTGACCGAGCCATACTCCAACAACGTAGCAGAGTATAATACCCTTATAATCAGCCTACAACTCACTCAAGACATGGGCATTAAATATCATAAAGCCTACAGTGACTCCAAGCTGATCGTAAATCTGATCAAAGGAGAATATGAGGTCCATCACAATAACCTCATACCCTACCACAAAGAGGCAACAAAGCTCGCTCAGTCCTTCGAAGACTTCCACATTAGCTACATAGCTTACCTTGAGAACACTCATGCAGACGCTCTAGCATCCCAGCCACACTTGCTTTGGCGCCCAAATCTACCTAGCACATCACCATGGCTAACCATCAATTATGCTCTCCGGAGCAAATTCTTAAAGATAATAAAGTATATGTCATGTCAAATCACTTCGAGGGCAATGATTGATGGTTCCCAATCATTGACTATGTCTTGTACAAGATACTACCAGATAATCTGAAGCAAGCAATCTCTATTCACAGAAGAGTTTCGCACTTCTTCGATGATTCTGCCATGCAGACTTTGTACCGACGATCTCTTAAAGATATTTTGCTCTGATGCTTATCACCAATTGAAGCTCAAAAAACATTAAAGGAAAACCATGATGGTGTATGGGGAGCTCACTAACTAGGTCCTAAACTTCAGGATCGACTTCGTCGTCCAGGTTACCACTAATCGATAATGATAGTAGATGTGGAGCGTATGCTAAACGATGGCATGCATGTCAAGTTCATGCTGATTTCAAACATCAACCTTTGGAAGAATTGCATCCAATAGTCGCCTCATGGCCATTTGAAGCTTGGGGCATGGACATCATTGGGCCGATCAGCCCGTCGTCCGCCAAAGGCCATTGATTTGTCCTGGCATCACAGATTACTTCTCCAAATGGGCTGAGATTGTTTCCCTCAGAGAAGTCAAGACATATAAAGTGATCAAATTCTTGAGACATCACATGATTTATCGATTTGACATTCTTAGATGAATCATTCACGAGAACAGTTCGCAATTCATCAGTCGATCGTTCTTTAAATTTTGCAACAAGTTCAAAATTCAAGATGTAGCTTCTACGCCATATAACCTAGCTGCTAATGGTCTAGCTAAAACTTTCAAGAAAATAAGTATCAAACTTTTAAAGAAGTTCATATCCTCCAACAAACAAGATTAGGATGAGAAACTTAGAGAGTGTTTATGGGCTTATCGGCCAACAGTCCCCACTCTCACTAGCTCCATGCCATTTTTCTTGGTCTACGGATATGAAGCCATGATCTAATTAAAAATTCAGGTACCGCCATTGAGAATCTCCATTGCTGAGAAGATGACAACCAAAGAACATCATCAAAAGCACCTCTAGGAACTAGAAGTGTTAGATGAGCTGAGACTCTAAGCTCAGCAAAGAATCAAGATTTACCAGGCACAGATTTCAAAAATCTTCAGTAGGAGATCAAAGAACGATCCTTTAAAGAAGGTGACCTGGTCTTAGCCATTCGTTAACCCATGGTCATGACGCATAAGACTAAAGGTAAATTCCAGCCCAAATGAGAATGTCCATTTGTAGTAGAGACAGCCTACTCGAATAGAGTATATCGTCTAATTGACCAACATGGTAATAGGCTCATGGCGCCAATCAACGGAAAACTTTTTAAGAAATACTACCATTGATTTTGACCATTACTATCTCCCCACAAAGATCCTAGACACGTTTAAGTTTCCACCTCTGACCAGAAATGTTGATCTTCTTGATCCAAATCCCCCAATGAGTCATCAAGTTAACACCACACCTCTGTTTGACTCCAGATACATCATCACTATCATGTTAACATTACACTTCTGAACAGTGCTAACTCCAAATATATCCTTATACTATCATATTAACATCACACCTCTAAACAGTACCCACTTGACCAAACAGTCATGTTAACATTACACCTCTGAATGGTTTTTTATTTTAAATAATCTGACTGGTTAATATTAAACCTCTATCCGATCATTTCATTGACAAATTAACATTACACCTCTGTTGACCTTTCTTAGCAAATTTGGTCGGCTAACACTACGCCTCTGTCAATTTGTTATATTAAAAATTGACCAGGTAACATTACACTTCCATCAATTTCCTACCGTTAAGTTAACATTACACTTCTAAACGTTAGTCATCCCTTGGACTCTTTTGAACCGACCGGTTAACACTACACCTCTGTCGGTCACTCTCTTTGGCATGTTAACATTACACCTCTGTTAAAATTTCATAGTACTGTTATGTTAACACTATACCTCTGAACAATACAAACTTTGCAAATCTGATATGTCAACATTACATCTCTATCAGTTTGATTTAATCGACCACACCTATGTTAACTTTCACTGCTGTCATGTTAACACTACACCTCTGAACAGTATGTACCCTTGGACTTACATCTCTATCAAGTCCCCTTTCGAGTCGATATGTTAACATCACACCTCTGTCAATCTCACATGCCTCCAATAGGATTATGAGGTTAAACTATTTCCCAACCTCCGACTGGTATACGAAGTTAAATTGCATCCTACACTCCGATGAGTATATGAGTATAAACTACTTCTCCATGCTCCAATGCCTTAAAAAGCTTAAACTGTGTAGACTCTAATAGCTCGATCGAGATGATAGAGTATTCTAGTAATGTACGAGTATAAACTATGGTTAAACATTCAACTAAGCTCTAATAGCTACGCCAACATCTGGTTACACTCCAACAGTTACGCTAATATCTGGCTACACTATAGTAGTTATGCTAATATCTGGCTATGCTCCAGCAATTATGCTAAGATCCAGCTATGCTTTAGTAGCTACACCAACATCCGGTCACGCTCTAATAGCTACGCAAACATTCGAACACACTTCAGTAATTTCGCTCCAAATATGAGTCCCAAACACAGAATTGGATGAAATCACAAGAACAAGCACTTTAAAATGAACCAAGCATTCAACCAAGATGAATCTATAGCAAAGGAAGTAACGTTCAACAATACACATTTGGCAACCAAGTAGACAAATGAGGATAAGTTTCAGCGTAAGCAAGATGACTCAAGCTACATTAATCAGTACACCTCTAGCTATTACCCAAAGTATTTCAATCCTATCTACAAGTCAAATGCAGGATATTGAAAACTTTTTTTGGCGGGGGGGTGGGTCTTGTAGATGGTTAAAAAAATACTCTTTCTTGGGCCAATGCTCAATTCGAGTCTAGGAAGTAAACACCCATAGGCCAAACACTTCAGATAGGCTCAAGCATCAGTCCATGATAGGCTACAGCAAAGTTTTCTTGGATCACATGTGAATAAGACTACATCTCAGACAAAGAGGACCTGAGTCTAAGTCAATCCTCAAGTCAGATTCTGGGCTGAGTCAAAAAGCATCCTGAAGTCGGCTGAGTCAATACATGAGTTCAAGTCAGGTTCTGAGTCAAGTTTGAACTTATTAGCAAAGCTTGCCTAAGTATAATAAAGCTCTCTGTCAAGACCAAGTTAAAAGTGAATCTTCTAGGTGAGGCTTGTCCAAAACGAGCTTCACCCAAATAGCCCACGTTGGACATATAGCGATTTTAATTGAAGTCATAGCGAAGTCCGTAGAAGCCACAATGAAGTTCACGAAAGATGTAGTGAAGCTCACCTAAGCAGCAACGAGCTTTGCCCAATAGTCCACATGAGCCGTATTACCCATTCTGGCGAAGTTCGCTGATCATCATTATTAGCAAACCTTGTCGTGGCCATTATTAGCGAACCTCGCCCGTGGCCATTATTGGTGAACCTCGCTCATGATCACTATAGCAAATCTCGCCTTGGCTATTATCGGCAAACCTCTCCTATAACCATTCTCAGAAAGCTACTTTTAAGGGAGCAGTTAATGATCACTAACTCACCTAATTAAGGAAAGTGAATGACTACTAGCTCACTCATTTAAGGGGAGTTAATCACCACTAACTCACCCACTTAATGCTCCTAAGCCTATAAATAGGCATGATCAACATGAAGCAAGAAGGTTCTGGTGGGGAAAAGTTTGGCAGAAGAATCAACACACGCATCGCACTTTCAATTCTATTAAGAAATATTGCTAAGAGAAGATTGAGTTATCGTCCAAGTAATTCAACTCTCATCAACAGCAAAAGACCCATAGTCTTAATCGGTACGTCAACGAAATACAAGATCAACACTCCAATGGCACACAAAAAAGAGCCCCAGGAAATATAGATATTTCCTTTGTTTCGTTATAATCATTGAATTGTAATATGAGTTAAGTGTAATTCAAAAGACCCATAAGCACTATTATGTGAGTTAAGAAATTGGATCAAAACATACTAATTAAATAAGGATAAAAATATAAAATATAAAAGAGTTAGGGGTAATATTGACGATGTAAAGCCTTTTTCGACCTCGTACTTTTAAAAGAAGTATGATTTACCCATTAAACTTATATGCGAATAACTCATACATCCATTGATATCAAATTTAGTTTATCATGCTCTTAGTGAATTTTGTAATTGGATATGATTTTTATAGGTTTATTTGGAACCTGAACCCCTCTCCCAATTTAGTAATGGATTCACTATCGCTTAAATCTATAGTAAATTTTGGAAAACACTACTAGATCCCATATTATAGATATGACTTTTTTAGATGTGAGAATTAAACCAAGACTTATGAGTCATATTAAAACCTTATAATCAATCATGTCACTTATGGTTTCTGTTATGGTGTTCCCATTCGCCCAAGTGCAACTCAGTACCGAGCAACGGACAAGTGTACTTCTGCATGTTATACCCCAATCAACTTGGAAGCTAGAGACTTGTAGGGACGACAACTCAGCTGACCTATCGAGTCGACACCCCCTCATGTCGACTCGAAAGGTGGTACTTGTCACCCCCTTTATCAAAGATGACCCACCATGAGTCCACTCGATCGTTTGCCAGATGACTCAAAAGGCATTGCTTCTCGGTGAAGCTAAAGGACAACCTCTTTCTCGAGCCTATCCTAATTGGCAAAGTGTCAGTATTGTATTTAATATATGTCAGGTGCATCATGCCTCTAGCATTGATAGTCTCCATGACTTATCGGAAGACGTGGGCCATCACCCTGCCACCGCTCACATCTTATTTAATGCTGAAGTGATCCTTTCCCCCACTCGCTAGCCGACACCTGTAAAGCAAGTGCTGCGAAGCAAATCATACTACACACACACAAGAACTCTCATAGTTCTTATTTACCCCACTCAGGTTTATCAGCTAACTTAATCGTTGGAGGTATAACGGGGGAACCAAGCCCTATCCTCTCACGAATTTCTATATGTGCAGAATTTTTAGATTCCCAATTCAAGAACCAGACATAAAGTCAGGGAAGAAAGCGGCCTCTCATCAATCCTCAACAAACTCATCCAAACACAGATACATATTGACTGTATGATCACTAGTACATCAACAGTTTAGCGCCCACCGTGAGGCATCTCTTTTTTTGAGAAAATATGTCAGGTTCTCAACAAGGGTCCGATCAATCTCACCCTGTAGAATGATGCTAGAGCTACGTTACCCAAGTCCAACTTAAGGAAACAGCTCACAAGCTTTCTCAGTCTCTCCAAGAGCAATTCGCTACCTTTACTGAAGAACTTCTCAGCCGGCTTCCACAGCCATGCCCCCCCCCCTTAGGAGACTAGTGGTCGGAGACTCATACTCCTTCCAGAGTGCAGCGAGTAGTCTTGCCTCAGACTCCTCAAGCTGCTGCCAAACAGATAGGGGATCGTGTTGAACACGCATCCCCACCACCGCGTCGATTGGCTCATGATAACGATTCTCGCCAACATCACCACCATCATTAGGAGACCTCTAGTGAGAGTCTAGGCCCAGGTCACTTTGGGGACTACACTAGGCGAGTGGTTCCTAAGACTCTCCTCCATCATCGTGCCTCTTCTGCCCCCTCTGTTACTATAAGGGCCTCTGGATACGACTGAATGTATAGGTTGATCGTAGATGCCATCGAGGGGAACACCCCTCTCTCAGACAACCTTATGAATGCTCCATGTGAGAAATTCAAGATGCCTCACATAGAGATGTACAAAGGCAATGGAGACCCCTCCGAGCATATTCAGAATTACTACGATGTGATGATCATGCTCCAAGCATCGGAAGCAGTTGTATGTCGATGCTTCCCTATGACTCTTTCAGGGAGTGCCAAACTCTGGTGGAATTTTGTTAAGAAGAAGTCCATCAATAGTTTCCAATAACTCAGTCAAAAATTTATCCACCACTTCCTGGCTGACACCAAGCAAAAGCTTCCCCCTCATATGCTGATTTAGATGAGGCAGGGGCCCAAAGAGAGCCTTCGAGCCTACTTCAAGAGGTTCTAGGTGAAGAGGTTGGAGGTCAATGACCTAGGGAGTGCAGTTGCTATATTCAGACTCAAGGCCGACTTGCAGAGCAATGAGTTAGCTGACTCGCTCGCTAAGAAGCCAGTTGCTAACTATGAGTAGTTGATGGCTAAGGTACACTGGTACATGGATATGGAGGATGCCCATGCCTACAAGGCATCGGCTAGTGTTAGAACTAATGTTTATGAGCCTACTATCTAATCTAGTTTTAATGATTAACAAACAATTCCTAACAATAGTTGTCGAGTGTTTATATTTGATTGTTATGTATTATACATAAGGATCCTCCGTTGGAGGTTGGTTGGAATTGCACCTCAACGATGACATTCAAAGGAGGTTGACGAAAATCAGAATGAAGTTTTGCATTTCAAGTCAAGATCCAACATAGCTTCATCAGCAAACAAGTCGATCCAAATTGAAGATCCGTTGCTTGATATATTTAGTTTAGGTGTTTATACTTTGTGTGTCATACTCTAAGCTCAAATATTACCCACACACATAGTTTTCGTTTTATTTCTTTTAAGTTTAGCTACATAAATATGATACAAATGGATATAATTATACATACACATATTTCTTTCATATTTATATGTGCTTGAAATGATTTTATTAAAATCAAGTTTTAATAAGTTCATGTTCGTGCATATTTTTGAAAAATAGATGAGTTTTCACAAATGTGAAATGAAATTTGAGAAATTATTTTTCTAACGTGTTTTATTACATGTTTATAACCATTTTTAAAAATTTTACTATTTTTGGAGTTGATTTACTATGTCAAATTGATTTTACAAAATTGAGTGTTTTAACAGTTTTTAGAATCTAGAATATCTATCTTAAAATAGTAATATAACATAAATGGAAAGTGATATTTCATAAATTCTTTCTCTAACATGTTTATATACATGTTTAGAAACGTTTTTCAAAATTTCATGATTTTTAGAGTTGATTTACTATTTTTAATTAATTTTACAAAATCCAATACGTAAAATTTCAGAATCTATCGTGCATGTTTTAAGTCGATTGTGAATAGTATAAGTCGACTTAGCAGATATTTTTTAGCCTGTAATGCCTAGTATATAAGTTGACTCATGAACAGTACAAGTCAACTTATAACATTGTAATGATTAGTTTTTCAAAATACTAAAATTTTGGGATTTTTGTCTTTTTGCTTGGTTTTTAGGGTTTGTTTTGTGAACCTATATATACCCCTTACCTTCAAACTTCTGAATTAACTTAAGAAACTTTTAAAACAATTTTAACAAGGGTTTAAGGGTATTTAAGAGTTTTTTTCAAGTTTGTTTTTGTGTGAAGAAGTTTTCACTAAGAGGAGCCATACATTTTCGGTTTGAGGAATTCATCCTCATCCTCTCTTCTACATCTCTTTGTGATTTTGGAGAAGTTTTCTAAACTCAATTATTTAGCTTGTTTATTCTTAAATTTTCATATTTACATTTGCTAGATTAATTTGAGTTAGATTTCATTTGTACTCATTGATCACACACATCCCATTTGCTAGATTAATTTGAGTTAGATTTCATTTGTACTCATTGATCACACACATCCCTATTGAGCTTTTAGTATTTTCGATTAATTTGAGTTAGATTTCATTTGTACTCATTGATCACACACATCCCTATTGAGCTTTTAGTATTTTCATACACTATATTATTGGGTTGTGATGAGTGATTAGTTGAGTGTGAGCTTAATTGAGTTCCCATCTTGTTAGAGAACAAAATCATTTGTACTTGAGCTTATTTTGTGAGATCACATTATAATACACAAGTGTTAGACCCTAGAGGAGGGGTGATTAGGGTCTTATGCTAATCTAATCCGATTTTATGCTAATTAAAACTAATTAATAAATTATTCTTGTAAGATAGATATACAATATGTTACAAGCAAGAATAATTGCTAATTAAAACTAATTAATAAATTATTCTTGTAAGATAGATATACAATATGTTACAAGCAAGAATAATCAATATAAAGAAATGGATATATCCTACCAATAAGATATATGGTGAAATATATGCAAGGATATATAAACAACACAATGGTAAACAATCTAAACTAAAGATACAATTGTAATAGGGCAATATAAACAATGCAAACACATAATATGATCACGGAGTTCGGACCTTCCATCCTACGTCTCTGCTCTCCACTCCCGGGGAGAAATCCACTATCATAACCGGGTTTTCTACGTTTACCCGAATAACGTTTATACCTCACACTCGGTTTTCTAGCTAACCGAAAACTTTATAATCATCACTCTTGCAATCCCACTCTACACCCTCTCAAGTGTTGGTCACAGACGTGTCTCCCTCAAGTGTTAGGAATTACAACCTCTCTCTAGGTATGTTACCTACCCCACTCCTCTTGGGACGATCCCCGACTCATACCACACACTTCTCTCGGTGTATAAGTGTATTACAAAGTGATCTCACAAATTACACATGAATACAACAATAGTTGTTCTCTACAATGGATGAGAACTCAATTAAGCATAACTCAATGTTACAAACTCTGACAACCCTAATTATACTAGATATGTAAATACTATAAGCTCAATGTGGGTGTGTGTAACAATGAGAATAAATAAAATTTAACTCAAGAAGAACTATCAATAAAATTGATATGAAATACAATAGTAAAAATGTTAGGAAGTTGAGTTAAGGAAACTTCTCTATAAACACAAAGAGAGAATGATGAAATATTAAAGATGAACTCCTCAACAACTGATGTAAGCTCCTCTTTGTAAAAGCAAACCTCAAATTTAAAACAAACTAAACAAGCTTAAACCCTTGTTAAACTTTTGTTTAAAAACTTCTTAGATATCTTGAAAGATGAGAGCAAGGGGATTTTTATAGCCTCCCAAAACCTCAGCCAAAAACCTCAAACAAAAGACCAAAAGGCCCATAGAAAACAGCTCAGAAAAAGAGTCATTGGAAGCTGATTGACTGTTTGGCGGTCGACCGTGGAAATCACGCGGTCAACCGCGAGCAACAAAAAGGTCAAGGAAACTCTCTGGACATTAGCCGGTCGACCGAGGCGGTCGATCGCAAAACTTCCAGAACTACATCCGGTCGATCACCACGGTCGACTGCAAGCTATCAAAAAACTTATTGAGTCTCTGGACTCAAGACGGTCGACCATGGCGGTCGACCGCAAACATATACATGCAAAAAAACTATTTTCTGATTTTAAAACCCTGTTTAAAAATATCAAACAAATTCAAAAAAATGTAAAACTTTGGAAAATGATTATAGACATGATAATAAACATGCTACAAAAATTGGTTTTCAAAAAAAACCTTCCAAATGAGAAATATCATCATTTTGCAAAATAGTCCAAAACATGAAAATGTAAACATATGAGTTTTGACATTTTAGCTTAACCATGTTTTGAAACATTACAAAATGATTATATAGACTTAATAAAAGATGTATATGATTGTTATTAAGTCCATAAACCAAGAAAACAATATTTTCACAAAATTACATATTTTGCAAACATTATGCATGAAAGTAAATATGATTTTATTGAACTAAATAGAATTGATATTAATGAAATCATATATATATACATGTAAGTATGAAACAAAAATATATTTTCTAATTATATTCAATTGTTTCATATTAAAACATAAAAACTATCAAAGCAAAACATATATGTATATATATAACTATATATATACAAAACCAAAATGTTATGTGTGTATATGATTGAGCTTAAAGTACTAACACACATAATATAAAACCTAAAACTAAATTTACCCAAGCTTGTGATCTTCAACGAAGCTATATCTTGGTACACTTATGGATGAAGCTTGAACTTGAATCTTTAATTTGAATTGCATAGCTTCACTCCACGATTCGGCAAACCTCCATGGATATGATCGTTGTGGCGCAATTTCATTCATCCTCCAACTTGTTGTTTGTCTATAATAAATAGAAATATAAAAATACTATACAAACAATATTAATGGTAAATTGTTTGTTAAACATCATCAAAATAAAGAGGCCAATAATATACAAGTACACCGAGAGGAGTGTGTGGTGAGAGATGGGGTTGATTCCAAAAGGAGTGGCGTCGGTAGTAAAGCCTAGGGAGAGGTTGTAAATCCGAGTACTTGAGAAAGTTAACACGGGATAGACCAATACTTAGAGGGTGTATTGTGTGATTGTATTTGTGAGAGTTGTGAAAGTTTTCAGTGAGCTAGAAAACCGATTGTGTGAGTTGCAAACGTTTTCGGTGAACGTTGAAAACCGGTTGAGATAGTCGAGATTCTTCTCGACTGTGAGGAGCGGAGACGTAGGTCGAGGGTGACTGAACTTCATGATCATATTGTGAGTTTGAGTTTGCCTTGGCATTTTTATTTGTGCTCATTGTTTATTACATTCTATATCGCTATTGTCTCGTGTTTATATTGTCCTTGTTTTAATTGTATATCCTTACATATCTCATTGTATATGATATTGCTAGGATATATTATTAGTAAGTTTTAATTTGGTATTAATATCAGATTAGATTAGCATATACTCTATTCACTCACCCTCTAGGGTAATTTTATTTGGTATCAGAGCTTGGTGCTCTTGATTTGTGGCTTAATCGTCTAGAGTCAAAGATCCAAGCTTTCATATCTTGTTAATCTAGTTTTAAAAGTATTTTCATCTTGCTTGTATATATTTATTATGGATATGACAGGTGCACCTAGTTTAGGCTATGATATGAATGTTTCTCCCTTGTTCAATAATTTTCCTTATGCTCAATGGATGTTTAGATTTAAAATATTTACTAGATCTAAACATATCAATTTATGAGAAGTTATTGATAGTGCATATGTTGTGCCCAAATTAGATTAACCTAAACGGAGCACAAATGATAAGAGAATGTTTGTTTTGAACAACTATTGTTAGAATTCTTCCTTAAAACTTTTGATACATTTATTTCTAACAAACTTGCTTGTTTTGATAGTGCATATACATTATGGAAACATATAGAGGCACATCACTGTAACTTAGAGGAAATCCAACACGTTCCGGCGGGTTCCCCTTCAATTGCTACTATTAGAGCTTCGTCATGCATACGGTCACTAGGCGATAACCCTAATGAGGTATGCGAGTCCGATTCCAATGATGAACTATTTATAGATGATCTCGCATGTGCATATAAAAAAAATTAATGCATGACTATAAAAAGTTGCATCATAATTTTATTGATTTAAAAAGCAAGCATGTAAGCTTAAAATCCGATCATGAGTTGTTAGTGATGGCCTTCTTATTTTGATGATATTTAACAAACAATTTACCACTAATGTTGTTTGTCTAGTATTTGTGCTTTCTTATTTATTATAGACAAACAACGTAGTTGGAGGATGGATGGAATCGAGCCTCAACGATCATATTCAAAGAGGTTGGTAGAATGTCGGTGAAGCTTATGCAATTCAAGTTCAAGATCCAAGTTCAGCTTCATCTGTATAGTGTTCCAAGTCGAGCTTAATGAAGATCAAGATCTAGCTTGGGTAATCTAGTTTAGGTTTTGTATTATGTGTGTTAAGTACGTTAAGCTCAATATCTATACACACACATTTATTGGTTTCTTCGTATATATATATATATATATATATATATATAAGTATATATTGCATAGAATATGCAATTTTGTGAAAATATGGTATTCATTGTTTTTGGACTTAACAATAATCATATACATATTTTATTAAGTCTATATAATCATTGTGCAAAGTTTCAAAACATGGTTTAGCCAAAATATTAAAATTCACATGTTTACATTTTCGTGTTTTAAACTATTTTGCAAAATGATGATTTTTTACAAATGGGAAATGCAATTTGGAAAATTCTTTTTGTAACATGTTCATTTACATGTTTATATAGATTTCCCAAAGTTTTATTATTTTTGGACTTCATTTGTTATTTTTAACAATTTTCCAAGGTCTCAAAAATCAGCTTTTAAAACATGTTTTTCTATAGTATCAGATTTCGGTCGACCGCACCGGTCGACCGCTCATGTGTTTATTCATTAGTGGGCAGCAGAGAGAGCTCGAAATTTCTATCGATCGACCGCACCGGTCGACCGACGAAGTTCCTGCTTGTTTTCTCAGTCTGAGATCTGGTTTGCGGTCGACCGCGAATATTTTCGGTCGACCGCCGCTCTGTCCGTTCTCTTTCCAACGGCTATTTTTGTTACCGTTGTTGGGGCTGTTTTTGTCATTTTGTTTGGGATTTTTGGCTGAGGTTCTTGGAGGCTATAAATACCCCATTGATCTCAGCAAGGTTTTAAACAAGGGTTTAAGCTTGTTTAGCTTAGGTTTAAGTTTGTTTTGGGTTTGCTGTTACAATAAGGAGTTTACATCAACTATTGAAGAGTTCATCTTCAACATTTCATCATCCTCACTTTGTGTTTATAGAGAAGTTTCCTTAACTCTATTTCCTACCATTTCTACTATTGTATTTCATATCAATCTTATTGCTAGTTCTTATTGAGTTAAGTTTTTATTTATATCTCATTGTTACACACACCCACTTAAGCTTATTGTATTTGCATATATAGTATATTAGGGTTGTGAGAGTTTGTAACATTGAGTGTGAGCTTTCATTGTGTTTTCATCCATATTAGAGAACAATCAATTATTGTATTTGTGCTTATTGTGAGATACACTTTGTAATACACTTGTACACCGAGAGGAGTGTGTGGTGAGAGTCGGGGATCGTCCCAAGAGGAGTAGCATCGGTTGACGAGCCTAAGGAGAGGTTGTAACCGAGCACTTGAGGGAGACACGGCTAGGTCCAACACTTATGAGGGTGTAAAGTGGGTTTGCAAGAGTATGAGTTGTAGAGTTTTCGGTTAGCTAGAAAACCGAGTGTGTAGAAGTGAGTGTCGATTGTAAAGTTTTCGGTTAGCTAGAAAACCGAGTGTGAGGTGTAAACGTTATTCGGGTGAACGTAGAAAACCCGGTTGTGTTAGTGGATTCTCCCCGGGAGTGGGGAGCGGAGACGTAGGATGGAAGGTCCGAACTCCGTGATCATATAGTGTGTTTGAGTGTGCTTTGGCGTTCATTTATATTTATGTTCATATCTTATATCGCCATTGTCCATAGCTCATTATTTATATGATCCACTATTTAGTTCATATTGTTTACCCCTTGTGTTAGTTTTATATCCTTGCATATACATATATCATATTGTATATCTCTTTGATAGGATATATCATCTTGTGTTAGTTTATATATCCTTGCATATATATATTCATCATATAGGATATATCTCATTGTTCATATTGCTTATCCTAGCTTATATAGTTGTTATATTTCATACTTGCTAGGATAACTTATTAAGTAGTTTTTATTGGCATATAATCGGATTAGATTAGCATAAGACCTTAATCACCCCCCCCCTAGGGTCTAACAATTGGTATCAGAGCTTGGTGCTCTTTGATTTAAGGTCTAATCGCCTTGAGTTAAAGATCTAAGTTATCTTTTTGTGCTAATCTTGTTTTGATTGCATTTGTATCTTGCTTGCATATTTTTTACAAATTATGGATATGAATGATGCATCTTGTTTAGGCTATGATTCTAGTATTGCTCCTAAATTCAATGTTTTTCCTTATGCTCAATGGTGTTTTAGATTCAAAATATTTGTTCAATCTAAAAATATCGATTTATGGGAAATCATTGATTGTGCTTATATTGTACCCACGTTGGAGAAATCCAAGTGGAGCAAACATGATAAAAAGATATTTATTATGAACAAGCTTATGTTAGAATTTTTATTAAATGCATTTGATTCATTTATGTCTAACAAGCTTGATTCTTTTGATAGCGCTTATACATTATGAAAATTCATAGAAGCACATCAAGGAGACTTGGAGGCGATCCAACAAGCTTTGGAGGATCCCGCTTCAAGTTCTAAAGGAGCTTCATGCACACGAGCACTAGGCGATAGCCCTAGTGAGGTTTGCGAGTTTGAATCTATTAATGATTTTCCTAATGATGAACTTGCTTGTGCTAGTAATAAATTATTACATGCCTACAAGAAATTACAAAATGATTTTATTAATTTACAAAGCAAGCATGAAAATTTGAAATCCGATCATGAGTCTTTAACTTCTAAGTTTGATATTATTTCTAATGAAAATATGATCCTTAAAGAAAACAATGAAAAATTAAAATCGGGTCATGATTTTTTGCTTTCAAACTTTGCTAAGTTAACTCATGAAAGAGATAATGTCATGCTAGAAGTAGTAGCTATTAGAAATGATTTTGATAACTATACATGCTCTACTTCAATTATCAATGATGTTGTGCATAATGATGATTTGAATCTTGTTAATGAACGCATATCATGCTTAGATTCAACTTTAAAAACATGCATTGATAACCATAAGAAACTTATGGACAATTGTACTAAATCTAGTGCTACAAAATCACCTACACACTATGCACACTTGTATAGCAAAGTTTACAAGTGCTCCTTTTGTGGTTGTAAAGGCCATTTAGCTAAATTTTGCTATGATGCACAAAAACATAAGAATATTAATCCTTCTTGTGCATCTCATCAAGTTTCTTCATCACATGTACACACACATGCACCTATTTCTCATCATAAGCATGCTCATGTGTATCATTGTGATTTTTGTGGTAGAGTTGGTCACTTAACTAAGTTTTGTTTTGATTTGCGAAAAGTTTCTAAATCACAAAATATTTTAAGTAGACCAACATTGTTTCAAAATGTTTCTCATTTGTAAAATAATCTTAAAAGACCATCTTTATTTGCAAATGTTCCACGTGCACCTTTTAATGGTCAACATAAGCAAATGTTTCCTTTCCATTGTACATATTACAATCGGAAGGGTCATTTGAGTGATTATTGCTATGGCCGATCCCGTGCACTACATATGCCCAAGAGGGTTCATAACCCTAGGGCTTTGAGCTTAAAAGATAGGGGTCATGTCCCTAAATCTCTTGGTACCAAGAATTCTTGGGTACCAAAACAAATTTGATTTTTAAAACCAAGTACTTTAGTGCTTTTCTTTTTTCTTTTCTTGATTTTGAAAATTATGCTTTGAAATCTTTTTATATGAAAACAATTTTTTAATAAAATCTCTTGTTTTCATGATTATTTGTTTTGTTTTGATGAGAGGTTTGTACTTATATAACCCTCCGGATTTATTGGGTGTTTATTTCCAAATCATGTTTACCGGATGCTATAATGTTTATATGGGTTGTTACTAGCTCAAGAGCTAGATATAGTTGCCTCTCTTGATTTTTGCAAATCAATGATGATTTGGTTTTATGATTTAAATTTTGATTTATGATTTCTTTTGGTTGATTCGTTTTCATTTGAAAACTTTTTGCATGATTCTCATGTTCCTCTTCTTTTGATTTCATAAATCTATTCTTTTATATGGTTTTTATATTTTTTGTGTTTATGAGACACTATTTTCATACATTTCTCATTATCTTCATGTATGTGAGTAAATTTTTTAGCATGCTCATATCTATGCTTGCTCACATATGTTTGCCATGATCTTTTATTGCTTATATTCTATATGGCTTTTTGATAAGGGGAGCAATCCCTATATCTTTCTATGTGTTATACTCACCTATGCTTATTGATAGGGGGAGCTTTCGCTCTCTTAATTTTTTTGTTCCCTTTTTGATATTTTCAAAGGGGGAGAAATATTGTGAGTATATTCTTTCTTGTTTATATGCATGAGAATTATAAATTATATATTCATTTCCTTCATGCATATATTTCTTTTTGTAAATTATTTGTCATCATCAAAAAGGGGGAGATTGTTGGCCTTCTTGTTTTGATGATGTTTAACAAATAATTTATCGCTAATGTTGTTTGTCTAATATTTGTGTTTTCTTATTTATTATAGACAAACAACGTAGTTGGAGGATGGATGGAATCGAGCTTCAACGATCATATCCAAAGGAGGTTGGCGGAATGTCGGTGAAGCCTTGCAATTCAAAGTTAAAGATCAAGTTCAAGCTTCATCCGCGAGATTACCAAGAAGAGCTTATTAAAGATCAAGATCTAGCTTGGGTAATTTAGTTTAGGATTTATATTATGTGTGTTATATACTCTAAGCTCAATTATCTATACACACACATTTTATTAGTTTCCTTGTATATATATGTAATCACATATATATACAACACAAGTTTTGGTTTTCATGTTTATAAATATGAAATTACATGTTTCATATTTATTATTGTGATTTGGTTTATCTACATAGATATGAAACAAATATATTTTCATATACATACTCATAGGTTTCATTTTCTATTGTATTTGTGAAAATACTGTATTCTTAGTTTATAGACTTCAATATCAGTTTATACATGTTTTACTAAGTCTACAAAAACATTTCACAAAGTTTCAAAAGTTGGTTTATGTCAAAACATCAAAATTCAAGTATCTCATATTTTCATGTTTTGGACTATTTTGTAAAATGATGATATTTTTCATTTGGGAAGTCCTTTTTCGAAACCAGTCGTTGTAGCATGTTTATTATCATGTCTACAATCATTCCCCAAAGTTTTACATTTTTTGGAATTTATTTGATATTTTTAAACAGCGTTTTAAAATAAGCAAAACAGTTTTGAATATGTCAGTTTTCGGTTGACCAAACCGGTCGACCGAACCTGAGTTCTCGTGTTCACTGGGCGACAGAGAGTCTGTCGGTCGACCGGTCCGGTCGACCGAAATTTGGTCTTTTCAAGTTGGTTTTGGCTGAGATTTTGAGTGGGTATAAATACCCCATTGTTGTTCTCTTTCAAATATCTAAGAAGTTTTTAAACAAGGTTTTAAACAAGGGTTTAAGCTTGTTTAGCTTAGGTTTAAGTTTGTTTTGGGTTTGCTGTTACAAAGAGGAGTTTACATCAACTATTGAAGAGTTCATCTTCAACATTTCATCATCCTCACTTTGTGTTTATAGAGAAGTTTCCTTAACTCTATTTCCTAGCATTTCTACTATTGTATTTCATATCAATCTTATTGCTAGTTCTTATTGAGTTAAGTTTTTATTTATATCTCATTGTTACACACACCATTATTGCTAGTTTGTTATTTGAGTTAGATTTTATTTTACTCATTGTTACACACACCCACATTGAGCTTATTGTATTTGCATACATAGTATTTTTGGGTTTGTGAGAGTTGTATAAATTGAGTGTGAGCTTTTATTGTGTTCTCATCCATATTAGAGAATAATAATTCTTAGTATTGTGCTTAATCGTGAGATCACTTTGTAATACACTTGTACACCAAGAGGAGTGTGTGATGAGAGTCGGGGATCGTCCTAAGAGGAGTGGCATCGGTTGACGAACCTAGGGAGAGGTTGTAACCGAGGTTGTTCGGTGAGCGTTGAAAACCGACACTGTGAGGTGTAAACGTTATTCGGGTGAACATAGAAAACACGGTTGTGATAGTGGATTTCTCCCCGGGAGTGGGGAGCGGAGACGTAGGACGGAAGGTCCGAACTCCGTGATCATATCGTGTGTTTGAGTTTGCTTTGGCGCACTTCATCTTATGTTTATATATCTTGTCGCCATTGTCCATAGCTTATTATTTTTATCATCCACTATCTAGTTCATATTGTTTACCCCTTGTGTTAGTTTTATATCCTTGCATATACATATATCATATTGTATATCTCTTTGATAGGATATATCATCTTGTGTTAATTTATATATCCTTGCATATATATATTCATCATATAAAATATATCTCATAGTTCATATTGCTTATCCTAGCTTATATAGTTGTTATATTTCATACTTGCTAGTATAACTTGTTAATTAGTTTTTATTGGCATATAATCGGATTAGATTAGCATAAGACCCTAATCCCCCCCCCCCCTCTAGGGTCTAACAGTTAGCTTCCAAGTTTTGATATCATTGTTAAAGAAAATAAAAATCTTAAAGAAAACAATGATATGTTAAATTGGAAAATGATAACTTGACCTCAACCATAGCTAGCTTGACTCATGAAAAGAATGATGTCATAATATAGAAGTAGAAAATATTAGAAATGAATTCAATTTTTCAAAAATGATCATGCTCTTTCTACTTCCATTGCCAATGCTATTATTGTTGGCCTTCTAATTTTGATGATTTTTAACAAACAATTTACTTCTAATATTGTTTGTCTAGTGTTTGTATAATTCTATTTATTGTAGACAAACAACATGTTGGAGGATGGATGGAATTACGTATTCACGATCATATCCAATGGAGGTTAGCGGAATAGTGGAGTGAAGCAATGTACATTCAAGTTAAAGATACAAGTTCAAGCTTCTTCCACAAGAGTACTAAATTGAGCTACATCGAAGATCAATTAAGCTTGGGTATATTTAGTTTAGGTTTTATATTATGTGTGTTAGTACTTTAAGTTCAATCATATATACACACACATATTTAGTTTTTATATATATAGTTATATATATACACAAGTTTTGGTTTATGGACTTAACAATTATTGTATACATATTTTATTAAGTCTATAAAATCATTTCATTGGGTTTCAAAACATTGTTTATGTCAAAACATCAAATTTCATGTATATCACATTTTCATGTTTTGGACACACTTGCAAAATACATGAGTTTTCATAAATGGGAAACTCGATTTGAGAAATTCTTTTTCTAACATGTTCAATTTCATGTTTATAAATGTTTCCCAAAGTTGTATTAATTTTAGAATTAATTTGTTATGTTTATTTGAATTTATAAAATCAAGTTTTTAATTAGCTCATGTTCGTGCACATGTTCGTGCATGTTTTTACAAAACTGATATGTTTTACAATTAGGAAATGCGATTTGAAAATTTTCTTTGTTTACATGTTTATCATCATATATACAAATATTTCCCCAAGTTTTACTATTTTTGGAGTTGTTTTGTTATTTTCAATTGAATTTAAAAAACCGAATTTTCTGCAGTTTTTTAGAAACTGTATATCTGTGTTCAAATATTTATTTCTCTCAACTGAGAAGTGATATTTTAGAAATTCTTTCTCTAACATGTTTATCTATATGTCTAGAACCTTCCTTCAAAATTTCATGATTTTTGGAGTTGATTTACTATTTTTAATTGATTTTACAAAGTGAGATACGTAAAATTCCAGAATTTGTCAAAAACAAAACTGTCCGTGAACAGTGCGGTCGACTGCACTGTAGCACGGCGGACCACCATTACTGTAGCACCCAACCGTTAAATAGTAATGGTAACTTCTGTTTTTTGGTTTTTTAGTGGGTTTTTGAGATTTTTTGGGTTGTTTTCTTCTACCCTATATATACCCCTTTGCCATAACTATTTTACACACCCAAGAGAGTGTTTTAAACATGTTTTAACAAGGGTTTGTGTTTGATTTAAGTTTTGTTAAAAAAGCTTTTAAGTAAATTGAGAATTTTTTTGTGATATCAATTTTACAAGAGCTTGAGGAGATCAACCATTGGTGTTTGAGCATCCAACCTTTCTCCTCTACCTCTTGATCTATTGAGAAGTTTTCTAAACTCTATTTCTAGCTTTATATCTATTTGTTTGATTATCATCTTATTAAAGCTGGTTTTATTTTGAGTTTAGTTTTGATTTGATTTCACTCATTGTTACACACACCCACATTGAGCTTATCGTATTTACATATATATTATAATTGGGGTTGTGAGAGATTGTAACATTGAGTCAAGCTTAATTGAGTTCTCATCTATTATAGAGAACAACTATTGTTGTATTCGTGCTTAATTGTGAGATTCACTTTGTAATACACTTGTACACTGAGAGAAGTGTGTGGCGAGAGTCGGGGATCGTTCCAAGAGGAGTGGCCTCGGTTGACGAACCTAGGGAGAGGTCGTATCCGAGTACTTGAGGGAGACACGTCTAGTTCTAACACTTGAGAGGGTGTAGAGTGGGATTGCAAGAGTGTTGATTGAAGAGTTTTCGGTAAACTAGAAAACCGTAGTGTGAGGTGTAAACGTTGTTCGGGTAAGCGTAGAAAACCCGGTTATGATAGTGGATTTCTCCCTGGTAGTGGGGAGCGGAAACGTAGGACGGAAGGTCCGAACTCCGTGATCATATTATGTGTTTGCATTGTTTATTTACACTATCACTCTTATCTTGTTTATGTTTATTTCACCATTGTGTTAGTTTATATATCCTTGCATATATTACCTCTTTGCTAGGATATATCTCTTTATTCATATTGCTTATTCTTGCTTATAACTCTTGTATATCTATCTTGCAAGAATATATTTGTATTAGTTTTAATTGGCATAAAATCGGATTAGATTAGCATAAGACCCTAATCATCCCCCCTAGGGTCTAACAATTGTGCCTAATGATAAGTTGAACAACATTAAAAATCGTATTTCATCTTTAGATTCAACTTTTACTACATGCTAAGTCAAGAGCAAACAATTCAAAATCTCCACTCACTATGTGTAAAACCCCGAAATTTTATAATGAATTTGTGTGAATAAATAGTAATAAACCTTTCTTTTGTGATGAATAACCATATAAATATAAGATATATATGTTTATCAGTGTTTGGGAGCCCAGCAGGTGTTTACAAGTGAGAGAAACCGAGTGTGAAGGCCAGCAGGTGAAATGCCTAGCAGCAGGCATTTTGTGCTGCGCGGTCGACCGCATCGGTCGACCGCATCGGTCGACCGAACAGCAATCTGAGAGTTTTCTCAGTTCGGGTTCAAACGGGTTTTGGGTCGGGTTTGTGAGTTGGTATATATGCTACTGTTCACGAGAGAGCCTCTGGGAGTTCTGAAATCAAAACCCTAGCCAGTGAGAGAAATCGAGTGGTATATGGCCAGCAGGTGAAATGCCTACAGAAGGCATTTTTGTGCTGAGCGATCGACCGACGCGGTTGACCGTGGCGGTCGACCGGTTCGGTCGACCGATCAGCGTACAGAGAGTTTCAGGTTTTGTTTTCTTTGCGGTTCTGTTTCGGGTCTTTTGGGTTTCGGGTCAGGTTGTGAGTGGGTATATATGCTACTAATCACGAGAGAGCCTCTTTGAGTTCTGAAATCAAAACCTAGCCCCCTCTCTCTTCCCTTAAACCCTAATCCTCTCTTTTGGTGATCTGGGAGCAGTTTAGAGGATTGTCAGCAGGTCTGTGGGATTTCAGCGAAGAGGATCAACCTCCTGCAGATCTAGGGCTTTCGTCAACACCCAAAGGCGAGTATCATCTCGCCAAATCCCTCACCCCTGTTCTCTATGGTTTTCTCTTGGATTTTTGTGAGTTTTATTGAGCCAAAATCGTATTTTTTGAAAAGCTAATAGATCATCTTTGCGTACAGTACAGATTCAGGTATTTTCTTAATTTTTAAAGCTCACCAAT
Organism: Asparagus officinalis; assembly: GCF_001876935.1. Lineage (NCBI taxonomy): Eukaryota > Viridiplantae > Streptophyta > Magnoliopsida > Asparagales > Asparagaceae > Asparagus > Asparagus officinalis. The sequence continues at coordinate 78,750,927 of NC_033797.1, forward strand.
GATTCTGTTAAAGAGATCCAGATCTGAATATATTTAAAAAGGAGAAAAACCCTGTTTTTGTCGATTAACTATACATAGATCATGTTTAACTATGTTTGGGATCTTGAAAATGATTCCTCAATGTATAAGTTTTCTTTATGTACCTGTTTAATGACAAAATTTCAATCTGCTATATTGCATTTTTAACACAGGTTAGATCTTAACAGAAACATCCTCTCTTTTGGTGATCTGGGAGCAGTTTAGAGGATTGTCAGCAGGTCTGTGGGATTTCAGCGAAGATGATCAACCTCCTGCAGATCTAGGGCTTTCGTCAACACCCAAAGGCGAGTATCATCTTGCCAATTCCCTCACCCCTGTTCTCTATGGTTTTCTCTTGGATTTTTGTGAGTTTTATTGAGCCAAAATCGTATTTTTTGAAAAGCTAATAGATCATCTTTGCGTACAGTACGAGATTCAGGTATTTCTTAATTTTTAAAGCTCACCAATGATTCTGTTAAAGAGATCCAGATCTGAATATGTTTAAAAAGGAGAAAAACCCTGTTTTTGTTGATTAACTATACATAGATCATGTTTAACTATGTTTGGGATCTTGATAATGATTCCTCAATGTATAAGTTTTCTTTATTTACCTGTTTAATGACAAATTTCAATCTGCTATATTGCATTTTTAACACAGGTTAGATCTTGATAGAAACCCAAACCTGGGTTCTGTCTGCCTCGCGGTCGACCGTATCGGTCGACCGCAGGGCGCGCAGCGAGGGCAGAATAGAGTCTACCCTCTGCGCGGTCGACCGCGACATCCTTTCGATCGACCGAATTTCCTGGCAGTCGACCGCGGCGTCCTTCCGGTCGACCGAATTTCCCGACGATCGACCGCCAGGCTCGTAGCAGAGTTCGGTTGACCGAGTCGGTCGACCGACGCACTGTCTGTGAAATTTTTCCTATTTTGGGTATTTTGAACATTTCACTCATGTGTGAGAGTTTGACTGGACTATCTGACATTGGTATTTAGTCTTACTATGTACCCAGGCACGATAGATGACCTGAGGGTACCAATTATGGATATATACACTGATTTGACTGTGAATTGATATAGGTAGATCTCACTATGTATTCCAGTGATATTTTCACCATTTCACAGTCCTCGTGTTGGACTAAAATCCACAGTCCTCGTGTTGGACAAGCATTACCTCTTAGTCCTCGTGTTGGACATGCATAGCTATTTTAATCCTCGTGCTGGATATGCATTACCACCCGGTCCATGTGTTGGACAACGGTCACACCCGGTCCATGCGTTGGACAACGGTCACACCCAGTCCATGCGTTGGACAACAGTCACATCCGGTCCATGCGTTGGACAACGGTCACATCCGGTCCATGCGTTGGACAACGGTTATAATCAGTCCATGAGTTGGACGTTTAATTTATATAGTCTATGTTTTGGACACTTAATCGTTTTCTACCATGTCACTCATGTGAGTTTATGTCATAACACTTATGTAAATCTCGATATGATATTCATGTAAGTAATAACATGATGTTCATGTTAGCTATGGTATGGCACTGTATTTTTGCTCTGAGATTAGCTGTATTTCTTTTATTATTGTTTTCTGTACTAGAACCTCGGGTCTAGTATTTAGAGATTTACAATTTGAGATACAAGGTATATACATGAGGGTTTTCTTGTTTGGATTTTTTCGCTCGACGTACCTATGATCGTGTTGTAAATTTCTAAATACTAAAACCCTCTTTAGTAAGATAAATGATTTTAGCTCTATTATATACTCACTGTATGTTCTTATACAACGAGCCATGTTTCCTTGGGGTTGGTTGTGATGTTACTCGCTAGCGCTTTGACGCTCGTTGTCCCTCCCCCTTTCAGGTCACGAGCCAGGAGCACGGAGAGCCGCAGGTTGATAGCGGACCACATTAGTGTTCAGCTTTACTTTCTAGCTATGTATTATTTTCTTTGGGCTCCACTGTAGTGAGGTTAGACATTTGAGAGTCTTGTTCTAGAAGTTATAAAGGTTGTGTGCCTTATTTCCTTTTTTTTTACCTGTTTTGTACCTACACCAGTTGTTGACTCTACTAGATAGATGTTAATTGTGATGGTGAAACATGTTATTGCACGGTGTGGTGCATGGCAGGTTTGACATTCTTGGTTTCACCGTGGACTGCAGCCTTGTGTGAACCCATGGGCGTCACAGTTGGTATCAGAGCTCTAGTTCCAGTATCCTTAGGATCATTCTGTGTCGAGTCGTGGAGCTAGGATAGAGTTTCCTAGGATTCATGTATAGAGTCCGTAAGGATTTCCTAGTATGAGTGAGGGCGATATATGCGTATATCTCAAAATTTGAGAATTTTTTTTATGACAACTATTTTTGTATAAGTTTAAAGTATTTGTGCAAATACTATATGTTGTGAAAATTATATTGTGATACGTTATTTATAGAGGTCTATTTTGACTCCTAAACCCTTATTTTCTTTTGAGCAGAGATGTCAGAATATGATATGTCATGTACTCAGAGATCTGGATAGGCTGAACCACAGCAAACTCCACGTGAGCCGCAGCAGGCTCCCCAATACCTGGTAGATCTTATGGCTCCCCTAGTCGCTAGGATAGCAGCAATCGATGAGCTTGTAGCGAATCACATTACACCACCACCACCAGTAGCTGAAACAACCATTTCTCAAGAAAATGGGACAGCTAAGTTCCAGAAGGGCGAGGAAGGGAGTGCTAAGAGAGGGCACGCCGGAGACAAGGGCAAGAACAAGAGACCCTTGATTGAATCCCAACAGCATCAGCAGAGCCCTCATAAGAAGGGATCTCAACAGGATCAGAGAGCAAGTCAGCAGCACAAGTTCCGGGGATCTTGTTTTAACTGTCGCAAGGTCAGATACAAGGCATTAGAGTGTCGCAGTGCACCAACAAGAGCTCAGAAGGGAAGTGGTCCAACTCAGCAGCAACGGAAGAGGTATCGCTTCTATCTGTTTCCACCCCTTTTATCTGTTTCCACCCCTTTAGGAGAGGTATCGCTTCTGGAGAAGCGTTTGTAGGAGGTGTACCGTCAGTTTAGACGAGTCAGAGTTCATAGTCGATTTGATAGTGTTGCATATGTCCGAGTTCGATGTCATCCTTGGTATGGATTGGTTATCTTCCTACCATGTTAGCATTGACTGCTTTGCGAAGACAGTCAAGTTGCGAGCGTCCGACGGGTCCGAGATGATTGTAGCCGCCTCTCAGGGCAATCGACTTGCGGAGTCATTTCTGGCGTACATCGAGGAGGTGATGCGACGGGATCAGGGTGCTGAGTTATTAGAGACTAGAGTTGTCTCAGAGTATCAGGATGTCTTTCAGGACATACCTGGATTACCTCCAGTGAGAGAGGTGGAGTTTTGCATTGAGTTGCAGCCAGGCACAGCCCTGATATCCCGCGCACCCTATCGTATAGCACCAGCTGAGATGAGGGAACTTCAAACCCAATTGGACGAGTTATTAGCTCAGGGTTTTGTTCGCAGGAGTCATTCTCCGTGGGGCGCGCCGGTCCTCTTCGTGAAGAAGAAGGACGGTAATATGAGATTATGCATAGATTATAGAGAGTTGAACAAGGTCACTATCCGGAATAGGTACCCACTACCTAGGATTGATGACTTGTTTGACCAGTTACAGGGTGCGCAGTATTTCTCAAAGATTGATTTTCGTTCTGGCTATCATCAGTTGCGGGTTAGGGAGATTGATATTCCCAAGACCGCCTTTCTTACTCGATATGGATCCTTCGAGTTCCTGGTCATGCCATTTGGGTTGACCAATGCACCCGCGGTATTCATGGATTTGATGAACCGGATTTTCCGTCCCTTCTTAGATCAGTTTGTGATCGTATCCATCAACGATATTCTCATTTACTCGAGATCGGAGGCGGATCACGAGGAGCATCTACGGATAGCATTGAGGACTCTTCAGGAGCACCAGTTATATGCCAAGTTCAGCAAATGTGAATTTTGGCTTTCAGAAGTCAGATTCCTTGGCCACGTCATTAGTAGAGAGGGCATAGCAGTGGACCCGGCTAAGGTCACGGCAGTTCTTGATTGGGAACCACCGAAGACGGTGTCAGAGATTCGCAGCTTTTTGGGCTTAGCTGGATATTATAGGAAGTTCATTCAGGACTTCTCGAAGATTGCGACGCCTATTACACACCTTACGAAGAAGGGTGTACCGTTCGTATGGAGCATGGAGTGCCAGAAGGCCTTTGATATATTGAAGACTAAGTTGACTACAGCGGCGGTTTTGACCATTCCGAGCAGCGACAGGACATTCATCGTATATACAAATGCATCGTTGGCAGGCTTAGGAGGCGTATTGATGCAGACTCAGAGGGTAGTAGCTTATATCTTATGGCAGTTGAGGGTGCATGAGCAGAACTATCCCACTCATGATTTGGAGTTGGCAGCAGTGGTTTTTGCACTGAAGTCTTGGAGGCACTACCTATATGGGGTGCAGTTTGAGTTATTCACAGACCACCAGAGTCTGAAGTACCTCTTTTCCCAGAAGGAACTCAACCAGAGACAGAGGAGATGGATTGAGTTTATTAAGGACTACGAGTTCGTGATCTAGTATCATCCGGGGAAGGCGAACGTCGTAGCAGATGCATTAAGCAGGAAGCGTCGAATCAGATTTCAGCTTTGAGATGTTCATTGCATCGGGATCTTATCACTCTTAGCCAGTTTGATTTTAGACCCGAGATTGGAGGAGCCAGTGCATTTTTGGGAGCTGTGACAGTGCAGCCATCTTGGAGTGACAGAGTTGTCAGAGCTCAGTTGGGAGACTCTTGGATTCAAATCCGAAAGGAGGAGATTTCCAAAGAACCTAAGACTGAGGGTAGATTGGTTATGCCAGCCAGCGCAGAGCTGAAGAGGGAGTTATTTGATGAGGCACACCGTACTCGGTACACAGTGCATCCAGGAACCACCAAGATGTACAAGGATTTGAAGAGACATTTCTGGTGGAGCGGTATGCGTAGAGAGATTGCAGACTATGTGGCTAGATGTTTTACCTGTCAGCAGGTGAAGGCAGAGTATCAGAGACCGGCAGGGACGCTTCAGCCTTTACCCATTCCAGAGTGGAAGTGGGCAGACATTTCTATGGATTTTATTGTGGGGTTGCCGAAGTCGAAGAAGGGGAATGATTCTGTTTGGGTGATAGTGGACCGGTTGACGAAGTCAACACATTTTATCCCGATGAAGACCACTTATACAGCCGAGGCTTATGCGAGGATCTTCATTCGTGAGATAGTTCGACTTCATGGGGTTCCGGACACGATCGTATCGGATCGAGGATCGGTTTTCACTTCACATTTTTGGAGGAGTTTTCAGGACTCATTTGGCAGCAGGCTGTCTTATAGCAGTGTATTCCACCCCCAGACGGATGGTCAGACGGAGAGGGTGAATCAGGTGATGGAGGACATGTTGCGGGCATGTGTCATTGACTTCCAAGGCAGCTGGGAGGATCATATCCCATTGGTAGAATTCGCTTATAACAACAGTTATCAGGCGACGATCGGTATGGCTATGAAGCATTGTATGGGAGACCTTGTAGATCACCGATATGTTGGGCCGAGCCAGAGGACAGCTTGATGCTTGGGCCAGAGCTAGTGAGGCAGACTACCGAGAAAATAGCCTTGATCAGAGAGAGGATTCTAGCAGCTCAGAGTCGGCAGAAGAGCTATGCCGATAAGAGACGAAGACCCTTGGAGTTTCAGGTTGGAGACTCAGTCATGCTGAAGGTATCGCCTATGAAGGGCGTATAGCGTTTCGGACGACGGGGGAAGCTTGCGCCGAGATATATTGGACCATTTCAGATTTTAGAGCGCATTGGAGCTGTGTCATACAGACTAGATCTTCCAGCATCGATGTCTAGTGTACACAATGTATTTCATGTTACTATGCTTAAGAAACACTTGCATGATGAGGAGCAGCATCGAGTATTGGATGCACCAGAGATTGAGCTTCAGGAGGATTTGACTACTATTGAGATTCCGGTTTGTATACTTGCCAGGGAGGACAAGAGACTCAGGAATAAGGTGATTCCCTTAGTAAAAGTTCAGTGGAACCGAGGAGGCATTGAGGAGATTTCTTGGGAGCGCGAAGAGGACGTGCGTCGCGACTACCCACACTTGGTTGAGCAGGTAAATTAATTCTTATTATGTTATATATGTTACTTTATGTTATATTTTTGGTTATGTTTATATTTAACACTAAGATGGGAATATGCACGCTTAATTCTTAATTTTTTGGAACACATGGTGTATATATGGGGGGTTCCTTGTTTGGATTTTTCGTCCGATGTACTAGTTCCACTAAATTAGGATTTACGTGAGAATATTATCATTTTTGATCGTTAAGTGTAAATATCACCATATGATATCTAGTAGTTCATATTTTGAGATTCGTATAATTTCCGAATTTCGAGGATGAAATTCTTTTAGGGGGGGAAGAATGTAAAACCCCAAAATTTTATAATGAATTTGTGTGAATAAATAGTAATAAACCTTTCTTTTGTGATGAATAACCATATAAATATAAGATATATATGTTTATCAGTGTTTGGGAACCCAGCAGGTGTTTACAAGTGAGAGAAATCGAGTGGTATATGGCCAGCAGGTGAAATGCCTACAGAAGGCATTTCTGTGCTGAGCGGTCGACCGACGCGGTTGACCATGGCGGTCGACCGGTGCAGTCGACCGATCAGCGTACAGAGAGTTTCAGGTTTTGTTTTCTTTGCGGTTCTGTTTTGGCTCTTTTGGGTTTCGGGTCGGGTTGTGAGTGGGTATATATGCTACTGTTCATGAGAGAGCCTCTTTGAGTTCTGAAATCAAAACCCTAGCCCCTCTCTCTTCCCTTAAACCCTAATCCTCTCTTTTGGTGATCTGGGAGCAGTTTAGAGGATTGTCAGCAGGTCTGTGGGATTTTAGCGAAGAGGATCAACCTCCTACAGATCTAGGGCTTTCGTCAACACCCAAAGGCGAGTATCATCTCACCAATTCCCTCACCCATGTTCTCTATGGTTTTCTCTTGGATTTTTGTGAGTTTTATTGAGCCAAAATCGTATTTTTTGAAAAGCTAATAGATCATCTTTGCGTACAATACGAGATTCAGGTATTTCTTAATTTTTAAAGCTCACCAATGATTCTGTTAAAGAGATCCAGATCTGAATATGTTTAAAAAGGAGAAAACCCCCTGTTTTTGTTGATTAACTATACATAGATCATGTTTAACTATGTTTGGGATCTTGATAATGATTCCTCAATGTATAAGTTTTCTTTATTTACCTGTTTAATGACAAATTTCAATCTGCTATATTGCATTTTTAACACAGGTTAGATCTTGACAGAAACCCAAACCTGGGTTCTGTCTGCCTCGCGGTCGACCGCATCGGTCGACCGCAGGGCGCGCAGCGAGGGCAGAACAGAGTCTGCCCTCTGCGCGGTCCTATCTGACATTGGTATTTAGTCTTACTATGTACCCAGGCACGATAGATGACCTGAGGGTACCAATTATGGATATATACACTGATTTGATTGTGAATTGATATAGGTAGATTTCACTATGTATCCCAGTGATATTTTCACCATTTCACAGTCCTCGTGTTGGACTAAAATCCACAGTCCTTGTGTTGGACAAGTATTACCTCTTAGTCCTCGTGTTGGACATGCATAGCTATTTTAATCCTCGTGCTGGATATGCATTACCACCCGGTCCATGCGTTGGACAACGGTCACACCCGGTCCATGCGTTGGACAACGGTCACACCCGGTCCATGCGTTGGACAACGGTCACATCCGGTCCATGTGTTGGACAACGGTCACATCCGGTCCATGCGTTGGACAACGGTTATAATCAGTCCATGAGTTGGATGTTTAATTTATATAGTCTATGTTTTGGACACTTAATCGTTTTCTGACATGTCACTCATGTGAGTTTATGTCATAACACTTATGTAAATCTCGATATGATATTCATGTAAGTAATAACATGATGTTCATGTTAGCTATGGTATGGCACTGTATTTTTGCTCTGAGATTTGCTGTATTTCTTTTATTATTGTTTTCTGTACTAGAACCTCGGGTCTGGTGTTTAGAGATTTACAATTTGAGATACAAGGTATATACATGAGGGTTTCCTTGTTTGGATTATTTCGCTCGACGTACCTATGCTCGTGTTGTAAATTTCTAAATACTAAAACCCTCTTTAGTAAGATAAATGATTTTAGCTCTATTATATACTCACTGTATTTTCTTATACAACGAGCCATGTTCCCTTGGGATTGGTTGTGATGTTACTCACTAGCGCTTTGACGCTCGTTGTCCCTCCCTCTTTCAGGTCACGAGCCAGGAGCACGGAGAGCCGCAGGTTGATAGCGGACCACATTAGTGTTCAGCTTTACTTTCTAGCTATGTATTATTTTCTTTGGGCTCCACTGTAGCGAGGTTAGACATTTGAGGGTATTATTCTAGAAGTTGTAAAGGCTGTGAGCCTTATCTCCTTATCGTCAGATATTTGTATTTGAAACTTGTTGAGTATTTCAGTTTATCTACTCAGATCTTGACTATGTATTTCTGTATTGTTGGATGATGAGATATTTATGTGACTATTATCATTTCATCAGTATTCCTTATATTATCTTTTACCTGTTTTGTACCTACACCAGTTGTTGACTCTACTAGATAGATGTTAATTGTGATGGTAAAACATGTTATTGCACGGTGTGGTGCATGGCAGGTTTGACATTCTTGGTTTCACCTTAGACTGCAGCCTTGTGTGAACCCAGGGGCGTCACACTATGCACACTTGTATAACAAAATTTATAAGTGTTCTATTTGTGATCAAAAAAGGACATTTAGCTAAATTTTGCTATAATGCACAAAAACCCAAGATTTCTAATATTATTACTCCATGTGCATTTCATAAAGTTTCATCATCTCATACACACACACAAGCACCCAATGTTAATCATAAGCATGTAACTGTGTATAAGTATGACTATTGTGGTAGGTTTGGTCATTTGGCTAAATATTATTTTGATTTGAGAAAAGTTTCTCATTTGCAAAATGATTTTAGAAGACCATTTATGTTTGTAAATGATTTTCGTGCACAACCACAAAGTCAATGCAAATCATTTCAACCTTTTTATTGTACATATTACAATCGAAAGGGTCATTTGCATAAATATTGTTTTGACCATGTTAGTGCACCAAATAGACCCAAACGGGATCATAATCCAAGGAGCTTGAGCTTTAATGATACGGTTCATGTCCCTAAACTTACCGATTCCAAAAATATTTGGGTGTCAAAACAAAATTGATTATGTTTATTTTGTATGTTTGGATTTTTAAGTTTCATATTTTTATAACAATGTAAATTGATAAGGTTTTTAAAACCACTCATATTTTCTCTTTAAAAGAAAGCATTTTCAAATATATATATACATTTACATTGTTGAAAATTTTAAAATGATTTATTTTTGGATTTTTAAAACCGTAGTTCATGATTCTTGTATGATTTGTAATTATGGTTTGAACTATGTAGTGTTTTATATAATTTGGTTTACACTTATGACATCATTGTAAAATATTTTTATGATGATATTTATGTGTTTGGGCTTATGGATCATCATTTGTGCTTTATAATGTACCTTTATGTGATTAGTGTTTTATCTTTGCTCACATAATTATCATGCTTATATTTCTATGTGATGCAAATATGGATTAAAACAAGCTCTAAGAGTTTGGTATGATTGTTTATCTAGTTTTTATTATCAAAAATAATATTATTAATATTCATTTATTTTATCCAAAGCATACCACTTTTTAATCATTTGTGGATAAAACATATAAATATTTTGACATTATTAGTTGCTTAATCACTTGTTCTTCAAATATAATGATTTGTAGATTAAGCATGCTTTTATGTTTTCATAGTTTAGATTTTGATTTATGATTTTTATTTGATTGATTTTATTTTCATTTGAAATTTCATGATAGCCATGATTCTCATGGCTCTCATGATTTGTTTTCAGTTGAAAATATTTTTCATGATTCTCATTTTTTTCCACTCTTTTGATTTCATAAATCTATATATATCACTTGCATTAAGACACTTTTCATAATGACATATCAATATGTGCTCTCATGGCCTTTTCGAATATGAGTCTTTCATGATTTTTATACTCACATTTTTTATGCTTTATATTTTTTTATATATGTATTAAGGAATTTTGATAGGAGGAGCCTTCTTCCCTATATTTGTTTTATACTCACATATGCTTATTTGTAAGGGGAGCTTTAGCTCTCTTCATTCTTATTGTTTTCCTCATTTTGATGTTATCAAAGAGGGAGAAACAAGTATATTATGAGTATATCTTGCCTTGGTTTTTATGCATGAAGCTTATACTCTCTATATTCATTTAGTATCATGTATATTCTATATACTCTTTGTGTAGATTGTTTGTTATCATCAAAAAGGGGAAGATTGTTAGGTCTCATGTTTATGAGCCTAATATCTAATCTAGGTTTGATGATTAACAAACAATTCCTAATAATGATTGTCGAGTGTTTATATTTGATTGTTAGGTATTCTACACAAGGATCCTCCGTTGGAGGTTGGTTGGAATTGTGCCTCAACGATGACATTCAAAGGAGATTGGTGGAAATTGGAATGAAGCTTTGCATTTCAAGTTAAGATCCAACATAGCTTCATCATCAACCAAGTCGAGCCAAATTGAAGATCCATTGCTTGGTATATTTAGTTTAGGTGTTTATACTTTGTGTGTTTTACTCTAAGCTCAAATATTACATAACATATATTTTTCATTTTATTGCTTTCAAGTTTAGCCACATAAATATGAAACAAATGGATATAGTTACATACATACATATTTGTTTCATATTTATATGTGCTCAAAATGATTTCATTAAAATTAAGTTTTAATAAGTTCATGTTGATGTATGTTTTTGCAAAACAGACGCGTTTTTGCAAATGGGAAATGAAATTTGAGAAATTATTTTTCTAACATGTTCTATTACATATTTATAACCATTTACCAAAAAAAAATTATCGTTTTTGGAGTTTATTTACTATGTCAAAATGATTTTACAAAATCGAGTGTTTTAACAGTTTTCAATATTTAGAATATCTATTTTAAAATAGTAATATCTCACAAATGGGAAGTGATATTTCATAAATTCTTTCTCTAACATGTTTATCTACATGTTTAGAAACTTTCTTCAACATTTCACAATTTTTAGAGTTAATTTACTATTTTTAATTAATTTTACAAAATTAGATACATAAAATTTTAGAATCTACCGTGCATGTTTTAAGTCGACTATGAACAGTATAAGTCGACTATGAACAGTATAAGTCAATTGTGAATAGTATAAGTCAACTTAGCATTCAACCTGTAACGGCTAGTTTATAAGTCAATTCATGAACATTACAAGTTGACTTATAACACTGTAATGGCTAGTTTTTCAGAATGCTGAATTTTCGGGATTTTTGTCTTTTCACTTGGTTTTATTAGTTTTTGGGGTTGTTTTGTGAACCTATATATACTCCTTGCCCTAAAACTTTTGAACTAACTTAAAAAAGTTTTAAAACAATTTTAAAAAGGGTTTAAGGGTGTTTAAGAGTTTGTTTCAAGTTTATTTTTGTGTGAAAAAGTTTTCACAAAGAGGAGCCTTACATTTTCAATTTGAGGAATTCATCATCATCCTCTCTTCTACATCTCTTTGTGATTTTGGAGAAGTTTTCTAAACTTAATTATGTAGCTTGTTTATTCTTAAATTTTCATATTTATATTTGCTAGATTAATTTGAGTTAGATTTCATTTGTACTCATTGATCACACACATCCCTATTGAGCTTTTAGTATTTTAATACACTATATTATTGGGTTGTGGTGAGTGATTAGTTGAGTGTGAGCTTAATTGAGTTCTCATCTTGTTAGAGAACAAAATCATTTGTACTTGAGCTTATTTTGTGAGATCACATTGTAATATACAAGTACACCGATAGGAGTATGTGGTGAGAGACGGGGTTGATTCCAAGAGGAGTGACGTCGATAGTAAAGCCTAGGAAGAGGTTGTAAATCCGAATACTTGAGAAAGTTGACACGGGCTAGACCAACACTTAGAGGGTGTATTGTGTGATTGTATTTGTGAGAGTTGTAAAAGTTTTCGGTGAGCTAGAAAACTGATTGTGTGAGTTGTAAATGTTTTCGGTGAACGTTCACTAGTGGAAAAATAGGTTTCGCTGACGGCAACATCACTGGCGGGACAATGCCGTCAATGATGTTTACATCACTGACGGGATTAACCATCAGAGATGTTGTCATCATAAGTTTTTCGATACCGTCAGCAATGTAAACATCGCTGACGGGACATGAACATCGCTGACGGGTAACTTGTCAGCGATGCAGAAAGAAGCCCGATCCGACCGTCCACAATTTCTCCAAATAAACTGCTCAAAAACCTCTAACCCCCCTCCTACGGATCCCCTCTCGCCCGTCCATAAATAACCCCCAAAATCTCCAAGTCGAGCTCTCATCTACGAGCTCCGCCTTCCCCTGTTCAACGCCCCAGCGCCACCATGCCCAACTCCATCTTCCCCACTCCGCCTCGCCGAGCCTTCGTCGAACTCCCTCGCCTCACGCCCAACACGCCGTCGTCACCACCACAGCGCCACCCAACAGCCCCTTCATCGCCTCCTCATCGACGACCACGCCCTCTGAGCTCGCCTCCTCGAGCTCCGTCACCACCCCCTTCGACCTCCTCCACCCACCGCAGTCCAAGCTCCGCCCCCACCCTAGCTCGCCGCCCCAAGCTCCACCGCCCAAATCCGCCTCCCAGCTCACTCCTGAACTCCTCTTCCACCGCCCCCAGCCACGCTTCGACGTCGCCTCTTCAAATCCACGCCGACCCATCTCCTCCATCTTCCCACCGACGACTACACCACCTCAAACCGTCGGCCTGCTCACCTGAACCTGACGCCAGATCCTCACTGCCCTCACCCTCGCCTCGACCCTCCATCAGACCCGCCATCTTCCCCAAGCTCCGCCCCTTCACTTCGTGGATCAGCGAGCTCCTCCCTCCCGACGTCAACCACCTTCTTGTTTGTGATTTAGAATGTTAATATATGTTTTAATTGGGAAGAATTTAAATGGAATTTGGTGAATTTAGACATTTTTGTTCCCAGATAGATTTACTCTCCACAATTAAAACTTTTGATCGAAGGTTTAGTAACTGGGTTAAATTAATTTGTAATTGTTGATTGCCTATGAAGAGGATGAACAAATGAAGGCGTCTTTGGTAACTGTAGTGTATGGATGTAGTGTAAGGATTGTATACAGGAAATTTTGCAGGAAATCAGCATAATTTTTTTGGTGATTATATAACATCCCTGATGGGCATGCCGTCAGCGATAAACATCCCTGACGGTATGTCGTCAGGGATGTTATACACATCCCCGACGGGCATGCCGTCAGGGATATTTCAACATCCCTGATGACGAGATGCCGTCAGTATTGCTTATTATTGATGCCGTCACGGATGTTTCTTCCCTGACGGGACTTTTTCTGATGGCGTATCCTTGATGGGTTACCGTCAAGGATACGTATCCCTGACGGGAAATTTGGCATCCCTAACGGGAAAGCCCGTCAAGGATGCCTATTTTTTTACTAGTGGTCGAAATCGATTGAGATAGTAGAGATTCTCCTCGAGAGTGAGGAGCAGAGATGTAGGTCGAGGGTGACTGAACTCCGTGGTTATATTGTGTGTTTGAGTTTACCTTGGCATTTTTATTTGTGCTTATTGTTTATCACATTCTACATCGCCATTGTCTTATGTTTATATCGCCCTTGTTTTAATTGTATATCCTTGCATATCTCATTGTATATCATATTGCTAGCATATATTGTTAGTAAGTTATAATTTGGCATTAATATTAGATTAGATTAGTATATACCCTATTCATCCCCTCTAGGGTAATTTCAGCTAGAGCCACAAAAACATCTACAGCAACAGTTTCAGCAAACCAGCTATCCTAGCCACCCCGTCGACTTTAGCAGTAGCTCCGACAATAGCACTGACACCAAAGTTGGCCAGAGGCCCCCCTGCAAAATAGGAGTGGCTAAGAGACCCTCTGAGAGTTGACACTCATCCCAATTAGTCCAATAGGAGGGACCAACAGAGGGATCAGTCGCCAAGACCAGCTCTCAGTCCTTAATACCTCCCTCATTCTCTGTAAAGCTGTTTTCGATAGAGACACTAAGAGAGGCAAGCTAGCTCCAAACTGGGAAGGCTCATACATAGTCCTAGAAGAGCTGCAACCAGGCATCTATCGGCTAATGTCCCCAGACGAGAGAGTCCTCCAACATCCCTGGAATATCGGGCACCTGTAGCATTATTTTTAATAATTTTGTAAATTTGATTTAGTGTCAATGGAATTCTTATTGAAACTGACTTGATTCCTGTTTAGCACTCCCGTAGTGTCTAATTTACGGAGGAATTCTAAGCCCTTGGTGCCTTATCAGTAATAAACCCAAGGCATTCACCATATGGTCGACTCCTACAATCACCTTACAACCATCATGGCTATATTGAAACCCCAGGCATCTACGTAAGTCTTAGGCACTCAACCTCTGGGTTGTCATATTATCGATTTTCCATCAGGGCAGCCCTCCGTATAGAGAAAGACCTAGTCGACTTCTGTAAGTCCTAGGCACAGCCTTAGGGTTGTCAAAGACCTAGTCGATTTCTGTTAGACCTAGGCACAACCTCCGGGTTGTCCAAGTCCTATGCGTCTATATAAGTCCGAGCACTCAACCTCCGTGTTGTTATGTTACTGATTTTCCATCAGGCCGACCCTCCGTAGGGCGAAGACCTAGTGAATTTCAGTAAGTTCTAGGTATTCAACCTTGGTTGAATTCTAAGCCCTTAGTGACTTTTTAGGAATAAACCCAAGGCATTCACCATATGGTCGACTCCCACAATCGCCTCTCAACCATTATGGTTATATTAAAGCCCCAGGCGTCTACGTAAGTCCTGGGCACCTAACCTCCGGTTTGTCATTTTGCCTAATGGACCTCACGATGGCTCTCTGTAGGGTGAAAGACCTAGTCGACTATTGTAAGTCCTAGGCACAGCCTTAGGGTTGTTAAAGACCTAGTCGACTTCAGTAAGTCCTAGGCACAACCTCCGGGTTGTTCAAGCCCCAAGCATCTATGTAAGTCCTGGACTCCCAACCTCTAACTTGTCCTTTTGCCAAGCCTCAAGCGTCTATGTAAGTTCTACACACTTAACCTTAGGGTTGTCAATTTAGCAAAGCCCTAGGCATCTACGTAAGTCCTGGGAACCCAACATCCGGGTTATCATTCTACCAAAAAGCCCTTGGTATCATCATGAGTAAACCCAAGGCATGGAGTTTAGTTGTTCGGTCATCTTCAACAAAAAATACTTAGGTACTTTAACTTGTCAGTCCTCATCGACAAAAGACCCGGACATCTCGTCCACAAGCGGTGTAAAATGAGCAAGTCATCTCGACCCCTCAACCATCGGGTCATCCTAGCTAATTTGATTTCTCTCATTTAATACACACCCATGTTCATCTAAAAGCTAATTTGATTTCACTTGGACCCGGCAAAAGCCGACTCCATGCGAAAGGGGCTAACTATTATGATGTTCCCATTTGCCCGAGTGCAACTTAGTACCGAGCAACGGACAAGTGTACTTCTGCATGCTATGCCCTGTAGGCATCAAAAATTATCTATAGGTCCCCGAATATAGCTCGAGACAAAGAGAAGGCGATGAACGTCATTATCCAAGTCGAAGAGAATTATCCGATGCTGACAAGCGTATGAAGCGAATCGGCGAACCGTTGATGACACGACAACGAACCATAACAATGGCAAACGCCAAATGGTCCGCATGCTCATGAGCCACCAAATCGGCGAACCAAGTGGCCCGCATGCTCATCGGCCACCAAAACAGCGTACAAATCAAAAAAATGATGAAATACGCATAACGACAGAACAAGTCAAAATCCGAAAGACTAAGAAAGCCGCTGACGGCCAAGTCGCGTCGAAACGACTCGGCCGAACCAGTGGTTCGGCCCATAGCCAGGTCACCAAATGGTGGCTCGGCGGCCGAGCCACCGGGTGACACATCGGCCAGATTTGATCCTGTTTCGGTTTTAATGGTTTTTCTTGGGATTTGTGTGTTCCTGAGCATCCTAACTGATCTGATACTGTGGTTATTCAGTTCTCAACTGAAGATAAGAAGGAATCCCTCATTCTTATCTAAATACCCGCTCCCAAAGCTTATAAATAGGAGCTCGGGTGCTCATTTCTCCAGGGTTGGAAATCAAGAGGACGAGGTGCTGTCGAATTGGAGATTGGAGCATAAATTTCAAAGGGTTAGCAGATCTTGGCGAACTACTGTGCATAACGAGTGGAGTTCGAGAGATCTGAGACCCATCCCCTATTCCTCCGGATTTAAGCTTGGTCTTAAATCTCGAGAAGAGCCGTGATCTCACTTGGTCGAGATCATCGCTACAGCGAGTACTTCCTTTGTGACGTAAGAGCTTTGATCATCAATCTGTCAACCGGATCTGATCCGCGACGGTCTATAGATATTAACATCCCCAGCACAGGCAAAGTTCTCACACAAGTAGCAGGTGATAAACGTCCGTTGCGCTATTTGACAAGAGTCGTATCTTTTGTATTTTCATTTATATAAGAAGATCTTATAAAAAGATCAACTTTTTATTTGAGTTTATTGTAAACGATTAAAGTTGTAATAGATTAAATCACAATGAAAACAGCGATTTTTGACCCAAACAAGCTGGCGACCACAGTGGGAGCCAACAGCTTCGCTGCCGAAGCTATCATGTCGCAACCACGGATCCGGATCCTGGTTGACAAAGAGGTCGAGTACGAATTCGACCAACTGAAGTTCGAGGAGTATTTGTCGTCCTCCTCCTCCAGATCCTCTGCCCCTCGCAAGCGTAGGAAGATCAAGGCCCGTGTTGTCGTTGAAATCTCACCTTGCAAAGCCCCTCCGGCCTCTAATGAGCCTGGATTTACAGATCTGGACCCTTCCTCCGTCAAGGGCTCGGCGGCCGAGCCACCGGGTGACACATCGGCCAGATTTGATCCTGTTTCGGTTTTAATGGTTTTTCTTGGGATTTGTGTGTTCCTGAGCATCCTAACTGATCTGATACTGTGGTTATTCAGTTCTCAACTGAAGATAAGAAGGAATCCCTCATTCTTATCTAAATACCCGCTCCCAAAGCTTATAAATAGGAGCTCGGGTGCTCATTTCTCCAGGGTTGGAAATCAAGAGGACGAGGTGCTGTCGAATTGGAGATTGGAGCATAAATTTCAAAGGGTTAGCAGATCTTGGCGAACTACTGTGCATAACGAGTGGAGTTCGAGAGATCTGAGACCCATCCCCTATTCCTCCGGATTTAAGCTTGGTCTTAAATCTCGAGAAGAGCCGTGATCTCACTTGGTCGAGATCATCGCTACAGCGAGTACTTCCTTTGTGACGTAAGAGCTTTGATCATCAATCTGTCAACCGGATCTGATCCGCGACGGTCTATAGATATTAACATCCCCAGCACAGGCAAAGTTCTCACACAAGTAGCAGGTGATAAACGTCCGTTGCGCTATTTGACAAGAGTCGTATCTTTTGTATTTTCATTTATATAAGAAGATCTTATAAAAAGATCAACTTTTTATTTGAGTTTATTGTAAACGATTAAAGTTGTAATAGATTAAATCACAATGAAAACAGCGATTTTTGACCCAAACAAGCTGGCGACCACAGTGGGAGCCAACAGCTTCGCTGCCGAAGCTATCATGTCGCAACCACGGATCCGGATCCTGGTTGACAAAGAGGTCGAGTACGAATTCGACCAACTGAAGTTCGAGGAGTATTTGTCGTCCTCCTCCTCCAGATCCTCTGCCCCTCGCAAGCGTAGGAAGATCAAGGCCCGTGTTGTCGTTGAAATCTCACCTTGCAAAGCCCCTCCGGCCTCTAATGAGCCTGGATTTACAGATCTGGACCCTTCCTCCGTCAAGGAGTCAATCACAGAAGGCACGCCAACCTTATCAAAGAGGGAACGCCAAAGGCAGCGCCAACAACTTACGCGCCGACTTGCTA
Source organism: Asparagus officinalis (assembly GCF_001876935.1). Taxonomy (NCBI): domain Eukaryota; kingdom Viridiplantae; phylum Streptophyta; class Magnoliopsida; order Asparagales; family Asparagaceae; genus Asparagus; species Asparagus officinalis. The sequence continues at coordinate 78,769,141 of NC_033797.1, forward strand.
AGGCTTTGGAGCCTGTTGACGGGATTGGCTATGAGGTGGATCTGAAACGCAAAAGGCACTGAGTGCCCCAGCAGCAAATAAATGGCCTCTCTTCCAAACCAACAACGAATGAGTGGATCCAAGTCAAACGGACCCGCTCAACCCTTAAGGAGCGCATTCAGAAGCGCCACGCCTTGATTGCGCACGCACGGATTCTCATACAAGAAGCGTAGAAGTTGAAGCAAAAAGAGATGATCAAGAGGCCACAGAAACCACGCTAAGTCTGGAAACCAAAGTCCGAAACGGCATCGACAAAAAGTCAAACAGCGCCCGGAACTGCCAGAATGCGCGAACCACCATCTGGTGGCTCGGCCAAAACCGAGCCACCAATTGGTGGCTCGGCCATGGTCGAGCCAAAAACCGAGCCACCAAGTGGTGGTTTGTGCTGGTTCGTACCCGGTTCGGTTCGGTTTACACGTAGTCCGGTTTGGTTCGCACCCGGTTCACCTCCCGCAGTCCCGTTCAAGCCTCCGACAGCCCCTGTTTCTATCCCTATGAATTCCGCACTTCCGATGAAGCCTCACGACCATGGAGACTTGTCCCATTTCAAGATGAGGATGATGGATCGCCCGGGTCCTTTGCACGAGGATTGAGGCAAAGTTCCGAACAAAGAACGCTTAGTCCGGTGACTGAACCCCGAGCAACCACTTGAGCTAGGGGTCGCACACACCCTCGCAACAAGTTAGAACCTTCCTATAATGGGAAAACCCCTGCACTTGACCACCTCAGACGACGAATTGAAGTCCAAGGGTCTGTCAAGAGTTCGTGCTCCCAAAAGCGTAGCTCTAAATACGTGACTCTTAAGAACACCAATAAGGCAGCAAGCTCTTAGAAGAAAACGTGTTCGTCAGATGACGACGTTATACCTGAAGAGTCATGCCACCACGCGATAGGTTGCTCCGGTCAATGACCGACGAGTTGTACTATCGGCCTGGGGGTACGAACAAATCTCAGAAGAGAAGTACTCGAAAAACAATCTCACTGCCCGTACACCAAACTAATCAGGGCAGTATTATTAGCGTGTAGCTACCCTAAGACCGTTCCGCAGAGGGTCTTAGTATTTGAGAGGATCTCTAACGGAGCGACTAAGTCCAAGCCAAAACGTTTCCGTAAGAAATAATCAGCCGTTCAAGGTGACGAATTTCCAGAAGTCACAATAAATATGGCTGATAAGGGAAAGTCGATTCGACCTTCTAGCTCTAACCCGCTTATATCGCATCGTCTAACCCGGTTGTGATCAGGAACTATTAGACAAAGAGATTATCAGAGAATCCAGAGGGGATTATCCTCGGATGATGAAACATCAGATGCCAACTCTGCAGTCGCTTTTGACAAAACGATGTCCAGCCCAGGATAATCCCACGAGGCATTCATGATCAACACCGAGCAAATCGCCAAAATTCTCGAGGATGCTCTAACCAAGCAGAAAGAGGTATTTAAGATTGAAATGGAAATGGCTATGCTACAGATGAGGGAAGAGAATGACCAACAAATTCGGGCTCTGTCCAATCAGTTCGGTGAATCCAGCCGTCGTAACCTTGCTGACCAAGCAGGTAGTGATTCAGATGTGGATGAACATCTCAATGTTGAGAACCCTCCTGTTGATCAGAACACTAGGGGTGGTCCTACTGAAGACAACAACGCCGAGGGTGGTCCCGCCAAAGATGACAATGTCGGGGGTGGCCGCGTTATTCCCCTTAGAAATCATCCAAAGCATGATACAGACGAGGATGAGAAGATGAAAGACCTTGAGAGAAAATTTAACGCTCTGATGTCTGCTCGAGAGGTGAAGAAGACCGGTATTCCATGTTCCTATCTAAGAGAGAGGGATTCAATAGCATACCCGGCGAAGTTCAACTAGATTAACTTCACGCCGTTTGACGGGAAGGGTTCGCCCACTCAACATCTGATCTACTTCAAGTCCCACTTGTTTGACGGGAAGGGTTCGCCCACTCAACATCTGATCTACTTCAAGTCCCACTTGGGTATGATCTCCGATAATGAAGCCTTGATGGTTCGGTCATTTCAAGTCCCACTTGGGTATGATCTCCGATAATGAAGCCTTGATGGTTCGGTCATTCGTTGGCACCCTTTGCGGGCCAGTCTTTGATTGGTACCATCGTCTCAAGTCTGCAAGCATTAACAGCTGGGATGACCTAGAGAATCTGTTCCTCGCTCACTTCTTTGATGATGACGCCGAGGTGTCACATCCCGCTCCCCAAAATACCCGGTAATCGGAACGTGAACAAGCCCGCGACGTATTAGATTGAGAAGAAATGTGCGCTATCATTTTTCTCTCTCTTTTCTTTTCTTCTCAATCCAATACGCTAAGCGTCTGGAAATAAATACAATACGAAGTCAGAGGTCCCCGATCACAATCAGCAAGAATATAATAAACAAACTCAGAATCAAAACATCATATCACAAATGGGATAACATCCGAGACATAAAATTTGGGTCCAACATACCCTTTTACAAAATGAATAAATAAATACTGAAGATATACAAAATACATCGTTCAAACAGGAATGGAAAGAACTACAAAAGTAACTGGAACCATCAACTAATAAATGAAAAGAATAGGCTTCGACTCCTTCTTCTACTCCGTCTACAAGGCACTCCTGCTAAGAATCCTCTGGCTTCTGCTGGGCAAGACCCCACAAAACAAATAGAGCGAATGAAAACCAAAGCAGAAAACAATACGATAACAGAAATAACAAAAGAACGTGCAACTGGAAATCTGACAAAATCAACATGCGAAAATACGACTAAAACATGATAACCATAAAGCATCCAAAAATCGATCAGGTAACGAGATCATGCAGCTAGCGATTAAAAATCATCCAAGTCACAAGGTCATACACTAGATGAAATTAATACTTAAAAATCTACAACTCGAGACGTAGTACGTCGAGCGAAATAATCCAAACAAGGAAACCCTCATGTATATATCATATGTCTCGAATTGTAAATAATTAAATATTAATCCCGATCTATGTAAGAAAAGAAATACAACTGGACTACCTCTCACAAGAAATCATACCTAGCCAAGAAACGAGGTCATGTAAATAGCCATCCTATAACAGGTCACTGGTTCACATCTCACATAGAGTCAAAGTTCACACTATCGGATATCAAGTTAACAACCACATCTCACTAGTACCTCAGACCCGCCCCAGTGCGAAACGATTCACTGGTGCTTGCCTGGAAATAATCAATAATCACAATATCACCCCTCCTTAGACCTACCCCAGTGCGAAACGATTCACTGGTGCGAGCCTGGAAATAATCAACAATCACAATATCACATCACCTCAGACCCACCCCAGTGCGAAACGATTCACTGGTGCGAGCCTGGAAATAAACAACAACATATCTGATAACATGAACCAAGACCTTCCCATCCCAAGTCCAAGTCAACAACTCATATCTCACGGGTCACTATGGTCAAGCAATACTCGCGATTCTCAACTATAACAATGTATAAATGCAATGAATACTATGTAACGGTGTCATGAATCATGAACAGGAAACGTGAACAACTACAAAAAAACGTGCAAGACGGAACTACAACTATCAAATAATTATGCATGAAATCTCGCAATTTCCAATCGTCATGATCATAAATTGGGTAATTCCAAAAATTCTTTAAAAAAATTCTTTCTCGTTATATTAATTCAAAACTAACCCCTTTTTCAAAATCAACTTCTTTTATTATAATAATTTCAAAATAAATCTAAAATATTCATTTTATTAAAAGCATCTCGTAATCAATATCGTTCATCAACAAACTCACGCAGGTAATTACATATCATAGTCTAATCTATGAAATCAATTACTAACAGATATAAATTATGGAATATCAAATCAAGGGAAGCGGGATCTTGCAAGCAACTAATTAATTCAGAGCGGATCTAAGAATTGAATGACAAGTCAAGGGAGTATCGGGATCTTGCACATAAATAATCTATGACAAATATAAGGATTGGAACGAAACTAAATAAGGATCGGGATCTTGCCTCGGGTTTGTCGAACGAATCGGCTGTGACGGTTTGAGTAGGATCGGACGCGGTGGAGCACGGCGTCGGAAGGAACTAAATTGAAAAGGAAAAATTATATTATATATATAGAGAGAGAGTGGGGGGAATTAGGGTTTTTAAAAATTAATTAAAAATAATAATAATCACGAAAAAATTTAAACAATAACATGAAAACTATCTACACATCAAAACGTACCAGAAATTGAAAAGGAAAAATTATATTATATATATAGAGAGAGAGTGGGGGGAATTAGGGTTTTTAAAAATTAATTAAAAATAATAATAATCACGAAAAAATTTAAACAATAACATGAAAACTATCTACACATCAAAACGTACCAGTTGTACTAATACAACATATAATATGTAACAGTGGAAATAATACCACAAATTGTACAATTAAACGAGATTAATTAATAAAAAATATAATTTCTTATATTTAAAACCAAATAATTATCTACGCGATAAAACGTATCGGTTCTGCCAATACGACAGATAATATGCAACAGTAGAATTAATACAACAAATTATATGAATAATATGTATTAATAATACCACGTATTATATGAAATAATACATAATAAGTAATAATAATACAACATATTATTTAAAATAATATGTAATAGTATCAATAATGTAACAGATAAATTCTATAAATTTTTTACTGCACTAAACTAATTTATAAATATCAAAACCATTTAAATAAATATAAAACATGAACTTTAAATCATAGAAAATTCTAGAAAATCAAGAAAAATACAAATACTCTTTTAAAAATCATAATTAAATATTTTAAACTACTAAAAATTATTTTAACCTGTATTAAAATTCTCGGTCATTATATCCTACCCCCCCCCCCTTAAAAAAAATTTCACCCTCGAAATTAAAATAAGATATGCACGATATCATATAGTAATCTGTAAAGCAAAAATAATACATTTAATAGTTAGCAGTAGAAAGTAAAAAGCATATCAATAATGGACGTAGATAAAAGACATAGAATTATATGCAACAATCATGTAATTATGTATTCATAACTTTTACACAACAAACACAATATCAAAATATACCATAACCATTATAACCAAATATGATACAAAACTATAAACCCAATATACATAAAGAATAAGCTTAATACAACATATGAACTGTCATGTAATAATTTCTAAAATAATAATCAAATATGGACATAACAGTTAACTAAAACAGTAATACAGATACTTGTGTATTTGAAAAATTGATAAAGGCAACAACTGAAATAATTAATGAATAGATAATAAAATACATTATCAAAGTAAAATATACACAATCTAACAAAACATAAACAACTAATAAACATCACAAAATATCTACAATGTGCAAAATGTATAACTAAGTTGTATAAACTTATAACACTCATTTCACATCTTAAAATAAACTATGCAACTACTGATAAAATGTAAAAGAAATAATTATGTTAACCAATAAACAATATAACCCAAATAACATAAATAAACTAATAAATTAATAAAATTAAAGACAACATAAAAACACATACAAGAAAAACATATAACTTGATAAATATCCAAATAATAATGGTAATAAAACACGTACATGAAAAGTAAAATGTGGCCAAAATTATGTGGTAACATACACAGCAAACATGTATAAATACATGTACAATATGTAAAATTAATAAAATAAATGTAACACAAAATAAAAATAATTACAGTATAACGTGACCACAAACAAAAATTTATAATAAAAACATAATAAATACTAAATCACAATAAGTATAACAATACACAAATTGAAACGTGAAAACATGAGCAAGAAGACACTGCATAAAATATAAAACTCACTAACTATAAAAATATTTTGACTAAATACGTAACCATAATATAATATGTAAAAACACAAAAATCAAAGCTAAACAAACACACACATTGTAACAACCTTTAACGACCCTATACACAAATTATAAAGTCATAACATCACACACTCACACAGAAAAATAACAACTCCTATTCAAAGAAAAATATAAGAATAAACAATATTGATATAATATGATCTACGAAAAATACAAAATAAGAGAAACAAAACAGAAGAGTAACACGATGTAAATCAATAAAAGTTAAAATAATAAAAATACAAACCTGACAAGAAAAACATAAATGAAATACTAAATGCATTTAAATAAGTAACAAACAATTTGATAGTATAAAACTCAAAATAAATTAACACATACAAAATTTGTAGCATACACTGAAACATAAATGCTTACTAACAATACTGACACTCACAACATACTACTAGATAAAGAAGTATAAAACAATACTGACACTCACAACATACTACTAGATAAAGAAGTATAATATATAAAAACAAAACTATGAAAGGTAAAATAGGTATTACTACTAGATAAAGAAGTATAATATATAAAAACAAAACTATGAAAGGTAAAATAGGTATATAAGCAAATAAAAACATAAGAATAGCATAATTCCGTATAATAAAAACACTGATACATTTTAGATAAACATGGTTACACAGTTGATACTAGAAATAACAAATGACTATAAATCAATAAAAATAACATCGTAAATATAATAATCTACGTGAATACACTATAATGAAAAAGAATAGTAATTATAAAAAGTAAAACACAACACAAGTAACAAAATCGATGAATAGAGAATGAACAACAACAATGACACAATAAAAGAAATAAATATCTAAAAATATCATAAAATAAATACTAAAAAATAACATATGTATACAATGTATGCTGTCTCAATGACTAAACAATACATATCAAAAAGCAAAGAACACAACAACAAATATGAAATTACACTATAAACATCCCATGAGTAAATAATATACATACTCACAAATGCTATTTAGAATAATATTTTATATTAGTTATAAAAGAATAATAACCAATGATACGAGATAATGTAACAAAACTATATAATTAGTAACTCAACTCTAAACTTAACAAATGATACGAGATAATGTAACAAAACTATATAATTAGTAACTCAACTCTAAACTTAACAATATAAATAATACCTGAATATCAAAATAGAAATACAACTCTAAACTTAACAATATAAATAATACCTGAATATCAAAATAGAAATACATCGCTCTTAGAAATAACGAAACCAATGCGAACGTACTAAAACAATCTAAAAAGACAAAACTAACTGATAAAAACTATATACTGAAAATATAAAGGATAGAAATATACTGCATATGTAGAATGTTAAAATCATGAACTTATTAAAAATACGAACAAAATATATTAATCTAGAACATAAGTAAAAGATAGATGGTATGACAAACGCACACATACACAATATAGATATGCAAAAGTATATTTTAAATACAAGAAAATAATCTGAATATCAGATATGCTATATAATGTATATGTGGAGTCTAGAGCAATGCAAAATACTTAGTACCATGATTTGAACAATTGAGAATATATAAGTAATGATATATATATATTTTTGAATAACATATAATATAACACTATGTACGATACATAAAATAATATAATAAATAATGCAAAAATTAATACAATCAACCCATATATATATATATATTATATATATATATATATCAAATCAAAGAAAATATAGTTGTAAAAATAATAACATATAAAATAATGACCGACACGAGGCCAGAGAAGTTATACAAAGAGAGGATAATCGCAAAGCGATGGGACAAGAACCGTGAAAAACTCTGGGGTCAAAGAGTGATAAGATAGGGACGAAACAAAATCTATAAAGAAAATAGAATAAGGGCTCAAGAATAGTCTCACAGATGAAATATGATATGTACCTAAATTATCCACTATATTCTTATTAGTTAGGGCTCGAGATCGTGATCGGAACCGTGACCTGCATGGGCCACCAATAAAACCTGTCACGCCCCGCTTCCTAAAATACCCGGGAATCGGAATGTGAACAAGCCCGCGACGTATTAGATTGAGAAGAAATATACGCTATCATTTTTTTCTCTCTTTTCTTTTCTTCTCAATCCAATACGCTAAGCGTCTGGAAATAAATACAATGCGAAGTCACAGGTCTCCGATCATAATCAGCAAGAATATAATAGACAAACTCAGAATAAAAACATCATATCACAAATGGGATAGCATCCGAGATAAAAAAATTCGGGTCCAACATACCCTTTTACAAAATGAATAAATGAATGCAGAAGAGATACAAAATACATCGTTCAAGCAGTACTACAAGAGTAAACGGAACCATCAACTAATAAATGGAAAGAATAGGCTTCGACTCCTTCTGCTCCGTCTACAGGGTACTCTTGCGGGAAATCCTCTGGCTCCAGCTGAACCTGTTCTTCCTCTAAGTCTGACGTACACCAGAGAAAACAGGTATACGTCAGCGTGTATGGCACATGGGCAAGACCCCACATAATAAATAAAGCGAACGAAAACCAAAGCAGAAAACAATACAATAATAGAAATAACAAAAGAACGTGTAACTGGAATTCTGACAAAATCAACATGCGAAAATACTACTAAAACATGATAACCATAAAGCATCCAAAAATCGATCAGGTAACGAGATCATGCAGCTAGCGATTAAAAATCATCCAAGTCAAACCTATTCTTCCTCTAAGTCTGACGTACACCAGAGAAAACAGGTGTAAGTTAGTGTGTATGGCACACGGGCAAGACCCCACAAAACAAATAGAGCGAATGAAAACCAAAGCAGAAAACAATACGATAACAGAAATAACAAAAGAACGTGCAACTGGAAATCTGACAAAATCAACATGCGAAAATACGACTAAAACATGATAACCATAAAGCATCCAAAAATCGATCAGGTAACGAGATCATGCAGCTAGCGATTAAAAATCATCCAAGTCACAAGGTCATACACTAGATGAAATTAATACTTAAAAATCTACAACTCGAGACGTAGTACGTCGAGCGAAATAATCCAAACAAGGAAACCCTCATGTATATACCATATGTCTCGAATTGTAAATAATTAAATATTAATCCCGATCTATGTATGCAAAGAAACACAATTGACCTACATCTCACAAGAATCATACTTAGCCAACAATCGAGGTCATGTAACTAACCATCCTATCTCAACTCACTGGTCCACATCTCACATAGAGTCAACACTCATATCATCGGATAACTGACTGTTCACAAATCCTCTACGTGCACCCAATACGCCGCTACACTGGATCGGTCAGAGGGCTACACGCAATCCGGCAATACTCGCGATTCTCAACTATAACAATATATAAATGCAATGAATACTATGTGACAGTATCATGAATCATGAGCAGGAAACGTGAACAACTACAAAAAAACGTGCAAGACGGAACTACAACTATCAAATAATTATGCATGAAATCTCGCAATTTCCAATCGTCATGATCATAAATTGGGTAATTCCAAAAATTCTTTAAAAAAATTCTTTCTCGTTATATTAATTCAAAACTAACCCCTTTTTCAAAATCAACTTCTTTTATTATAATAATTTCAAAATAAATCTAAAATATTCTTTTTATTAAAAGCATCTCGTAATCAATATCGTTCATCAACAAACTCACGCAGGTAATTATGATAAATTACATATCATAGTCTAATCTATGAAATCAATTACTAACAGATATAAATTATGGAATATCAAATCAAGGGAAGCGGGATCTTGCAAGCAACTAATTAATTCAGAGCGGATCTAAGAATTGAATGACAAGTCAAGGGAGTATCGGGATCTTGCACATAAATAATCTATGACAAATATAAGAATTGGAACGAAACTAAATAAGGATCGGGATCTTGCCTCGGGTTTGTCGAACGAATCGGCTGTGACGGTTTGAGTAGGATCGGACGCGGTGGAGCACGGCGTCGGAAGGAACTCTGGCGAGGGACTGTCCAACGATGACAACGTCGTCGGGGAGGGCTGGACGACGCGGGTGGCGAGTGCATCACCGGCGTCGGATATGGAGGAGATCTGAAGGGAGGGGTAGCGGTCGACGGGGGCTGACCGCGGGAGGTGCGCGGCTGGCTGCTNNNNTTATAATATATATATATAGAGGTGAGGAATTAGGGTTTTTAAAAATTAATTAAAAATAATAATAATCCTAAAAAAATTAAATAATAACATGAAAACTATCTACACATCAAAACATACCAGTTATACTAATACAACATATAATATGTAACAGTGAAAATAATACCACAAATTGTACAATTAAACGAGATTAATTAATAAAAAATATAATTTCTTACATTTAAAACCAAATAATTATGGGATAATTATCTACGCGATAAAACGTACCAGTTCTGCCAATACGACAGATAATATGCAACAGTAGAATTAATACAACAAATTGTACGAATAATATGTATTAATAATACCACGTATTATACGAAATAATACATAATAAGTAATAATAATACGACATATTATTTAAAATAATATGTAATAGTATCAATAATGCAACGGATAAATTCTATAAATTTTTTACTGCACTAAACTAATTTATAAATATCAAAACCATTTAAATAAATATAAGATAAATTCTATAAATTTTTTACTGCACTAAACTAATTTATAAATATCAAAACCATTTAAATAAATATAAAACATGAACTTTAAATCATAGAAAATTCTAGAAAATCAAGAAAAATACAAATACTCTTTTAAAAATCATAATTAAATATTTTAAACTACTAAAAATTATTTTAACTAGTATTAAAATTCTCGGTCATTACACGAGGTGTCAATCAGAACACTCTTCGATGAGAAACAAGAAGACGACGAGACAGTCGAAGACTTCATCAAACGCTTCCGGAATAAGGCGATGAACTGCCGAGATCCGATCACGGAGAACTTCATCCACCAAACCTGTCACAACAACCTCTCTTTGGACGTGTTGGAAGTTATAGGAGTAGCACCCTCCAACACCTAGAAAGAGTTAAAGATGCGCGGAGAGCGGGCCGAACGCTTCCTCTGAAGGAAGAAGGCCGAGAGGAGCCAACCGACTGCTAATCCTCCGAACTCGAACTTCGCCTCCCGTGGTAACGGGAAGACACCTGCAGCTGCTGTTGATGCTAATCAAACGTTACAATAACAACCCTGAAGATAGCAAAAGACTTCGGATCCGAGACTCCAAAAAGAGTACTCATTCAAGGACGAAGATGTTCCAGCCATTTTTGAGTCCCTCCTTGAAAATAATAAGATCAAGCTACCACTTATCATAAATCAGGAGGAAGCTGACAGCACTGTGGATCCGAAATAATATGCATACCACAGGAGGATCCTTCATCCCACCAAGGATTGTTTTGCTCTCAAAAATAGCATCCAAATCTTGGTTGAAACCGGTGTCATAACGCTGGGATAAGCTAAATGAGAATGGCAACACTCCGACAAGTATAAGAGTATAAACTGCTCCTTCTGACACTCCGAAGAGTATACGAGTATAAACTGCTTCTCAATACTCCAACAGGTATATGAGTCTAAACTATTTCCTTTCTTTCACGGGAAGTTTCTAGATAATCTTATATTCTTAAGGATAACCCGAACATGTGACTGAGGACAATGTACTCCTCATTGGACCCAGTTTTACAAAGAAAGCTAGGGGTGGATAATTCATGTAACGGGAAGTTCCCAGAAGAACGTTAAATGTAATATTCTTAGGGATAACCCGATCATTACGAATAAAGTGATAAATACTAAACTCCCACTGTGATTTCCGAACACTCTTTTGTTAATGACTCACAGTCTTCCACCACAAAAATCTCCCACAAATCAGACTAATTGACGGTGGGACCACCGAAATTCTTTTTGGTTAAATCCACTCAAACTTTCGAGGTATCTGTACACTCAACATCCTCATCGTTAGAGTTCGAACATGGTACTCGGGATTTTAATATCCTAATCCTTGATGAATTGTTAAACCCCTTCGTGTTAAGTTCTTATCACTCGACACCAAGAATCCCCATTGAGTAATCGGTACAAGTCAACACTCCCACTGTGATTTGTACTCCCACTCTCACTGTTTACCTGGTCAAACATTCTTACAGTTAGGACCACAACCAAAATCCCCTCTCGATTCCTCTAATGAATGAGAGGTCCACAAATCGAGCGATCAAACCTTCCTACAATTAGGATCGTCTCAAACCTCCCACTTGGTCAAACCTTCCTACAGTTAGGGCTAAAACCAAAATCCCCTTTCGATTCCTCCAATGAACGAGAGGTCCACATTCAAATCGAATGATCAAACCATCCTACAGTTAGGGTCACCTCAAACTCCCGTTTGGCCAAACCTTCCTACAGTTAATGTCACAACCACAATTCACTCTCGATAAACGAGAAACCCATCTTTAGTTCAATAATCAAACCTTCCGACAGTTAGGATTATTTGAATCTTTTTGATTCTCGGAGTGGAGATCTCACTCTTAGTTTTACTTTCCCAGATTCTTGAAGTGGAGATCCCACTTTGAGTTTCCTTTTATGGCTGGAGATAGAATATACAATTCTCCCTCTTTAGCTTTGGGAGATAGAATATAAAATTCTTCCTCTCCCGCATCAGGTTCGTCTTTTCCCCAGGAGAAGACACCACTTTTTCAAACTCCTAAAATTTGTGCCTCATACGTACGGGGAATTTTATCCCGAATTCTGATTAGGGATAATTCAATGCCTAACACGCGTTGCCGGTTTAGTCTTTCACCGATTAAAAAGGACACCAGAATCCAATCTGGGGTATTTTATCCCGAAGCCTAAGTAGGGATAAGTCAGCGCTTAACCCGCGTTACTGGGTGGTTTGTTCCCGTAAAAACGACCGAGTCTATGTATTTAAAGTCATAGCACCAAGTCTAAGTGAGTCAATTCTCTTAGCACAACGTCACATGCGGAACGGACTTAAATAATCTGCATGCTAGCCCGAATCAAACGGTAGTCGGTAAAGGATCATCAAACCCGTTGATGGCTGAGGGTTTGCCAAAAATCCTATATATGCGAAAGTCATTGACGTACCAGCCCCATTAGTTGGTCTCATGACTTGAGCATCCAATGACTTCGGGATAAGATCCATATCTGTAGATGAATCGGCTTTAGTAGTTGGTCCTGTAGCCCTAGCATTTCGGACCGCCACGCTCCAACGCCTTAAGAGCTTAAACTGTATAGACTCCAGCAAACGTATGAGTATAAACTGTGTTAACGCCGGACAACGCGTTATAGTAAAGACCGATGCTGGTCGACATATCGACAATTTCGCCAAAATAAGGCAAAGGATGATTCTAGGGAGTTCAATCGCATTCAGATATGAATTTTTGACGAAGATGATCAGTTCAAAGTTAACTCAACGATAAGAGCTAAATTCGGAAACTTATGCATCAACTTCAATCCAAGATTTTGACAACGGTCAGACGATAAACGTAGCATCGGAAGAACTTTATCTATTCGATAAAACACTAAATAGACTGAAGGCTGAAGAAGTCAAGAATTAAAGCAGTTCACAGGTCCTTTGACACCGACTGAAGGTGGGGGCCTATCATATCCAAAGCATCCCAGACTCCTCTATAAAAGAATGAGTCTAAAATACTTTGGAGGGGGTATCTGTAGGCGTCTAAAAATACCTATAGGTATCCACACATAGCTCGAGACAGAGAGAAGGTGATGAACGCCATTATCTAAGTCTAAGAGGATTATCCGACGCCGATGAACACATGAAGCGAAACGGCGAATCGAATAGCCTGTGTGCTCATCAGCCACCAAATCGGCGAATCAAGTGGTCCGCATGCTCACCGGCCATCATCAAGTGGTCCGCACGCTCATCAGCCACCAAATCGGTGAACCAAGTGGCCCGTGTGCTCATCGGCCACCGACAAGCTATCCATGCATTCGCGAAACGAATCGGGAAAGCGTACATGCACCAAATCGCGTGAACCTAAGTGGCCCCTGTGTGCACTGCGCCACATCCAAGTGGACCCCGCATTTCCGTCAGCCAACCAAATCGGGTGAACCAAGTTGACCCGCGTTGCTCACCGCGCCCACACCCAAGTAGCCCGCCACGCTCATCAGTCATCAAAATCGTGAACCAAGTACGGCCCGCCAGTGCTCACCAGCCACACAAGTGCGTCCGCACACTCATCAGCCACCAAATCAGCGTTACAGATCAATGAAACGATGATAATATCATAACGACAGAAACAAGTCAAAATTCCAAAAGACTAAGAAAGCGCTTGCACCGGCCGCAGTTCCACGAAACGACTCAGCCTACCGAACCAGGTGCCGTCGGCCGTAGCCATGGTCACAAGGAGTGGCTCAGCTGCCGACCATCCAACAATGGTGGACATCGGCATTGCTCGTTCCAACTGATCTGATACTATGGTTATTCAGTTATCAACTAAAGATAAGAAGGAATCCCTTGTTCTTATCCAAATACCCACTCCCAAAGCTTATAAATAGGAGCTCGGATGCTCATTTCTCTAGGGCTGGAAATCAAGAGGACGAGGTGCTGTCGAATTGGAGATTGGAGCACGAATTTTAGAGGGTTAGCAGATCTTGGCGAACTACTGTGCATAAAGAGTGGAGCTCAAGAGATCTGAGACCCATCCCCTATTCCTCCGGATTTAAGCTTGGTCTTAAATCTCGAGAAGAGCCGTGATCTCGCTTGGTCGAGATCATCGCTACAGCGATTACTTCCTTCGTGAAGTAAGAGCTTTGATCATCAATTTATCAACCGGATCTGATATGCGACGGTCCATGAATATTAACATCCCCGGCACAGGTAAAGTTCCCACGCAAGTAGCGGGTGATAAATGTCTGTTACGCTGTTTGACAAGAGTCGTATCTTTTGTATTTTCATTATATAAGGAGATCTTATAAAAAGATCAACTTTTTATTTGAGTTTATTATAAATGATTAAAGTTGTAATAGATTCAATCACAATGAAAACAGCGATTTTTGACCCAAACATGCCCTAATCAACTTGGCAGCTAGAGACTTGTAGGGATGACAACTCAGCCGACCTGTCAAGTCGACACCCCCTCATGTTGACTCAAAAGGCGGTACTTGTCGCCCCTCTTTGTCGAAGACGACTCACCTTGAGTCCACTCGACCGTTTGCCAGATGACTGGAAAGGCGTTACTTCTCAGCAAAGCTAAAGGACAACCTCTTCCTCGAGCCTATCCTCACATGCAAAGTGTTAGGATCACATTTAATGCTGTCAGACGCATCATGCCTCTAGCCTCAATAGTCTTCATGACTCATCGGACCACATGGGTCACCGTCCTGCCATCGTTCACTTCTTATTTAATGCTGAAGTGATCATTCCCCCACTCACCAACCGATATCTGTAAAGCATGTGCTGACACAGTTGCCAGCCCACACTTCACCACCATCTCTCAATGCTCGGTCGAAGTGACCAATCTACCCTTATACCCTAGGTATAAATATAGGTACTATTCTGTCTTCGGGGGGACTGAAGATCTGATCCCTAATCTTGATTTTCTGGATTTTGATCCAAATTCTCTAAAATTACAAATCATATTGTACACACACAAGAACTATCACAGTTTTTATTTATCCCACTCAAGTTCATCAGCTAACTTGATTGTCGGAGGTACAACGGGGGAACCAAGCCCCATCCTCTTACGAATTTCTACATGTGCAGATTTTTTAGATTCCCAATTCAAGAACCAGATATAAAGTCGGGAAAGAAAGCGACCTCTCATTAATCCTCAACAAACTCATCCAAACACGGATACATATTGACTGTTATAAATGACTATTTATGTTCTACTTCTAAAAATGTATATGTGCCTAAAAATGAAGATTTGAATCTTATGAAAAATAGTATTTCATCTTTAGATTCAACTTTGAGAACATGCATTAATAATCATAAGAAGCTTATGGATATGTGTGTTAAGTCAAAATCATCCACTCATTATGCACACATGTATAGCAAAACTTATAAGTGTTCTATTTGCGGCCGTCAAGGTCATTTAGCTAAGTTTTGTTATGATGCACACAAACTTAAGAATTCTAATGCTCCTTGTGCATCTCATGTAGCTTCTTTAACTTGTACACTTACACATTCACATGCTCATTCTCACAAAGTTCATCATAAGCATGCTAGTGTGTTCAAGTGTGATCATTATGGTCGTTTTGGTCATTTGGCAAAATATTACTTTGATTTGAAAAGAAAATCTCATTTGACAAATGCTTCAAATAGACCACATGTTTTTAAATGTGATGTTTGTGGTAGGTTTGGACATCTTGCTAAATTTTATTTTGATATACAAAAAGCTTCTAAATTGCAATATGTTCCAAATAGACCATTATTTAAGAATGTTTCTCATTTGCAAAATAATTTTAAAAGAAAATCTTTATTTGCAAATGATTCCTGTGCACAAGCTAATGGTCCACAAAAATAAATGGATCTCTTTCATTGTACAAATTACAATCGGAAGGGTCATTTGAATGAATATTGTTTTGACCATGTTAGTACACCATATGTGTCCAAGAGAGTTCATAACCCTAAGGCTTTGAGCTTTAATGATAGGGGTCATGTCCCTAAATCTTTTGGTACCAAGAGTTCTTGGGTACCAAAACAAATTTGATTTTCAAACTAAGAATTTTAATGTTTTTATCCTTCTTTATCTTGGTTTTGAAAATTATGCTTTGAAATCTTTTTATATGAAAACAATTTATAATTGATAAAATCTTTTGTTTTCATGATTATTTGTTTTGTTTTGATGAGAGGTTTGTATTTATATAACCCCCCAGATTATTGGGTGTTTATTCCCAAATCTTGTTTACCGGGTGTTAAAATGTTTATGTAGACTGTCTAAAAATAATAGAAGATAGTTGATTCCCCATCAAACACTGATGATGGAAGTTACAATCGGACGACTTCCAGAAGGCTACAATTTGAAGACTTTCACATGTCAAAGAGCTAAAGCAAAGATTACAAAACGACGATCTTTAGCAACACTCTGATAGAAAGAGATTACAAATCGACAACCTCTTCAAATCAAGACATAGAAGCCCTCTCTACGTACCATCTTCAAGACACAACACCAATTTGATCACCTAAGCAGCTTCAACCACTGCAAACAAAGATACAGCTGCTTATGTGAGATGATTGATCTTGATGGTTGCGACAACAACATGATTAATGTTATATTAGCAACTATTAGAGATGCTAATGAGCAATGTAATGATATTCGACACACTGAGGAGCACATGGCTAAACCATACAAAGAAATCGCAGTGGAGATCGTGACCTGCAGTTGATAGAGCGTTATTGAGATGTCTCAATTGTCACAAATGGCCCGAATAAGACCTTCTTTACTGGTCATTGGTGTCATCCATATATAAAGACAGAAAAGCTCAAACGCAGCTCCAATCGTGGCCAATCACAGCTCGAACGCGGCTTCAGCAACGCTCAAACGCAGCTCATCATCGCTGCCCAACGCAGCTCATCATCGCTGCTCGAACGCAGCTTATCATCGCTGCCCAACGCAGCTCATCATCGCTGTCAAACGCAGCTCATCATCGCTGCCCAACGCAGCTCATCATCGCTGTCAAACGCAGCTCATCTCGACATCGAACGCAGCTCTATGCTGCTGCCAAATGCACCTTCAAATATCGAAGAACGCATCTCTAGATGCTGCATTCAAACACAGAATTTAGACCAGAACGCATGTCAAAGTTCTGACCAGTTCAAACACGATCCAGGCAGTTTCGAAAACCGCTCTTCACCCACGATTTGAGGAGTGGCTATCCCCCTATAAATATCAACAAACTCAACAGAGTTAGCACCCTCTTTTGGATTACGGAGATCAGATTTCCTGGAGAGGATCTTAGAGAGAGAGTTGGAGAATTAACTCTTTACACAGTCTGGAGAATCAACATCCATTGAGGGATCTAGACGTTAGATACTTGGCTTATTAACCGAATCATTTTCGGTTCAAACAACTCTTTTGATCAGAGTTTGTTATTCGTTCTGAACTACAAAACTCGTCAAGAGTTATCAACCAGACAAGATTGTTATTCCAGTGAGCATAGATATTCGGATCGTCAACGAGAAGCAAACTCGACGCGAGCATTCGAGGGAAGCATCTCATCGCCACCGTGAAGAACCCAGAATTAAATAAAGGAGAGAATCCAGATCATTCTCTTCTCTTTTGTAATCAGGAATTCAAATTGTAATCGAGAGTAGAGAGAGAGTTGTAATCATTCTTTTTCTAAACAGTTAGAGAGAATAAAGTCAAACGCAATTCTTTTATTCATTTTCTTATTACAAAAATTTTCGACAAACAAAAGATGGCGACTCCGCTGGGGACTAGCTTCTCTGACGAAGAAGTGGTGGCGCAATCCGACGTTCACCTCACTGGAACGACTGTCGAAACTCTTGTTGTGGAGTTTGACCAAGCCAAGTACGAGGAGGCTCTCTCCTCTGGATCACTTAGCCCCAAAGCTAGGCGAGATACCTGTCAGAACTCTAAAGAGGTTTTAATTACTGCCAAGACGCCAAAGAAAGCCCTCTCCTTTGGCCAAAGTCTCAAACTTGCTCTACAAGCTGAAGATCCCACGCCTATTTCGACACGGCGTGTACTGGGTTGTAAGAGGCCTATGACAGAGAAAGGCACAATCAACGCCGACGACGCTGCTACTAAGGCCTCGAAACAAGCCAAGAAAAACGCCGCTCGAAGACGAAGAAGATCCATCCGACGAGCATATCTCCGAGAAAATCAATCCTTGGTCCAACGCAAGGATTGCATTTCCGAAGCTCTACCGAAGCATTGCGTTCATACTCCAGAACGCACACTTCGAGGTAACGAATCCAATTATGAACCTCGGGTGATTCAACTTAAACGCAACCCTCAGTGGTGCGTTGTCCAATCAAAACGAATCCAATTATGAACCTCGGGTGATTCAACTTAAACGCAACCCTCAGTGGTGCGTTGTCCAATCAAAGCACAGCCCTGCTAAGGGAAGACAGACGCCTCATGAGTGCGTCCAAACAAAACAAGACCTTAAAGGGTCTGTTTCATCAACTGAACGCAGGCCAAGGCCTGGTGTTTATAAATCACAACGCGACCCTCACACTTCGTTTCTTGAATGCGATGTGGTCCGCCAAGTTAAAAAGGATCGAAGTGGACTCAAGATTCACGTCCACCAAGAACCAGTCTCGCCCCCTCAGAAACAGAGGGTCATATCTCCGATGAAGAGTCAATCTCAAAGCCCCGACTTGCGAGAGTTACTCTCTAGAAGAAAACCAATACAACAGGCGAATCATTCCTGCCATTGTGAGAGGATTATTTCAGCAGTCCTCTCCGAGTGCCAATGTTGCGCACCTGAACCCCGACAATCAGTGTTCGACAGATTGGCGGATATCGTCAGACCTACCAAGAGACGACGCCATCATAAGAAAAAAAAATTCTGAAGCTGAGTATCCTCAGGTTACTATCAACATGACCGGCAGAGGGAAGATCTCGTATCCTAGTTCCGATGAATCAGAAAGGAGCCATTCCCCGACTGTTCGAGAAATTTGTGACGAGTTCGAAGGCGTGTATCGGCATACTCGGTCACGGACCGGAGCTATACGACCGGTTAATTATCAAAGGTTAGCCAAAGGGATTACGACGAGTGATGAACATTCGGCAATAGCTGAATCTCAATCTTCAAGTTCTGTTGGAGCACAAAAAGTTTCTGTTTACATGACGGGAAACCCCGAAGACATAGCCAAAAGGGTGGACGAACATCATGTCATGCTCCAGGCGCAACAGGAAACACTTCTCCAATTGAAGGATATGTTGGCCCAGGTCCTGGCAGAAAAAGGTCAAAAACCTGAATCTTCCCGGAAGACAACATCAAAGGGAAAGCAAAAAGTACAGCTCCCTATCCGCCAAAGTTTAAGGCCCCGACGCTACAACCTTTTGACGGTACAGGATCACCAAATCAGCATATCTACTACTTCAAGTCTCAGACAGGAGATGTGGTAGCCAATGATGCCATTCTGACGCGCTTGTTCATCGGCACTCTTAAAGGGGTGGCCTTTGAATGGTTTATGAAACTGCCTGCTGGATCTATTCAGAAATGGGTAGATTTGGAAAGGCTGTTCTTGGCCAGATTCTTTGAAGACGACACAGAGGTCTCAGTCCCGACTCTTCTCGCCACTAAGCAGAAAAAAGGAGAGTCTATCAAGACCTATGTTGAAAGATTCCGCAGCATGGCATTGCGATGCCCCTCAGGTATGACTCAATCAACCTTGGTTAAAACTTGCAGGCACAACTTGCAGACCCAGCTTCTCGCTCAGATGGGGGTAGCAGAGTGTCGCTCCTGGAGACAACTGGTGTCACAAGGAGAGCAAGCTGAAGAGATTGTAGCTCGGATCAAAGCTGAAGAAGAGCCACAACCCAAACCGCAACAGCAACGCAATCAGAACAATGCCCAGCGGTCTAAGGGAAAAGAGACTTTAGCAGCTGACTACACGCAAGTACCACCGCTTACTAAGCAAGGCAAAACACCCAATCAGCAAAGAACGCCCAAGCAGTACTCGTTCAAAGAAGAGCATGTGGACACTCTGTTCCAACTACTTCGGAAGAACAATAAATTGCAGCTCCCTAAAATCAGAAAACCAGATGAAGCAGGCAAAGTAGATGATCCCAATTACTGTCGATATCATAGGTTCTTGGGACATCCTACCCGAAAGTGTTATGTCTTCAAAGACATCTTGCAAAATTTGGTGAACGCTAATGTACTCACCCTGAAACCGGAGCAGAAGACTGTAACCACTAACCTGATTGCGGTTCAGTTTGGTGATTTCCCCCCTATAGATGCTGCAAATGGTGTTATCCCCATCCATAAAGGGAAGATGCACTTGAAAAACACCGACTTGCACAACCAGAAGGGCAGGGGGTTGATACCCCTCACCATTCCAAAGGGAAAGATCATGTGGGTCCATCCGGACCTAATTGAGGATCAACAATGGACGAACATCGCATTCAAGCAGAAAA
>NC_033797.1:78791236-78809077 GCF_001876935.1 Asparagus officinalis
TCATGGTGATTCCGGTGATGACAGGGATGAGAGCGATGACGATAACAGAGATGAGTATCCAGAATTAATGGAAGACCATTGCAGAGAAACTTATATGGATGATGATGTAGAGATGGATCATGATGTTTGTGTGACGCCCCTTGGTTCACACAAGGCTGCAGTCCAAGGTGAAACCAAGGATGTCAAACCTGCCATGCACCACACCGTGCAATAGTATGTTTCACCATCACAATTACTATCTCTCTAGTGGAATCAAAAACAGGTGTAGTACAAAGCAAGTAAAAGGTTATACAACAATTGCTTAATGGAGTGATAGGACTCAAATAAACACATCTCATCAATCAAAAATAAGCCGAAGCACACAGTCAAAGTACGAAATGAATAATAAAGATCTGGAGAGCTCAACATGTCTCAAAGTACATAATGTTTAATACAAAAATAAGGCAAACAGCCTTTATAACTCTAGAACATAAACCTCTCAAGTCTAAAATGTCTCAAGTGGAGTACAAAAATAAATACATCTAAAAAGAGGATAGTAGACACTAGTAAGGGTCGTCCTCAACCTGCGACTCTCCGGGCTCCTGGCTCGTTACCTGAAAGGGGGAGGGACAATGAGCGTCAAAGCGCTAGCGAGCAACATCACAACCAACCCCAAGGGATAGGGCTCGTTGTATATGAAAATACAGTTAATACAATGTAATATAAATCATTTATACAAACATTAACGGGTCTTAGTACTTAGGGAAATACAACACGAGCATAGGTACGTCGAGCGAAATAATCCAAACAAGGAAACCCTCATGTATATACCTTGTATCTCAAATTGTAGATCCCTAAGTACAAAACCCGAAGCTAGTTACAAGAGAAAAATAAGGAAAAGGAAAACATGCCCATCTCTACCAATAACATGTAAGTGAAACAAGGCTACAATAGGTTCCATGATCAACCTAGGTAGCTATCATGTCCCGGCCAAATACAATGTGTCGTATATCCAACTTTATTGAATAACGTGCTCAAGGTTTAGCAAAAGTCTAATACATGATTGAAATGGATTATGGTCCAACACGAGGACTTCTATGGATTATAGTCCAACACGAGGACTTTAATGGATTATAGTCCAACACGAGGACTGCGTACCAAAAGTATACATGTCTATATTCCCGTACATACTCTGCTGTACTGACTTAAACTCGTGTTCAAAGTATCATCTCACATGAACAGGTGAATTCATAATCACCGTATGCATAAATACTTATATACACCCAACATGTAATTTAAACAGAAGCATGAACGAAACAGAAAGAAAATACTATGATGAGTCGACTCGTACTCAAATATGAGTCGACTCAACAGAACACATTTGATCTCAGAAAAGGACTCTGTGAGTCGACTCATGACAGTCATGGGTCGACTCATGGCTTATGGGTCGATTCATATACTGACGAGTCGACCCAGCAGAAACAATATGCAACACAACAAGACTTCGTGAGTCGACTCATGACAGTCATGAGTCGACTCAACCTGATGAGTCGACTCGTGATGAGTCGTGAGTCGACCTACGGGCTGAAATCTGCATATAATACAAGTTAAATTCACCAACACGATTCTTCCCTCTAATTCACTAATCTACATCTTTATAACCATCAATTCTAGACTATGATACAGAGATAAATTCACATATAGCATAAGGAACATTTACTTATGTGTTAAATCTAACAATTTACCCCTAAACATGAAAAAGGGCATTTGATCAAAAAGAAAACTCATGTTTTTATTTCTTAGAAATATTTCCAGATCTGGGTTTTTCTTCAAAAATTCGTGGGTGGGGGTTTAAAATCCGAAACACATGATTTTTAGCATCTACCCTAACAAGAACATTGTTTTATACTTGAAAATAAGTCTTGGGCTCAATAAAACTCATGGAAAACCATTGTAAACTATTAAAAACGTGGGAGAGGGGTTTGGCGAGATGTTACTCGCCTGAGAAATGATGAAGAACAGATCCTTTCTCTGAAATCCTCACAAAGCCGTTGAGAAAGCCTTCGAAACGCCCCAAAATCTCCAAGAACACCTAGGGTTTTAGAGAGGAGAGAGAGGGACTAGGGTTTCTGGGGAATACTGATGGAAATGAGGTGATTTCGGGTAGGGGAGTATATATGTAAGTGGATAAAACCCGACCCGAAACCCAACAAACCCGAACTGAGAAAACTAGAAAAATCCTCAATGAGTCGACTCATCACAGTCATGGGTCGACTCATGACTTCCTGGGTCGACTCGTAACATAGTGAGTCGACTCAGCAAAAACAAAAGGCAACAGGACTCGATTTCGTGAGTCGACTCATGAAAATCATGGGTCGACTCATGGACTAAAAACTGCATATGATGGTTCTGCTGCATATAATGAAATTTGCACACTCAAACCCATTACTGATGCACATAAACATGATCAAAATCTACGGGGTCTTACAGTCGATATTTTAGCGACGAAAATTTATTTTTTCCGTCGCTAAAACTTTTAGCGACGGAAAATGGACCTATAGCGACGGATTTGTCCGTCGCTAAATGTTAAATTTCCAGCAGTGGATTAATCATATGTGCCCACAAATAGATTTAATTAGATTTAAATCCAACAATCTCCCACTTGGGCACCATATGACTCCTTAAAGTGTGTATAACCTTATGAGGCCAAAACTGCTATCACTGTAAAGGTATTTTCGAA
Organism: Asparagus officinalis; assembly: GCF_001876935.1. Classification (NCBI taxonomy): domain Eukaryota; kingdom Viridiplantae; phylum Streptophyta; class Magnoliopsida; order Asparagales; family Asparagaceae; genus Asparagus; species Asparagus officinalis. The sequence continues at coordinate 78,793,956 of NC_033797.1, forward strand.
CAATCACGTCCATTGACTATATCAATATAGGATCAAAGCGGCCTTTGTCACATTTATCGTGACTCGACCCATCAATGGTCACATATACCAATACAATCAAACGACATAGATCAATCATGGATGTGCAGCATGAAAATTACATGCAATGTGATCAGTACATGTCTATTTTCAACTGGTCCTACTTTAGTGAAGTCAAAACCAAACATAATGTATCCAATACAACCAAACATAAAGCACCATAATTACAAACTCCCACTAAATCATGATATCCTCTAATATCACCACACCCATATGAGCGGTGTGCTCATGAAAGACCTTGGGTGGCAATCCCTTAGTAAGAGGATCTGCTATCATGGAGTTTGTCCTAATGTGCTCTATGGATATCTGTCCACTCTGTACCCTTTCTTTCACAACCAGGAACTTAATGTCAATATGTTTTGACTTAGTTAAGCTCCTGTTATTATTAGAATACATTACTGCAGATTTATTGTCATAATATAACCTTATTGGTCTTTCCATATTTTTCAGAATGTGCAGTCCCGTGACAAAATTTCGCAACCATATTTTATGATTTGATGCCTCATAACAAGCTACAAACTCTGCTGCCATAGTGGAGGAAGCTACGAGTGTCTGTTTAACACTTTTCCATGATATAGCTCCTCCTGATAACATATAAATATAACTTGATGTAGACTTTCTGCTATCTTAGCATCCAGAAAAATCAGAATCAGAGTACCCAATGACCTCCAGCTGTTCTGATTTTCTGTATGTAAGCATATAATCTTTTGTTTTCTGAAGATACCTCATAACTCTTTTTACTGCTATCCAATGTTCCATACCAGGGTTGCTTAAGTATCTGCCTAACATCCCAACAATGTACGTAATATCTGGACGCGTACATACCTGAGCATACATTAGACATCCTACAGCCGAAGCATAAGGAATCTTCTACATTTACTGAATTTCAAGGTTGCCTTTAGGGCACTGATTGAGACTAAACTTGTCTCCTTTAGCCACAGGGGTGTCTCCTGGTCTGCAGTCTTGCATGCCAAACATTTTAACTACTTTATCGACATAGCTCTTTTGTGATAATCCAAGAATATCCCGAGAGCGATCTCGATGTATTTGGATACCTAATATAAAAGAGGCGTCCCTAAGATCTTTCATCTCAAAATTCTTTGATAGAAATTTCTTGGTTTCGTGCAACATGCCTATATCATTAGTGGCAAGCAATATGTCATCGACATACACAGTCATCAACAATGTTTATCTCAAAACCGAACGAGATAATTATTTGTTGAAACTTGTAATACCATTGACGAGGAGCTTGCTTGAGTCCATAGATGGATTTTCTTAATTTGCAAACCATATTTTTTGGGTCTCCTGACACAGTTTTCTGGTTGCACCATATAAATCATCTCATCATTGTCACCATTGAGAAATGCAGTCTTAACATCCATCTGATGTAATTCAAGATCATAATGAGCAACAAGTGTCATGATTGTTCTAAAAGAGTCTTTCGATGAAACCGGAGAGAAAGTCTCTGTATAATAAATACCTTCCTTTTGAGTAAAGCATTTAGCTACAAGACGTGCCTTATACCTCTCCACATTACCATTTACATCATGCTTGGTTTTAAAAATCCATTTACAACCAATTGGTTTTGCACCTTCTGGCAATAGGACAAGTTCCTAAACCTTATTATCTTGCATAGACTTATACTCTTCATTCATAACATCAATCCACTGTTGAGAGTTAGAACTTTTCATGGTCTGAAGGAAGTTGATTGGATCATCTTCCAACATTCCATTACTTTCCTCATTTTCTTTGAGAAATACAATATAATCATCCGAAATAGCATTTCTCCTTTCTCTCGTGGATCTCCTTAATGACATTGGTTCTTGAGGTTGTTGAGTTTGTTCTTCTGGAATAGGGAGTTGTTCAACATTATCATCTTGAGGTTCCGGATTTACTTCTTGAGCAACAACAGGTATAGGAACCTGAATATTGTCAAAAGTAACTGTATGGATTGGATCTGAAGCTAATTCCTCCTCAAAATCAATGTCTCTGACCTTATTGCTCCCCCCAAACTCAACATCCTCAAAGAATGTTGCTGTTCCCATCTCAAAAATATTCCTTAGTGTGGGATCATAGAACTTATAGCCCCTAGAGCGTTTAGAGTACCCAATAAAGTAGTTGCTAACTGTTTTGGAGTCCAATTTCTTTTCATTTGGCCTATAAGGCCTTGCCTCAGCTGGACATCCCCAAATATGTAAGTGCTTTAAGCTGGGCTTTCGACCAGTCCAAAGCTCATAAGGTGTTTTAGCAACTGCTTTATTTGGTACTCTATTCAGGATGTAAGCTGCTGTCTTAAGTGCTTCTCCCCAGAGTGACTCTGGTAAAGAAGAATAAGAGATCATACTTCTTACCATATCCTTAATAACCCTGTTTCATCTTTCAGCTATACCATTCATGCTAGGTGAACCCGGTATGGTGTACTGTGGGATGATACCGCATTCCTTTAGGTATCTAGCAAATGGTCTTGGACGTTGTTCACCTGAACCATCATATCTGTCGTAGTACTCACCACCACGATCAGATCTAACGGTTTTAATTCTTCTGTTGAGTTGATTCTCAACTTCAGCTTTATAGGCTTTGAACATGTCCAGAGACACAGATTTTTCATGAATGAGATATAGGTACCTATAACGTGAGTAATCATCTATGAACGATATAAAATATTGTTGACCATTCCAAGATGCCGTAGGGAATGGTCCACAAATATCTGTATGTATCAATTCTAAGACATCTGAAGATCTTTTGGCACCTAATCTCTTAAACTTGGTCTATTTTCCCTTGATACATTCAACACATACGTCGAAGTCCGAAAAATCAAGGGAATCCAAAATGTCATCAGACACAAGACGCTCAACTCTACCTTTTGAGATATGACCCAAGCGCTTATGCCATAATATCGCTGAATTTTTCTTATTTAATTTACGTTTAGTACCACGTGATTCCACATGTAAGGATTCATTATAAGAAGTAATTGTATCGAGCAAATATAGGTTGTCATAAATACTCAAGTAATCAGTTCCCACAATATTTGAATTAAAAGATAAACTGAATTGATTGTTTTCAAATGAACAAGAATAACCTGATTTGTCCAATACAGAAACTAAAATCAAATTCCGTCTAAAAGACGGTACTACAAAAGTATCTTTTAAGTCCAAATAAGAATAAGTTCCTAATAGCAACCTAAAATGCCCAATTGATTCCACATCTACCGATTGTCCCTCGCCCACAAAGATGTGTCTTTCAACATCACTTGGCTTTCGGTAGTTCAGGCAACCCTGCATAGAAATACTTATGTGAGTAGTAGCACCAGAGTCTAACCACCAAGTGTTTCTAGGTACTGAAACTAAATTAACCTCAGAACAGACCAAAGTAAGGAACGTACCCTTATTAGCACACCATGTGTGATATTTGGTACAATCCTTCTTTACGTGTCCAGGCTTGTTACAGAAGAAACAACCCTGATTATCCTTCTTCTTTACGTGTCCAGGCTTGTTACAGAAGAAACAACCCTGATTATCCTTATGTTGTTTCTTCTGAACTGGACCCTTAGCAGCTTCATTATCATTCTTCCTTTTTTTACCCTTATCCTTAGAGGCATAGGTCAAATGAGCACTTTCTGTCTTATCTTGCTTCAACCTGTCTTGTTCTTACACACAGTATGAAATAGGCTCATTTAGAGTCCATTTCTCCTTTTAGCAGTTATAACTGACCTTAAACTGATTGAATTGTGCAGGAAGAGACAACAAAACCAGATGCACTAATAACTTATCATAAAGATCGAGTTTAAGTGTCTTAAGCTTTGAAGCAATATGAGACATTTCCATAATGTACTCACTGATATTTCCTTTGCCCTTATACTTCATTGAAATCAAGCGAGCTAAAAGCGTGCTTGTTTCTACCTTATCGTTTTTCGCAAAACGCTTCTCAATTTCGGCAAGGAAATCTTTAGCCTTAGTAATCCCTTCGGATTTTATGCCTCTGAAGGCTTCCGGAATGCCGCGCTTAATGATCATAAGACTCATACGATTTGAACGCTCCCACTTCTCATACTCCTTCTTTGCATCAGGAGTGCTATCCGCATTGAGAGGTTGGGATTGTTCAGTTCTTAATGCAAGGTCTAGATCCATACAGCCAAGAACAATTAATATGTTCTCTTTCCAAACCTTAAAATTTGTCCCATTGAGCATGGGAATTGAGTTGATGTTAGCAGAAATTGTTGCAGCAGATGCATTAGCTGAAATAAACAAAAGATACTCATATTAATAACCATAATTAGTAATCAATAAAATTCAAATAATGACAAATCCCATCCAAGATATCTGGAACAACATTAATATCAGGTCTTTGGACAGTAATATTAACTTGTAAGTGATACCTTGTTGTAATGATCAAACATTGACAATAACTCATGTCAAATAATGAAACTATCTTTAGATCGATTTATTATTCACATGTAAACATTATAATTATCACACGCTTATCATCGCAAATATGTATACAGTCTAAATAAATATTAACCTTCCTTTGGGCCGATTAAATATTTACACGAAAGCATACACACAAACATCTCATATTCCTCATGAATAATCTACACAAGAGAGGTTACTTTGGCAACTTCTTGTTTCAATTAATCAATTGGAGTGAGAGACAACCTTAATACCTTAGTGTCATAATATTTAAATTAAATAATTGATTAAAAAACCAAATTAAATTTAAATTAAATTAAATTAATTTAAATTTCCATAGCTTAAATAGGGCCTCATTGTTTAGTTAGGGCCCATAACTTAATTGAATAAATTAAGTATACCAAAGTGGACCCATAATATGAGAACCCGAGGCTTAACCATAGTGAACACGAAGTTCGCTTAACTTCGAATGCGAGGTTCGTCTGTATTGAGTACGAGACTCACCTAAGAATGAACGCGAGGTTCGTTTGAATCGAGCACAAGGCTCACCTGAGAACGAACGTGAAGTTCATTTGAATTGAGCGCGAGTCTCGCCTTAGAACTGAGCGCGAGGCTCACCTTAGAACGAACGCGAAATTCGACTTGAGAGTGGACACAAGGTTCAACTTTAGAACGAACGCGAGGTTCGACTTGACTTGAATTGAGGGCGAGGCTCACCTGAGAACGAACGTGAAGTTCATTTAAATTGAGCGCGAGGCTCACCTTAGAACTGAGCGCGAGGCTCACCTTAGAACGAACACGAAGTTCGTTTAAATTGAGCGCGAGGCTCTCCTGAGAACGAACGCGAAGTTCATTTAAATTGAGCGCGAGGCTCTCCAGAGAACGAATGCGAAGTTCGTTTAAATTGAGCGTGTGTCTCACCTTAGAACGAACGTGAAGTTCGTTTGAAGCTTTCAAGCCTCGCCAAAATTTGAGGTAACCACCTCCTTAATTTTTGCCACGTTTTCACGCACGAACCCTAAGTGTTTCAATCTGAAACCGTCGCCGTCATTGCTACTGTACCCAAAGGTCAAAACCCTAGGGTTTCCTGACGCAGCTGTCGCCGTCATAGTCGAGAGCGAGGCCGCTAGCGAAACTTCACCGGCGAGGAGCACGGGACCGAAGACCAAACCCAAAAAAATCCAAAAATTCCTTGATTTTATTTTCAAAACCAGATCTAGAATCGGAAAAAACAAAGAATGATTTCTTGATCCAGATCCTAAAAAATCAAAGGAAAAAATCCAAAAAATTAATCTTAATCTCTTAGAACAAATCACGGTGGCTCTGATACCACTTGTTGTATCTTATATTTAAGATCTAAATCATAAAGCCAAGATTGATTCAAAGACATTAATAAGAATCAAAAGATGCGGAAGCATATACCTGAATCCATTGAGGAAAAACTGATTAGGGTTTTGATGATCTTCTAACCTTAGATTTTCTCTAGCCAATTTCTCTCTAGATGGGGGTGAAGAGAATTAAAGAATGTAACCCTAGATTAGGGACCATAACCCCTTATTTATAGGTGTTGTACATTTATAATTTGGCCCCTCATCAAATTACAATTACAACTTGGTATATGCACATATAACTCCATAATTTATTTAAATACACATTAACCCAAATTAATTGATCACTTTAGTGGGTTATCCTGAAGGATAATAACACACACAGATTAATCATATGTGCCCACAAATAGATTTAATTAGATTTAAATCCAACAGACTATGCTCTTATGATACAGCTGGTTAGACTGAGTTTTACTATTAATAAGTCCAACGCGTGTATTACGAAGGGTATGATATCCAACTGTAGTATATTTGGAGGACTTACCTACGTGAGAGGAACTGTGATGGCTGCGGTTGAGGGGGGGGGTGCGCTAGGCTAACCCCTAGAAACTCTCATGAGTCGGTTATTGTGAGCATGACCTTTAACGCTCAACCCGCTTTGCTCAATAGATGAAGACATATTGTGTGTGTTTTCGTCAATACCTGATTAAATGGGCCTAAGTCAATGCATAGTCCATTATGTCTCTTAGGTGACGATGAACTCACTAAGGAAATGTTCAAAGCCAAAAGCTATCTCTCCCGAATTCTCTATACGAAAGGTTGCCCAACCTATATTTGTTTTGTGATTTGTTGTTTTATTTATTGATTTTGAGTTTTCAGTCAATATTGCCTTTTGGGGGGGGGGGGGACTATCGGATATTTTGTTGGAGAAAAAGCAAATTTGCCTTCATGAATAGTCCCACATGGAATAGTGGTATGAATACAATTAAAACGTGCGTAACGACTATACATTATGGGGAACGTTACGAAAATTTATGACGAATGTTATCGTATTAATTGTAGAAATTATAATGGCTTTCTCAACCCTATATATACACCCCTTATTCACATTCAGAATATATATAGAAACAATTCTCTCTTTTTCCTCTTCTCTCTACATATTATTTTCGTTCATATGTTGGTGTTATTTTTGGGAAACCGTTCTTCGTCTGAGCTGAAGCTCTGTTCTCTCGTCCGAGTACAGAGACCGACCGCTTCCTGGGGTTTTTACCGCTAGGGGAGAGAGGATCATCTGCGTCAGGGCGATAGGCGGGTCCTCAATCTTTTAGGACAGTGTTTACACGACTGCTCCTGATCAGGCCGGACTTTCTTATTATTTTAATTCGAATTTATTTTACATGCTATAATTTTATTTGATATTTTTCCAACAGTTCTTTATTCCGAAACATGAGTTCATCCCTTATCTCGTTGGCATATATATTATTGGATTCAGATTCTCTCAAATATTTTTCCCGTTGAAATCAATTTAGTGAAAAATGAGAATATATACAATTTACAGTGAATGTCATGGTATTTATATTTGCAATGCGTTCCTAATCATCCTAGGCACCTAAATGCATGGATAGTTACGGTTTTAAAAATAGTTATCTGATCTGTCCACAAGATATAGAAAATTTTCTGCGTGATAGTTAAGAACCTATCTTTGGTAATGAACTTCGTTCTTCCAAGTACAAGAATCAGTTATTGCTCCTGTTGACTAACGCTTCAATGTGCGGCTAATCATATACGGGGACATGGTAAACACCGATGAGGAGGAGAGGAGGAATGATGCTTTTCTGTAGCTTTTCGACCTTTTTTTTCGTTTTGTTTGCTCAGGTGAAAGTTGTTTAATTTCCCTATCTTTATCTTTTATGCATTTTGATATTTTTGTGGATGTGGGGTCCACCCACGTTGATGGCTTTTCCCAGCCAAATTGTGTTTCCGCGTGAACTCAATTGTTTCCGCGTGAAGACTTCGGTTTTGTCCAGCGGACAAAGTGAAAGCCCACCCGATAGCCTATACAAGCCTATATATACTATTTGGTTTCTAGGGCATTGTGTAGCAAGATGGATTCTTTTTTCGGCGGCTTTGTTTCTTGGAGAAAACGCAGCAAAGAAAAAGGAGAAGAAGAGGGAGTGCAGGTTTCGGCGGCTTTGTTTCTTGGAGAAAACGCAGCAAAGAAAAAGGAGAAGAAGAGGGAGTGCAGGTACAGCAGGAGGTGAAAAACAGAGGTTCTTTTTTGGCAGCGTGTAAGGCTTTGACAGGGTCTTGGACTGCGTGCAACAAGAGAAATATAGTATTTTTTTACTGCTGTTGTGAGAGATTAGAGAGTTAGTTTGAGGGTTTAGTTTGTGAGATTGTAAACCTTTTGTATTCTCTCTCTAATAGTAGATCCCCCCTCCTTGCCCCGTGGACGTAGGCAGTTTGCCGAACCACGTAAAATTGGTTTGTTTGAGTTTGTGGCCATTGTAATAGCTTTTAGGATCCCTCGACGCGCAGTCCTAGAGCTGACGAGAGGAAGAGCTAATATCTCACTTTGATGAGATATTAGGTTTCAGATTCTTATTTCCTTTGAGATACAAGAATTCTTATTGAGATCTTTCTCTCTTATTGTGCACCAGAAACTCTGCTGAAATTTTTGTTGCGCACAACAAGTGGTATCAGAGCTCGGGCTACGGTTGGGCTATTTGGAGGAGTAGATCAATTTGGAGGCTCGTCTAGGGCTTCGTTTGATGATAAAGGTTGGATCTTTTTGGTAAAAACTCTATCTTTTAGTTTTGGATCTATTCTTTATTCGTTGGTGCGTAAGATGTCGGGGAAAGAAAGTGCTTCGGGTGTCGAGGGTGGTGCTTCTGGCGCGAAGACCATTCAGAGTTTGAATATCCACTCTATGAAGATAGATGTGGAAAAATTTAATGGCACAAACAACTTTGGATTATGGAGATGCGAGGTTTTGGATGCGCTGAACGCGCAGAATTTGGAGGATACCTTGGAGTTAGATGGCAAGCCAGATGAGATTGAAGAGAAGGTTTGGAAGAAGATGAATCGAACGGCGTGTGGTGTGATTAGGTCTTGTTTGACTCAAGATCTAAAATATGATGTGATGAATGAGACTTCTGCGAAGAAGATTTGAGAGATTCTCGAAAGCAAGTATTTGACTAAGAGTGTGGAAAATCGCTTGTATTTGAAGAGGAGACATTATCGTTTCCAGTTGAAGAAGGGAACCTCCATTAGAGATCACATGAACCACTACACAAAGCTTCTTGCGGATTTGGTGAATGTGGATGTGAAGATTAAAGATGAGGACAAGGCGTTGCTGTTGTTGAGTTCCTTGCCCGACGAGGAATATGAGACATTCGTCCTTACTCTGATTAATGGGAAGGCATATCTTTTGTATAGTGAGGTCACTGCTGCACAGGTGAATTATCAGCTTCGAAAGAAGGATAAGGAGACTTCGACCGAGTCGGTAGCAGAGGCGTTGGTCGCAAGAGGGAAGAATCCGAACCGAAAGAATTGGAAGTCACAGTCTAGAGTAGAGCATCCTACAATTGGAAAAGATCAGTGTGCTTGGTGCAAGCAGACTGGTCATTGGAAGAAAGACTGTCCAAAGCTCGACGAATGGATGAAGAATAAGCAGAAAGGAAAAGGGAAGCAGCCATCATCAGAAGCAAATATCGTATCAGATGGTAATAATTCTGACTCTTTTATTTATTCGCTTTCTATCAGTCCTACAGATAGCTATTCGGAGGAATCTGAATGGATGTTGGATAGTGGTGCGACCTATCATATGTGTCATAGAAGGGAATGGTTCTCCAGTTTTAAGAAGCTGGTGGATAGTAGTGTGGTGTACATGGCTGATAACCGTGCATGCCAGATCCTTGGGATAGGAAGAATTCGCATAAAAATGTTTGACGGGACTGTTAGGGAGCTAAATGATGTGAGATATGTTCCTTCTTTGAGGAAGAACTTGATCTCGATTAGAGCTTTGGTTGGAGAGGGTCTGAAGGTTCGTGTTGAGGACATGGTTCTCGAGATTGCGAGAGACTCTCGTATTTTGATGAAGGGCGTCAGGAGAAATAACCTGTATTACTTGACTGGAGGTATAGTGGCAGGTGGAGAGCTGACGACTTCTGTTGATTCGACTAGACTGCGGCATTTGGGGCTTGGCCATTCCAGTATTGATTCCTCGCATAGATTGAAAGAGGGTGTAAAGACCTGCGATTTAAAGTCCAGTGAACATGTTGATGTGAGCAAGAAGACCGAGGTGAAGTTTGACACCTCTATTCACCGAGTTAAGGGTCGTTCTGGAGGAGTTCACGTGGATGTTTGGGGGCCTTCCAAGGGGACATCATTGGGAGGTAATAGAAGTTTGGTTTCCTTTGTTGGTGGCTGTTCTAGGCGTGTTTGGGTTGCAACCAAATCCCCTTTGGAGAAAGTCCTAGTAGTATCCAACAAATTGAAGAAATGTGTGATAGACAGAAAGGTGAAGGTACTCCATTCTGGTGGGAGGTACAATATGGACCTATTTCTGTATTGGAGCCGAGCTCACGGTATTTCGAGACACTTCGTTGGAAAGGAAATCTTGGGACAACTTGATAGGGTGGCAAATTTGGAGAACCGTGCCTTACTGGAGGAGGATCGGTGTTTGTGGCCGAGCAATGGTTTATAGAAGGGTTTCTGGACTGAGGCTTCGACATATTTGGGTCATCCTATTATAGATTTGTCAACTGCTGTGATTGGAGGTAAAACTTCATTAGAAGATAGGTCTGGTAGTGTCACTTTGGTCGAGGCTTCGATGAGGGAGCTAATTGACTCTCAGCAGGTGGAGAGTTTTGGACAGACCTTAGAGGTATCGCAGCGGGTGGAGACTGATGCTACTCCATATTGGGTGGGGATTTTCCCACATACTCCAGGTCATTCTGCATTAGTTGGGATTCTAGCTGAGGTGACACAGTGTGGAAGTAATTTGAATTCGGATGCAGATGATGAGTTGGGTTTTGACTCGAGTGCAGCTGATAGATGCAGTTTGGATATGACCATTAGTTCACCTCAGGTTGAGGTGTTTGAGACCATTGAAGGTGCTATCAGCCGCAGAGTTGATGATATTGGAGAAGGTTTGCGAACTCTTATATTGGATTGAGGTCATTTGCGGCCATTTGGGTGAACTTCGTTCGGCTTGATTCCTTGGGCAAGAGGATACGTAGGCAGTCTTTATGATGCAGCCGGGTTTGGATTTTGATAGGGGTGAGATCGATTTGGTGAGTTGATACTGACATTTGGAGAGTGTTTGCATTCTCATTTGGGTTCTCGACTTGTTATGGATTGAGTCGGTTGTCGTGAATTGTTTCACGGTGTACTGGACACAACAAGTGAGACATTTGGTTTGGTTGATGTCGGCTCAGTTTTGGGAAAACTTCACCGAGGTGGAGAATTGTGGATGTGGGGTCCACCCACATTGATGGCTTTTCCCAGCCAAATTGTGTTTCCGCGTGAACTCAATTGTTTCCGCGTGAAGACTTCGGTTTTGTCCAGCGGACAAAGTGAAAGCCCACCCGATAGCCTATACAAGCCTATATATACTATTTGGTTTCTAGGGCATTGTGTAGCAAGGTGGATTTTTTTTTCGGCGGCTTTGTTTCTTGGAGAAAACGCAGCAAAGAAAAAGGAGAAGAAGAGGGAGTGCAGGTACAGCAGGAGGTGAAAAACAGAGGTTCTTTTTTGGCAGCGTGTAAGGCTTTGACAGGGTCTTGGACTGCGTGCAACAAGAGAAATAGAGTGTTTTTTTACTGCTGTTGTGAGAGATTAGATAGTTTGAGGGTTTAGTTTGTGAGATTGTAAACCTTTTGTATTCTCTCTCTAATAGTAGATCCCCCCTCCTTGCCCCGTGGACGTAGGCAGTTTGCCGAACCACGTAAAATTGGTTTGTTTGAGTTTGTGGCCATTGTAATAGCTTTTAGGATCCCTCGACGCGCAGTCATAGAGCTGACGAGAGGAAGAGCTAATATCTCACTTTGATGAGATATTAGGCTTCAGATTCTTGTTTCCTTTGAGATACAAGAATTCTTATTGAGATCTTTCTCTCTTATTGTGCACCAGAAACTCTGCCGAAATTTCCGCTACGCACAACAATTTTGTTCAGACTGGAATTTCCATTCACAGTCTTCTAAAAAAACTATTGTTTCCATTTTTGTAATTAACCTTGGTTAGACTCGGATATATTTTGCTTAATTTGTACCTGGAAATATGGTAGTAAATAATTACACTCTTGTCAACAGACACACAACCGGTGATCCGAACGGTTAGGAGGTTTCAACATAACTCCCACGGTCGTGGATTCAGTTCCCGGACGGGTCATTAAAAAAATAAATTAATACAGCATCGTACTTATATTCACTCTTATCCGCACGCATGGCCCAATTTGATGGGGGCTAGACATCTCCTCGTAACCAACAGATCCTCGCCCGCTCTATGCTGTCATTAGTCCTATGGCTCCCCTCTACGGATGGAGGGGAGGTCACATTTGGTTTCGGTCCCATCCCGGGCCATCAATATCGGAGGATAATCCACGGATCGTGATGATGATTGACCAATGCGTGTGATTGATGATGATTCAATTTTCCCATTACGCCGTGTGGGGGCCACTGCGTGTTTCGCTCGGCGAGCATGGGAACGAAACAGAAACCGCCGGACGCACTAATGAGGAGCAGGCTTTCCCGTAATCTCCGACTCGGGGGCGTGTTTGGTTCGCTGGCGAAGCGTGCGGACGGAAAAGGAAGTGTCGGACGAAATACCCATCTATCTGGAAGGAAACAACTTTTTCTTACAAGCTTTCCTAATCTTAATTTGGTTGATCGAGCGGTAATTTTGTGAAATTCTTCCTCGTTTCTCTGTTACCTGTTCTATTCTATTCTTTTTTTTTGACGTAAAGATTTTCTGATGCAATAAAAATCAACGTCGCGTGAATTTTTTTTGTGTGTAGGTTGAGTATCTATGAGAAGGTATTGGAAATCTAAATATATAAGCGTATCTTCGTAGGAAGCACCTTAAAAATAGGGTAATTACACGGGAACCACCTTTCAAATTCGATTTGAAAATAAACCATCCGTATGAAGAAATCGCGAGAAGTTTGGTGAAAAACAGGTGTTGGAAGACCTCAGGAAACTGTTTTGGAGCTACGCGATCGACCACGGCGCAAGGTCGGTCGACCGCGAACGTGTACAGGCTCAGGCATGAGCCTGGACTTGGCGCGGTCGACCGCCGCGGTCGACCGTGTGACCCTGTAGGAGATTTTTAGGCTCTGTCGTTTGTCGCGGTCGACCGCCAGACCCTGTAACGCATTTACAGGCTCTGTCGTTGGGCGCGGTCGACCGTGGCGGTCGACCGCGTATCGTGTCAGGCCCAGTTTGAGTTTCCTGTTCTTATTGGGTTTTGGTGTTTGTATAAATACCAATACATGTTCTAGGTTTTCTTAAGGCTAGAGTTTGGGATATTTGGAGAATAGAAAAGAGGTATTTTCTGAGTTATTTGATTAGGGTTTATTTGGAGAGATTAAGAGCTTTGTTGGTGAGATTAGTTTGTTCATTCGAGTGATTTGTAATCTCAAGTTGTACTCTTCTTCTCTATTAGTAAAAACCCCATCCCCTTCTTGCCCCGTGGACGTAGGTAATTGCCGAACCACGTTAAAATTGGTGTTTTGTTTGTGTATTAATTTTGGTTGGTTTTGGCCCTCTTTGATCGGCGTTTGGTTTGGTTCCTCGACACAGTTTTCAACAACAATTGGGGTTTCCCCAACAATTGGTATCAGAGCTCGGGCTACGCTTGGGCTATTTGGAGGAGTAGATCGATTTGGGAAGCTCGTCTAGGGTTTCAGTTGGTGAGAAAGATGAGACCTTTTTGGTAAAACTTCTTTCTTTTCTCAGTTTTGGATCTATTCTTTGTTTGTTTCCGCACTGGTTGTTGGTGTGTTGAGGATTATGACCGAGAAAGAGGGAGTTGAGGGTGATTCTTCAGGTGTGAAGACTATCCAAAGTTTGAGTATCCACTCGATGAAGATTGACGTGGAGAAGTTCAATGGCACTAACAATTTTGGACTTTGGCGATGCGAAGTCTTGGATGCGCTCAATGTGTAAAATTTGGAAGATACGTTAGAGTTGGACGGAAAACCGGACGACATTGATGAGAAGGTTTGGAAAAAGATGAATCGGACAGCGTATGGTGTGATTAGGTCTTGTCTCACTCAAGATCTAAAATATGATGTGATGAATGAGACTTCAGCTAAGAAGATTTGATTTTAACTAAGAATGTCGAAAACCGATTGCATTTGAAGAGGAGGTTTTATCGCTTCCAATTGAAGAAGGGGACATCCATTAGTGATCACATGAACCACTACACAACTTCTTGCAGATTTGGCGAGTGTAGATATCATTGTTAATGATGAGAACAAAGCGTTGCTATTGTTGAGTTCTTTGCCCGACGAGGAATATGAGACGTTTGTCCTTACTCTTATTAATGGGAACGCTGCATTAGTGAATTACCAACTTAGAAAGAAGGACAAAGAGACTTCTATTGAGCTGGTAGCGTGGTCATTAATTGCAAGAGCAAAGGGTCCAAACCGAGGTAGAATGTCACAGTCTAGAGGGGCACATCTTAGAATTTGTAGGAATCAGTGTGCTTTTTTTAAAGAAGATGGACATCGGAAAGCTGAATGCCCAAAGTTAAATGATTAAGCCGGAAAGAATAAGGGAAAAGCTATTCAGGCTTCAGAGGTGAATGTTATTAAGGCTAGTGGCATCTGTAGGCGTCTAAAAATGCCTATGGGTGTCCGCACACATCTTGAGACGGAGATAAGACGATGAACGTCGTTATCTGAGTCTAAGAGGATTATCTGATGTTGACAAGCGCCTGAAGCAAAACAGCAAACCGAGTGGCCTGCACTCTTATCAATCAGCTCGCGTGCGTCGGTCAACACGCGCGCGTCAATCAGCTCGCGCGCATCAATCAACGCGCGTCCGACAATCAGTTCGCGCGCGTCGGTCAACACGCGTGCATCAATCAACACGCGCGTATATCAACCAACGCGATTTCGACAGTCAATCCCGCAACAAAGCATGCAAGTCAATAAGACGGTCAAACACGTAAAACAATGGAAAATACAAGTCACGGAAGAGTCAAAAAAAAAACCAAAAGAAAGTGCCAGGCTTCGGAATCCGCGCCGATGCGGGACAACCGAAACCGACCAGCACCAGCACGGGTCGGCCAAAACCGACCCGCG
>NC_033797.1:78809097-78905660 GCF_001876935.1 Asparagus officinalis
CGGGTCGGCCCGAGCCGACCCGCGCCCCCGCGGGTCAGATTTCTCCCGCGCGCTGTTTTGATCCCCTGTTCGGATTTTGACGGGTTTTCTCGAGATTTGTTGGTTCCTGAGCATCCCAACTGATCTGATATCATCCCCAAACGTTGTTAATTAGTTATTAACTGAAGATAAGGAGGAATCATTCATTCTCATCCCAAATAACCGCTTCGAAGCTTATAAATACGAGCTCGGGTGCTTATTTCTCATCGGGATTAATTATCAAGAGGAGGAGGTGTTGCCGGATTGAGGAGTCAGGGAGCACGAATTTCAGCGAAGGCAAATCAGATCCCGGCAAACTTCAGCACAAAGGAGAAGCCGTTCGAAGGATCCGACGCCCGTTCCTGTCCATTCCTCAAGATTAGGCTTGGTCTTAATCTCGAGAACAGTTCTGATTTCGCTTGGTCGATCTCAGCGCTTCAAATCAAATACTACCTCGGTGAAGGCGAAGCTCTGCTGAATTTTCTATTAACCGGATCCAGATCGACAGTCATCCACGGATAAACCCCGGCACAGGCAAAGATCCCACGCAAGCAGAAGACCGATAAACGATCTCTGCGTTTGTTTTGACGAGAGTTGTAATCTTTGTTTTCATCGTGTAAAAGTCTTATAAAAAGACTATCTTTTTGTTTTCATTGTAACGACCGAAGTTGTAATGAATACCGTAATGAATATAACAATTTTCGATAAAAACAAACTGGCGACCACAGTGGGAGCCAACAGCTTCACTGTCGGAGTTGTCGTGTCGCAACCTCGGATCTGCATCCCGGTTGAAGAAGTGGTCAAATACGAGTTCGACCAACTGAAGTTCGAGGAATATCTGTCGTCCTCCTCCTCTAGATCCTCCGCCTCTCGCAAGTGAAGGAAGATCAAGACCCCCATTGCTGCGGTAGCTAAACCTTACAATACCTTTCCGGCCTCCAACGAGTCCGGATCTGCAGATCTAAACTCCTCCTCAATCAATGAGTTGAGTACTGAAGGCGCGCCAATCCTATCAAAGAGGGCACGTCAAAGGCGACGTCAACGCCTCGCGCGTCAGCTTGCTAAGGCATTGGAGCCGATAAACGGAATCCGTTATGAGGCGGATCTGAAATTCAAAGAGCATCAAGCGACCCAACAGCGAGCATATGTCCTCCCCTCCAAACCAACGGCAAGTGAATGGATCCAAGTCAAAAGGATCCGATCAACTCTGGAGGAACGAATCCAAAAGCGCCGCGCACTGCTTGCGCACGCGTGAATTCTTGCACAAAAGGCCAAAAGGTTGCAGAGGGAAGAAGTGGAAAAGAAGCCACAAAAACTACACAAAGTTTGGAGGCCAAAGTCCAAGACAGCGACCGAAAAGATCGAGAATCACGGGTCACTTGGATCCGACCCTCCAAATCGCGGGTCACTCGGATCCGACCCTCCAAATCGCGGGTCGTCACTCGGATCCGACCGTCCACTTCGCGGGTCACTTGGATCCGACCTTTCAAATCGCAGGTCACTTGAATCCGACCC
Organism: Asparagus officinalis; assembly: GCF_001876935.1. NCBI lineage: Eukaryota > Viridiplantae > Streptophyta > Magnoliopsida > Asparagales > Asparagaceae > Asparagus > Asparagus officinalis. The sequence goes on from NC_033797.1 coordinate 78,810,631, forward strand.
TCCAAATCGCGGGTCACTTTCGACCTCCACTTTGCGGGTCACCCAAAGCCGATCCTCCAACCCGCGAGTCGCCCAAGTCTGACCCGCGCCAGGGTAAAGACAGAAGACGTTATGCACATGTTTCGTCCATCCTTTTGAGTTCGGCACCTCCGACGGAGCACCGTGATAGCGTAGATTTGTCCCGATTCAAGGTGAGGATAGTCGATCGCCTGGGTCCTTTGCACGAGGATCGAGGCAAAGTTCTGATCGAAGAATGCTTGAGTTCGTTGACTGCACCCCGAGCGACTCGTCGAGCTGGGGGTCGCACACACCCTCGTAATAATTTCAAGCTTTCTCATAAAGAGAAAACAACGGTTTCCACCCGCCTGGGGGTGTGTATCCAAAACCAGGAGCCTGTTGAGATCCTGCGCTCCCGAAAGAGAAATTCAAGATCGAAATGGAAATGACTATGCTACGAATGAGGGAAGAGCATGACCAACAAATTCGGGCTCTGTCCAATCAGTTCGGTGAATCCAACCGTCGTAACTGTGCTGACCAAGCAGCTAGCAATTCAGATGTGGATGAATACATCAATGTGGATAACCCTCCCGTTGACCAGAATACTAGGGGTGGTCCCACTAAAAACAACGACGCTGGGGGTGATCCCACCGAAAACGATAACACTGGGGGTGGCCGCGTTATTCCTCTTAAGAATCATCAAGAGCCCGATACAAGCGACGATGAGAAAATAAAAAATCTCGAGAGCAAAATCAACGCTCTAATGTTTGCTCGAGAGGTAAAAAGAACCAGCATTCCATGTCTCTATCCAAGAGAGTGGGATTTAATAGCATACCCGGCGAAGTTCAACCTGATTAACTTCACGTCGTTTGATGGAAAGGGTTCGCCCACTCAACATCTGATCTACTTTAAGTCCTACTTGGGTATGATCTCCGGTAATGAAGCCTTGATGGTTCGGTCATTCGTTGGTACCTTTCTTGGGCCCGCCTTAGATTGGTATCGCCATCTTAAGTCCGAAAGTATTAATAACTGGGAAGACCTAGAGAGCCTGTTCCTCGTTCACTTCTTTGATGATGATACCGAAGTGTCAATCAGGACATTCTTTGATGAGAAGCAAGAAGATGATGAAACGGTCGACGACTTCGTCAAGCGCTTCCGGAATAAGGCGATGAACTGCCGAGATTCGATCACAGAGGACTTCATCCTCCAAACCTGTCACAACAACCTCTCCTTGGACATGTTGGAAGTTATGGGAGTAGCACCCTCTAATACCTGGAAAGAGATGAAGATACGCGGAGAGCGGGCCAAACGCTTCCTCCGAAGGAAGAAGGCCGAGAAGAGCCAACCGACGGCGAATCTTTCGAATTCAAATTTAGTCTCCCATGGAAAGGGGAAAGCACCTGTAGCAGCTGTTGATGCTAACCAAACGTCGCAACAGTAACCCCGAAGACAGCAGAAGACTTCGGGTTCGAGACTCCAAAAAGAGTACTCCTTTAAGGACGAAGACGTTCCAGCCATCTTCGAATCTCTCCTTGAAAACAACAAGATCAAGCTACCACCTATCACAAATCAGGAGGAAGCTGACAATACTGTGGATCCAAAGTACTGTGCGTACCACAGGAGGGTCCTTCATCCCACCAAGGATTGCTTTTCTCTCAAGAATAGCATCCAAACATTGGTTGAAGCCGGCATTATATCGCTTAATTAAGTCGAATGAAGACTCTGACAAGTATAAGAGTATAAACTGCTCCTTCTGATACTCCAATGGGTATATGAGTTTAAACTGTTTCCTACTGTTGACGGAAAGTTCCTGAAGAATTTTTATATGTAACATTCTTAAGGATAACCCGGTCATGCAACTGAGTACAATGTCAGACCCAGTTCCACAAAGCAAACTGGGGTGGATGATTTATGTAACGGGAAGTTCCTAGAGAATCTTATATTCTTAAGGATAACCCGAACATGCGACTGAGGATAACGTACTCCTCGTTACACCCAGTTTTGCAAAGAAAGCTGGGGGTGGATAATTCATGCAACGTGAAATTCCCGAAAGAATGTTAAATGTAATATTCTTAGGGATAACCCTATCATTATGAACAAAGTGATAAATACTAAACTCCTGCTGTGATTTTTGAACACTCTTTTGTTGAGACGAGATTCGATCACTTCGTTGGATCAATCTTCCCTCATAAAATTTCTATTGGTGTTTGACGACTCACAGTCTTACACCACAAAATCCCTTATCGATTAGACTAATTGATGGTGGGACCACCAAAACTTCTTTCGGATTGAATCCACTCAAATTTTTATGTGTTTGTGCACTCAACATTCCCATTATTAAATTCCGGACATAGTACTTGGAATTTCAACATCCTAATCATTGACGATTGTCAAACCCCTCCGTGTTAAGTATTTGTTACTTAACACCAGGAACCCCTTTTGAGTGATTTGTACGAATCAATACTCCTACAGTAATTTATACTCCCACTTTCACTACTTACTTGGTCAAACCTTCCTACAGTTAGGACCACAATCAAAATCCCCTCTCGATTCCTTCAATGAACGAGAGATCCATTTTCAAATCGAGCGATCAAACCTTCCTACAGTTAGGATCGTCTCAAACCTCCCTTTCGGTCAAACCTTCCTATAGTTAGGGCCAAAACCAAAATTCTCTCTCGATTCCTCCAATGAACGAGAGGTCCACTTTCAAATCGAGTGATCAAACCTTCTTACAGTTAGGGTCACCTCAAACTCCCGCTTGGTTAAACCTTCCTACAGTAAGGACCAAAACCACAATTCATTCTCAATAAATGAGAAATCCATCTTTAGTTCGGTAATCAAACCTTCCGATAGTTAGGGTTATCCGAATCTTTTTGATTCTCGGAGTGGAGATCCCACTCTTAGTTTCATATTCTCGGATTCTTGAAGTGAAGATCCAACTTTGAGTTTCCTTTTGTAACTGGAGATAGAATATAAAATTCTTCCTCTTCAGCTTTGAGAGATAGAATATAAAATTCTTCCTCTCCCGTATCGGGTTCGTCTTTGCCCCAAGAGAAGACACCACTTTTTTAACTCCCAAAATTCGTGCCTCACACGCATGGGGAATTTTATCCCGAATTCTAAGTAAGGATAAGTCAACGTCTAACATGCGTTGCCGATCAGTCTTTTACCGTAAAAAGGACAAAAGCCCACATATTCGATATTGTGGCAGGTTGTTATTAATAACACCAAAATCCATGCCTCACACGCACGGGGAATTTTATCCCGAATCCTGAGTAGGGATAAGTCAACACCTAGCACATGTTATCGGTTTAGTCTTTTACCGGTTACAAAAGACACCAGAATACCAATCTGGGGTATTTTATCCCGAAGCCTAAGTGTTTTCGTGGAAAGCTACCTTCATCATTGATTTCATTAAACTTTAGTCGTTACAAATAAATTCAAATAACGAAAATAAAAGATTACAACTTTCTTGAAAATAAACACAAGATCCGTTTATCGGTTCTTGCTTGCGTGGGTTCTTTGCCGGTGCCGGGGTTAATCCGTGGACGACCGCGAATCAGATCTGGTTGTAGGAAAATTCGACAGAGCTTCGCCTTCGCCGAGGAAGTTTTCTAGTTTGAAGCGCTGAGATCGACAAAGAGAAATCAGGGCTCTTCTCGAGATTAAGACCAAGCCTAATCTCAAGGAACGGACGTACGGGCTTCAGATCCTTCGAACGGCTTCTCTTTTGCGCCGAAGTTCGCCGGGATCTCGTTGACCTTCGTTGAAATTTCGTGCTCCTTCACTCTTCAATCCAGCAGCACCTCGTCCTCTTGATAAAATTCCAGCCCTCGAAAATGGAGGCCTTTGGCTCGTATTTATAGGCCCCGGATGCGGTTATTTGGATGAGAACAAGTGATTTAACTCTATCTTCAGTTAACAACAGTCTAATCATGTTTGGAGATGATATCAAGTCAGTTAGGAACCATTGGAACAGATAAATCCTGTGAAAACAGCTTTAAAATCGTCAAAACGCGTTTCGGGTTCCAGACTGCGCGGCGCGGGTCGGACAGATCCGACCTGCGCTTGTGCGGGTCGGATTGACCCGACCCGCGCTTGGGCGGGTCGGATTGATCCGACCCGCGCTTGTGCGGGTCGGACTGATCCGACCCGCGCTTGCACGGGTCGGACTGATCCGACCCGCGCTTGCGCGGGTCGGTTTATTCCGTCCTGCGCTCGCACAGTTTTGCCAAACTTTTCTTTTCTGTTCTCTTTCTTCCGAGACTTGTCCTTTTCGCGTGTTTGGTCCGCTTTGTTGACTTGTATGCTTTGTCGCAAGACCGACCATCGAACGCACGTTGGTTAATATACGCGTGTTGATCGATGCACGCAGACTAATTGGCGTGAGCGCGTTGACCGACACGCACGAGCTGGTTGACGTGCACGCGTTTGATCGACGCGCACGAGATGATTTGACGTACGCGCGTTGACCGGCACGCACGAGCTGATTTGACGTACGCGCGTTGACCGGCGCATACGCGTGTTGACCGGCGCGCACGAGCTGATTTGACGTACGCGCGTTGACCGGCGCGCACGAGCTGCTTGACGTGCGCGCGTTGACCGACATGCACGAGTTGGTTTGACGTGCACACGTTTACTGGCGCGCACGAGCTGCTTAGGTGAATCTTCTTGACTCGCCAATTCATTGCTTCAAGTTTCGTGCGGGCTCTCATAGACAATTTTAGACGCTTACAGATACCTCCTCCAAAGTGTTTCAGCCTTATTCTTTTATAGAGGAGTTTGAAACGCTTTGGATATGATGGATCCCCACCTTCAGTCGGTGTTAAAGGACCTACAGATGGTTTCGATTCTTGACTTCTCCATATTTCAGCATATTCTGTATTTTGTCGAATAGCTAAGATTTCCTCGGTACTGCGTTTATCGTCTGACCGTTATTGAAGCCTTGAACCGGAATTGGTGAGTAGACTTTGGCTCGTGTTATTGAGTTGACTTTTGGATTAATTATCTGCATCGCAACACGTTAACCGACATTGACCTAGGGCTACGCGTTGCTCCGCGTTGACCTTAGGGTTTCGAATCGATCGGTGTTAACTTTTATCGCAACGCGTTGACCGGCGTTGACCTGGGGCTACGTGTTGACCGACGTTGACCTTAGGGTTTTGAATCGATCGGCGTTGACTCTTCATCGCAACGCGTTGACCGACGTTGACCTAGGGCTACGCGTTGCTCCACGTTGACCTTAGGGTTTCGAATCGATCGGCGTTGACTTTTATCGCAACACGTTGACCAGTGTTAACCTGGGGCTACGTGTTGACCGGCGTTGACCTTAGGGTTTCGAATCGATCGGCGTTGACTCTTCATCGCAACATGTTGACCGGCGTTGACCTAAGGCTACGCGTTGACCGGCGTTGACCTTAGGGTTTCACGTTAACCTGAGGAGAACCAGTTTATACTCGTGTACTCCTGAGAGTTTCGGGAATTAGTTTAGCCTTGTGTACCCGTCGGAGGTTGCCAGGTTATCCTTAAGAATTATTGTATGTAATATCCTCTAGGAACTTCCTGTCAAAATGGGAAACAGTTTAGACTCATGTACCCGTTGGAGTTTGGATTTCGAATATTCCGATTATAGGCAAATAAAAATATCACGAAGCCACCCAAAAATATAAAATTGGGTCTCGAATATTCCGAAAATAGGCAAAAATATTATGAAATCACCCAAAATATAAAATTGGGTCCCGGATATTTTGAAAATAGACGAAAATATCTCAAAATCATTTGGGAGATGGAATTGAACTCCGAAAATTCCGAATCTGAGTGAAAATGCCGCCAAATTATCCGAGAGATGAATTTGAACTTTGAACATTCCAAATATGAGTGAAAACGCCGCAAAATTATCCGAGAGATGAAATTAAACTCCAAAATTTTTGAAAACGGACAAAATCAGGCGAAAATACAGCAAAACGGGCGCCAATAAGGGTCTGACCCGCATTCACGCGGGTCAGAAGGATCCGACCCACGTGATCGTGGGTCGGATTAATCCGACCCGCGAGCACGCGGGTCGGTCACTAATCCGACCCGCGGAACGCGGGTCGGGAGAGGTGAAAAGGGGTAAAAATCCCCAAAATTTTTTTTCCTTCCTCTTCAAAACTCCGGTCCCAGTTCTCTTCTTCCCCACTTCGGTTTCTTCCCTTGAGTTCCAGTTCTTTGAGAGCTCTTCTTCCTCAAGAGTTCTAAACAAATCAAAGCTCCCCCCCTTAAAACCCATCAGCTTCTCTTCTTCCCACTTGGATTCGAGCAAAGGGGGATTCAGATCTAGGGTTTCAGCCAGCTTGACTTGAGCATTTGTGGATTTTATTTCGGCGGACCCCTCCTCCTTCTCAATTCCTCTTTGAATTTCAGGTAAGCTTCCATGTCCTCTCTTCAATTTTAGGCTAAGTCTTTGAGTTTTGGCTTGATAGTTGGAACCCTAGTTCTTGAATTTGGGGGAAATCCGAAATCTGATCTTAAGCTTTGAATGATGGCCGATTTTTTGAGTTTGATTGTGTTCATGGCTTGATAATTGCAGTCCAAATTTTTTTAATTTTAGGAGAAAACCAAAAATTTTGGATTGGGTTTGTTCATGGCCGAATTCCTGGACTGTTCATGGCTGAAATTTTTGTTGATTGTGTGAGCATGGCTTGTGTTGGCCGAAATTTGGGGTTGTTCATGTGAGCATGGCTTGATCACTGCTGTCTTGAATTCATGATTTTGAACTCATGGTTTGATGGTTGATGACTGAATGTGTGGTCGAACAGCTCTTCGAACCTGTATATGGCTGAAAATTCTTGTTGAGGTCTTTGAGCTATTCATGGCCGAATTCTTTTATGTGCTTGAATTTTGTATATAATTCGAACTCGTATATAATTGAACTCATGTATATGATTGAACTCAAACTTTGTATATAGCCAAGCTCTTGTATATAATTGAATTTGTGCATGACTTGAATCCGAACTCGTATGTGGTCGAATGACTCGAATTCGTACTTGTATGTGGCCAAGAATTGACTTTGCATATAATCGAATTCCTTCGTTTGAACTGATTGCTCATAAAGCTTGAGTTATGTGGGAATTCACTAAGCATGGTTGTGAATAAGAACCAAACCAAATTCTCGATTTAGGGAACATATCGAAGCCTTGATTCTTGATTTTGATTTTGTGTATGCCTTTGAATGAGATTTCTCTAAATTTGGTTGCACGTGGTCGAACTTGGTATACTATTGAATTCGAACTTGTACGTGGCTCGAGAACTTGAATCCAAACTTGTATGCGGTCGAATTATTTGAATTCGAGCTTGTGTATGGCTCGAGCTTTGTATATGATTGAATTCGTGCATATGTGATTGAACTCTTGCATATGGTTGAACTCTTGTATATAATTCAAATTCAAACTTGTATATAACTGAGCTCTTGTATTATTGAATTCGTATGTAACTGAACTCGTGTATGCCTTGAATCCAAATTTGTGTATGACTCAAGAACCTTATATGCCTTGAATTCAAACTTGTACATGACCGAGTTCTTTGGTTGGTCTTTGGGACCTTTAACTTGAGCCGAGAATGTCGTATAGGTTTAATTAGACTCTTAATTGGAAAATTCCATTTTGTAGAATTTCAATTAAAGATTCGCAATTTCTCTTTTAGTCTTTCAATTCATGTATCTCGATTCTTGATCTGACTGAGCTGTTGATCTTTATTGCAGATTAGCTATGTCGACGAGGAAATCACGCTCCCCGAGGAGCCGCTCAGCCACTCAGTCACCTGAGAGGGAGCACTTGTCTTTTACTGGTAAACCCTTGTAATTTTCTGTTCATGAATTCAAAATTTTTTTTATATCATGCTGCATATCGCATACCCTCTCTGTCCTCCTTGGTGAGGCAGTCGGGAATAGTTGATACCCTCCTTTGTGGGGGTGGATGCTTCTATATTACATCCCCACCCTATTCTCCTTGGTGAGGCAGTTGGGAAGAGTTGATACCCTCCTTTGTGGGGGTGGATGCTTATCAGATACGTTTTGCTTGGTCAAAACGCGTCTTAAGGCCATATGGGGCGATTTTCTGCTGTATTACGTTCCGTAAGATAGGGTTCATCACCGCGTTATTTGCGTGAAGATGTACGTTGTCTTGTGAGTTCGTAATACTGCTAAAATCATCTCGCTAATTATAAGGTGGGGACTCTGTTTCACTGATCGGTAAAAAGAATTCAAACCCCCTGCATCGTATTGATATTTCTTCATAAACGCGTTTGATAAACACGTCGTCTTTATTTCAGTTGAATACCCGTCAACGCCATTTTCTCAATACGAGATAGATGGCCGTAGGAGCAGTTATTACACTGCCGTTGATAATCCGGCGTCGATCCCACACACTTCTCAATTTGCCTTGGACCTCCCGGATGAATTCTGTAAGTTAGTACGGGAGGGAGGTCGTCGCATTACGCGCCAATTAATTACAGACGCACCATTTGCTGAAGATACGGATCCCGATCATCCTTTAAGGAAGACCCACTACCTGTTTGGCGATTCTGTGACGGATCCAGATGTCATAAAGCTTGAGGATGAGCGGTGGCTACACAGTGACGGCATAACTTGCTTACATCTCCCTCCATTCCCTCGTCATCATTCACTAACAGAATTACACGGGCAAGCGGTGACGCGACAGATGCCGTGGACCTTAACAGAAGAACATACCAACATCCCTTGCGGATACATCACCAGCCATTCACTTCCAGGTTCTCGTGGCAGAAAACATATTACAGGGTTACACCCGGGCGTGACGGGATTGGAGGACCCGCCTAAAGGGGAACTGCCTATAATAGCTCGCACTGTGAAGAATCGTCTTGCTGAGCTAGGACGTGAGCTACCCATCGAAAATTACCGATGCTTTGGTTGGTCTCATTCTTCAGACAAAGCATGGTGGGGCCGGATGACAGGTTATGTCCTCCACCGCTGGGGTGCTGAGTTAAAGTCTATAAGATTGTATGAAGCTATTCAGGCCACTCAGTACGGGTTACCGGTGAACGCTCTTCACTTCATGGGGTTGATAGAGCTGTATAATCCAGATGCTAACACCTTTGTGATACGGAACGGAGAATATGGATTACCTTTTCACGAGATGTATAAGGTCTCCGGACTACAGTTAGGAGATATACCGTATCAGGAATATTTTCCCTCCAATCAGGAGCTACAAAAGTTGAAGATTCACAAGCCTGCCCGATATGACACATTATGGGAACTCACGTGTCATTATCAAATTGCTTTAGCCGGCGCTAATCCGTTTGCGAGGAAGAAATCTCCTCAAATAAGCTTGAAGCAATTCTCTTGCTATTTGTTTAAAAACTTGGAGAAACTTAATGAGGAAGTTCGTGAGTTGCAACCGTTGACTTCCCAGGAGATTAATAGATTGATTGAGAAATGTGATGCCCGCTCCTATACCATCGCGAGTGCTCAAGACAAGTTCATTGCGGGGACTAAATTCAAAACTTTCTTATGGTACGCCCAGAAGCCTATCCATCCTGCCACTTTATTGGTTGGTTATATAGCACTTTGGTTGAAAAAGTGTGTAGTACCATATCAGAGCTCAGATGCTCTGCCGATAGAGGTATTATTCCCGGCCGTCCAGCTTGCTTATGGGAGAAGCCTATCTCTTTTGCCAGCCATGATCGCCGACATACATCGCGGACTTCGTCAGGTAGTCATGACTTTTACTCAAACTGATGAGACACCATCCGCGAGGATCCCTGTGGCGAAAGCAGAACTCCCTTATACTTATTTGATGCGATGGTTGGTTCTTCATCGCCCTGATTTGATGACGCCCCCTACTAATGCGAATCTATCTACCCCCCTTCTACAATTATTTGAAGGGTGTAGGTGGAAAGCTCGGGACCTCACGGAAATCAGGAGGAGTTTGCATACACACAAGGGCTGGGTGATCAACCTATGTTTCCCACGTTTTGCTAGCAAATATGGTGGGATGCTTGCCGACATAGAAGCGCCCGGAACCGATCGAACTTGTCTCGATGTTGGGTGCTTCAGGTGGCTCATGAATATAAGGCCAGGCCATCTCATTTTCTGGGTAAAGGAACGCTGCTATCTAGAGCCTTATCTGCCGTGCCGGTTCACCCGTCAATTTGGATACGACCAGATATACATTGGGAATCCGAACCAACAATTCCACACTCGTGGCGGGCTAGTGGACGGCGTTCGCGCTTGGCTTGACGGGCTGTACTGGTGCCAAGTTTTGTCTCCCGAATACTGAACGTCACTTAGAGCTCACATATCTATACTGCAAATGGATCATGGCCGCTAACGACCCGGTCCCCCTGCGGTCGATTGAGGATCTGAAGGCGGAAGCTGTATTGCGCATCGCTGTGAGGCTAGTCCGAGAAGATGCTTTGGAATGAAGGAGGCGCGAAACGAAGCTCGCTGGTCCCTCAGGCAAAGGCAAGTAGAAAATGAAGGAAATAGAAGAGGAGTCATTTGCTTTTGATGAGGAAACTTCCGAAGAAGACGAAGTCGCCGCCGGTGGTGCTATGGAAATCAACAGTGGCTTCGAGGAAGACGTGGTAGGTTTGTCTGAATCTTTTTGTAAAGAACTATGGGACTTGTCGATTGCTGATCGAGCTCGTCGACTTAAAGCTCGTAAAAAATGGAGAATTTTGCCCACTTACAATAGGATGATTGTTGAACTTTCAAATGTAGATTCGGAAGAAGAAGAAGGAAGATGTAACCTCGTCCCTCGTACTCGATCTCGGGCTATAACTCAAGCAGGACCACAAATCGAGTCATGTGCCGCATCTACACAGGACAGACCTGTGGATTTTAAAGAGGTTCGACCTACCAAGCGCCTGAAGTTGACCATTAAGCGACACGCGAAACCTCAGACTTCCCAAACGGAGGTGGTCGACGATACACTCATTGGTGAGGAAGGTAATATTTTAGTCATTGTCATTTTTTCTTTTCTTCTACCAAGCTTCAAATTTTTCTAGCAAATTCTATGTCCCAGGGGGTCACGACGAAGACACGATGATGTGCGACCCCCCTTCTCCCGACATGGACATTTTCGGAGAATCTTGCTTCGCATCGCAAGCAAATGAGGCCGTGGATCAAGATCTGCCAGGTACCGAAACAGACATGACACCTGAGATTAGCGAAGGTACCGTCGTAGGATCTGATTCACCCGTGGTGATTGCTAACCCAGGTACACCTATTATCGGTAGTATGACTTTTAGATGGCAATCTCGGGTATTAAACGATTCAGAGTTCGTCCCTCCTCTAATTGCCTCGGGTATTAAACGATTCAGAGTTCGTCCCTCCTCTAATTGCTTATATGCTTCTGGCTCTTTTAGAAAAGCTACAAGAGGCGACTGGTGAAGTTCGTCCCTCCTCTAATTGCTTATATGCTTCTGGCTCTTTTAGAAAAGCTACAAGAGGCGACTGGTGACGTTGGGGTTGAAGAGCATGCCGTCACCACTGGAGGTGTTTTTTAACTCTATCTCATTGATGATTTTTTTAAATCTCTCTTTCCATGTCTTAACATCTAGAATTTTCTTCAGATGCTTTAATGGAAGGCCCAAGTGATAAAGAAACCTTTCATCATGCAGCCGATGCACCTCCGTCTGATCCCATACAGGACCCTTCGGGCTCTGGCGACGGGTTACTCGATGACATGCTGTCAGAGCAAACTCGCCGAGATGCTGTTGAACCGGTTGTCGAANGCCATTAAACCGGTCATTGAGATGGTCGAACCAGTCTTCGAGACTATTGGACCAGTCATCGAGGCCAGTTCCTCTGTATGTATGGATTTTTTCCTCATGAAAGTTATTTTCTTACCAGACTTAATTATAAGGGCGTTATAATTGTAGGACCAGTCGTTAAGGCTGATGCAACTACTATTGTTGGGATATCTGACGATCCTGAGGATCTTGATTTCTTACTACCGACAGGAACTATTATGGAAGCTTAATCGTCAGCTCACAACCCCAACTCACAACCCCAACAGTTGAGATGAGTGCTGTAGCGGTGGGGATTAGCCTTGTTGAGCAGGCCGCGAGACCAACTAATGAGGTTGGTACGTCAACGGTTGTGGCACCAGCGACGGTCTTATCAAATCAAGAAGTTGTGCCGGCAGAACCAAGTGCGGGACATCAACTTGAGGAAACATCATTTGATTTTGGCAAACTTCTTACGTCGATACTGATTTAGAACTATGGCTAAGACTTCAAAGATATTTATATCCTCTTTTCCTCGTAGGGCCATCTTCCCGGCTCAATGACATGGTCAGGACTCTGTTATCCGATGACGATCCTGATAAGGACCTTCTTCGGTTGGAAATCACTTCCTTCTTCTCATTTGTGAATGGCATGATTGATAGGCTTATCAACAAAAAACTTTCTCTTGGTCTTTTCAAGTCTTATCTTGACCACTAATTGATCTTTATAAGAAATCAAGGACATTCGGATCTGGCAGATGCTATTACTGCGGACCTAGACCATCTCGAGCGTGAATTTCAAAGGTTGAAGGAATTCCAAGCCGTCGGTGTTCCTTCATACGTGGCTGATCAACTGGAGACTAGGTTGCAGACGTGGCACGAGGCTCAAATATCTGCCAATCTTAAAATTCGAGAACAAGAGAATCGTGTCCAACAGACAGAAACTATTTTTAATGATAAATTGAAGTCCCTTCGCGAAATTGACTCTTCTCTCGTATCAGGTGTTGCCACAATAAAACGACTCAGATCGGAACTTCAGGCAGCCGAAGATGCTCAGTCTGTTCTGGAGATGACCAAGATTCATACAGAGGGTGTCGTAAATACTATGTCCAAACGGTTAGAACTTCCCAAAGAGAAATTAGCCGAGATGAAGGTGGATGCTGCGTGGATATTGGCTACCGATGAGGATTCCATGAAGACCATACTGCAGAACGAGCTCGAGCAAACTTACAGATATTTCTTTTTCGTTCATTATACCTATTTTATTATGGTGTTCTATTCTGTTTGGAATTATCGACCATAGGATTTTTGGCAAACCCTCAGCCTTCAACGGATTTGATGAGCCTTTACTGACTACCGTTTGAGTCGGGCTAGTGTGCGGATTATTTTGGATCCGTTCCGCACATAACGTTGCGCTAAGAGAATTAATTCACTTAGACTTGGTGCTATGACTTTGAATACATAGGCTTCGTCTTTCTCATGGGAGTAGACTAAACGGCAACGCGTGTTAGGCGTTGACTTATCTCTATTTAGGAGTCGAGATAAAATTCCCCGTGCATAAAGTGCGCAGATTGGAAGTTGGGAACTATGTTTTTTTTTCAGGGTAAAGACAAACCCAAAAATAAAAGAGGATGAATTTTATATTCTATCTTTTAACCCTGAAGAGGAAGAATTTTATATTCTATCTCCAGTTGGAAAGGAAACTCGAAGTGGGATCTCCACCCCCAGAATCCGGAAAGATACAACTAAGAGTGGGATCTCCACTCCGAGAATCGGAAAGATTCAAACGACCCTAACTTTTATAGGATTGATTGTTTGATCTAAGAAAAGAGTTTCTCATTTATTGAGGGGAAATTCCAATTTCGACCCTAACTTTTATAGGTTTGGCTGAAAAGGAAAAGATGGAAGTCTTTCGTTTATCGAAAGAGATGACTCGATCTTAGTCCTAACTATCTGCAGGTTTGACTAAGTTAGGTTGGAGACAATCCTAACTTTTATAGGTTTGATTGCTTGAATTGAAAATGGACCTCTCATTCATGAAAGGAATCGAGAGGAGAATTTGGCTTTGGCCCTAACTTTTATAGGTTTGACCTGAAAGCAAAGAGAGCGGAAAACAGGTAGCAGGAGATATACTAGTTTGTACTAGCCACTCGATGGGGGGTTTTGATGTTAAGTGATTAGGCCTTAACACGTCAAGTTTTGAGAATTGCCATGAATTGGCGGATAAAAATTTTAGTGGACCCACCGTCAATTGATTTGATCAGTGGAGGATTTTGTGAGGAAAGATTGATTTGTCAAAATGATCAAATCTCATTCATCAATAATAAAACACGCTTTAACTTTGAATACATTCAGAGTCCAAGTATGGATTTTATTCATTACTTTCATAGCAATTGGGTTATCCTTAAGAATACCACATGCAGTATTCTTCCGGGAACTTCCCGATACATTGGTTATCCTGAGTATACTAATGGTAGTATTTTTTTAGGAATTTGCCGTTTATCGGCATCATAAGCCGGTCGCCCTCCTTGGTAACGAGATTGGGATGATAAACTCGACAAAGCATTATGGGCTTACCGTACCACAGTTCGCACGCCTACTAGCACAACCCCGTATTTTTTGGTGTACGGGTGTGAAGCCGTCCTTCCGTTGGAAATACAAATTCCATCTCTTCGAATCGCTCTCGCAACCCAGATGATAACTGAAGAACAACATCAGAAACGCCTTGAAGAACTCGAGATGCTCGATGAAAAGCGCTTAGAAGCTCAACAGTACATTGAGTTTTACCAAGCCAGAATTTCTCGAGCTTTCGATAAGAAGGTTCGATAACGGAGTTTTAAAGAGGGATATTTGGTCTTAACTGAACGACGGCCTATGATCCTTAACTCTAAGAAGAAAGGCAAATTTGAACCCAAATAGAAAGGGCCGTTCGTAGTAGAGACAGTCTATTCGAGTGGCGCATATCGCCACATATTCGATATTATGGCAGGTTGTTATTAATAACACCAAAATCCGTGTCTCACATGCACGGGGAATTTTATCCCAAATCCTAAGTAGGGATAAGTCAATGCCTAACACGCGTTGCCGGTCAGTCTTTTACCGTAAAAAGGACAAAAGCCCACATATTCGATATTGTGGCAGGTTGTTATTAATAACACCAAAATCCGTGCCTCATACGTACGTGGAATTTTATCCCGAATTCTAAGAGGGGATAAGTTAACGTCTAACACGCGTTGCCGGTTTAGTCTTTCACCGTTTAAAGAAGACACCAGAATCCGAGTCTGGGGACTTTTATCCCGAAGCCTACGTAGGGATAAGTCAGCGTCTAACACGCGTTGTCGGGTAGTCTATTCCCGTGAGAAATACGAGGTCTATGTATTCAAATATCATAGCACTAAGAGAATTAACTCTCTTAACACAACGTTACATGCAGAACGGACTTAAACAATCCGCATGCAAGCCCGATTCAAACGGTAATCGATAAAGGCTCATCAAACCCGTTGATGGCTAAGGGTTTGCCAAAAACCTTAAAGTCTACGCCTAATACGCGTTGCCGTTTAGTCTTTTCACATGAGAAAGACGAAGTCTACGTATTCAATATCGTAGCACTAAAAGAGTTAACTCTTTTAGCATAACGTTACATGCGGAACAGACTTAAACAATTCGTATGCTAGCCTGACTCAAACGGTAGTCGGTAAAGGCTCATCAAACCCGTTGATGGCTGAGGGTTTGCCAAAAATCCTATATACACGAAAGTCACTGACGCACCAGCCCCATTAGTTGGTCTCGTGACTTGGACATCCAACAACTTCGGGATAAGATCCATACATACAGATGAATCAGCTTTAATAGTTGGTCCTGCAGCCTAACATTTGGGACCGCCACGCTCCAATGTCTTAAGATCTTAAACTGTGTTAACGCCGATCAACACGTTACGACAAAAGTCAACGCCACACAACGCGTTACAGTAAATATCGATGCCGGTCAACGCATCGGCAATCTCGCCAAAATAAGGCAAAAGATGACTCCAAGAATTTTAATTACAATCAGATATGAATTCCCGATGGAGATGATCAGTTCAAAGTCAACTCAATGGCACGAGGATTTTAATTACAATCAGATATGAATTCCCGATGGAGATGATCAGTTCAAAGTCAACTCAATGGCACGAGCTAAGTTCAGAAAGTTACACACCAATCTCAGTTCAAGATTTCGACAGCGGTCAGACGATAAACGCATCACCGGAAGAACTGTATCTATTCGACGAAACAATGAATAGATTGAAGACTGAAGATGTTAAGAATTGAGATAGTTCAAGGTCACTCTACGAAATTGAGGAGATGGCCTATCTTATCCAAAGCATTACAGACTCCTTAATAAAAGAATGAGTCTGAAATACTTTGGAGGGGGTATCTGTAGGCGTCTAAAAATACCTATGGGTGTCCTGAAATACTTTGGAGGGGGTATCTGTAGGCGTCTAAAAATACCTATGGGTGTCCGCACACAGCTCAAGACGGAGATAAGACGATGAACGTCGTTATCTGAGTCTAAGAGGATTATCTGACGTTGACAAGCGCCTGAAGCAAAACAGCAAACCGAGTGGCCCGCACGCTTATCAATCAGCTCATGCACGTCGGTCAACACGCGCGCGTCAATCAGCTCGCGCGCATCAATCAACGCGCGTCCGACAATCAGTTTGCGCGCATCGGTCAACACGCGTGCATCAATCAACACGCGCGTATATCAACCAATGTGATTTCGATAGTCAATCCCGCAAAGAAGCATGCAAGTTAATAAGATGGTCAAACACGCAAAACAGTGGAAAATACAAGTCCCGGAAGAGTCAAAAAAAAACCAAAAGAAAGTGCCAGGCTTCGGAACCCGCGCCGATGCGGGACAGCCGAAACCGACCCGCACCGGCGTGGGTCGGCCGAAAACCCGACCCGCACCAGCACGTGTCGGCTTTGGCAGACCCACGGCTGTGCGGGTCGCCTTGTCCGACTCACGGCTCGGCGGTGTCGCCAAGGCCGACCCACGGTTGGGGCGGGTCGGCCCGAGCCGACCGCGCGCCCCCGCGGGTCAGATTTCTCCCGCGCGCTGTTTTGACCCCCTGTTCGGTTTTTGACGGGTTTTCTCGAGATTTGTTGGTTCCTGAGCATCCCAACTGATCTGATATCATCCACAAACATTGTTAATTAGTTATTAACTGAAGATAAGGAGGAATCATTCATTCTTATCCCAAATAACCGCTTCCGAAGCTTATAATACGAGCTCATGTGCTTATTTCTCATCGGGATTAATTATCAAGAGGAGGAGGTGCTGCCGGATTGAGGAGTCAGGGAGCACGAATTTTAGCGAAGGCAAATCAGATCCCGACGAACTTCGGCACAAAAGAGAAGGCGTTCGAAGGATCCGACGCTCGTTCCCGTCCATTCCTCGAGATTAGGCTTGGTCTTAATCTCGAGAAGAGTTCTGATTTCGCTTGGTCGATCTCAGCGCTTCAAATCAAACACTACCTCGGTGAAGGCGAAGCTCTGCCGAATTTTCCATTAACCGGATCCAGATCGACGGTCGTCCACGGATAAACCCCGGCACAGGCAAAGATCCCACGCAAGCAGAAGACCGATAAACGATCTCTGCGTTTGTTTTGATGAGAGTTGTAATCTTTGTTTTCATTGTGTAAAAGTCTTATAAAAAGACTATCTTTTTGTTTTCATTATAACGACCAAAGTTATAATGAATACCGCAATGAATACAATAATTTTCGACGAAAACAACAACGATTCAGATTCGAATTCTTTGGGCTATTCTTTATCTGCACTGCCATCAGTTTGTGTTGCCTACTCTACAGAGTGGATGTTGGACTCGGGTGCTACATACCATATTTACCCTAGGAGGGATTGGTTTTCTAGCTTTCAGGAGTTGGAAATGGGGGATTTCGTGCTCGTGGGTAATGATCATGAATGCCCTATTGGTGGTATTGGCACCATTCGGATTAGGATGAGTGACGGAGTGATTCGGAAGTTGGTTGGAGTGAGGTTCATTCCTCAGTTGAAGAAGAACATCATTTTACTTGGAGCTTTGGAGGCAGCAGGCTATAGGGTGACCTTGGCGGATGCACGTTTGAAGGTTACATTTGGGTCTATGATTGTGATGAAGGGCGTCAGAAGGAGTAACTTATACTATTTACTTGGGAGCACGGTGATTGATAGAGCTCTGACGACTTCATTGGATTTGGCTAGATTGTGGTGTAGTTTGGTGCTGGGGTATTTGATTGGTGATTGTTTGGTGGAAAATTTGTAATAAGAAAAAGAATGAAAGAATCGTATTTGATTTATTCTCTCTAACTGTTTAGAAAAAGAATGATTACAACCCTCTCAATCTTGATTACAATTAGATTTCCTGATTACAAAAGAGAGGAGAATGATCTGGATTCTCCCCTTTGTTTAAGTATGGGTTCTTCACGGTGGTGATGGAGTGCCTCCCTCGAATGCTCACGTCGAGTTTGCTCTCCGTTGACGATCCGAACATCTTGATTTACTAGAATGATATCTTCTCCTCATGATTTGATGCTGTGGAGAACTTGCAAAGCAAGTTTGAAACTCTGGATGAGTTGATAACTCAGATCAAGTTTAAACTCTTGAAAAAGAGTTGATTTAACCGAAAATCGGTTTGACAAGCCAAGTATGAAAGCTCCACGATGATCTGCTCGAGAGACTTCTTCTTTGCTACCGAAAGAGAAGATAAATTGGAGATGCCCTTTGCTGCCCTCTAGATCTGAAAAGCCAACCAAAACCGAGAGCCAAATCCCCTCCACTCCAACCCTTGAACTGAATTAATTTTTAGTTATTTATAGAGGATTAAGGGGTGCAACTACCCCTTAAATCGCTCCTAAGTGGGTGTAACCACCCCCCAAATCGTGGGAAACGGTTTTGAAACCGTTCAGCTCATGTTGAATGAGTCAAACAACGCCCAGTTTGGTGTTCAGGACCCTAACTCCGCTTTTTAGACTGGAGACGCGGAGTTGGGTACCCGCTGGGTGTTGAAAAACGCGAGGGCCACCCGCGTTTTAGAATCTGAAGGTTGGAAACGTGGGGGTCTCCTGCGTTTCGTTTGCTGAAGTTTAGAAACGTGGGGGTCGCCTACGTTTCGAGAACTGAAACGCGAAGGTGAATTCTGCGTTTTAGAAGGAACTAATAACTTATAACTTCTTCTGTAGAGCGTTGCAAAGACCGTCATCTTGTAATCTTCATCTTGGCTCCTTGAAAATATGAGAGTCATCAGATTGTAACTCTCTATGCTGATTGTGAAGGCTGTTGATTAGAGCTTTCATCAGTTATTGTGAAGGTCGTCAGATTATAACCTTCATCGATCTATGTGAAAGTCTTCAAATTATAGCATTCTAGAAGTTATCGAATTGTAACTTCTATCATCGGTGTTTGATGGGGATCAACTATCTGTTGTGATTTTTAGACAGCCTACAGTGATGTCGTGCATAGGTTTGTTGAGGAGTGCTTTGACCTGCAGATGGAAGTTCTTTGAGCACATTGGGATGAGCAAGACCGTGGTGGAGTTTGACACTTCTATCCATCGAGCGAGGGATCTTTTAGGAGGTGTTCAGTCAGGCATTTGGGGCATTCCAAGGAGGTATCATTGGGAGGTAATCGTTTTATAGTTTCCGCGGTTGGTGATTGTTCTAGGCAATATTAGGTCGTGACCAGTTCCCGTTAGTGTAAAGTGTTAGAAGTCAACAACAATTGGAAGAAGTGTATTGGCAGAAAGGTAACTCGTTGTTCTAGCTTTGGTAGGGGTCCTTTCTTGCGTTTATGCCGAGCTCATGGCAACTTGAAACACTTCATTGATGTGGAGACTTTGGGGCGACGAGATGAGATGACAGTTTCGATGGGTCATTCCTTTCTGGAGGAGGATCGGCGTTGGTTGTCGAGCATTGGTTCTGGTTCTGGAGTTTCGATATATTTGGGTCATCTTAGTCATAGGTCGCCGACTGCTGCATTAGGAGTTATTGGATCTCGTGGAGCTGTTTTAGATTTTGGTTAGCGTCGGATATTTGGTTACCCAGTATTTGGTCACATCGAGGATGTGAGATTTGATCCGATTGCGCGTTTGGGATTCGGAGGCTCATTTGATTATCGTTTGGGAGCTTCTGATTTTGTTCTGAGTAGGAATGTCACTTTTGACTCTCAGCAGGTGGAGAGTGTTGATCAGGTCATTTGGATATCGCAGCAAGTGGAGGGTGATGCTACTTCACGTTGGGTGAAACTTATTCCACATATTCCAGATCATATTGCGTCATTTGGGATTCCAGCTGAGGTGGCACATGTTGGGGATTATTTGATTTTGGATGCAGATGATGGATCGGTTTTGGATTCGATTGCAGCTGGTGGACATGATTTGGATACGGCCATTGGTTCACCTCCGATGGAGGTGTTTGATTTATATCAGTTTGGGGCCGCTATCAGTTACAGATCCATTGGCGATATTGGTGAAGAGTTACAAACTTTTCTATTTGTTTGAGGGCATTTGGAGGCCATTTGGGTGAACTACGTGAATGCTTGATTCCTTGGGTAAGAGGATATGTAGACAGTCTTTATGATACAGCCGATTTGGTGAGTAGATACCGACGTTTGGGTGAGTGTTCGCACTCCCGTTTGGATCTCGACTTGTTGAGGATTGAGAAGCAACAAGTGAGGCATTTGGCTTGGTTGGTGTCGGCTCAGTTTTGGTAGAAACTTCGCCGAGATGGAGAATTGAAGAAACCGCAAGAAGTTTGGTGAAGAATAGGTGTTGGAAGACCTCAGGGAACTGTTTTGGAGCTGCGTGGTTGACCGCGGCGCAAGACCGGTCGATCGCGAACGTGCACAGGCTCAGGCATGAGTCTGGACTTGGTGCGGTCGACCGCCGCGGTCGACCGCGTGACCCTATAGGAGATTTTTAGGCTCTGTCGTTTGTTCAGAAACCGCAAGAAGTTTGGTGAAGAATAGGTGTTGGAAGACCTCAGGGAACTGTTTTGGAGCTGCGTGGTTGACCGCGGCGCAAGACCGGTCGATCGCGAACGTGCACAGGCTCAGGCATGAGTCTGGACTTGGTGCGGTCGACCGCCGCGGTCGACCGCGTGACCCTATAGGAGATTTTTAGGCTCTGTCGTTTGTTGGTTCCGGTCGACCGTCGCGGTCGACCGCCAGACCCTGTAACGCATTTACAGGCTCTGTCGTTGGGCGCGGTCGACCTCGTATCGGGTCAGGCCCAGTTTGAGTTTCCTGTTCTTATTGGATTTTGGTGTTTGTATAAATACCAATACATGTTCTAGGGTTTCTTAAGGCTAGAGTTTGGGATATTTAAAGCACAGAAAAGAAAAGAGGTATTTTTTGAGCTATTTGATTAGGGTTTATTTAGAGAGATTAAGAGCTTTGTTGGTGATAATAGTTTATTCATTCGAGTGATTTGTAATCTCAAGTTATACTCTTCTTCTCTATTAGTGAAAACCCCATTCCATTCTTGCCCCGTGGACGTAGGCAATTGCCGAACCACGTTAAAATTGGTGTTTTGTTTGTATATTGATTTTGGTTGGTTTTGGCCCTCTTTGATCGGCGTTTGGTTTGGTTCCTCGACACAGTTTTCAATAACAATTGGGGTTTCCCCAACACCGTAAGTTGGGATTCTGTTACAACGAGCCACCTCCTAGTAAATTTTTTCATAACTCAAAATTACGTACCAATAAAAAACTCATTCTAAGATCGCCATTCGTGACTCTTTTTTTTCCCCAGTGTTTTGGTCTTCTTAGGATACAACTGACATACTTTGAATTTGAATTTTTTAAGCTTATTTTCTATTTTTTAGTTGAAAATTTGACTAATAGGTAGCAGATTGCAACACAAACCCACTTTGAAGATGGTTTATGTATAAATTGAACTGAAAGGTGATTTTCGTATAATTATCCTATTCTAAGGTAGTTTGTAGGGAAGAAACATACTATATAATTCTACTGATAATAAGAAGTGTTTGCAATAATTTTGAAATTCGCGATGGTGTTTCTGACTTTGTGAAATATTAATTAGAATCTGACTTGGATATCAGGTGCGGATACAACAGATAAGCATGGGCTCATCCAGATTATGAAAAACCTCGGAAGTAATCACAGATCAAGGCGGAAACCCCAACTATGGACCTTCCACCAATGGCCCATTCCTTTCTGTAGAGAGTAAGCTGTGGGCTTTCGTTTCAGGCCTTCCTTAAGTTATTAAATAGAAGAGAATGGAAGAACAACAAAAATGCATTACCCAGCGCTGAGCCCAGCGAGATATATTTTACATCTTCTGTTTCCCTCTTCGCCAAAGCCTCCTTTCTTTATTTCAGTTTATTTCATTTTTCGTTTTTTTTTTTTTGTGTTTTGTTTCTTTTATTTAGGAAAGCTTATTAACATTTTATAGAGGAAAAGGGGCCCCGAACTCCAAAACTCCACCTATGCACCAGAAAATGATTGTTTACATGGCAAAATCAATCATTTTCTTAAATGGCTGATTAATGAGCCATTTACTGAGACTGAAGCTATTTCACGTATGAGAGAACGACATAACTTATGATTATTCAACTTGAAAATGTTTCAATCATCAACTCGCTAAAATAGCCTATAATATCCAGACCACGTTGCATTATCATCATCTAAGTTAACGATTACTCACTTTGTTGCCTCAAGCATCAACTCACTAATTAAGAGAGATGTTTTGTTAAACCAGAAGGTAGCGTTTGTGAAGCGAACGGTATTCTTATATATGCTCTCCTCACATTTTCTTAATTTGTTTGTACTTGATCAAGATTTATCGAGATGGCATATATACGCTTTAATTATATGAGTGATGGAGATATATTCAAGATATAAAAAGGAATATACTCATATTTCAATGTTTTTTTGCACTCGCACATTACATAAGTGCTTGACTAACAATGAAGAATCGAAGATATTGGATATCCATATTCATCTACTATTTAATTAGACCAAATTTTTCATTTCTCAAGGATTCCGGTTCTCTTCAAAACTAACATTGAAGTTGGAGCCAAGAAAAATACCCAAATTCTCAAGAAACGTAAGCAAAATTTCAACACAATCTCACATGGCTGCCACATGCAGCCAATCCAATCACACCCAACACATGGGTCCGTTATTTCATTAAGTATCCACATTCTTATAATACTAATTAATTCATTATGATATCCTAAAAAATAATGAAACTTCAACTTTGGAGAAAAAGATGCCCATGAAGAATGACGTATAATGGTCAGAGGCTTTAAAGCTTGTGGAATCATTCAGGACTGCAAGACAACCCATATTCTTTCTTCTCGCCACATTTGCATGTTCAAAAACTTTGGCCTAAAGTATTACTTGTTGTTATAGTGAGATTTCATCAAAAATGATTGGACGCTCATTCAACTCACCGACATTTGCACATTGTGACTACTTCCTTTGTGGATCATAGTCAGGTTCTATTCTTCTTGTTGCCATGTGATTGTTATAACTCTTGAGAATCTGAGGAGAAAAGAATCCTATGCAGACCTCCATCTAAAATAATATAGGGAGGAAGGAGAGCTTAGTAAATTTCACGGTATAGAGTTTAAAGTTAGTAATCAGTGATGAGAGAGAGAGAGAGAGAGAGAGAGAGAGAGAGAGAGAGAGGATGGTCAAACTCGAAAAACCAAGCCAATGACATTTACAAAAAATAGTTATAAACAAACAAAACGTCTTAACTATATATATCCCCAGCTCTAACAATGTTATTATACAATACTGTATTACTTCAGAATTGATAAAGTTGTCATATTTTTATTCTTTCCCACATGATTTTCTATAAAACACTCTTCATGTGATTTTTTTAATTTTTCAATACGTGAATAGAATATAAACAGTTAATGAGATGGCTCATGAGGCCCACGGTATATGCTCCTTAGGTACAAAATGGTTGTGAGTGCAATGTATGGGAATTTTCAAAAATATTGAGTCAATATTTTGAGGGTATACTTTGAATCATACATTTATGAAGTGGAGTCCAAAGGGATATGATCATTATAGAGTTTGGGGTTGATTTGAAATTGAAGGAAATAGGACCTACTACCATGAGCTCCTGATGGTGGAGGGGCTAGGAGAAAATGGAGCATACCTTGTTGTTTCAGTTTTTAATGTATTATATTTGAGGAACATCTTCCTTAAAAAAGAAAGAAAAGGACTGACGTCTAATACAGAGATGCATGCTTGGATATATAGACAGATTAATTAAAAGAATCAAAATTTTAGCTTGATGCAATATAGGGAATATATTCATGGTGCCTTAGGTCTAATCTTATTTGCCGTTATCATATATCTTCCTACAGATGTAGAACTAATCGCATATTATATTTCTTTTATTATCTAATTCATTTTTTTACCTCAAACCTATCCAAACCTTAGCTTCTATATCAGTAGGTTTCTCTTGTAACTCAAGAGTCTCCTCCAAATTCTGAGCGTCCAAGGCGTCCATCACCTGACACCTCCACAATCCGAAATTAATCTTGCCGTCGAACTTCGGAACATCAATCTTCATGTTATTGATGCTCAAACTATGTATCGTCTTCGTAAGAGACGATCCCGATGTGCTTGTTTCACCCATATTGTCGATCTAATCTTCAAATAAGAATCCTTCAGCGAATCCTTCAAACAAGCTCCCAAGTCCAACCCGGAGCTCTGATACCACTTGTTGTGCGCAGCGGAAATTTCGGCAGCACCTCCGGTGCGAAAGGTGCACAACAAGAGATTAGATCACAATGAAATTCTCGTTTCTCAAAGGAAACAAGAACCAAAAGCCAGATATCCCATCAAAGTGATATATCAGCTCTTCCTCTCGTCAGCTCTAGGACTGCGCGTCGAGGGAACCTACAAGCTATTACAAATCACGACAAGAACACAAATTTTATGTGGTTCGGCAAATAGCCTACGTCCACGGGGCAAGGAAGGGGAGATCTACTATTAGAGGGAGAGATACAACTAGGTTTACAATCTCACAATCTAAACCCTCACAAACTCTCAGATCCCTCACAAAATCTCTCTCAAAGGGATGCACAAACAAAGAACAACTGCAAAAACTAAAGAACAGCCGCACAAAGACTCTATTTTTCTCTGTGAATAAAAAAATTAAATACTCTGCACGCTGCACTTTTTCTTCCTTTGCACTAGCCGCACACACCTGCAGCCGCCGCTTTTTTCTTCCGCAGTTCTTACTTTTCACAAAGCCTCCCTTGCTTGCCTACCCTAATAGCCGATTAATCAGCTATTTATATAGCTTCAATATGCGGGTGGGCCGACCTGTTAGCTATCGGGTGTGGGAGGCTGGAAATCATGCGTCAGTGGCCCCCACACGAAACTTTAAACGCTCATGTGATCTCCTGATCACATCGTGGCCACGTGCTTCACAATTCTCCACCTCGGTGAAGTTTTTCCAAAACTGAGCCGACACCAACCAAATCAAATGCCTCACTTGTTACGTCCAGTACGCCATGGCAACGGACTCATGACAATGGACTCCATCCACAACAGGTCGAGACCCAAACGGGAAGTACGCCATGGCAACGGACTCATGACAATGGACTCCATCCACAACAGGTCGAGACCCAAACGGGAGTGAAAACACTCTCCCAAACGTCGATGTCTACTCACCAAATCGATCTCACCCCCATC
This sequence comes from Asparagus officinalis, assembly GCF_001876935.1. Lineage (NCBI taxonomy): Eukaryota > Viridiplantae > Streptophyta > Magnoliopsida > Asparagales > Asparagaceae > Asparagus > Asparagus officinalis. Next base: position 78,836,092 of record NC_033797.1, read on the forward strand.
AAATCAAACCCGGCTGCATCATAAAGACTGCCTACGTATCCTCTTGCCTAAGGAATCAAGCCTCACGTAGTTCATCCAAATGGCCACGAACGATCTCAATCCAATAGAAGAGTTCGTAACCCTTCTCCAATATCATCTATTCTGCGGCTGATAGCACCTCCAATGTCCTCAAACACCTCCACCTGAGGTGAACCAACGGCCATATCCAAACTATGTCTGCCAGTTGCACTCGAATCAAAACGTAACTCATCATATGCACGTAAATCCAAATGATCCCTAAGCTGTGTCACCTCAGCTAGAATCCTAACCAATACAGAATGACCTGGAGTATGTGGGAAAATCCCTACCCAATGTGGAGTAGCATCACTCTCCACCCGCTGTGATGTCCTAATGATCTGATCACCACTCTCCACCTGCCGAGAGTCAAACGTGACATACCTGCTCAGAACAAAGTCAGAAGCCAATACCTGATAATTAAACACGCATCTGAATCCCAAATGTACTATCAGATCAAATCTCACATCCACGATGTGACCAAGTGCTGGGTAGCCAAACATCCGATGCAACCCAAAATCTGAAGCAGCTCTACCAGATCCAAAATCTCTACATGCAGCAGTCGGCAACCTATACATAAGATAGCCCAAACATGTCGTAGCCCGCACACCAATGCCAATGCTCGACATCAAACGCCGATCCTCCTCCAGAAAGGAACAGCTCCCCAAATCTGCCATCTCATCACGTCGCCTCAAAGTTTCTACACCAGTGAAGTGTCTCCTATTGCCGTGAGCTCGGCACAAATGCAGAAATAGGTCCCTCTTGTACCTCCCTCTAACATCAGACTGAAGTACCTTCACCTTTCTGCCAATACACTTCCTCCATTTGTTGTGGGCTTCTAGGACTTCACACCAACGGGACTTGGTTGCAACCCACCAATGCCTAGAGCAATCTCCAACTGCAGAAATCACATACCTATTACCTCCCAATGATGCTCTCTTGGAAGGCCCCCGAATGCCTGAATGAACACCCCTCAGAAGACCCCTCGAATGATGAATAGAAGTGTCAAACTCCACCTCGGTCTTCTCGCTCATACCAATGGGTTCACAGGACTTCAAACTGCAGGTCAAAATACTCCTCAATAACCTATGCACGGCATTACCAATCAAATAACCCAGCATCAAATAACGCCACAGTCTAGCCGAATCTAATGAAGTCGTCATCTCCCTATCAGTCGCCGTGCTTCCGAGCAAATAATACAAATTGCTCCTTCTGACGCCCTTCATCACAATCATGGACCCCAATATGACCTTCAAACGTGCATCCACCAAGGTCACTTTATAGCCAGATGCCACCAAAGCTCCTAGTGAAATAATGTTCTTCGACAACTGCGGAACGAACCTCACTTCATCCAACTCCTGAATCACTCCGTCATACATCCGAATACGAACAGTACCAATACCACCAATAGAGCATGCATGTCCATTACCCATGAGCACAACATCCTCTCTTTCCAACTTCTGAAAGCTGGAGAACCAATCCCTCCTAGGGCAAACGTGGTATGAAGCACCCGAATCTAATATCCACTCTGTAGAGTTGGCAACACAAACTGACGGTAGTGCAGACAACGAATAGCCCGAAGAATCCGAATCTGAATAGTTGCCACTAGTCTTGACAACATTCACCTCTGAAGCTTGTACAGCTTTCCCCTTATTCTTCTCGGCTCGATCTAACTTTGGGCATTCAGCTTTCCAATGTTCATCATCTTTACAAAAGGCACACTGATTCCTACGAATCCCACGATGTACACCTCTAGACTGCGACCTCCTGCTTCGGTTTGAACCACGGCTATGAACTACTAATGCATCTCCCGATGCCTTCTTAAAGGACTCATCAACACTCTTCCTCAACTCATAATTTACCAACGCTGAGGTCACCTCCTTGTAACTAACAGTAGTTCTTCCATTAATCATAGTTAGGACAAAAGTACCATAATCATCCTCGGGCAACGAACACAAAAGTAGCATCGCCTTGTCTTCATCCTCAACCATGATATCCACATTGGCCATGTCTGAAAGTAGCTTTGTGAAGTTGTTAACATGCTCCCTAATGGAAACTCCCCTCTTCATCTTGAACAGATAAAACCTCTTCTTCAAGTGAAGCCGATTCTCAATGCTCTTAGTAAGATACTTTTCATTGAGTGTTTCCCATATCTTCTTCGTCGACGTCTCATTCATCACATCATAAATAAGATCCGGCGTCAAGCATGACCGAATAACTCCACACGCCCTACTATTCATCTTCTTCTAAACCTTAGCTTCCATATCGGCAGGTCTCTCTTGTAACTCAAGAGTCTCCTCCAAATTCTGAGCATCCAAGGCGTCCATCACCTGATACCTCCACAATCCGAAATTAATCTTGCCGTCGAACTTCGGAACATCAATCTTCATGTTATTAATGCTCAAACTATGTATCGTCTTCGTAAGAGACGATCCTGATGTGCTTGCTTCACCCATATTGTCGATCTAACCCTTCAAATAAGAATCCTTCAACGAATCCTTCAAACAAGCTCCCAAGTCCAACCCGGAGCTCTGATACCACTTGTTGTGCGCAGCGAAAATTTCGGCAGCACCTCCGGTGCGCAAGGTGCACAACAAGAGATTATATCATAATGAAATTCTCGTTTCTCAAAGGAAACAAGAACCAAAAGCCAAATATCTCATCAAAGTGAGATATCAGCTCTTCCTCTCGTCAGCTCTAGGACTGCGCGTCGAGGGAACCTACAAGCTATTACAAATCACGGCAAGAACATAAATTTTATGTGGTTCGGCAAATAGCCTACGTCCACGGGGCAAGGAGGGGGAGATCTACTATTAGAGGGAGAGATACAACTAGGTTTACAATCTCACAATCTAAACCCTCACAAACTCTCAGATCCCTCACAAAATCTCTCTCAAAGGGATGCACAAACAAAGAACAACTGCAAAAACTAAAGAACAGCCGCACAAAGACTCTATTTTTCTCTGTGAATAACCACCAAAAAAATACTCTGCACGCTGCACTTTTTCTTCCTTTGCACTAGCCGCACACACCTGCAGCCGCCGCTTTTTTCTTCCGCAGTTCTTACTTTTCACAAAGCTGCCCTTGCTTGCCTACCCTAATAGCCGATTAATCAGCTATTTATATAGCTTCAATATGCGGGTGGGCCGGCCTGTTAGCTATCGGGTGTGGGAGGCTGGAAATCATGCGTCAGTGGCCCCCACACGAAACTTTAAACGCTCATGTGATCTCCTGATCACATCGTGGCCACGTGCTTCACAATATATACCTATGCTTTAACATCCCCCCTCAAACTCATGGTGGATCAACTAGCAAGAGTTTGCTTATGTAAAAGAGATGAAGCTGGAGGGTCTAAGATTTAGTGAAGAAATCAGGCAACTGCATCTGAGAGCTGATGTAAGGTAAGAAATAGTGCCATTGATAAAGTGGTGACGTGTGAAATGACAGTCAATCTCGATATGCTTGGTGCGCTCATGACATACAAGATTACTGGCTATTTTGATAGCACTACTGTTGTCGCAATGGAGAGGAGTGGAAGTAGTAGAAGACACTCCCACATCACCGAGTTACCGACGGAGCCAAAAACTTTCAGCAGTAGTGGACGCCATTGCCCGATATTTTACCTCAGAGCTAGAGGGAAAACAATGTCCTGCTTCTTTGCTTTCCACAAAATCAAAGAATCTTCAAGAAATATACAATATCCAGTTGTGGAGCAACAATCATTAACATTTCTAGCCCAGTCAGCATCACTGTAATCTCGTAATTGAAGATGGCAGGAGGATGAGAAAAATAGAGATTGACTCAATGTCCCTTGAAGATAGCGAAGAATGCGCAAAAGAGTTGCATAGTGATATACGTAGACGCGTAAAACGTATTTTATCTAGAGGTGGGCTTGAACGGAGTTAAGAGTGTGGGTTGTGCTCAATGCTTTGAACGTTGCTCAGAAGCTATTTCTCGTTTGAAAGAGCAGCTACAGCACTTCGAAGCCTTTGGGTGGTACGGATATTCAGACGCAAATTGTGTCTACCTTTGCCGACCTTCAGGTTGAAGAAGGGGCTCGCTGTGAGGCGATGGAGCGGGATCTGATCGAACAAGAGCGCCAGGTTGCACATCTGTAGGAGTAGAGTGCCCAAAGGCACAATGAATTGGAACTTTCGACTGCTTCTGTGGACTTCATTCGTAGAAAGCTTGTTGAAGTTAAAGCTGAAGTGCTACGACTGAAGGCTCAACTTTCTCGTGAAGAAGCCATCGTTAATGCCCTTAGTGCTAGGAATACGAACACTCTTCTGAGTTATCACGGGGAGGCCCAGGCCCTGGAGCAAGCTAAAAAGGATATGACTGTGTCGTTCCTACTGAAGGTGAATTATAGCACAAGGCAGAGGCCATAGTGCGGGCTAATCACGAGGAGAAGCTATCTGAAATTAAGGCTCAACTCACTTCTTTTGAATTGATGAGCGAGTGAATCTTAACTTTGTAGTCTTCTTTTGATAAGAACATGTCTGTCTTGTATCATTTCTTCTTAAATTATATTTATATAAAAGAGAATGATATGGGTTTTCCATTATTTCATGTGTCTGTTCTAACTTAAAACAACGAAATTACCCGAGAGATGCCAGAGGTGTAATATTAACTTAGCATAAATTTTCACATAGAGTAAAATTTCCCTTATTACCCTTAAGGGTAATTTTGAAAAAAGAATTATCCCGTTGAGGATTTTATAATGACAACTTGCTATTCTTGTTAAAAAGGAATTAACAAGTTCTTTGGGGGTGGGGGGTTTAACTGTTAGAGGTATATTGTTAACATAACAGAGATTTGTGGGCCTACCGATCTATTGAGGAGAGTCGATAAGTTGATTTTGTCAGATGTATGATATTAACATGACAAGAAGAATATTACGATCGGGGTAATTTTGAGGACCTATCGCTCTATAAGGGAGAGTCGATAAGTTAATTTTTTCAGAGGTGTGATATTAACGTGATGAGAAAAACATTATGGCCGGGGCAATTTTGAGGACTTATCGATCTATTAGAGAGAGTCGATAAGTTGATTTTGTCTGAGGTGTGATATTAACGTGATGAGAAAAACATTTATGTGATTGGAACACAATTTGGGGGACTTAGCGTCTCGCTGGGGAGAATTACTAAATGATTTATCATCGGAGTGAAGAATTGTGATACTTGTGATTTGAACAAGATTTTGAGAATTTTATCACCCCGTTGAAGGGAGTTGATAGAAGAATTGTGATACTTGTGATTTGAACAAGATTTTGAGAATTTTATCACCCCGTTGAAGGGAGTTGATAGATTGGTTGTTTACTACTCTGTTTGAACAAGATTTTGAGAATTTTATCACCCCGTTGAAGGGAGTTGATAGATTGGTTGTTTACTACTCTGTTGGGGAGAGTCGATAAATTGGCCATGATCTGAGTGATTTTGAGGACTTATCATTCTATTGATGAGAATTGATAAACTGATTTTGGCCGAGGAATTATTATCATATTGGGAATGATGTGAGCTAAATTCGAACTCTGTGGGGGATGATGATTGTCAGAAGTGTACTATTAACCTGATGAGGATTTTGTCAGTTGTAATGACTTAGATATTGCTGAAGAGATACAAAGGTTTTGATCAACACTCTGTTAAGAGAATTCATGGACTTAGGGAATCGACATCATGTTTGAAAACGTAAGGATAAACCCTTCATTTAGAATGATTGTAATGCAAAGGTAATCTTTGCGTTTGAGGTTCGAAACGCAAAGTTAAGAACTCTCATAACCTAGGTCTGGGCCTAGCATTTGGAAATTGAACACGGAGGTGAGCTCTGCGTTAAGGTTAAAGTCTTAACTGACTTTATCCATTAATGCTAAAGATTGTGTTTCAGAAATGGTTGGGATTCTCTCCTAGAATCCAATACCACTTTAACAGCTTGACGGCTGTTATAAATAGACCTGTGTGGTCAAATCAGGAGTCATTCAACTCTTTCCACCTTTGGCTTAATTCCAAGAACGAGAACCCTCGTTTAGAATCTCCGGCAAACTTTGTCTTCTCCAATCAACTACTTCAATGGTGCCACGAAGGATGAGCTCTGGCTCTAAAAAGGTTGCTGGAGCAACTTCAGAAACACCGTCAGCCGGGGATGCTGGCGGTGCTCTTGTTCCTGCAGGCACGTCATCGTTGCCGTCACCGTCACGTGGGCCTTCCTGCCATGGTAGGTGGTGACCATAATAACTTGTTTTGACAAGGTTTTCTGAAAACCTTAGATGGGTTCTTGACAACGAGGAAGATGACTCGTTTCTGTTTAATGAAAACGCAGAGTTGGGACTCTATATTCATTATGAAATGCGGTGTTGACTTCTGCATTTGAGCTCTAAACGTGGGTCTTGGCCTTTGCGTTCAAGTTTTACAACGCATGCCCGTGACCTCTACGTTTGAGATTTACAATATAAGGTTGACCCTTGTGTTTAAGAATTAACACATAGGGTCTGACCTCTGTGTTTTTAATTCATTCTTTTAGATTCATGTCAACAACTTGCTTCACTTGCTAATCTTTTCTTTTGATTTTGCAGTGTTCTTTCTGAATGTGCCACTTTTGCAAGAGCATCATTTTGGGTATATTGGCGGCCCTGACAAGGATGAAATTTTTAGTCTTCACAGAAGAATTCCGTTGTGCACTTTCCCTGACTCAGAGAGAACGCACATGCTCAGATTCCCCCGATTCTCTACTTTCAGAGCTTTGATCACCGACTTAGACATAGAGACTCCTACCGGTCGTGATCAGTTCCCTAAACCAGCGTTCATATTCATAGATCATATAGCAGCCGATGACAGTCTTATACATGCAGAAGATTCCAAGTTGCTACGAAGAGTCAATAACCGCTTCCTCTTTCTCCCGAATATGAAGAGGATGTATCTACTCTCCTACTTTTTGAACGTTAGCTGCCGCAGAGGTTTGACTTTTGATCTAGTCAGGGAGAAGGAAAATGTATCGTTTGGATTTGGCCGACAAGCTCGCACACAAATCTGAGGACAACTTAAGGGTTTGAGGCCCAACCAATTTGAGAAAAAGGATCTTGCTCAAGAAGCGCCACTTCCAGTGAATGTCTTTATTCGCTAGTTCGTTGCGGCTCGGGGTGAATTCCCTGCGTAGATGTTCACATCTCCAGGATGAGTTTATTTTGGAGAAGGGGGATGGTGGACCAGGATGGTGGATTTTGTCCTTGAGGAGATTAAGGAACCGCTCGCTCAGTCGGGTCTAACGGTCCCAGTGTTGGCCACAAGGCGAGGAGTTGTTCAGAGTTACCCTAACTTTTTTGCTATGCTGGAAAGATATAACCTGGATAGCTGCACGTTCTTTACACCTGTGGGGGAGTTAGGCTTCGCTCTCCATGAGATGCAAGCAGTATCGGGGCTGTCATTCGGTCGGATGCCCTACGAAGAATTCATCTCCACTACTGAAGAGCTTCTATTTTGAGGGTGGCACACCCAGAAGTTTATGCAACTTTCTGGGAACTGATGTGCCATTTCTAAATCTGCGCTCAAGTCGTTGGGATGTGCGTAGGGAGGATTATGCATATTGCATGGGCGGACTATCTTTTTTTAGAACTTAAGCCAGAAAGGCGAAGCCGTGACCCTACTGGCTGCCATTTCTCCTAAAGGAGTTAAGGCTCGAATTAAGGCTTCCAACGCTTCTTACAAGAATGAGCACGTGGAAGATGGGTTCGAGGCTGGTGTCAAATTCAAAAGTTTTCACTACCAGGCCACAACTCCTATTTCTGACGTGGCTCTCCTCGCTAGCTTCTTCATGATCTGGTTAAAAGGGTGTGTAGTACCATCGAAGCCAGTCGAGGTGATATTAGCTGAGGTTGTATACCCAGCTGTTTTATTAGCTCACGGGAGACCGGTGAGTCTCCTCACTGCTATGGTGAGCTGTGTGCAGAGTGGCTTACAGACATTGACCTCTGAACTTGTCGATGTCCAGGAAATAACTGTTGCTGGGAGGAAAGCCTGGAAGACTCCTCAACCACATGTACCAGTGCCGTATACGTACTTGGTGGCCTGGTTTGTACTGCATTGCCCTTCATTGATGATAGGGGTTGCTGAAGGGAATGAAGTTCCTATTCTCTTTGTACAGAGATTGGAGTCGGCCACATGGACTAATATTTACATAGTCAGGGCTCGACAGCTTTTGTCTCAGGGAGACAATTATAAAATTTTCTGCTGCTCTCCCGATTTTGATGGGGCTGATGAAGAGGGTACAAACTTTACGGATGTGCTTTTCGACGGCTCGTCATCTTTGGAAGAAGGTGTTTTCACATGGCTCCTTATGATAAGATTGGGTTATCTGGTCTTCCGCTTGAGGGAGAAGTGCATCATTGAACCTTATGTGCCTTCTCGATTCGCTAGGCAGTTTGGATATGATTAGCTTTATGTTGGAAATCCTACCCCAGAGTTGGCTCAGATTGGGAATTTGTACGAAGGGGCTCGTGCGTGGTACTTCTTCTCTGCCAAAGGAACTCATGCGCACGTCACTTTGCCCAACTCACTGTCTAATTGTTCCACCGTTGCAGACTTCCACGATTGGTTTGATGGGGCTTCTCGAATCCCAGAATATGATGTATACACTTCATGTATAAGTGAGATTCGGGAACTATATAAATCAAGAAGCGGTTATACCAAGACTCGACTACCAGGGACAGAGGATTATCTGTCCTGTGAAAGAGAGGTGATCGGAGCGGGAGAGATCACAGAGGAGCTACCAGCTGCTGAGCCTTCTGAAGAAAATGCAACTAAAGAAATTCTCGAGGAAGCACCCACTCTTAAACCTCACTCATTAAGATCATCAGGGAAGAAGGACCTTACTGCTAAAGAGGAAGGTGAATATGATAGGAGAATCCACAAGAGAAAGCCTGTTGCAGCCAAAAACTCTAAGAAGGCCAAGTTGATGGAAGACGCAATGAAGTCTGCACCTGTTGTGCTTTTAGCTGATAGAGAGGACGAAATGCTTCGATCAATTCCTTCCATTCCTGAGGATGTGGGAGCCGAAGAGACATTGCCCATTGGGGGTTTAGAGTCTGTTTCTCCTCCTCCAGTCCAGAATCAGGGTTCGCATGAAGACCTTCCTTCTAAGGCTGTTCCTCAATCTACTCGTAATGAGTATACGGGTTTGATCTATCCGATTGCTCCTCTCCCTCATTCGAGAGCTTTGAGAGAGTACATTAGATAGCTAGAGATGAAAATAAAGTTTACGATTGATATTGTTAGCTTAGGGCGAGTTCCCTTTGAGCGTTTCAGACACCTCCTGACTGAATGCTTAATAGACATCAGAAGTCATGGGAATTTGTTATGGACTGAGAACTGCAGGGAAAGCATCATCCTTCTGGAAATGGAATTGGGGATGCTTTTGAACTTGTAACATTCTGATTTAGGACAAAAAGTAGACCAGGCTCTTTCTGCGGCCAAACCTTCGAGAGCGCAACACCATGAGGCTTTTCAAAAGAGCTTACCTGAGAAAGAATCTCGTATTGCCAGCCTGTGAGAGGAGCACATTCAGATACAAATAGACATGGGCAGCCTCGCTATGGGTGTTCGGGATGCTGCAACATACCTCGCTCGCATAGGGGTTGAGCTATATCAGAGGAATGCCCAGCTGTCTGAGGATATGAAAGTTATAAAAGGATTAGCTGCTCACTGCGATGGGATTCTCAAGGACTACTGTAATGAGATTATTGCTGCTGATAAGATTCAGAGAGAGATTGCAGAAGCAGCACCTGATGAAGAAGAACTCAAGAGAAAGATAACTGAAGAAGTCAAAAAGGCTCGTGAGGAGAACATATCCGAATTGAAGTTCAAGCTCAAGTCCCTTAAGCTGATGAGCCCTTGTTTAAATTTTGTATTGCTTTTAGCTGGGGAATAATTTTGTATCATTTTTATTTCAATTATCGTCATTTTGTATCAAGTTATTAATATTGAATAAAAATGATATCATTTTGTTTTTCATCGCCTCTCTTATTGAATTCCAACTTAGGACAATGAAAAGTATTACAAATCCTATAGGTGCGATGTTACCTTAGCGTAAATTCAAAATTCTCTTTATTACTACTTAGAATAATTCTAGAAAATTTCAATCGTCAGAGGTGTAGTGTTAACATGACGACATGCAAAGTAGGAAAATTAAACATTTGTTCCCGAAACAAACTCTAAATGGGCAATCCCCAGCTAGGCTTGGCTGAAGATTGAGAGAAAAAGGGGGCTACACGACTTACATGAAGTATCTCTTAAGAAACTATCCGTTGATTGGCATCATGAGCCTGTCGCCTTTTTGATTGATGAAACGATATGCTCCGTTTGAATAGACTGATTCTATTACGAAGGGCCCTTCCTACTTGGGGTTAAACTTCCCCTTGGTTTTATGTGTCATCACCATGGGTCGTCTGACGGCTAGGACCAAATCGTCTTTCTTAAAAATTCATTCTTTAACCTTTTTATTGTAGGCTTTGGAAATCCAGGCTTGGTATAGTTCGATCTGCTATTGAGCTTGGAGTCGCTTGTCGTTTAGGGCTTCAAGTTCTTGCAGACGCATGCGATGTTTCTCATCCTCTGTCATGCCAGTTGCGACAGCGACTCTCAGAGATAGGATTTAGATTTCTAGTGGTAATACAGCTTCGCAGCCATACACCAATGAGAATGGAGTGGCTTTGTAGGGGTCCTCACCGTCGTGCGATAGGCCCACAGACATTCACCGAGTCTTTCGTCCCAATTGCATCGAGTCTTGGAAATAAATTTTTTTGAGAAGCTTCACAATGGTCTTATTAAAAGCTTCTACGAGGCCATTTGCTGGCAGATAATATGCTGTAGATGCAACACTTTGGATTCTAAACTTGTCACAAAATCTCTAAAATCCATAGCTGATAAATTGTGTTCTATTATCGTGGACTATTCGTCTCAGGACTCCAAAGCGATAAATGACGTGATGCTTGATGAATTTAATCACATTCAATGTCTTTATTTCTTTCAACGGGATTGCTTCTGCCCATTTGGAGAAGTAATCGGTTACGGCCAAAATGAACCGATGTCCTTTGGAAGTCGGAGGAGAGATTGGTCCTACAATATCCATTCCCCACATTTCGAATGGCCAAGACGTAGATGTGTGATGTAAATTTCCTAGAGCTTGATGAATGAAGTTACCATGAATTTGACATGCGTGACAATGTCTAGCATAGTCAACCGCATCCGCGAACATCTTTGGCCAATAATAACCAATTCGTCGGAGACGGTCTCCTAACTTAGCTCCGGGTTAATGAGCTCCGCACATTCCATCATGAGCTTCCTTAAGAGCCTCTTTCACTTCTTTCCTAGAAAGGCAACAAAGTAAGACTCCATTGTGTGATTTAAGATACAGGATTTGAGAAACTACATCATAATAGAATCGGAGGGCCTTTCATTTGATGGCGGCCGCTTCTTTGGAATTATCGGGAAAAATCCGTACACGACATAGTCGATATACGGATATCTCCAATCCCTGGGTTCAAACTCCATTGAGGTTATGCAGACTTCTTTTGACGTTGCCTTGTTTGGATCATCTATAAGAAGCTTAGGGTAATGCAATTCGCATCCTGTGACCGAAATTGTTGTTTCAGCCCCTGGTGGCAAGGCTAATGAAGTTGCCAATAAAGCTAATGCGCCCGCATAGGTGTTATGAGCTTGTTCTAGTACTGTGAAGTAGTATGGGAGTAAGTCCTCATTGCGCACTTCGTATTCTCCTCGGACTTGATTTACAATGAGTTGAGAGTCATCGTATGCCGACGTTGGATATTAAGTTCTTTGGCAAATTACATCCCTAATAGCAGAGTGTTATACTCAGCTATATTGTTGGTGCAAGGTTCGATCAGGGAGAATCCTCTAGGGATCACGTGACCATTTGAAGAGATGAATACTACTCCTACTCCCACGGTAATTGCTCCATGAGGGTTTGCTCTGGATGCACCGTCAAAGAATAATTTCCACACTTGCATAGCTTCTTGAGTTACGCAAGTTTCGGCAACTTCATCAGGCAGTTCTTCATAAAACTTAGACGTCCCTGGTACCAGATGATCGGCTGGAAAATCCGTCAAAGCTTGACCTTTGACAGCCTTTTGGGGCATAAATTACATGTCATATTGTGATAGGAGGATTACCCATTTTGCCAGTCGGCAATTCAGAGAGGATGGTTTCATCATTAGTACTCTCAAAGGATTTACCGTAGAGATGACATGAACTGTTTATCCAACCAGGTACGTCACATCTTTTGGACAGCGAATACCAAAACGAGACATTCTTTTTTGACGGGATTATACCGGTGTTCGGCTCCCATCATGGTCCTACTTAGATAGTAGATTGCTTGCTCCTGTCCTTGATCGTTATTTTGGGCTAATAAAGCTCCAAGAGAATGATTCATGGCCCTCACGTATAGCAGGAAGGCTACAAGAACCGGCGGTTGAGTGAGGTATCTCTTTATCTCTTCAAATGCTCTTTTACAGTCTCCATCCCAAATGAAGGATTCTCCCTTCTTCATGAGCTTAGAGAAAGGTTGGCAGCGTCCTGAGAGGTTGGAGATGAATCCTCGAATGTAGGCTAACCTACCTTGTAAACCTCTGAGTTCTTTGAGATTCTTCGGAGGCGGCATGTCATGGATGGCATGCACTTTTTCTAGATTAAGAGAAATTCCTTTGGATGTAACTATGAATCCTAGGAATTTTTCACTTGATACTCTGAGGAATGATTTGGCCGAGTTCATCTTCAGCTGATGTGCTCGCATGATGTCGAACATTGTCTTCAAGTCTGTGAGATGATCACCTTTGTGTTGGCTTTTCACTGCTATGTTGTCAACGTAGAATTCAATCTTTTTATGTAAATGCTCATGAAAGATTGTGTTCATTGCTCATTGATAGGTAGTACCTGCATTCTTTAGTCCGAAAGGCATTACTATGTAGTAGTATACCCCTAATGGTGTTCTGAAGGCAGTATGCTTTTCGTCTTCAGGATACATCTTGATTTGATTGTATCCGGAGAATCTGTCCATGAAAGACATCCTTTCATATTCGCAGGTGTTGTCGATCATGACATCCGTGATGGGGAGTGGAAATTTGTCTTTTGGACAAGCTGTGTTAAAGTCACGAAAGTCAATACATATCCGAACCTTACCATTCTTCTTGGAAACTGGAACAATGTTGGCTACCCAGTCCGGGTATTGTTCCTCTCTGACAAATCTTGAGTCTATAAGCTTTTTAACTTTTGACTCAATTGCTTCCATGATCTCTGGACGAAACTGGCGTTGCTATTATTTGACTGGTTTAGCGTCCGGATCTATGTTGAGACGATGCATGGCTATCTTCAGATCGAGGCCTGACATATCTTCATAATTCCAAGCAAAGACATCTATGTACTCTCGAATAAGAGATACAATATCTTCTTTCTCAGATGAGGATAGACTTTCACTTATGAAGATTGGTTTAGGGTTGGATTCATCTCCCATGTTAACCTGAATTACCTTATCTTCAGTGGGTGGCTCGCGCTGCTCGAAGTGCATATCCCACAAAATATTAAGACGCTTGATCCAAGGGTCATTGGTTGATTTGATCAATTCGTCATCACCCCCTGCATCTTTATCTGGTTGACTAGTTGAACCATGTTCACGGTCAAACTCTTAAAGAAAGGTCCGACACTGACATCGGATTCCCACGATGATGTCCCGGATGAATGATTTTGACACAGACAATTATCAGTTTTGTTTTCTAAAGGGGAAGAGGTTGTGACATAACCCACACCTCTTCCAGTCTTTTGATAATAGTCGGGAGGTTTTCCTTCAGGGGTGAAAGATATCCGAATTGGCATTCGTTTTCCTTTCCTGAAATTTAACCCTTGCTTCTTATTAAAGTTGTAACCCATTTGTTTCATCAAATAGATAGAATTGGGTTCATGGTAATGGAATTGAGGAACCCCATCATCTTCTTCCGAACTTCCGTGTTTGAGTAATTCAGGTTTAACTTTTCCAAAATAGATAGGCTTCTGTCCTTTCCTTTTGGACGGGACTTTGAAGAAAGCCTTCTGGGCATATTCTATTTCTTCAGCTGAAGCGAAGGATAACTTAATTGGCAATATGAGTGATGCCTCTGCGCATAATATGCGCCATAGGTCGGTACCTGCATTAATGTCGTTCTCTATTTGTTCATTTTAGATGATTCATCAGACAAGTACGCCAAAATTAAATCTTCATTAATGCACCACTCACCCTCACTCAGTACATTATTATTGCTCTTAACCTGACCCATTACATTGAAATTTAACTCCCACGGACAATCTTCTTCGGAATCTGGCTCTATGTCGGCTTCATGGCCACTGTCAACATCTTCTTCAGATTTTTGCTGAGATTCCAAGTAGAAAATAGAATCTGTATGGAAGTTTTCTACCCCTCTGAAAGGGTACTTTTCCGCAATCAGGGTTTAGACTTTCCCTTCATCATTAGAATACTTCATAACCTGATGTAGGGTAAATAGGACAATGTGGTTTGCGTGAATCCATGGTCGTCCCAACAATAGATTGTAGGACGTGTCCGCATCAATAATGTAACAAGTCACTTCAGACTTGAGATCTCCAATTTGACACCTAAGCTTAATCTTCCCCAGGGGCTGAGTGCTGTTAGCGTTCAAACCGAAGATGGTGGTCTGGGTAGTGTTTAACCGATGTATAGGAATTCCTAAGACCTGCATGACCCTGTAAGGCATAATGCTAAGGGCGGAGCCTGGGTCGACTTGGACATGATTGATTTCGGAGGACCCAATATACCCTGTATAGTATAGTGGTCTATCATGCTTGTGTTTTACCTGCATATCATCCTAAGTGAATGATATGCAGGGTAGACTTCTTGCTGCTTGTAGACATTATAGGCAGGATTGGGCTTCAGAAGCTTCAGGAGTCGGAGTAATCTGCATAATAAATCTCACCGTGTTCGTTAAAGCTTCAATTACAGCTTCCTTGGTGGTTTTGGACAATCGCAGGAGCTCGTATAGGATAATCCTGGTAGGAATGTTGGCTAACTGCGCCATGACGTTGAATTGGAAGGGAGCGCTCGATTCCCCGGGTTCTTGAAGAAGGTTCTTATTGTACTGGGTTTCCTTCTGTTTCCCTTTGTCAATTGACTTTTGAGGAATATAACTCCCAGTGTCTTGATGCTGTTCTTCTGCTTCTTGAGCATTCTGATTATAGTCTTTCAGGTAAGCTTTTCCTGACCGTGTGCCAGGGTTGCTTCCTGGGTACGCTGCAAGAACAATCCTCTCTTCTTCTGAGTCGGTGAGATGTTTGAGATGATCATCATTCTCATTAATAGAGGGGCTAATCATGTTGGATGACTTAGCCTTGCCTTTTTTCTTTTTGGAGAGATATTCGTCCACTGTTGGTCTTCAACTAGATCGGGATGGACCCACATAATCTCCCCTTTTGAGGTAGTGAGGGGTACCAACCCCCTGTTCTTCTGATTGTGTAAGTCAGTATTTTTCAGGTTCATTTCCCCTTTATGAATGGGGATAATACCATCTGTAGTTGCTACCGAGGGAAATCACCGAACTAGACCGCTATCAAATTGGTGGATACGGCCTTCTGCTCGGGCTTCAACATAAGTACATTGGCATTCACCAGGTTTTGCAAAATATCTTTGAAGACATAGCATTTTCTGGTAGGATGTCCCAAGAACCTATGATAACGATAGTAATTAGGGTCATCCACCTTCCCTGCCTCATCCGGTTTCCTGATCTCGGGAAGTTGCAGCTTATTGTTCTTCCGAAGTAGCTGGAACAACGTGTCCACATGTTTTTCTTTAAACGAGTACTGTTTGAGCGCTCTTTGTGGATTTGGTGCTTTACCTTGCTTAGCAAGTGAAGCCCGCGTGCTGGTATCGGCGTCCAAAGTCTCCTTTCCCTTGGATCGTGGAGCACTGTTCTGGTTGCATTGCTGTTGTGGTTTTAGTTGAGTAGCTTCCTCAGCCTTGACCCGAGCAACAATTTCTTCAGCTTGTTCCCCTTGCGAAACCAATTGTCTCCAGGAGCGACATTCTACCACCCCTATTTGAGCAAGGAGCTAAGTTTGTAAGTTGTGCCTGTAAGTTTCGACCAAAGTAGATTGGGTCATACCTGACGGGCATCACAATGCCATGTTGCGGATTCTTTTTACGTAAGTCTTGATGGACTCTCCCTTCCTCTACTTAGTGGCAAGAAGGGTCGGGACAGACACTTCTGTATCATTTTTAAAAAATCTGGCTAAGAAAAGCCTTTCCTGATCTATCCATTTCTGAATAGATCCAGCAGGCAATTCATAAATCACGCGAAAGCGACACCCTTAAGAGTGCCGATGAACAAACAGGTAAGGATAGCGTCATTTGCCACCACGTCTCCAGTCTGTGACTTGAAGTAGTAGATGTGTTGGTTCGGTGATCCTGTGCCATCGAAGGGCTGCAAGGTTAGGGCCTATTTTTCGGTGGATAGGGAGTTGTGTCCTATTCAGCTGGATAAGATCGTACTACTCCTTCCTCGTGAAGCTTGTTTCTATTGGCGATTGCGTTGAGGTGGGCCTCTAACTCATCTACTTTAGATGACTGAGGATTTAGTTCCCTTTCCAGTTCCCTCTCATTTTTGGATGAAGATTCTAGGTTGTGAGTCTCATGTTCCGAATTCTCATGTGCCTTCTGTTTTCCCTTAGAAATTGTCCTCTGGGAAGACTCAGGCTTTTGGCCTTTCTCCGTAAGGAGCTGGGCCAATATCTCTTTCATCTGAACAAGCATTTCTTGCTGCGCATGAATCATGACATGATGTTCGTCGACTCTCTTTGCTAAGTCATCGGCACCTTCAGTCATATAGGCGAGAGTGTCGTGTGCCACGATGGAGCTTGAGGATTGAGAATCTACAATTTCCAAATGTTCATCATCTGAAGTAATCCTCTTGGCTAACTTGCGATAGTTAACCGAGCAGATAGCTCCTGTGTGAGATCGCGTACGGCGATATACTCCTTCAAAATCGTCACAAATTTCTCGGACGGTCGGGTAATGGCTTCTCTCTAACTCATCCGAACTAGGAGCTGAGGCCTTCCCTCTGCCTATCATATTAATAGTGACCTCGGGATGTTCAGCTTCAGAGATCTTCTTTTTGTGATGACGTCGTTGCTTGGCAGGCCTGACGACGTTTGCTAATCGGTCAAATATAGATTGTCGAGACACAGATGCACAATAGTGGCAATCTGAGACAACTGCGGAAATAAGCCGCTCACATTGACATGAATGAGCTGCTTGCTATGTTGGTCTTCCTCTCGACTGCAATTCCCGCAAATCAGATACTTGGGAGGAATCTTTCTCCGGGCGTGAGGACGGAGATGGAACCCCCTGCCCCTGAGTGGGTAAGATTGGTTCTTGACGAACATGAATCCTAAATCCATGTTGGTCTTTCTGAACTTGGCGGACCAAATCGCATTCTGGAGATGGAACGCGAGGGTCGCGTTTAGATTTGTGAACGCAAGGTTGAGGCCCGCATTCCTGAAGTTAGACGTGTCCTCGGAGGTCACGTTCTGGTTGAACGCACTTCTGAGGCATGTGTTTAGTTGAGGAAATAGACCTCTGAGGATCGTGTTTTGGTTGGACACACCCTTTTGGTGTGCGTTTGACTGATGAAACAGACCCATGAAGGCCATGTTTTGGCTGAATGCATCCTTGAGGGTTGCGTTCAGTTAGTGAAACAGACCCCTGAGGGTTATATTTAGTTTGGACACACTCCTGGGATATGCATTTATCTTTGGTAGCGCTTTCCTAAGGACTGTGTTTTGGATGAACAACGCGCCACTGAGGGTCGTGTTTGAGTTGTATCATGCGAGGCTCGTAATTGGGCTCGTTGCCATGAAGTGTACGTTCTGTGGTAGAAACGCAACGTTCGGGTAGGGACTCAAAAACGCGATCCTCGCGTTGGGCAAGAGATCGGCTGTTTCGCAAGTGTGCTCGCCGTATGGATCTTCTCCTTCGTCGAGTGGCGTTCTTCTTGGCTTGTTTCAAAGCCTTGGCAGCAACGTCATCGATGTTTATAGAGCTCGCCTTCTCCATAGACATCTTGTGACCCGTAACACGTCGTGTTGATGCGGACGTAGGACGTTCAACTCGTTGAAAGAGTTTGGCATAGGCTAAGCCCACTCTTTTAGAGGAGGGGCTATTTGATGAATCTTGGCCAAAGGAGAGGGCTTTCTTTGGCATTTCAGCAGTAGTTTTGATCTCTTTGGAGATCTTGCGGATGTTGTGCCTAGCCTTAGGGCTAAGCGATCCAGAGGAGAGGGCTTCCTCGTACTTGGCTTGATCAAACTCTACAACGAGAGTTTCAACGGTTGTTCTAGTAAGATGAACATCGGATTACACTACCACTTCTTCGTCATAGAAGCTGGTCCCCAGCGGAGTCACCATCTTTTGTTTGGTAAAAAATTTTTGAAATGAAAATGAAAGAACAGTGTTTGATTTTATTCTCTCTAACTGCTTAGAAAAAGAGTGTTTACAACTCTCTCAATCTCAATTATAATTTGGATTTCCTGATTACAAAAGAGAAGAGAATTAATCTGAATTATCCCCTTTGTTTAATTCTGGGTTCTTCATAGTGGCGATGGAGTGCCTCCTTCGAATGCTTGTGTCGAACTTGCTCTTCGTTGACGATCTGACGTCTTAATTCACTGAAACAACTAACTTGCATGGCAAGTTTGATTAAGAACTCTTAACGAGTTTTATAACTCGTAACGAGTTGAAACTCTTGTGAAAAGAGTTGTTGAAACCGAATAATCGGTTTATAGCCAAGTAGATTTGTTTGTTGCTGAAGTTGAGAAAGTAAATCTTCTCCAAAATTCTTCCTTAGCCGATCACTAGGTGATAAAAACCAAACTAAGCCGAACCCTCCTCAACCCTAAAGAAAATCCGATCTCTTCAGCCTTAATCCAACTTCCCCCCCAGACCGAACCTCTGGTTTGTTGAGTTTGTTGAGGTTTTTTATAGGAGAATCAGTGGCGTAACTAACCCCTTAATCCGCTCCTAAGTGGGCGTGATTCCCTTAAATCGTGGGGAAAATGGTTCTGAAACCGTTCAACTCATGTTTTAATGAGTCAAACGCTCAGATCGACGTTCGGGACCCTAACTCTACGTCTTAAGATTGAGACGCGGAGTTTGGTGTTAGCCGGATGTCAAAAACACGAGGGTCGCTTGCATTTTGTTCGCTGAGGGATGGAAACGCATGGGTCGCCTGCGTTTCAAGAACTAAAACACGAAGGTGAATTCTGTGTTTTAGAAGGAGCTAGTGACTTATAACCTCTTCTGTAGAGCATTACAAAGACCATTGTTCAGTAATCTTCGCTTTAGCTATTTTGGGGTGTGAAGTCGTCGGATTGTAACTCTCACAGTTGATGGTGAAGACTAATGAATCAGGGTTCTCATCAGTCGTCGTGAAGGCCATCGAATTGTAACATTTTCCTGATCTATGCAAAAATCCTCTGATTGCAGTTTTTATTTGTTGACGTGAAAGTCATCGGATTGTAACTTTTTTAGTCAAGATTGTTGATTGGGGTTTGACAGGAATCAGCTATCTATTGTGATTTTTAGACAGCCTGCACATACGTTTGATGGTAAAGATTCTCTGAACCATCTATTACTTCCACCAACAAACTGAGAATATAGTGGGTAATGATGCTATTAATGTGCGACTTATCATTAGCACCCTCTAGGGGGTAGCCGTCGATTGGTTTTAGAACATGCCTGAAGGTTCAATTAAATCCTAAACTGATTTAGAATCAAAATTTCTCTCATAATTCTATAAGAAACAATTAGAAGTACGATGGCTAAACTCCTATTCGAAACACAAAGAGGAAATGAGATGGTCAGGAAATTCATCTAGATATATACAATTTGACATTGTGATGTTGAGATATGCCTTTACTGATGTTACTTCAAACTTATTGGCATAATTTCATAAGGCGTATAACATCGGCACTATTACCCCTCACATATGGAAGAATTTGATGGAACAAGCTGAGACAGAAGAAAAGTCATCAGAACACTTCAACAAATTTGAATCCTGTATTAATTTCAAGGGTTGTAAAGGCAAGTAAGGGTAGACCTCCCAATCGAAAATCAAAGAAACTTTCATGGTCGAGGTCTAAAACCCCAACAATGAGAAAAGATAACCAATGAAGAATGTTCAATGAAATTACTCATTCAAAGATGAACATACAGTGGCTATCTTCCATGTTCTTAACAAGGATAATCGGTTGAAGCTTCCAGAAGTCTGATGCCCTGAAGAACTCGGCAAGACCGATAAACCCAACTACTGTCTTTATCACATAATGTTAGGACACTCGACAAAGGACTACTACATTCTTAAGGATAAAGTTCAGACACTCATCGAGTCAGGATCCTCAAGCTTAAGCTCATGCAAAGAAAATCACTGTCAATATGGTGACTGTAGGCTGTCTAAAAATCACAATAGATAGCTGATTCCCCATCAAACACCGAGGATGGAAGTTATAATCTAACGATATTTAGAAGGCTACAATTTGAAGACATTCACGTAGATCGATGAAGGTTACAATCTGACGACCTTCACAACAACTGATAAAAGCTCTAATCATCATCCTTCACAATCAACATCGGGAGTTACAATCTGACGACTCTCACATATCAAAGAGCTAAAGCAAAGATTACAAAATAACGATCTTTGTAATGCTCTGACAGAAAGAGACTACAAATCGACGGTCTCTTCAAACCAAGACGCGGAAGTCCTCCCCGCGTACCATCATCAAGACGCAACACCAATTCGACCGCGGACGTAGGTCAAACCTGGCTGCAAACGCAGCTCACATTCATCTCCAAATGCTACAAACGCAGCCTTCGAAAGCTGTCAACGCAGCTTCCATCCGCTGCCAACGTAGCTCAGGTTCGGTCGCAAACGCAGCCTCCGAAAGCTGCCAACGTAGCCTTCATCCATTACCAAACACAGCTTCCAACAAACAGCCAACGCAGCTTCCAATTGCTGCGTCTGAGCTTCCAGACACTGTGTTTGAACGCAGAATTCATGCCAGAAAGCAGATTTTACGTTTGACTCGTTCAAACACGAGCTGAACGGTTTCAAAACCGTTTCCCACGATCTGAGGGGATCACAACTCTACTCAAGAGTGATTTAAGGGGCTGTTACATCCCATTAGCCCCACATAGGAGCGAATTAAGGAGGGCAGTTACACCCCTTAATCCCCTATAAATAACTAAGAAATCAGCTTAGTTCGGATCCTTCTCTTGGGCAGCAAAGAAGAGATCCTGGACTTGTCTAACCAATTACGGTTAAGATCAATCAACTCATCAAGAGTTTCAAACTTGCCACGTAAGTCCTCCACAACGTCAAATCGTGAGGAGAAGACCACGTTCCAGTGAATCAAGACGTTCGGATCATCAACAGAGAGCAAATTCGATGCGAGCAATCGAAGGAGGCACTCCATCGCTACCGTGAAGAACCCAGAATTAAACAAAAGGGAGAATCAAATTCATTCTCCTCTCTTTTGTAATTAGGAAATCCAATTGTAACTGAAATTAAAGGAATACAAATCAATTTTCCTTCATTTCTTTTACTGCAAATTTTTCCACAAACAGTGACTCTCCAATTCGGCTCTTTGCCAAAAATTCAAACCCAAAATAGAGTTGTTTCCATTCATACGGTAAAGATTGAAGTGGTTAATAATGACCAACAGAACAAACAAAGCCATGGCTTGGTCTCTCTCACTATAACAAGAGGAGAAATGATGTGGGTACATCCCAGCCTTCTCAAAGATGAACATTGGTTTCTTTTGAAGTCCAAGTCAAAGAGCAAGCGCAAGAAGAAGTCCTACAATGTCATCTTCGCAATTATTAGAAAGGAATCTTTATGAATCTCTTCGCTTACTGACCCAGAGGAAGAGAGAATCATTTTGATGGGGACAAGGTATGACTAAGATTATTTGAAGACTTAAGATCAGCTAGGACCCTCCAAGCAACTCGAACCGACCAATCAAAAAAAGACTCGGTTAGATAAGACATTGCAGTGCCCCTCAAACAATTTTAAAGCCCAGTTACAGTATGATATCATGGCTTAGTTAGACAATATGCTATCTTGTATGATCTTATTTGAACTTCTATGTTTGTCTAAGGAAAGGAGAGAGGCTTTGAAAGAAGCCCTGGATGATAATGAGGCGTTCCTCACCCACATGATTGAGCCTCCCTAAGATGAAAAATTCAAGTAGTGCTATCAATGTTAATAGTAGGCACGTTGTATCACCTTCACACCAGATAACATGCTCATCATAGATCACCATTATAACCCACCCCTTTACTACATCGGTATGTAGGATCGATGAAAGTCAAGAAGATTCATATCGACCTAGGCTCTGTGTTAAGAATAATTTTGCACTTTCTGGGTATTACCCTCTCTAGGCTCTTAAAGACTCCTACTACCATCTTCGGCTTTAATTCAAGTAATAGTCGATCTCTTAGAAAGATTTGGTTTAAGTGCCAAATCAGTGATTTGAAGACAAAAGTGGCTTATTATATCATCAACATCAAAACACCCTACAATCTTCTCCTTGGACGACCTTGGATTTATGCCAACATGATCATCCCATCAACGCTTCATTAATGTTTTAAGTATGTCGATAAGTAGAGGGTTCAACAAAAGGTCGACGCCAAAAAGCATCCCTATAAAGGGGTAGAGAATTACTTTACTGACTCTTTCTTGCATGATAAAAATCATTCACTCAAGATTGTCCACCCCAATGATAAAGACAGTAGTAATGAAGTGGATAATGAACCAGATTCGAAAGATGATCCAATCTGGTTAATTACCTTCGAAGATTCATGTAATGACCAGTTAGCCGAAGATTAGGGCGACTAGATCTTTAATGAAGAAGAGTTTGTTTATGACTATTCTGTAGACTCTGAGTATGCAAAATCAAGAGTCGAAACTTTAATGTCTAGGCTAGCTTTAGAACCAACATTGTACATGTATATACATGAGTCGTACTCAATTCTGAAATAACCAGGAGGGGGGGGGGGGGCATAGGGTAATGTGGCAATAAATGTGCAATTAAAATTTGTCAATGCAACACACCAACTAAATTAAATGCAAAGGCAATAAATAGAGAAAGAGTTTAGAGAATAGTTAGCCAATAATGACACACGATATATTCACGAGGTTCGGTCCTCTGACCTACGTCCCCGACCACCTCTCTCAATAGTAACTTCACTATCACACCCGGTTTGGAAGCCGGAACTTCTTCACAACGATCTCCTCTTGAGATCTTACAATCCACACAAGTGATCTCCTCGAGATCAATCTCACCACACAATCACAATGGAAGAAGAAAAAACTCTCACAATAATCCTATGTCAAGGATCAAGTGAATAACAAGTAAAGCTCAAGGGTTATAGAATGTGGATGTGAGAAAAACAAAGGCTTAAACACAATTGAGGATTAAGAGTTTGAAAGTTTGAGCTTAAGAACACTTAGAAAACAAAACTTAAGATTTTTCTCTTGTTATATTGATTACAGAAGTTATGAGGGTGGTTGGGTATTTATAGAAGCCCCAAACCATAGCTCAAATCCTAAACAAGTACCAAAATCACGAAATTTCAGCTCAGCCAAAAACTAGCCGTTACAGTGTTATAAATCGACTTGCTACAGTATATAAGTTGACTTATAAACTACCCGTTATAGATTGTACAACACTTATAAGTCGACTTGCTAGAGATCATAAGTCGACTTATCATATATAAGTTGACTTACTAGATTTATAAGTCGACTCAGCAGAAGTTTTCTGCATATTCCAGTACAGTTCATAAGTCGACTTATCTCAGGCATAAGTCGACTTGTAAATATGCATAGACACTATGTATGTATGAAATATGAGTTTTTGAGTATCTTTAAAAATAACAGATAAAATCCAAAAAATAGAAAACATTGGGAAATGTTTATAAACATGATTTTGAGCATGTTAGAAAAAGTGTTTTTGAAAGATCATTTCCCAATTGTAAAAATTAATTATTTTTCAAATTAGTTCAAAAATAATGTTTTTGTGAAAGTGTGTGTGTGAACCCAATGCGCTTCAAATATTATCAACTCAATAACTTGTTTACATCAAGCACTAGAGAGAAAAATAAAGATGTAAATATCTCACATATATTAACACAATTATTTGGTCTTGATCTTTTCTCATATCTTGATGAAGCTTCTCTTTTATATTGTGCTCTTGAAACCTTTTCTCATCAATTTGCCTTCACCTCCTTGGCTATCATCGTTGTAGCTCATATTCTGTCTAATCCTCTAATGGTTGGCACTATCTTGCTTGACAAAGTACAATCTACACAATATTACTTAATCAAGCAATTAGTACCAATAATGGTATTTGTAAATCATTATTAAAATAAGAGAACTAATAACCTCCTGTTAGCCTTCTTGTTTTGATGATGTTTAACAAACAATTTACTTCTAATGTTGTTTATCTAGTGTTTGTGTTTTCGTATTTATTCTAGGCAAACAACGAATTGGAGGTTGGATGGATTGCGCCATAACGATCATATCAAATAGAGGTTGGTGGAATAGTGGTTGAAGCCTTGCAATTCAAGTTAAAGATTCAAGTTCAAGCTTCATCCGCGAGTGTACCAAGATAGAGCTTCGTTGAAGATCACAAGCTTGGGTATATTTAGTTTAGGTGTTATATTATGTGTGTTAAGTACTTTAAGCTCAATATCATATACACACACATTTTAGTGGTTTCTATGTATATATATATAGTTATATATGTACACATTTTGGATTTTGGTTTATCCACAAACAAAGTTTTTACTAGCATATAAATAAATATTTATATTCATATATATTTGTTTTTACGTGGATAAATTGGTTTGGTTTAATTTCATAGATATGAAACAAATATATATTCATATTCATACTCATATGTTTCACATTCTATTGTATTTGTGAAAATACTATATTCATTATTTATAGACTTCATAACAATAGTTTACATAGTTCTTCAAGTTTATAAAATCATTTTGTAATGTTTCAAAACATGGTTAAGCTAAAATGTCAAAACTCATATGTTTACATTTTTATATTTTGGACTATTTTGCAAAATGATGATATTTTTCATTTGGGAGGTCCTTTTTGAAAATCAGTTTTTGTAGCATGTGTATTATCATGTCTACAATCATTTTTCAAAGTTTTATATTTTTTGGAACTTATTTGATATTTTTAAATAGGGTTTTAAAATCAGAAAATAGTTTTCAAACCTGTCAATTGCATGTATCAGTTCGCGATCGACAGCCACGGTCGACTGCCATGAGTTCAGAAACTTAGTAGTCCAGAGACTTTCCGCGGCCTCGACCGCAAGTGTCGACCGTATGTTTTTCCTAAGCCCCAAGTTATTGGTTTTTTGTTGTTGACCGCCGATCCGACCGTTGGCTTCCAACGGCTATTTCCAACTGTGTTTTTCTGGGGGCTTTGTTGTCATTTTAGTGGGGTTTCTGCTGAGGTTTTGAGTGGGTATAAATACCCCATTGTCTTCAGCTCTCCTTCTAAGAATGAGATTGTTTTGAACAAGTTTAAGAAAGTTTTAAACAAGGGTTTAAGTATTGTTTAAGAAGCTTTTAAGCAATTGAGAGTTTGTTTTGTGAAAACAATTTCACAAGAGCTTGACGAAGATCATCCATTGGTGTTTGAGCATCCAACTCTTCTACCTCTCTCTCTTGATCTATTGAGAAGTTTTCTAAACTCTATTTCTAGCTATTTATTGTTTTATTCATAATTTTCATAAGCTAGATTTTAATTGAGTTTAGTTGATTTGATTGTACTCATTGTTTACACACACCCATATGAGCTTATCGTATTTTCATACATAGTATATTTGGGTTGGTGAGAGTTGTAACAATTGAGTGTGAGCTTTCATTGTGTTCTCATCCATATTAGAGAACAAACAACTATTGTAATTGTGCTTTATTGTGAGATCACTTTGTAATACACTTGTACACCGAGAGAAGTGTGTGGCGAGAGTCGGGGATTGTCCCAAGAGGAGTGGCATCGGTTGAAGAACCTAGGGAGAGGTTGTATCCGAGCACTTGAGGGAGACACGTCTAGTTCAACACTTGAGAGGGTGTAGAGTGGGATTACAAGAGTGTGTGAGATTGTAGAGTTTTCGGTAAACTAGAAAATCGTATTGTGTGGTGTAAACGTTGTTCGGGTAAGCGTAAAAAACCCGGTTGTTGTGATAGTGGAGATCTCCTCGAGGTGAGGAGCGGAGACGTAGGTCAAGTGGTTAGACCGAACTCCGAGATCATATCATTTTTTTTGTGATTGCATTGGCGTTCTTATTCTTGTATTCATATCTTATATCGCCTTTGTGTATTACTCTTCATATTGCCCTATCTCTTTTGTAGATTGTTTATTTTACCCTTGTGTTAGTTTATATATCCTTGCTCATATATTTGTAATATCTCATTGCTAGGATATATTCATTTGTTCATATTGCTTATCCTAGCTCATATATCTTGTTGTATTTCATACTTACTAGGATAACTTATTAATTAGTTTTAATTAGTATAAAATCGGATTAGATTAGCATAAGACCCTAATCACCCCTCTCTAGGGTCTAACACCTCCCTCTTTTTGATGATGACAAACTGCCATTATTTAAGAGCATGAATAAAATAAAATTTTAGCTTATAGATAGTTGCTCCCCCTATCTATAAGACTCCCCCTATCTATGTGCACAAATTGAGAGGTTTCTCTTCCCCTTTGGCAACATCAAAATGGGGTAAACAAGATAATATACATGACTTAAAACCCACAAGATACTCCTCTAAGTGTTTGCCTATCCTTCTATGTGTTTGGTTCTAGAACGCAAAACAAAGTTTTTTGAAATATTAATCGCACTAGTGTTATCACAAAATATTTTTGTATCATGAAAATATAAATTAAGATCAACTAAATTTTATTTCATCCATAAAAGTTATGCACAACACAAGCCGGTGGTAATGTACTCCGCTTGATTGTATCCTTGAGTGTAGGCTATCTAAAAATTACTGTAGGTAGCTGATCCCCATCAAACACCAATTTGACGACTTCCACAATAACAATTTCACAATCAAATCAATAAATGAAGGCAGAGGTTTGCATTTCTTTTCTTTTTCTCCTTTATTTCTTTTTTATTGCTTATGAGTTTAGATTTATTTCTATGCTTATAGTTAGATTTTATTTCCTTATTAAATAGCCAAGAGGCTAGAACCCTCTTGCCTTAGATTTATTTCATGCTTATAGATTAGATTTATTTCATGCTTATAGAGTAGATTTATTTTCTTACATTTAATTCTTGTAATTTATTTTGTAGTTTAGATTTTACAATTTATTTTATAGTTAGATTTTAATTTCTTATACTATTCACATTGAGGCTAGAACCCTCTTGGGTTTAGTTTTTCTTTTTGTTTATTTTTATTTTGTTTGATTCGCCTTTAGGCTAGAACCCTCTAGGGAATCACCCTTTTTCTAAGAAGTGGGTTTAATTTTAGATTACCCATATCTATAATTGAATCCACCATCTTTAATTTCTTGCATTTTCTTTTATTCTTGAATTTTATTTTTCATTCTTGATTTTTTATTTGTTTCTCGATTTTTTTCATTCTTCCTTCTTGCCTTGTTGATCACATTTATTTTTTACTCACATCCACTCTCAAAAACATTGATTTACACACTATCACGTTCACTCTCATTATCTCTCCACAATCACATTCACTCATCACTCCTATTTGTCACGCACACAACATAAGAACCAATTTTATATTTTCTCCTACAAAATACCTTCCTCGTGGATCGATATCTTTATACTATAACTTGACACGGTTGTGCACTTACAATATTTTTGGTACATAATTATGCCGCATCAGTTAATATTATACATCTGTCAAATATCCTAATATTGTCATGTTAACATCACACCTCTGAATAGTACCAACTTGATCAAACTTGATATGTTACCAGTTTGATTATATCATTTCTCTCCCTAGCAAAGAAGTCACTATGATACGTTAACATTACATCTCTATAGTGTGTGTGTGTGTGTGTGTCTATATATATATATAGTGTAATCATGCAATACATTTAGCTATCCTAGAATCTCTAGCTTCATAAGCATTATTTTGGGTTCTTTCCCTCAGAGCCCTAGGATCAATTGCAGCAACTTGTGTTCTAATAGCCGCCAGCCGCGTCGTCTCCGCCTCAAGTTCCGTAACCTTGAGATCCTACTCATCAGTGAACTTGGCTAACTTAAGTTCAAGCTCCTCTATTTGCTATTGCGCTGCTTCCAACCATGCTTGAGCTACAACAATGGCCGCCTTAGTCTCATTAATGGTGGCTTCTTTCTCCATATTGGTATTCTGAAGCTCTACTTGATTGCCATTAACCGATGCAAGGCTATCATTTAATCCTTGAAGCCTCTCTTTGATCTGCTCTATCTCCATGCAAGCAAACTCTTCAACCTCACTGTGCTTCACTGAGAGTTGACAGAGTTTAAGTTCAGCAACGCTGTGAACATCAACCATAGAAACTATTGCAACTCTTGAAACTAAAGTTCAACCTCGTCGATCATCATCTTGAATAGTTTAGTATGTACAGGACCTGCGACCGATGTCAGAATGCCAAGTTGATTCTTTAATAAAGCAAGAGTGCGAGCAGACAGACCATTTTGCATAGTCAAAACGAACTCAATGCTTTGGTTGCATAGCTTCACTAAGATCTCAATTAGGATTTGAATCTCCAACTCAGTCAAAGTATCAAAGTCAGGAGATTGGAGAATTTTTATACGGCTTGAAGGACCCATTCCTACAAAAATCACGAGCATATCTGTAGTTGAAGAGATTGAGAGGACTTGCATTTGTTCATTGCCTGATGGAGGTATGGAGTGAGTGTGGCCAACACGCTGGAAACATCTACCTAGGTAGAAACTATAGATGTCACCTCAGCTGATGGGTGACGGTTCTCACAAATAACGCCCATCAACACATTTGTAGGCATAACTTCAATACGAGTTGTTGCAACCTCTGGCTCATCAGATGCATCCGTTACCATGATTATGTCATCCTTAAATTGTGGCGCTACCCTTCTAATCTCTATAGGGACTGGGGAGACCAATATATCTTCATCTTCATCGAATAATTTGGGCATGACCAATCTACACTGCACTGCTAAGACACGTGCAGGTGCAGGACTGACTATCATATCGACGGTTGGATCAGACTCTAAGACACTAGAAGCACCATCGAAATCAGTCACATGCTCTAACTCACCATTAACAGGAATAGATATAGGAAACACTCCACTGTGGGTCTCCAATCTAAGTTTATCATCTGCTAAAGAGATGGACAAAGCATCAGTTACTAAAGTAGAAAAGCTATGTGATATCAGATAGAGAAAAGTATACATGGCATGTACGAAGAACTACCAATGTCGCCCTTAAAGCCCGCATCGTTAAGCTTAGTAAAATAGGTGTTAGTATCATAATCCACCTTCTTCTCATCATCTGGGTTTCTTGATCGAGAAGAATGGGGTCTTTACCTGCATATAAGAAGCGCACATCAACTAGATGCACTCCAGATGACTCAATACAAGAATATGAGTAAAACTCACCTGAAGATTTAGCTATATGTTTTCGTGCCAGAATTGCAGAAGATTCTTTCATGATCCTTGCAGAGCCCCTAGATACGAGCTCAGGTCCTGAAGACTCTAAGTGTTGCTTCTTAGAAGGTTGTTGTGGGAGACGAGCTTGTAATGACCTCTTTCCATTATTCCCTCTTCATTTGTTAGGTGCTCTTTGGCAAACCAAAGATTTAGACCTCTCCCAGACGATAACAACAATTGGCCTTTGAAGAGTAGGATGCCCTCTTGGTGCATCCTAATTTTTATCTTTATGTACACCTTCCGCTAGAAAATATTGAAGTCCGGGAGCTCTACTCTTTGAATCTTTTTTGGATAGCTTCCTATATCTTTTGATTAGTGATCCATCTCAAGCTAGTTTTGTTCACATGAAAGTCAGGATGGGGAACAATCATGCAGCAATATCGTTTCCAAAATCCTAATGTAATGTAGCAGTTGTGGATGTGATGGGAAATTATGAATGTAGTCCCTATAGCCCTGGCAGCAAAATAATACCAAGAACGAGCACCCTCCACCAAGCTCTCCATGTGAAAGATTTCTAGATTTGGATTCCCAACAAAAAGCTGGTCGTATCAGAAATTGTGAGTAAATTAGCAAGGCAAGTATGACTCAATGTAACACTTAATCCCATTCAGCCTATCAATAAGGTCACTTGACCTAATGCTGATGATCCAGTTAAAACATCCACTAGGCATACAAGGAAACCCTTTGCTACTTGTGCCATCTTCAAACTCATCTTCAGGTCTTATGCCGTCAACTCGAGAAAGCAACAATAAAGTCGATAATGATCTTTGTTTTGAAGGTTCCAATGAATCTCCGTGAGGTACATGACGATCCACTTCAAATGCTCGTACCGCTGAAGCAACAAGATACCATCTCCATTGGGTGCAACAGTTGACAACAATGAAGAGCAGTGTGAAGTATACCACATCACCAGATTTGTATATGGTAACTCCACCTTAGGGTTCGGGACTCGATCCCTTGCACTGTTATCTTCGTAGCTCAAATACTCGGTAGCCAATTCCCTTAATCCATGATGCATGCAACCGACCATCGTCGGAAGAAGGGCCAAGTTATATGCAATGACAAGTAGCACGGCAGGATATAAAGCCTTAATCAAGATATGATCTATTGGTTGAGAAGGCACAACACAACCCTTCAACCAGATCAAAAGGAACCCTAAAGTAGAGTCAACTTAGATATTAGCTTCTTTGCTTGATGGTGAAAACTCTCGAATTAATCACCTGCATGGAGCCCGCATTTGTCCGATTCGGCAGTATGAAGTACTTGACCTTCATTGAATATTCAGATCCTAATTTAGCTTCTATTACCGGATGGACCAAATCGATGTTACCCTTCTTGCTAATATTGGGGAAGAGATACTCAGACCAAGGGATGCAAGCAACAACAAAATCATGTCCAATGTTTGCGATAGTCCTTTGACAAATAAAAAAGTGACATACTAATTCCCTGAATGCCTTTCCATCATGAGCAGTCTCGTGGAAATCATTCAACTGTACAATTGTTGGGAAGAGCTCCTCATAAGGATGGTCTCCCATCAGTAGTCACGACACTTCAAACATCTCATGCAAAGTGATCCCGATTTTGCCCGTTAGAGTGAAGAAGGTGTTTTTGTTGACATTATACATCCCCAAAATACCATACAACACCGGTGAACAAATCTCTACAACGTATTTTGAGGCTCTCACTTCAAAATAGAGCCCTAATCTTCTCAAGCACTCCTCAAAAGTAGTGAGAGTGCAGTTCACTAGACGGGTCCACCACTGGGTATCCATTGATCTTATCCACCCGAGGAATCTAGTATCTCCATCAAGATACTGCCCATCAGTCTTTGCAAGTTTGTTTCCAAAGAGGTTTGGGATAGTAGCAACCTCATTAACAATGGGGATTCTCATGAAGGAAGCCCGGATGAAAGCCTATGAAATTGACAACGTAGAGTCCTTCCTGAGGAAAGCCACTGTCATACTTCAGAGAGCCCACCTTAATTATATCTTCTTTGTTAGTAAGGGCGAAATGCATAAGGCAAGAAATATCAAGAGACTGCAAATACATGAAGGGCACATGATATTCTATCGCTGGATAATAATATTGGCGATCCCCTTGGGTGTAATACCTATGCTCCATCGTACAACTGAATATGGAAGTGCCACTGGGATTATTATCACCAAGCAGAAAGTGAGGCTTCCCTGACGTGTCCTCTTTAGGAATGGAGAACTTAGCATCCATGATCATCTCCCATAGAGTTTGATAGCCTCCCAATTGTATACCCTCGATCCATTCTTGACTACTACCCTCTAAATATTAGGGATCGTGCCTATCAAAAGCATGCCTGACCTCAAAGTCGTGGATCCCATCATGTCCAAAGTGGTTATAACGATCAACGAGCTCTATTGATAAGCAAACTACACAAAAAAGAAGTGAAATCAACTCAAGAGATAAAGATTGAAAGAAATTAACCAAGTCTTCGCACTCAGATTTGAAGTTCGCCATGGGAAAATCTCACTCATAATTGAAAGTCATCACAATCAACTAATTGTTGACAAGATGAACGAAGTTCATGATGAAAGTAGAGAACTTTAGCATCACAATCAAATCCACTCATGAGATTACATGGACCAGACTAGAGAACTTCGCTTAGTGAAGGTCGACCAAATTAGACTAGCGAACATCGCTCAAGCGAAGGTTTCTCAAATTAAACTGGTGAACCTCGCAGAAGCGAAGGTCACTCAAGTTAGAATGGAAAATCTTCCTCAGGAGAAAGTTGCTCAAATTAAATCGCGACCCCGCCCAAACGAAGTTCGCTACAAAAGCCCAAAGGGCTAATAACAACGAGTTCCATCTGAGAAGTCGAATCTCGCCGCATCAAGCACCACTAATAACCGCTAATAGAACTTCGTCATTGTTGACAGAAGTTCGTTAGTGAGATCACAAGTTGTCATAAAAATTGTGCCTTTGGTAGTGAAAAAGCTTTAAGTGCTCCAAGACACTATTCAAAGTCTGATTGGGGCTAAATTTTTATTTGAAGATCACCATGAATGGGTTTGAAGCTTACCCATGACTATCTCCAACTGTGCTGGTGTGTCATCTACTCTTGGTTGATGAGGTCCCCTTACAGCACCTCTTCCTCTTGAGATTGCACGGTGGGGAGCTATTGAATTTTGATCTTTTGGGATTCTAAGAAACTAGGATTTTGAGAAAGTTAGGGTTTTTGAAAAATTAAAGTGAAGAAGAATGGAGGTAAACTGTTCTATTTATAGACTGACCCAAACTTCACTAAAATTTTTTACCCTTAACTTCTTCGAAAATCTTACCCCGAGCCTCACCAAAGATTTTTGCCTTGAACTTCATCGAGAATCTTTCTATGAACAAACTTCGATACAATTTCAAGTGCAAAAATTGAGGATTCAAATTTTAAATCCTCATGTTGAGCCCTGCTTAACTGACTTACTGAGCTTTGCCCAACTAACTGTTTCTCAAGTAAGTGAACTTCATTCAATTCAGTAAGGCACTAAAGTGAACTATGCCAAAATGATATGGTGAATTTCACTAAGTCTCCAAATTGAGAAAATTCTAGCTCAATCTGTTTGAGATCTTACTTTGTGAACTTCAATTCGATTCTTGCTGACATAAGGAAACTTGAACTTTGCTTCCAACATAATAACTCCATGCAAAGTTTAAGTTTGACATAGAAGTAAAGTTCATATAGATCAAACACAAAAAGATGGACAATTTTTGAAAAAAGGATTTATTTTTATTGATCAAAGACTCTACTACATAAAGGAGACATTCAGACAATCCAATTGCAGGGATGATGGGTATTTGTTGCTATTTGCTACTATATTCCTAACTATGGGTAATGTGACAGTGGAGGAACATACACGACCTGCATCAAGCTATAGCCCTCTTTCTTCGATCTCACAAAACTTGGAGAACTAAGTTTTTCCCCATGCAGACAAATAACTCCTACTTACTCCTCCCTAGACTCTACTCCAAGTAAGGAGAAAGAGATATTGAACAAGAAGTGCATCTATTGTTTTGAATTGGAACATGTCAATAGACAGAAGCATTTCTTGTAAACAAAATTTAACATTAGGCCTAGGATAGCCACATAATGTCTCATTACGATCTAGGTTCATATTTGTGAAACCTAGTTACTATCGGAGTACTCACTTGCAAAACTCTAAGGATCATTCTTCAACTGCCATCTCAGTTGTCGAACAATCTTACGCATAGCATGGCTCTTGAAGCTCCACGCCTCATCCCAATCTACCGGATGATTCTCAACAATCTGTTCGAGCTTGACCTTCTCAGTTGACAGTAATTTCACTAGCTGGCGGAGTATGCGTAGTTCATTTGCTTGGTTGCCCCTTCTTGGGCAAGCTCCTGTTGGAGCTATTTTATTTCTACTTCTTTGTTGATAAGCATCTCCAATCTAAGCGATAAAGACTTAGACATAGAGAAAAAAAAGATGAAGATGAAAAAGTTTGGAAGGAAAACAATGCTATTTATAGCATTTTCCAAATCTAAATATTTAAGAAAATTATGTCTTTTAAGATTTAATTAGACCAGACAAAGAGGCTAAATCTTAGCCTAAAACTCGGTTAAATCTACAGTGGATCTCATGAACCTTCAATCAAGAGATTTTAGCCGAAGATCATAGTGCAAATCTAAAGGCATAATCTCAACAAACATCGCTAGCCAGCGAATGTTAGTAATTGATGAACTTCGCCCCCACAGTGCACAGTAAGGGGAATCTCATTGATACCTAGAATCAGCTAAACTTCGCTAATTTCTCAACTTTTCCCCAACAGTAGAGCAAGCAAACTTCATTCCAAACGCAAGTCTACAATAAAGGAAACCATGTTTAACAGTACACCTCTGGTAACCAAGTAGATTGAAGATAAATTTAACCCAAATAAGACGACTTGAGCTACATTCAATAGTACATCTGTAGATAATTACCCAAAGTATTTCAATCCCTACTACAAGTTAAATACAGGATCTTAAAAACTTTTAGGGCATGAGTCTTATAGATAGGTAAAATGTGTTTTATCTAGGCTAATGTTCAGCTTGGATTTAAGAAGTAGACGCCCATGGGTAAACGCTCCAAACATGCCTAGATTTGAGCCCATGAAAAGTTATAGCAAGGTTCTATTAACTAAACATATGAACCTCACTAAACAGCTCATCTCAATTCGATCCGACCAAGTCAAGAGTGGGTCTACTTCCAATTTGGACTTCAAGACTGAGTCAAAAAGCATCATTGAGTCGGCCAATTCATGAGTCAAATTCTATGTTAAATTCACACTCATAAGTGAAGTTTGCTAATTGATTAACTTCGTTAGTGAATTTTTCCAACCAATCAAATCAGCGAACTTTGCTTGCAGTTAACCATGTGGGCTCTGTCACCCAAGAATCAAAAGTAATGGCCCATCCACATCCAAGTGAGCCTCACCCAAACACTTTCAGCGAGCTTCGCCAACCAATTAATCAGCAAACTTCGCCAGATCAGTCTTTTGAGGGCTATTTTCAAGGGGATAATAGTTTCTCTAACATTTTCTACTTTAATGGCCACTTAATCCACAAAATTAAAGGCCATTAACTCCCCCTCTCTTAGTCTATAAAAGGAGAAGGAGATTATTCATTCAAGAGGCTAATCACCAGAGAGACACATGTAGATTTTTTCTATTTCGATTCTAGAAGAAGACTAAGATATCTTCTAAGTAACCAAGTTAGAAAGTCACCAATCAGCAAAAGACCCATTGTCTTAGTCAAAATGTCAATGAAGTACAAGATCAATACTCCATCCGTATGTAGAAAGGATCCAAGAAGTGAAAAGTTTTATTCTTTCTCTTTTTATTGTAATTTGAGTTAATTACAATATAAATGACCAAAAACAATCTATACGAGGAGCTAAGACAAACTGAATGATGATATGTACTGCATAGGTTATATCAGGTCGACTAATAGTGAGGTAGACCAGACTCCCTACGAGTTGACGGTAGTGGGAAGGATTAGATAAAGGGTCACCATCAGTAGAATGAAGCTTAGCATTAAGCTCAAGAGGTGTAAGTGTAGTCTTGGCATCTATCATCCTAAAGTGATCTAAAATATCTATAAGGAATCGCTTTTGTGGGAGAATATCCCTGGGGTGAGTGATCAATCCAAGCCTCAAAAAGTATCGAAGATGTCTAAGATCCTTCATCTCAAATTGCTGATTCAAATATTATTTGACCTACTGCATGGAGATTCTGAGGGACCGTGAGAATTATGTCATCAACATATAGAAGAAGAATAGTCCTCGAGAAGTGCATGAACATAGCAGGATCAATAGAACTAGGAACAAATTTGGCACCTTGAATAACGGAGGTAAATCAAGCAAATCAAGTGTGAGGAGTTTGCTTTAGACTATAAAGTTCCCGACGAAGATGACAAACCCGTCCAGGTTTATGTAGAAGACCATCTGGCGGAAGCATGTAAATATCCTCAGAAATGTCACCATTTAAGAAAGCGTTCTTGACATCCTTTTGGAAAATTTGCTAATTATGAACTACAATGACTAGAAGAAGTATGAACAGTAGTCATCCGGGCCACAGAAGCAAACATCTCATCATAATCAATGCCATTTTATTACATAAATCCACAAGCTACAAGATGGACTTTATATCGCTCAATAGTATCATCAACATGGAGTTTTATCTTATAGATGCATTTACAGTCAATTTCCCACTTACACAGAGGTAAAGCAGTGAGCTCCCGAATTTGTGTTTTCTGAAGAGCCTATAGTTCTTCAGACATTGCATATTTCCACTCAGGTAACTTACAGCCTCATAGTAGAATCGTGGTTCCTGTAAACTTGATGTTGTAGTGAGAAAAGTCTGAATTAGGGGGTGAAAGAAAAGTGAAAAGGTTCAATTTGTCAGGGGGATGATGATCCCTCATAGAACGTTGCAAGGGAGGATCTTTAGATACAAGTTGCATATCAGGATTAGGAGTGATAGTCTCTGTAGTAGGGGCATTAGCTTGTTGAGGTAGAGGACTAGGAATGACGGTTTCATACTTTTGGTAGGGCATAATATGGGGGATGC
Source organism: Asparagus officinalis (assembly GCF_001876935.1). Taxonomy (NCBI): domain Eukaryota; kingdom Viridiplantae; phylum Streptophyta; class Magnoliopsida; order Asparagales; family Asparagaceae; genus Asparagus; species Asparagus officinalis. The sequence goes on from NC_033797.1 coordinate 78,873,010, forward strand.
TCATAGAAGGTAACATTATAAGCGATACGTAGTCTTTGAGCTTTAGGGTTATAATAATGATAACCTTTATGATTAGCACTATACCCAAGAAAAACACGCATAACTGATTACGAAGTGAATTTTGTGCTTTCGTGAGTAAAAAGATGAACAAAACAACAAAATGCAAAGTGAACAATAATGAGGTTATTTCTCATAAACTTTTTGAAATGGGGTAAGACCATTTAAAACAGACGAGGGTGTGATGTTAATTAAATAAACACTTATAAAAATTGCTTCTCCCCAAAATTCAACTGGAACAGAAGCATATAGAAGGAGGGATCATGTCGTTTCAAGGATATGATGAGATAAAGAGCAAAGTCTCATCTCCTCAGCGAGAAGCTTAGCAAACTAGTGTGGGATGTGGTACACGATGAACCGGTTGTCCATGAAGAGATTCATATTTGGAATGAAGTCACATGAGAAATTGAAATAGACATTGTCAGGCTTGAAATGAATTGAAACTTTTGACCAATTCTAGGTCAGCACTGGTAGGCTCAAGAGCTACAAGCTGGTACCACAAATCAAGCATATAAGTATAAAATTCATGAATGGATCTTTTACCTTATTGTGCCAAAGTGACTTCTTGAAGTAGTCGATATTCATGTGCATAATCCTATTGAGTGTAGAAACCCTGGTGATGCATCCGTAGAGATTTAGCGACGGTGCAATTAGCTAGTTGCAGTCAAATGGTTGGTCTAACTGATTGAATGAGAAGGGTCATTGTCTTATGTTTATTTGTGGTCCAAGCTTGAAGAGCTTTATTGTATGCATCATTAGTGATACTTGTAGCTTTGACAAGAGGTACAAAAGATCCATCGACATGTCCCCAAGAACCTCTACTCAAGAGGTAAAACTTGAGAATGAACGCCCATACATGATAGTTCGGCCACTCAAGTTTGACATCAATCTGTTGATGATATGTATTCTTACGTGTTGTCATGATAGCTTTAATGCTGAAATTTGAATTTCACAAGGCGTTAATGCCTATATTTCATGGGCCTTAATGCCCGAGATTTTAGGAGGCATGGTTGCCTAAATTTGAAGGAGGCTGAATGCCTAGAGTTTACAGATTAGATCTAATTAAATTAGATCTGGTCGGAAGTGTGATATAATCATGCTAATTTCGTGATTTGTGAAATCACGAGAGAGAAGGGGGTAACAAATCCTGTAGAATTAATTAGGGAAAAAATCTCTTGTGAGTGATTTGTTAAATGATGAAAGAGGAAAGGGGCAAAATCCCCTGTCTGGCCAGTGAGATTAATTAGGGGAAAAAATCCCTCGTGGGGCCAATGAGATTCATTAGACTAAGATCAACAAGGCTCTGCTTCCATGTTAAACTTAGAATATTGGGGAAGAAGCCAAATTTATAGATGTACTAAGGACTACTTCTCTACACATAGTCAATACAAGGCTAAACTAGGATTTATTACATACTAGTATTTACATATACTTTAACAAAACCAAAGTATATTTCTATGTTTTGATGCATGGGCTTTAATTCAGGTGAACTTATGGAAACTTAACACTTGTATTATGTTCATGTTCCATTTTACATTTAGATATTGCTCTCCACAAAATATTTTGTTTTTATTTGTGCCTAACCCAAAACTCGCATCTTATAAAGTTTAGTACATCTGAACATGTAATGTCCATTTTGATTAAAATTAGTCTTTACATATAAAATGATAATGTGCCCCCTTCTATTTCAGATATAAAAGTTTCTGAAATAAAAATTATGTAAACGAAAGGGTGGCGATAGATGGTTGGCGAATGAGTTCCTTAGGGTTTTATATGCCCCTAACACGGTGTTCAAAGTCCTCTTCCAATCTTCACTTTAGCTTTACTAGGGAGGGTGGTTAGTAAAGCGTAAGGTTTTATTGGGGTAGCATGAGGACTGAGAATGTGAGCATGATATGGGCCTCCGTGAGGTGCTAAGAATTTCCTAGGAACGGGCCCAAGGTAAAACGGGTGAAGCATCCCTTTAGACTGTTGCTCAAACTCATGGTTCCTCCTAAGTAACCTAGTGTGCTAGCCAAGGTTCCCTCGTAAAAAAGAAAAAGTAGTAGAACAAGAAATATTTCAATTTGGTAAATTGTGTCTTATTTTTAATATCTTTTGGATCTGAGATGTAAGCGTAGAAGGAGGAGGGTTAGTGTTAAGCCAAAGTACAAAATATGCAGTGAAAAATAACAAATAAAAGCAATAAACAAGATAATAAGTTTAGATAAATAATTTACATCCACTCTTCCTTCTCGTGAAAGCGCTTCCTCACTATGTCAAGAGTTCATCTGAATCACAAATCTGATTTAGTAGACTTATAAGACCGCACCCTAGAATCTACCTAAAATTAGTTGCATAATCTAACTCTAACAACAAGTAATTCCTAGCCATAACTAGTCCAAACCCTTAATTCAATTGGCTAGAGTACGTTGTATAAGAAATTCAAATAAAAATAAACCAAATATCAATTGAGCATAGAATTCAAATGATCTTACAGGCTTTTTGATAAAACAAACCGTCCCTTGAATGATATAAGTGAAGCTTGATGAAGAACGATGAAGAATATCAATCAAATGACAACTCTCATCGCTAATACGATCTAAAAATGTTGTGTGCAATGAATGAGAGTTAACGAGGCTCCGGGGTATCAGAAACTCTCTTCAAGATCTCTCAATATCAAACACTAGAACTCCTCCTCTTCTCTCTTTCTCTCTCTCTATGACATTGTATCACAATTACTTCAAGTAAAAGATATCCCAAATATGATAGAAGTTAGAGAATATATAAATTAATGAACATCTATGATTAAATCTAAAAAATTACAGTATGTTCATCTTTCCTATTGAGGGTGACTCTCGACCATCAATGGTGTCAAGAGACCATTGATGGTTGAGAAATCCATCGATAATATTCAAGTCTGGACATTTGCAACATCGATGTGTCATAGAACCATTGATGGTGACTACTCACCTTCGATGGTCAATGACCCACCATCGATGGTGGTTGTGATGAAATAAGCTTTTGAGCTGATTTTCGCATCATTCTGACTCGTACACGTCCCATACCTGTATTTACATGTATGTACTACAACATCTCAAAAAAATATTAGTATAAAATAAGGGTTTATTAGTACTCAAACAAGAGATATTGCATGGACATCATCATAAAAATCTCCCTCTTTTGATAAAAACAAGCTCAAAATTTAAATAAAGATATACATGTTTGAGATATATAGACAGCAAAAAAAAGCACAAATACACTATTATGTAATAAGAAATGATATTTAGTCCTACTAAATTCATGCATTCAAGACAAGTGTAAAATAAGCATAAATACTGTAAATCTCCCTATAAAATAATTCACCGAGTGTTCAAAATAAAAAAAATCAATTCATGATACAACTTATTAAAAACATTCTACTCATGCAAATAACTCATCAAAATTTTACCAAATTGTCCCTGTTTTGTTATTATCAAAAGTAAAAAACACACCAATGGATATGCTCAATACAAGAAAAAAATCAAAATTGTCCAAAAAGTGTATAGGAGAGAAAAAAATACACAAGTTCACACAAAAAGTTTATATAAATATAGCATATGAGATCAAAGTCAATCACAAAATACATGAACATAAGAAACACATTAAAATACGCACAAGAACACAAGAAAAATATTAAATATTAATGTAAAGAATATAAAACAGATACTGAAGAAACTTATACTAGTTTATAAGACAAATTTAGGTATATAAAAAGAGCAAAAAATAAGACTCCAGTTATCTCAACCTTATCATCTAGGGACCAGAGTGTCACTCTATCACCTCAACCACATAAGACTTAGGAGAAAAAATGATATTGGTTGGCGGATGATTCACACTACATTTAAATATAAATTATATTCAGTTAAGGAAGACTACCCATTGATATGTGCACGAAACTTCTAGGGGTGTGGGTCTTTGACAATCTTTTAACGAATACACTCAATTTTACATGGATTCCATAAAAGTGTGAATTTTTTTATCAACTTTTAACAAATACAGTCTATTTATTTATTTATAACTTTTAACACAGATGCACATTTGTACATATAAAGATGAGTTCATGCATTAGCCAAATGAAATAACCTGAAAAATCCAAGAATAAGATATAATAAAATTACCCTAGAGGGGGGTGAATAGGATATTTGCTAATCTAATCCGATATTAATATCAAATTAAACTTATTAACAAATATCTTAGCATGCTTGATATACAACAAGAAATGTGCAAAGATATGTAATTAAACAATGGGCGAAATAAACATGAACACAAGAATAAGAGAGATAGTGCGCAAATAGACAAAGCAAACACAAGAAAATTGATCACGGAGTTTGGTCGACCCACGACCTATGTCTCCGCTCCTCACCCTCGAGGAGAATCTCTACTATCTCAAATTAATCACCTACACAATCGGTTTTCCAAGTTCACCAAAAACTTTTACAACTCACAAAATTGCAGTCATAAAATACACCCTCTAAATGTTAGCCTAGCCCATGTCAACTTGTTTAAGTGCTCGAAATTACGACCTCTACCTAGGATTAACTACTGGTACCACTCCTCTTAGAATTGACCCCGTCTCTCACCAACCACTTCTCTCGGTGTCCTTATATATTACAATGTGTTCTCAACAAAGAAAACGTAAATATAAGATTTGTTCTCTAATACAAATACGAGAATTCAATTAAGCTTACTCTCAATGTATCACTCACCACAACCCAATTATACAATGTATGAAATTCTAAAATCTCAATAGGTGGTGTGTGTGATCAAAGAGCAATAATAAAACTAAACTCAATTTAAAATATAACTTAATAAAAAGATAATCAACAACAAATTTGTATAAAGCTAGAAATAGAGTTTAGCAAAACTTCTCTGAAAATCAAGAGAGAGAGAGATTGAGATTGAAGCCCAAATACGAAAGAAATGATCTCCTCCTCTTGTGAAAACCTCTTCACATAAACACAGTTGAGAAACACTTGAAAACTCTTAAACAAACTTACCCAAAACTTGATTTTTTTCATTTTTCTTTGTTAACTCCAGAAGTTTGAGGGTAATGGGTATATATAGGTTCACAAAAACAAATCCCAAAAACCAAAAAAATCCAAGGAAAAAGACAAAAACGTGAAAAATCAGGAAGCTAGAAAACTAGCTATTACAGTGTCATCAATCGACTGATGAATAGTGTCAGTCGACTGATGAACTGACCAATACAGGAAGCTCAACCTTCATCGGTCGACTGATGAACTCATCAGTCGACTGATGACCTGCTTCGGTCGACTGATGGTTCATCAGTCGACTGAACAGAAACTTTCTGCTTTTCCAACGCACTTCTTCAGTCGACTGATGATTTTTATCAGTCGACTGATAACATGCACATGGTTATATTTAAACAGAAAAATTAATTTCAAACCCCTTTTAAAAATAACAAATAAATTCCTACCAATTTAAAATTAACAGAAAAAATTAATTTCAAACTCCTTTTAAAAATAACAAATAAATTCCTGCCAATATAAAATTTGGGGACATATTTATAAACATGAATATGAACATGTTAGAAAAGAAATTTTTGAAATATCATTTCCCGTTTGTGAAAACTCTTCATTTTGCAAAAACTCATAAATACGTGTTTGTTTAAACACTTGATTTTGTCATTGACTTAAACAAAGTTATGAAGTCTTTTTGAATTGATTTATAGACTTAATAAAAGATGTATACAAGGATTATTTTTTCCATAAACCAATAACATAATATTTTCTTAAAAATATCCAAGTTGTGATAAAACCAAAGAATGTGTGTGTGTGTGTGTATAATATTAAGCTTAAAGTACTAACACACAAAATATAGTTCCTAAACTAATGTACCCAAGTTGTTTTTATACGAAGCTTGTTCTTGAATCTTTGACTTGATTTGTATTGACTTCATTTCCAATATGGCTCTTGAAACTTTCAACCTGGATATGTTAAATAACAATACTGGAAAATACATAGTTATAAATTGTTTGTTAATCATCAAAACTAGATTAGATAGTAGGCTCATAAACATGAGTCCTAACAATCTTCTCTTTTTGATGATGACAAACAATTTTCTCAATGGATATAAATTGATATAAAATAGATATAAAACAACAAATAAAACAACAAACAATATACTCACTAATCACATATTTTCTCCCCCTTTGTCAACATCAAAGTGGGGAAATAATATAAAAAGAGCGAAAGCACCCCCTGCCTATAAGCATGGGTGAGTATAATCAAAAATAGGGATTGCTCCCCCTACTAAAATGCCATATAAATTGTATGTAAAGATGATTATGGTAAACATATTAAAAGCAACCAAACAAGTTCAAATTCTTGTTTCTCCCCTATTATGCATATGTTTATCACTCAAACATATTAAAAGCAACCAAACAAGTTCAAATTCTTGTTTCTCCCCTATTATGCATATGTTTATCACTGAAGAGGATATGCATGATAAATATGATTCTTGTTTCTCCCCTATTATGCATATGTTTATCACTGAAGAGGATATGCATGATAAATATGTGATAAATCCATGATAATCACTAAAAAAACATTATAAGACACGATTAAGATGATTTAAATTCTCAAACACATAAATATCATCATAATAGTGTTTATAATAATCTCACACCACAAACACATTGATCACACCAACTTGAAACAAAATAAATAGTTCAAACTTTATAAAAACAACTAAAGAACTAAAACAAAATAAAAGCACATAGTGCAAAACACAAATACAAGTCTAAATGATAATTTGTCTCAAGAATCTAATGGCCGTGGACCTGGAGGAGGAGGAGGGTGATGCATGTACATGTCCATAAACTGCTGCTGCACCCTAACGAGGTAATCAATCCTACTCTTAATACTGTCAAATCTCCTAAGCTCCTCATAATGCCAACCTTAAGCTTCAACTTGAGTTTCTTCTTGCCTCCGCTCAAAATCAGTCAGGCGCTCAAACACTCTCTCCTCTAAATTATCTAAACGACGAGCTGTAGGGTCTGGAATATGAGAGGTGGATGCAGGAGGTGAATGATCATGAGCCTTAGAACTGGATAGAGGAGGTGATGGATCCCTAGATCTAGAGGACTAAGAGCTAAAGGACTCAGACGATGAGCTATCAGTTGGAGGATGGTTTAGGGAATATTGAGTGACAAGGATATCCATCCTATTAAGAACTGAGGAGTTAAAGAAGTCGATGATTTTAACAGGGGTCTCATTAGATTGGTCTACTTTGAAATGAGTGAAAATTTTGGTTAAAATGGCTCCGAAGGGAAGGAATTTTATGTGAGTTGAAGCCAGATATCAAAAATAACTTTACCACATTTAACATCACGACTACCAATGATAGCATAAATGGCGCTAGTTAAATCTTGCGAATAATGATCATAACCCCCTGTTTTAGGAATTATGTTGTAACTAAGGATACAACAAATGATTTTCGTAAGATAAGAAACTAATTTAGGTTCAAGTAGAAAATGTGTGTCAGGAAGAAGCATCAAAGAATCAACATTTGGATCGTCGAAAGCACATCATTCAACAAAGTATCCCCAATTAGAATTTTAAGAATCTCAGCTAATTGATTTGCAAAAAAAGAATATGACGATTCTTGACGACAGATGAAATGAATAGGGTGTTAGGATCAGTTGAATTAACTTGTAAATTTGCATAAAATAGTCGTACGAGATGTGGATAATATGAATGATGACTAGTATAATCAAGCAAACTATACAATCTAGCATCATTAAAGTAAGTACTCAACTAAAAATGATCAAAATCATCAAATTTTACAAATCTCTGGGGAAACAATTTGATTTGACTCAGAGCAAGATATTTGCCTATTAATAAAGGATTCCTAAGATATCATTCATAGTATTCAAATTCGGCTGCGAGGTTAGGAACGAGAGCGGATATAGGTGCATCTCTACTGGTTCTAGCCTTTTTTGGGCGAGATCGGAACATGATTAATAGATAAAATGATGATTTTAGACAATCTAAGAACTAAAAAACCCCTAAAAAGCAGAACTAAATAGTAAATCACAACTCACCAACCCTATAATGAAATCCTTGGATAGCAAACGAAATACAGAGAAGTAGGAAAGGAATTATACTGAATCAATAGAAGAAGGAGGGCTTGGCAACAGGTTTGGTTAACTGGCAAGATTCTCCGGTCGACTGGAAAGCTCGGACCTGAAGAACTAGGGTTTAAGGTCGACTGAAACTTTGGGAACGAGAGGATATTTGGGAATATCGGTTAGGTTTTGACATATAGAATGAAATCAACGGCCAAGAAGTTAAACAAAGAGAAAGAGGACTTGGATTAAAGGCCAAATTGGATCGCGTCTCAAAACGGGTCAAATTCGAGGACAAACACCAACCAAACCTAAAAATCTGAGCTTGTCAGTCGACTGATCGGTCGACCGATGGCAGTCATCGGTCGACTTATCAGTCGACTGATGACCTTAAATACAGTTTTTCAAATAATTTGATATGAACTATGTTTTAAAATCATAAAAATTTATTTTTATTTCATTAAATCAGTGAATAAACATATCTAAAAATATATTCCATTTAGATATACAAGAAATTTTAATTTTGAAAGAATTTAATCAATTTTTGTAAAACATGAAACTTGTTTTGGCACTCAAATATTTTTGGACCGGATTGTTTAGGGACATGACCCCTATCAATAAACCTCAAAGCCCTTGGGTTATGACCCCATTTGGGCGCATTTTGTGCACGTACACGGTCATAGCAATATTCTTATAAATGACCCTTTCAATTGCAATATGTGCAATAAAATGGATGTATTTATTTTTGTTGACCTTGTGGTTATGAACGAGAATCATTTGCAAACATAGATGGTTTTTTAATACACTTTGCAAATGGGAAACTCTTTTTAAATCAAAACAAAATTTGGTCATATGACCAAAACGACCACAAAAATCACATTGATACACATTAGCATGTTTGTGATGAGCTTTGGGAGCATGTGCATGTGTATGCTATGATGAAGCTTGATAGGATGCACAACTATTATTGGTATTGATGGATTTTTGTGCATTATAACAAAACTTAGCAAGATGGCATTTACGGACGTAAATAGAACACTTATAAATTTTGTTATACATATGTGCATAGTGTGTAGGTGTTTTGAAAGAATTTTGTTATACATAATTCTTTAAATTTTATTATATATATGTGCATAGTGTGTAGGTGTTTTGAAAGAATTTACATGGGACTTTACACATAAGTCCATAGCTTATTATTATTTGCAATGCATGTTTTTAATATTGAATCTAAGGATGATATGTGATTTTTAAAAAGATTCAACTCATTATTTTTCATAAATGCATTGGTAGTAGAAGTAGAACAAATATGATTATTTTCGAAAGAATTAAATTCATTTTTAATTGTTTCCACTTATAAAATAGCATCATTTTTCTCATGAGATAAACTAGCAATATCCATTTTTAATTTTTTATTACTTTCTTTAAGATTAACATTTTCATTAGCAATGATATCAAACTTAGATGCTAGTGTCTCATGATCGAATTTCAAATTTACATGTTTGCTTTTTAAATCTATAAAATTATGATGCAACTTTTTGTAGGCATGCATTAATCTATCATAAGCACAAGCGAGTTCATCAATAGATAAATCATCATCGGAATCAGACTCGCATACCTCACTAGGGCTATCGCCTAGTGGTCGTGTGCATGATGAAGCTTCAATATCACTTAAACTGGAATCCGCCAAAACATATCAGATTTCCTCCAAGTTTCCTTGATGTGCTTCTATAAATATCCATAATTTGTAAGCACTATCAAAATAACCAAGCTTGTTAGATATAAATGGATCAAAGACATTTAGCAAAAATTCTAACAATAGCTTGTTCATGGTAAACATTCTCTTATCAGCGTTACTCCACTTAGATTTTTCCAAAGTGGGTACAACATAAGCATAATCAATAATTTCTCACAAATCAAAATGTCTAGATCTAACAAAAAGTTTAAATCTAACACACCATTACGCATAGGGAAAATTATCAATTCTTGAAGCAATATTAATAGCATAGCCTAAAGTAGGTGCACCATGCATATCCATGATATAAATGCAAGCAATATAAAAAGCAAAACTAGATTAGTAATAAATTAAAGTGAGGATCTTTGACTCAAGGCGATTAAGCCACAAATCAAAGAGCACTAAGCTCTGATACCAAATAAAATTACCCTAGAGAGGGGTGAATAGGATATTTGCTAATCTAATATGATATTAATACCAAATTAAAAATTATTAACTAATATCCTAGTAAGTTTGATATACAACAAGAAATATGCAAGGATATGTAATTATACAATAGGCGAAATAAACATGAACACAAGAATAAAAGAGATAGTGCACAAATAGACAAACGCAAACACAAGAAAATTAATCACGGAGTTCGATCGACCCATGACCTACGTCTCCGCTCCTCACCCTTGAGGAGAATCTCCACTATCTCAAATGAATCAACTACACAATCGGTTTTCCAAGTCCACCAAAAACTTTTATAACTCATACAATTACAATCACACAATACACCCTCTAAGTGTTAGCCTAGACCATGTTAACTTCCTCAAGTGCTTGAAATTACAACCTCTCTCTAGGATTTACTGTCGGCGCCACTTCTCTTAAAATTTACCCCATATCTCACTAACCACTTCTCTCGGTGTCTTTGTATATTACAATGTGTTCTCAACAAAGAAAGCGTAAATACAAGATTTGTTCTCTAATACAAAGACGAGAATTCAATTAAGCTCACTCTCAATGTATCACTCACCACAACCGAATTATACAATGTATGAAATACTAAAAGCTTAATAGGTGGTGTGTGTGATCAAAGAGTAATAATCAAACTAAACTCAATTTAAAATGTAGCTTAATGAAAAGATAATCAACAACAAATTTGTATAAAGCTAGAAATAGAGTTTAGCAAAACTTCTCTGAAAATCAAGAGTGAGAGAGATTAAGATTGAAGTCCAAATACAAAAGAAATGATCTCCTCCTCTTGTGAAAACCTCTTCACATAAACACACTTGAGAAACACTTGAAAACACTTAAACAAACTTGCCCAAAACTTCATTTTTGTTTTTCTTAATTAACTCCAGAAGTTTGAGGGTAAGGGCTATATATAGGTTCACAAAAATAAAGCCCAAAAACCAAAAAAATCCAAGGAAAAAGATAAAAACCCAAAAAATCAGGAAGCTGGAAAACTAGCCATTACAGTGCTATCAGTCGACTGATGAACATTGTCAGTCGACTGTTGAGCTGACCGTTACAGGCAGCTCAACCTTCATCGGTCGACTGATGAACTCATCAGTCGACTGATGATCTGCTTCGGTCGACTGATGGTTCATCAGTCGACTGAACAAAAACTTTCTGCTTTTTTAGCGCACTTCTTCGATCGACTGATGATTTTCATCAGTCAACTGATAACGTGCATATGGTTATATTTGAACAGTAAAATTTAATTTCAAACCCCTTTTAAAAATAACAAATAAATTCAAAAAATATAAAATTTTGGAAAATGTTTATAAACATGAATATGAACATGTTAGTAAAGAAATTTTTGAAATATCATTTTTCATTTGTGAAAACTCTTCATTTTGCAAAAACTCATAAATACGTATTTGTTTAAACACTTGATTTTGTCATTTGACTTAAACCGAGTTATGAAGTCTTTTTGAATTTATTTATAGGCTTACTAAAAGATGTATACAATGATTATTTTGTCCATAAACTAATAACATAGTATTTTTAAAAACTATCCAAATTGTGATAAAACGAAAGAATATGTGTGTGTATAATATTGAGATTAAAGAATTAACACACAAAATATAGTTCCTAAACTAATGTACCCAAGTTGTTTGCATATGAAGCTTGTTCTTGAATATTTGACTTGATTTGTATTGGCTTCATTTTTATGGCCCTTGAAACTTTCAACATGGTTATGTTAAACAACAATACTAGAAAAGCGCAGTTATAAATTGTTTGTTAATCATAAAAACTAGATTAGATAGTAGGCTCATAAACATGAGTCCTAACATATAATACTCCTCCCCCAATAGTCCACAACACAAAACATGATAAGTATGAAATATAGCTATGCACAATTATACATTTAAAGTCTTGTATAAACAACGTGTCATGCAACTATCACTTGATAATTATGTGCAGAAATATATACATATAAATTGAAAATCAAATGTGAACCCCTGTTTCAACTTGAGCATTATAATGAATAAAAAATTATCTCAATCAATTTTATAAGAGCATATATATAGGTACGTCCAAATATTTTCTTAAAACCAAAAAGAAAGAAAAAGAAAATTTTCTTTTCTTTTCATATTTTAAAAAAATGAAAGAAAAAAGATAAAGGAAAAAACATACTAGAAAGAAAACCAAAAAACAAGAAAAATAAAAAACAAAATATGTGCATACAACAGGAATAAAAATGAAGCATCAAAATATTAAGGAAATACTAAACTGAGCATCCACCATCTCAAGTGAATATAAAAAATTTGTACAGACCAAGTATTGTAGGATCTGAAATAGATACACTAGAACACTAGAGGGGGGGTGAATAGTATTCTTTTAAAATTTATGCAAAGTAGATTATAAATTGCAAAGAAAAATAGCAATCTCAGAAATTCACAAACACAAACACAAAGTTTTATACTGGTTTCACCAATCCGGTGTACATCCAGTCCCCAAGCAAATGTCGCTTGAGAGTTTCCACTATGATTTTGAATAAACTTACAAAATCAAAAGCAAACCTGACCAACTTGCAAGTCCCTGCAAATTACAATACCAATTGACAAACACCTTGCTAATTTGCACACCAATCTCTAAACCAAGAGATTACCACCTCTCACAAATCGAGAGAGCTTTTGAAGCAACAATTTCAATTCCTATAAGCCTTGATTTATAGTGTAGTGTAGTAGTGGCTTAGGAATGATTCTAACTTCTATAAATTATCTAAACAATAAGTATTTGAATGATGTTCAAAGGCAATTTAAGAAACTTTTCTTTTTCTCAAAATCTGAATATTTTTCACTTGAAAAAATACACAAAGATCAAAGCTTATGGGTATGTAAGTCTCTGCTTTTTTTCTGAACAAATAACCTATTTATAGCCCTTGAAAAGACAATTATTTAAACTTTAAAAATGTTTAAAAACGGCTATAAACAGTCATAAATTCAAACTTTAAATTCTGGAAAAACGGCTATAAACAAACATATACCTAATTTTAAAACAAACATATACTATTTGTTTTAAATTTTAATTTAAATCTTCAATTGAACATATACCTAATTCCCTTCTTAATTTAACATAAATTTCTTCTTTTAAGGATTTTGTTAATATATCTGCTATTTGTTTATCAATAGGTATAAATTCTAATGAAATGTCACCTTTAAGCACATGATCACGTAAGAAATGATGTCTAATATCAATATGTTTTGTACGTGAATGTTGAATAGGATTTTTAGATAAATTAATTGCACTAGAATTGTCACACATTATGGATGATATGGGACTATTTATTCTATAATCAGACAATGTTTATTTCATCCATAAAATTTGAGCATATGCAAGACTTGCAGCAATATATTCAGCTTCAGTCATTGATAATGATACTGAATTTTGCTTTTTACTAAACCAAGATACATGTGAATGTCCTAAGAAATGACATGTTCCACTTGTACTTTTTCTATCGGATTTACATCCGGCAAAATCAGCATCACTATATAAAATTAAATCAAATGTGCTATGTTTTGGATAAAACAATCCATAATTTATAGTATCTTTAAGATATCTAAAAATTCTTTTCACTGCTTTAAGATGTGATTCTTTAGGATTAGATTTAAATCTAGCACATAAACATACACTAAACATAATATCAGGTCTACTTGCAGTAATGTAAAGAAGTGATCCAATCATACCTCAATAAAGCTTTTGATCAACATTCTTACCATTTTCATCTTTGTCAAGTGATGTTGTAGTACTCATTGGTATTGGTTTTCTTGTTGTATTTTCTATTCCAAAGCGTTTGAGTAAATCTTTTGCATACTTGCTTTGATTGATGAATATTCCTTCTTTCAATTGTTTAATTTGAAGTCCAAGGAAGAAATTCAGTTCACCCATGTGACTCATTTCAAATTCATCCTGTATAGTCTTAGCAAACTCTTGACAAAGATTGTTGTTAGTAGAACCAAAAATAATATCATCTACATATATTTGAATTAGTAAAATATCTTTATTTATTTTCTTAATAAATAATGTTGAATCAACTTTTCCAATTTCAAAACCTGAAGTTAAAAGAAACTTCTTTAATCTATCATACCAAGCACGAGGTGCTTGTTTAAGACCATATAAAGCTTTCTTAAGTTTAAAAACATGATTTTGAAAACTTTCATGTTCAAATCCTGGAGGTTGTTCTACAAAACTACTTCTTTTATAAAACCATTTAGAAATGCACTTTTAACATCCATTTGAAATAATTCAAAATTCATAAAGCATGCAAATGCAAGTAAATTCTAATTGATTCTAAATGAGCAACAGGTGTAAAAGTTTCATCATAATCAATTCCTTCTTCTTGATTATAACCTTGAGCAACTAATCTAGCTTTGTTTCTAACAACTTGACCAGATTCATCTAATTTGTTTCTAAAAATCCATTTTGTTCCAATAATAGATTTATTTTGAGGTCTTGGTATAAGATCCCAAACACTGTTTCTAGTAAATTGATTTAGTTCGTCTTGCATTGTAATTATCCAAAAATCATCAAGTAAGGCTTCTTTTATATTTTTAGGTTCAATAGTTGAAATAAAACCAGTATAGCAATCAAATTAAAATGAGATCTAGTAGTTACTTTATCAGAAATATTTCTAATAACTAAATCATGTGGATGATTTTTAACTTCTACAAAATCTTTATGTAAATCATTTTGTAAATTATCATCTTTTTTAATATCTAACATTGGAGTATCATGAATAGTATCAATTATATCATCATCATTATTTAAAATAATGGGTGGTTTAGAAAAAATTTCATCAAATGAAACATGTAAAGATTCTTCATAACTAGAGTTCTTTTGTTATATATTCTATATGCTTTACTATGATTAGAATATCCAACAAAAATTCTTTCATCAGATTTAGAATCAAATTTATCTAAGTTATTCTTTGTGTTTAAAATAAAACATTTACAACCAAAAACTTTAAAGTAAGATACTTTAGGAATCTTGTTATAAAATAATTCATAAGAGGTTTTCTTTAAAATAGGTCTTAATAAAACTCTGTTTAATACATAACAAGCTGTTGATACAGCTTCTGTCCAAAAATATTTTGGTAAATTACTATCACACAACATAGTTCTAGCACATTCTTGTAAAGTTTTATTTTTCCATTCTACAACTCTATTTTATGGAGCAGCTCGAGGAAAAGAAAAAGTATGTGATATACCATGTTTATCACAAAAGTTTATAAATAATTCATTTTCAAATTCACCTCCATGATCACTACGTATAGAGATAATAGAAGTAGATTTTTGATTTTGAATTCTTATGCAAAATATAGAAAACTCATTAAAAGCATCATTTTTATGTTTAAGAAAAATTACCCATGTGAATCTAGAATAATCATCAACAAGAACAAATGCATATCTACTTCCATTTAAAGATGCTACTCTAGATGGACCAAAAAGATCTATGTGAATTAATTCTAATGGTCTACTTGTAGATATTACATTTTTAGATTTGAAAGAAGATTTGTGCATTTTTCCTTGTTGACATGGAAATTTTAGGTAAACCATTTACTGAATCATTCTTAGAAATCTTAGAAATGTGTTTAAAATTAACATGTACAAAACGTTTATGCCATAAAATAGAATCATTAGATGATGCAATAAGACAATATTCATTTGAAATATTTTTCATGGATAAAACATATATGTTATTCTTTCTATGGCCTTTAAAAATAATAATAATTAAATCAATATCATAAATTAAGCATGATTCTTTTTCAAAAACAATTTTAAAACCTTTATCATAAAGTTGACTAATACTAAGTAAATTATGTTTAAGACCATCAACTAATAAAACATTATTAATAATAGGTTTGTTTGGATTACCGACAGATCCAATACCTATGATTTTTTCTTTGTTGTTATCTCAAAAAGTAACGGTACCACCAACCTTGTTTTGAAAAGATGACAACAATTGTATATTTCCAGTCATATGTTTGGAGCAACCACTATCCAAAATCCACCTATCTTTCTTGGGTACTTGAAATAATGAACATTTACATTTTTGGTATCCATACAATGTTGGGTCCTTTAAATTAGCCTTTAGGAAACCAAACTCATGAAGAGTTTGATTTGCCTAAATAGTTAGTTGATAAACAAATATTTTTAATAAAATCAGAAATATAAAAATTCTTATGTAAAAAAGTTAATTCTTTTGAAACCCAAATAGAAAAGAATTTTGATTTCTTTTTACATAATCATACAAATCACAAGAAGGTTTTACAAATATTGTATTCTTTGATTTGTTTTTATTAATTTGAAAACCTAATCCTTTTGTCTTTTGTGATTCTTTTTGAAAAGAAAGTATATTATTAAGATTTTCTTTATCTTTATTGAATTTGCTTACATTCAAACATATATCCTCATATTTTGATTTAAAAGAAGAAATATCTTTATCTAAACTATTAATGCGAATTTTTAAATCATTACATTCTGATTTTAAATAAATATTCTCATTAGTTAAACATTCATTTTCTTTAAGCAAAGAATAATTTTCTTCTTTCAATTCTATTACTTGAGAATTAGAAATAGTAGAGGAATTTAGATTAGAAATTTCTTCAAGTAATCTTTTATTTTCACCTTTAAGAAAATTATGTAAAGTCTTTAATCTCACAAAAGTTTCATATAATTCATTGAAAGCATCTAAAAGTTCTTCATTGTCACTTACTTCATCTTGTGCCATAAAACACATGTGAGCACTTTCCTTTTCTTCAATTTCTTCATCTGAAGATGACTCATCACTATCATCCCAAGTGACTGCCATTGCTTTCCTTTTCTTGTTATTTTGAATGTTGTTAAAGTTGTTGAAATAACTTGATTTTTGCTTATGCTTCAACATTGGACAATCTTTCTTCATATGACCTGGTTTATTACACTTAAAACAAAGAGGGTTATTTGAAATTGAACTCTTAGATTTAAAATTACCTCGTTTTATAAATTTCCAAAATTTTCGTGCAAACATGCCCATTTCTTCATCATCATCATCTGAATCTTCTTTATCGGAAATAATATTAAATGCAAGTACTTTCTTGTTCTTTGTTTCTTCATCATTCTTTCTATCTTTAATTTAAACTTCATATGCCATAAGATTTTCGATAATATTTTCAACCGTAAGAGTTGACAAATCATTGGTTTCTTCGATTGCGGTAACTTTCTTTTTCCATTGTGGAGTAAGTGATCGAAGTATTTTTCTTATCATTTCCACTTGTGTATATGTTTTTCCAAGACCAATGAGAGAATTTGTGATGTCGGTGAATCTTGTGAACATTTCTCCAATAGTCTCGTTTTCCATCATCTTGAACAATTCAAATCTGTGCACAAGAACAAAAATTTTAGATTCTTTAACTTTATTTGTACCTTCATGAGCTACCTCAAGTGTATGCCAAATATCGTATGCAGATGTGGTCGTTAACACCCTATTGAACTCATTCTTGTCAAGTGCACAAAATAATGCATTCATTGCTTTTGAATCCAAATTTGCATTATTTCTTTGTGAAGTAATCCATTCTGAAAATGGAGTTGTTGGCTTCTCATATTTTGTTTCCGCAATGCTCCAAAGTTCGTAGCCAATTGATTGAAGGTAAATCTTCATTCGACACTTCCAATAGTTGTAGTTCAAACCATCGAACATTGGTGGACGATTTGTAGAATGATCTTCTTTGAATTGTGATGTATTTGTTGATGCTATCTTTCACCTTGCTCTGATACCAAATGTAGGATCTGAAATAGATACACTAGAACACTAGAGGGGGGAGAGGGGTGAATAGTGTTCTTTTAAAATTTATGCAAAGTAGATTATAAATTACAAAGAAAAATAGTAATTTTAGAAATTCACAAATACAAACACAAAGTTTTATACTGGTTTCACCAATCCGGTGTACATCTAGTCCCCAAGCAAATTCCGCTTGAGAATTTTTACTATGATTTTGAATAAACTTACAAAATAAAAAACAAACCTGACCAATTTGTAAGTCCCTACAAATTACAATACCAATTAACAAACACATTGTCAATTTATACACCAATCTCTAAACCAAGAGATTAACACCTCTCACAAATCGAGAGAGCTTTTGAAGCAACAATTTCAATTCCTATAAGCCTTGATTTGTAGTGTAGTGTAGTAGTGGCTTAGGAATGATTCTAACTTCTGTAAATTACCTAAACAATAAGTATTTGAATGATATTCAAAGGCAATTTAAGAAACTTTTCTTTTTCTCAAAATCTGAATATTTTCACTTGAAAAAATGTACAAAGATCAAAGCTTATGGGTATGTAAGTCTCTGCTTTTTTTCTAAACAAATAACCTATTTATAGCCCTTGAAAAGACAATTATTTAAACTTTAAAAACATTTAAAACCGGCTATAAATAGTCATAAATTCAAACTTTAAATTCTGAAAAAACTGTATCTGTAGTCGACTACAGGACATAATAGTCGACTACACTGAGTTTAAACAGACTTTGTGAATTCAAAAAATTTCTCAGTAGTCGACTATAAAGTTCATTAGTCGACTATACTGTAATTAGACAAAAATTTGAAAAATAAATTTTGCCTTCAGTAGTCGACTATAATGTCAATTAGTCGACTATACTGTAAAATAACAGAAACTTATATTTCTGTCATAAGCTTAAGTAGTCGACTATTATCCAAATTAGTCGACTATACTGTAAATTGACAGAAACTTATATTTAAGTCATATACATGAGTAGTCGACTACTATTTTAATTAGTCGACTACTAAGAGTAAAAAAATGTGAATTAAATGTTTTAATACTTAATAATAACAATAACTCTAATGGTTAACATAGGGGATTTCTATAGTTAACCAACACACTAAGCCTGTGTTAGTGTGTTCTAATATTTATATGTGTGTGTGTGTGTGTGTGAGTGATCAAGACTTGTACAATAATTCTAAGTAAAGAAAATATAAAATACATTATCTCATATGTTCTTCATCTTCTTCACTTCATAATGCCTTGAACTCAACTTGCACTTCTTCATATTTTGATATTAAAATCTGCATATAAAAGTTAGTGCATTTGCATAACACACATTATATAAATTGTTATCATCAAAATAATATCATGGAGATATAATATTCAACAAGTATCTCATGCATCACAAAAGAGTATACAACTCAAAAAAAAATGTCCTCCAACTGAATCTGATGCAAATCCCCTCACGTCCTACTCAACATTAGTATCATCCCCCTAAATCTCCTTCTCTTGATCATCACCACTGCCAGCTGCATGAGAGGTAGATGGATGATGAGATCCCGTAGGCTATGATGGTCATGTATAGTAGTCTGGATACATAGGCTATCTCCCTAGTGCAAGATCCATCTGGTGTAGACCTCCCATAATAAACTATAGAGAGGCATCACAATTGGTATGCTAAATCGTCACCTTTCTCCCAAGTGCATTAACCATCTCTCTAAGTGCCTATAAGGTGCACTCTGTAGAAGAAGAAGAACCCCGTCCCTGAGCTACATATGGCTGAGATCTAGATGATTGCCCAGCAATCATCTCTCCCTTCCCTCTTCCTCCTAAGCTCTTCCTTGTAGTCTCAATAGATATTGAAACGCCCCCTTCTCACATTGATTATCAGAGTGAAAGAGGATCTCCTAATCTTGGCAAATACAGGTGATGAGAAAAGGATATATGAGTTGAATCTTCTGTCAAGTCTTCTTCTTAACCACCTCTTGAGTAGTAGCGACAACCATGCACATCCAAGTAATGATCAGAATATGTAAAACCCCATAAATTTTGAATATTATGTGAAAAATAATAATAAATATATTATATGGTTATAAATAATATATTTTAATGTTTGAGTATGTTAGGGGTTGATTTGAGATTAATCTAATGTATATATGAATATAGGAGTGAAATCATGCAAGGCATGCACAAGCTTGAATCCGGAAAAATGACCAGTTAAAAGTTTTTATATTTTACACACTGATATAGTAATAATTTGGAAATACTCAAAAGGAAAAAGTTGTAGGAATTTTTAATAGATTTCAAACAAATCTTAGATCATCTTATTCTGAGGTCGGATAAGAACGTTATAGCCAAAATACCGATGGTTATTTTTCTAGTCAGACTAGGTTTTCTGGTTCGGGTCAAACATGTTTGTTTCAGGTTTTCCACTATAAATACCTATTTTTTTCACAAAAATTATCTCTTTTTATCAAATCTATAAACCCTATCAGCCACCTTCTCCCCTCAAAAACCCTATATCATTTTTTGGTGAAATTTTGAGATCTTTGTGAAGCAAATACCGAGAAGAGAGTGAGTTTATCGGCTTTTGGCGACGGAGAACTTGTTTTCTTGCATCGTTGAGTTTTTATAGTAGGATTTGAGGCATGATCATCTTCCTCCAAACCCTTCCCTTAGTAAAGATTAAGTTTTTATTAATTATAATCATGAATCTCATGTTGAAGTTTAACCCCATGCTTTAAAAACATGATTTTTGAGGTTAAATCTTAATCTAATGATAGATATGAAGTTTATTTCTTACTTTTTATATTAGCAACATGATCATGATCATTAGGGTTATTTTTAATTTTGTTTTTAACTTGTTAATCATGTCCTAATCATATTTAAACCCTAGATTTATTATTACTTGAGTTTTCATGTAAAAGAGAGATGTTTAAACCCTAGGTTTGTGATACCTAAGTTCTGTAAACATGTTTAAATAATTTTTCATCTCCTTTAATTATGTAGAATTTATCATGTTCAGTTAATCTTGTGGATAAATTTCATGTTTTATTCGAGAAATTGACTAATTAGGATGTTAACCCTAATTAGATTAAATCAAAAGTTTAATTTTTATGGAGATGATCTTCTGTTATTTAATGTTCAAGTTTTAATATTGTTATATGTATCATGATGATATAAATAAGTGTTTAAATATAGTTACAAATTATGCAAACCCGAAAACCTAAGAACCAGATATTGCTCTCGTCGGTCGACCGGCGCCCGAGGGGTGGTCGACCGGTAAAGTCATGTGTGTGCATGTTGTGCACAATGCTCTATTCGGTTGACCAATGCCCTTGGGGAGGTCGACTGAACTGTGATATTTTTGATATGTAGTTTTGTTTTTTGCATTTTTTCAATGTGATCACGGGGATCGAGCCGCACGATGATACATGTACAATTATAGGTACACCTGAATAGTGTCATAGAACACGATAAGTATCCCGAAAGGGGATTATGATGAATTTTGTTTTGATTGCACTTGAGATAAAGGTTGATTACACATTTATATACATGTTGGATATCGTTGATGAGCATCGCTCAGTACTACGTGGAGTAGTACATCGATGTACCATTAGTACAGGCCATTGAGTCGGGTTTAGGATGCTTTATCTAGAAGTCCGTCCCGTACTAGGATGCGATAAGGCTTGTGAGCCGTATTTCTAGGATGCCTACTTAGTAGTTCATCCCGTACTCGTGTTACGTACAGAGATACGATGAGACTAATGAGTTGTGTACACTATTAGGATACCGACCCGGTAGTCCATCTCGCATGATGATGTAATGAATCAGAATCTTGCAAGGATTTGCATTGAGACGATTGTTGATAGCCTGAGTCTTTGGCGGATACCAGTTATGTATATGACTCATTGCTGAGATATATGACCGAGATACTTTGCGCTTGAAAGTACGCGGGTTATATGCTGATATTTATCTTTTCTTCCTAGTGATAGTGGAAGATATTATAAATACGATATTATGAATGCCTTTACTTTCTGTATTGCTTTATTTTATTCTTAAGTTGGGATCAATGATTAGCGATTCACAATTTGAGACATATGGTATATACATGAGGGTTTCCTTGTTTGGATTATTTCGCTCGATGTACCAGTCTCGTGTTATGGGTTTCTAATTATTGATTTCATTTAGATTATTTATCTCTAGTTTGGTGTTAATGTTTAGGCGTCTACAATTTAATATATATGGTATATACATGAGGGTTTCCTGGTTTGGATTATTTCGCTCGACGTACTATGTCTCGTCTTATAAGTGTCTAAATATTAACTCCATTAGATATGGGAAAAATGATCTAGGTAGACTATGCTTAATAGGTAGAGCCTCCACTTTATCTAGCAGCCCTTCCCCTGGGGACGAATAGAGGTGATCTTGCTGTAGCGCTCTGACGCTCTTGTTGTTATTCATTTTGTTTTAATTTTTTTTTCAGGTAGCTCAAAGTTTCAGAGAGCCGCATGATGACGAAGTTCTTGCATAGTCACCATCGCATGAGTTATCAGTAGAGGCTCCACAGTAAATTTATGTTTCCATTCAGTTATTTGAGTTGTATTTTATTTTTTAAAGGCTATGAGCCTTAGTTACATTTCCAGTTAATTCATGTCGAGAGATTTTACATTATTTCAAAGATTAGGTGTTTACAGTTTTATTCATTTGAGATATGGTTTCATTTATGAGATTTATCCTTCTATACCATGTCTATTATATTTATTTACCTTATTTTGCATGTTTTGTACATACACTTCTTTTTGATTCCACTAGAGGATAGTATTGTGATTGGTGAAATGTGTTATTGCATATTATGGGTGCATGGCAGGTTTGACATCTCTGGATTCACCTTGGACTGTAGCCATGTGTGAAAACTGAGACATCATAGAATAGCATGATCAAAAGCTTTCCCCTAAGCTATCAAATACATCAGAATAACATCCTGAATGCTAAGAGTGGTGTAAGCTATACTGGGACAATATCAAACTTGAGGAATAGGATGAGCAAAATGAACTCAGGCTTGAGATATCATGAGTTGAAGATACCAGGATAGATCTTCCTATAGAGAAGTTCATCATTGTATTGTAGCTCTCAGACCTTTCGACCACACTGGTAGAATAGATAAAAACATTTCGGCTTTCTAAAGGGGTCTTAGGGAGATTAAAGATTTTTCTGATATAAGCTGTAGTAAACGTAAACTCTTCCTACCTAATGATAAATGTAGCTACCTCCTTTCCTTGTTCTCTTGCAGCATTCATATAGAATTCCCTTACATGAGTAACATTAGCTCTTTCGAGTTGTTTTTCCATCATTGACTTAATCCTTGCTCTCTTAAGAATCCCCACAATATTGTCATTCTCCTCTAGACGATGCTCATCAACACCTCGCTCAAACACGATGAAAAGTTTTTTAAACTTCTCCTAAACACATCTAGATATAAAAAGCTCAACTCTAGGTCATTTTGAGCCTAATATTTCTCTACAAATGTAAATAATCATGGTTTAATAAAAATAATGCACATATACGAGGGTTTGAATAAAAAAGAATTGAGAAAAGCATGATCAAAGGTCAAAATATATAATTCTACTTATTTACCATTGGTGGTTAATTACACACCATTGATAGTTAATGGTCACCATCGATGTTGCCATCAACAATCGATGGTTGATGTACTAAACCCATTAGTTTCATTCTAAAACTATCCACGGACATGTGATTTTTCTCAACAATTTCAACGTCAACCAACCATTCCAACCATATATCCAAGATATTCAACAAGATTCACTACAAATTGCACATAAAGACCTACAAATTGATCAAAAATAAAGAACTAGTGTTTTGAGTGTACCTTGATGTTGATTTATACGAGATTTGATCTCGAAAAGAAAAAAAGGATGTCTAAGAACTTGTTAGATCCTAAAACGTTCAGGAGATTGATGAAAAATAAGGAGATTAGGAGAGGAAATGATTAAAAAAATAAAAAGTATTAATAAGTCTGTTTCCCCCTTTTTATCTATGTCCATCAATGGTTGACCATCAACCATTAATGGTAACCTAAATTTTTTTTTAAGAAAATAAAACAAATGGAATATAAAAAATAAGAAAAAAAAGTAGGAAAAAAATCAAATAAAAAATATGTTACATATGGGTATAAGGTACACAACCTAAGATAAGATCTTACAATTTAAGGAGAAAAGAAAAAAAATATATCATCATGAACGTGTTGCTCTTTATTTCCTCTTAGACTACAGACTTGATATCAATTTTTTTACCTTTACGAGCAACTCCTGTGTGTTGCCTCAATCCTTATCCACCTTCAGCCCTACAAAAAAACAAATAAGTATGGCTTAGGTATCCACATATATTCATGTCGGTTAATAATTGTGCATTTAGGTACCTAAATTTGCATAACAGCCTTAATTGTATATTGCATACGACAATTCATTAATATGACACATTCTACCACATAAAGTGCACATAGTAAAAGATGCATTAGAAATGGGTGCAAAATGAGTTAAGTTGTTTTCTTTGATAAAAGAATGTTGAAACTTTTTATTTTTTCCGAATATGAATAAACAAGTCTAGTTTTAGCTATAGCAAAATTTTGATTGGAAGAACAATGTTTAGGCCTTTAGTAACCAAGGAAACTTTTTTCATAATTTTTTTCGAATCAATATTTTTGGACTTTAGTTATTCATTTTTAGAAACTATAGTGGTGCATCTAGTTTGAAAATTTATTTATTAAGAAGACAATTCAGACAAAAAATTATTTATTTTAGCAACTAATTTATCATTTTCAATAATTTTTTTCCATTCAATTGCTTAGATAAATTTGAATTTTATGTTTTGATATTCAAAACATTGTGCGCATGAGGAGGCATGATCTCACAGGAATAATTACATGAATCCAATTTTGAGGAGAGAAATTCAACTTATCACTCAAATATTTTTCTTATCTTTTCTCAAATTTGAATTCATTCTTTTAGTCACTTCATGTTTTTCAATTATTTTTTCAAGTTACCCCAACATCTCATTATACTTAGAACATAATTCGTCATATGAAGGATATGTCTGATTCTCTGAACTCTCGTTTTTTGAGTCATGTGTTTCACCCTGTTCTGAATACGAAGTAGCACAATTTCTCCCCATAAAGCATAGATTTTCCTTCTTCTCATCATCACTTGAGTATTCTTCATTGTCATTCATCATGTCCCATGTTGTCACTTTTAGACTCTTACCTCAGCCTTATTGTCTTTCTTGTTTAATGAGCATTTGTTCTTGTAATGGCTTGGTTTCATGCAACTATAACAAATAGGTTCAATTTCAGAATCACTAGAGGAAAATTTTCTTACCTTGCTCGTATATTGATACTATCTATTCTACATGTATTTTTGACTATTCTTGGCTCTGAGAAAGGATATTAACCCTTTTACAATTAGTCTCATTTGACTATTTTCATCAATGGGGCTTGATTTTGATCTTTTTCTTATTAAACCCGAGTTTCTCCTTTTTGACCTTTAAAGCTAAGGACTTCTTCTTGGAGTTATCTTCTGAATTATCTTCTCTCTCTTTTAATAGAACTTCATATGTGAGAAAATTTTCTACAAGTTTCTCAATGTTAGTTTAGAAAAATTCTGTGAGAAAATTTCCTACAAGGTTCTTAATGTTAGTTTAGAAAAATTCTGTGAGAAAATTTCCTACAAGGTTCTCAATGTTAGTTTAGAAAAATTCTATAATTCTTAGATAGCTGTTACTTTTGGTTCCCAATTCCTATAAAGAGAACAAAGAATTCTTACAAGCTTCTTGTTATCACATTCCTTTCCCAAAGACTTTGACTCGTTCACAATGTTCTTGAATCAAGTGAACATATCTTGAACACTCTCTAAGACCTTCATCTCATACTTTTGTACTTACTCACAAGCATTTTAGATTTTATTTTATTTACTTGTAAAGTTCCTTCGTATGTAACTTTCAAAGTATTCCAGATTCCCTACATAGTAGAGCAATTAGACATACGGTTAATTTTTTCAACAATTAAAGGATAATAAAGAGCATTCATTGCTTTTGCATTAAAAAGTAAAGCTTTCTGGCACCAGGGGTCCACTTATCTCTAGCCGTTACTATAGTGATCTCACTAACAATGATAGTGGGTTCACTATCGCCGGTGTCAACAATGTCCAAACTTCAAAATCAGTAGATAAAAACAAGACTCTAATGCGTGCATTCCAATAGGCATAGTTTGACCCATCGAAAAGTGGGGGTTGGTTGACAGTGTGTCCCTCAGGGAAAGTTATTATGGCAGTCAAGCTAGACATCTCTACCCTAGGTTGTGAATTCTGAAGATGAGTAATTTGGCTCTAATACAACTTGTTGGATTTGTGATGCAAGCCTAAGGGTGAGGGGATGAATAGGATTGCTACCATTTTATCCTAAAATACAGAATATGTAGCATAAATAACAAATAAAAAAGCAATAAATAAGATTATTGACTCCATAACCAACAAATCAAGAACACACAAGAGTTTATATTAGTTTGGATAAATAATCCTACATTCACTTTTCTTTCTAGCAGAGGGGCTTCCTTATTATGTCAAGAGTTCACCTGAATCATAAACCCGATTCAGTAGGTTTACAATACTGCACCATGGAATCAACCTAAAACCAATCGTCTAACCTAACTCCTGCAATAATAATTCCAAACCCTAACTAGTCCTAACCCTGAATTCAATCAGCTTGAGTACGTCATAAAATAAGTTCAAATAAAAATAAACCAAATATCAATTAAGCACAGAAATCAAAATGATCTTATAGTCCTTTTGATGAAGTAAACCGCCCCTCAAAGAATACAAGTGAAGCTTGATGAAGAACAGTGAAGAAAATCAATCCAAAGGTAACTTTTCTTGCTCATACGATTTGAGTATGTTGTGCATGATGAGTGAGAATTCAACGAGGCTCTGGGGTATCAAAAACTCTCTTCAAGATCTCTCAATAACAAACCCTAGAACTTATCCTCTTTTCTCTCTCTTTCTATTGTATTCTCTCACAATTATGTCAGTAGTAGAAGTTGGAAAATATATAAGTCAATGAATGACTGCCATTAAATCTGAAAAACTGCCATCTGTCGCCTTTAGTCATGGATGGTGGCTCTCGACCGTTGATGGAGTCGAGGGACCATCAATGGTTGAGGAGCCCATCAAGATATTCAGGTCTTTGGACACTTACACCAACGATGTGTTATAGAACCATCTATGGTCACCGGTCACCATCGATGGTCAATGTCGACACACCATCGATGGGGGTTGTGTTGAAATAAGCTTCTGAATTGAGTTCTGTGTTGTTCCGCCTCGTACACATGATGTACTTGTATTTACCTATACTATAATATTTCAAATCAATATTAGTATTAAATAAGAGTTATTATTACTTAAATAAGAGATATTGCACAGATAACGTCCAATACAAATGAAAATGCTAGCTTGGTCTCTGTTTTGATAGATGCAAAACACATCTACGTACGTAAAAAAAATTGCGTGCCTATAATTCTTTGCTACTTCCTTCTTGGCTTCTCAAGTTTTGGTATAAGGAAGGAGACTTTAAACTATTATTAGAGCCATCTAAATTCAAATCCCATTATGCATACAACTGTACCAAATTTAAACATGTATGGACGCCTAAAATAACACAAGGTCAGACCCATGAAAAAGACTGGGTCAATTACTTGCATGCAGTAGGACATGCTAGAATATAAAATGATGACCTCTAACTTTTATCATAATTTCCGATGTCTGAAGCATGAACTTATACTCCAACAACATGTTTTTGATCCTAGACATAAGGTGGGCATCTAAGTCTCTTCAGGTTCCCCTATGGATCAACAAAGACAGAAAGTAGCATCTTTTCACGTCTTAGAGATAGACCATGTATGATAACTCACCTAATCAAATTGAACGCATTAAACAATATTGCAATCAGATACCACTGGTTAATAATCTGGTTATGGTCATACATCTTTATTGATTATAGTTGTCGTGTATCAGGTTGAAAGTGTACTTCGACTTGAATACATGTTATAGTTTGAACTGGCTCAGATTCAACTGAAAAACAATTAGGATTAGGATAATTCTTCTAGTAAAAGCTATTGTGAGAAGTAACATATCATACATATATAAACACAACTATGAGGACAGAATCTTTAAGTACCCCCTAGAGAGTTTTATTGTAAGATATCAGAAGATAATCAAAGAAAGCATCAAGCAGGTGAGAAACTACTCTTACTATAATTAGAGATAAGAGAAAATTACAAATAGTGTTGATAAACTTTTTTTTTTTGACTTATAGTGTCGGGAAACTTATTAGTAAATCTGAAAAAAGCAATAGAAATTGCACCCCGTTCGGTGACTATAGGCTCCAAAGTGAACTTAGACTCAAAGTACCCTAATCATGTGAATAAACCCCCTGGTAATATCACCCAATTTCTGATAGACCCCTATAGTTTACTGTTGTGGATAGAATCCTGTAGTTTACTGTTGTGGATAGACTCCCTGTGTGAACCATTTTGACTCTTTTATCCTTAGAGAAAGAAAAAGAGTATTTTTAAAAAAATAGACTTCTTGAATGTAAAACAGTTTAAAAAATCACTAAGGCGGTCTATCTGCAATTGGATGATAGCAGGAAGAGTCTATCTGCAACAATAGCACTACACGTTTCTATCCACAATTGTGATATAGTACAAGGGATCTATCCACAATTATCTCTAATTTTTAATACTTAGTGTATGGTACTTTAACTGTCGTTTTAACTTGGATGACATTTAGGTATAATGGAGAAGGTTAACAAGTTATATCACTATGCACGGGATGTTTTGGTTCGAAAGAGGTTTTTGGACAACTTATAGTAATCTGGGAACTTCTCATGAAAATTAACAAAAGTTGATAGAAGTAATTTCACTTCTATATTTTACCATTTACTCTTTGGAATGAGTATCCGAACTAACTTCTCAAGAAATTTACGAAGAAAATGATTGAAGCAGTTTCACTGGTATATTTGACATACACTAACAATGATAAAGTAAAATTAGCAGTACCGGCCAGTTGTAGTTCTCCTTTTTATTTTTATTTTTATTATACTATTAATATATAATAGCTGATATGCATGCATGCAAATGTCAAAGTAATTACCTTGGATGAAATATTCATCCATTGAGCTATATAGTCTCAACTTGGCTGGTATATATTGAATTGAATTAACATGAAATAAATTAATCAGCAACTAATCTGGGAGACATGAGATAGAGTATTTAAACTAGGGTCATAACTTCTCATCCAATTATTTGATTCTTGTTCTGATTTATGTTTATTTTTGTAACTAAGAAGAGCAAGAGTAATGTAAAGCAAGTTGGTTTGAGAGCAATGACGAATTATTAGTTGTTCCAGTTGGAAGAATCTTGTGATGGATGACAAAGCCAACCCTTGTTGCATGTGATAGTTAGTTCCTTAATTAGTTAAGTCTATTTCATCTATACAGTTTAGATCTCATTGTCTATCTTTTCTCCTACATTTAAGCCAGTGATCCTTGTGCAAGTCTTCTCTTCGTCATTTTTTCTCGACTTGTTTCTTTCACAAGGTTGACAATACGATCCATTTTGGCTACTAAAAGTCTTTTTGTTTATTTTTTTTCCCCATTAATTTCCCTCTTGATATAACTCTTATTTCCAGAGTCTTCTTTCCTAGTTAAGATTTAAAGAAATTCATCATCCTTGTTCTTTTGATTTGTCAATAACTAAATTGGGGGAAGTTTTCAAATTCGAGCATAAGTATTTTAACCTATTGAAAGACGGGCAATTCTTCATCAAACAACAGTAGCAGCAACAACAAAAGTCTTTATTTTCAAATTTTCAAAATTTGAGGTTTGCTAAGTGAATCATGTTTTTCTATTCAAGCATGTGTCCAGGGCTATCTTCTCCATTCAATATTGAAATTATTTCCCCAATCAATGAAATAGCTAAAGATGCCATAGTATACTACAATTTCTAGACGTTGATGGTTGTACTTCTCACCACCTTAATTTTTGTTCAACGGAATATCTTTATAATCAAAATAATGATAAAGAGATTTGGAACTCGATGCTTTAGCTCCAAGTCACTTATCCAAGCTAGCTACTAATGATTAATTATTAATCAAACCTCAATTAATTATATGCTTGAAGCTATATCTTAACACTCACTTTTCTACTTTCTCCGAGCAAAGACAAACCGTACATATTTTTTTTGGTTAATTTCACAACATCCTGTAAACTTGAGAGTGTCACACAAAACTTCTTTGAGAGGAAGAAGTCCCAAGTTGGTCATCGTCAATTATAGGCAACCCATCCGTTATTCTCCCAAGAAGATTTTAGTTCCTCGTGAAGAATCACACGTAGAAAATCTATTAGGAATAGTCTAAACTTGCGAGGCGTTTTGTCAGCCACCCCTAAAGTTTTTGGGTGGTTTTTGTAAGATAACAAAAAGATTAGGCGGGTTACGTGCCAAACCCTCCAAATTAAGACCGCCCTGCAGAGGGTTTTGCACTACTTTTTTCCGTGTGAGTTAAAAACGTTAGTTGGAAGTAGAGTGAATGAATTGCATTAAATGGCCCTTACGATCGAGCTCCCATAAAGTCATTTACAACTTCTCCCGACACTGACACGATGTGGCGTCTTCTCCGTCCAATCCCTTTACTATTTTAGGAAGCAGCTCCAGGCCCCTCTCAGCAGACAAACTGCCCAGTTGCATTTAAGCATCTTAGGTGAAAGAGAGGAGGGAGTAATTATTGCTTGCAATATGATATCTTAGTACGTTTGAAATTTGTTGGGAATTTTTTTATTTCAAATAATAAAGGTCAAATGATTGATTAATTACCTTCATATGAGGGGACTAATCTAGTTTTATGGAATCAACGTGAGGGGGGGTTGGTGTTGAGGTCTAAATGCATTGCACTTTGGAGGTTGGGCAGAAAAGGTGGTTAGAACTTATCAACTGAGTTTATAGAAGATGATTAAGATTTGTTCCGTTCTAGGGTCTTGGATGCATGTGTGACTCACAGTTTAAGGCTCCTTTAAACTATTAAGGAGTACCTTAATTTGTCCCTCAAAACCATCACTTATATAAGGTACAAAGCCTAGAAGATGGTTAAGATTGTTCCATTCTAGGGGTTTTGGATGCATGTATGACTCACAGTTTAAGGCTCCTTTAAACTCTTAAGGAATACCTTTGTCCCCCAAAATTATCACATAATTTAATTACTATCTTGATGTTGGTTTAACAATCCTTGTATATAAGGTACAAAGCCTAAAATAGTGGAGAATTCGTTGAAACAAGAGATAAATGTGAGATTAAGTTACAATAATTTTAAATATTTAATATAAAGGTTGTTATTTTGGAGGACATGAATGATCGTATAGTCTTAAACATGCAATCTTTCGTAATCACTTATCCTCCTATGATATACATGTTTGAGTGGTAATAGAAATCATATTGATATTCTCCAATCTTTCTAAGCTAATCTTTTATAGTCCAATTTAAACTTTTAGGTTCCAAATTTGATTATAGATATCTGATCATAATCAAATAGTTTTTGTTAGGAAATAAGCGAGATATGTTAGATCTCAGATTCACCAAGGTAAAACAAACTACAAAGGAAAATAAAGAAATTGCAGAACACCATAGACTAGGAACCATGCTAGTAAATTCTGTAAGAAATACTTTATAGAAAGCTGAATCGTCCTCTACAACAAGGACTAGCCTTGAATAAACTAAGCCCCACCTACGGTTGTGTTGGGTTTGCACATTGCTTCCGAGAATGAGATGGCTATAGTTCTCAGAAGCGCACTATTCTATTGAACACTATGGTTGCTATTTCAATTCATTGGACTCTCTAAAACCAACAACTATATATGGAACAAGTATAAGGATTGAGAAAGAAAATCAAGAGAGGAGTTTTGATTTTTAGTGTGTTTCAAATGAACAAAAGAGGCTCAATTTAGAGGTTTCTGGTGAGCTGAGTGATTAGATAAGGCTTTGAATGTCAGTAATGGGTATTAACCATCATTAATCCGTATTGACTGTCATTCAAGCTTTATAATGTTCATAATGTTCAGGCCAACTCGATTTAGTACATGCAAAAAGAGCATGCATCGGACCACGCGCACTCATGACCGCTTGCTTTACTCACTAGAATGATAGCAAATACATTCATTCTAACAACTTTGTTATACCTAATATAATACTTATAATATTATAAACTGAGTATAATACATTCAGTTAGTCAATGTGTTAATATGGGACTAACACTCACATACTACTAATTAAGCATAAATTTTCATCCATTGAATCCTACCATACAAATGGTACCTTTTCGAAGAAATTTTGTAAATAAATCCTCTATTTATTCATTTATATAAAAAATCCATCACAATTTCA